>NC_091459.1:15884643-17084643 GCF_027789765.1 Dendropsophus ebraccatus | reverse complement strand
GAGATCACTGTGAACAGACATTAGTCTGTTCACAGTGATCGCGGCGGCCATCTTGGATCTGATGGCCGCCGCGGGGAGGGGGATTAGATACCGGGGCACTAGGGGGGCTGGTCTGGGGTCTGATTTTAACTATTTCATCTCCCCCCACCGTGGATTCACGGTGGGGGGGAGATGAAATATAGCGGCGGCATCGGCCCATTAGTGACCGACATTTCAGCGGTCACTAAGGGGTTAATGGGGGTCAGCTGCGGGATCGCAGCTGATTCTCATTATCTCCGGTGCCTCACTCAGATGAAAGCTGTCCCTGCAGCGATCCCGTTCTCATCACAAACCCCCGTCAAAGCAGGAACGTATATGTACATTCCTACTGCACGGGGCATGTGCAATAGGAACGTATATATACAGATGGCTGACGTGAAGGGGTTAACCCCTTAAGGCTATGCACCCGACATGAACAATGTCGCGTGATCGTTGCTGTCGTTTTACTTTCAACGTGTTTAAAGACAAACGACCAGGATAGCAACAATCTGCTGCTGTCCCTCCACGGAATAGAAGTGGTGGCAGCAGACCGCCGCTATCCTTTATGGGCTGCCTGAATGATCTAGCGATCACCCGGGAACCCCACACACACACACACACAGCTCCCCCCCCCCCCAGCTCATTACGGATGCGTTGAATAGCGGCGGCAGCAAACTGGGAACGAGGAGCAAAGGAGCAATGACAGTGCTTGTTTGTTCCTTAACATCACCCCGTGTAATAGGGACTTTAAGGACAAGGGCAATTTTCATTTAGCATTTTAGTTTTTTAAGGCCCTATTACACAAAGCGATTATCGTCCGTATTTGGACGATTATCGGCCATTGCGGGTGATAATCGCTTCATGTAATAGAAGGCAACAATCAGCCGACATGAGCGATCAAATGACTAAGATAGCAACAATCTGCTGTTGCTGCCGCGTGTAGCAGGAGCGATGGTCTACAGTAGACCACCTCTATCTCCTATGGGCTCCCCGGATGCTCTTAAGATTGTGGGAAAAGCTAGAAAAACGCCAATATGTATATAGATATACTCTCCCAAGAAGAATTTTCTCGGCACTACCACCATCTATGCTGGTCTGACCAATAAATCCACGTGAACGCTGATCTCACAGAGTGTGAAACAGAAGGCTTTTGCTACAATTGATGAGTGCCACGTCTATTTTCTACTGAATTTGTATATAGACATAGAGAAATGCCACTTTTTCTTAAAAAAAAAATAATAATTAAAAGACTAACAACCAGCCTGCTGTGAATACCAGTAGAGGAGCTTGGGACCCTAGCTCCTGGGGGGGGGCATGTTCACCCAAACAGACTTTCACTTTCAACAGTGTATTGTTTCCAGATTACAGTTCTGCCATGATTTGCAGAATAATAATAATTTTGGGGTCCGGTGTCTACATTTAGGGGTCTGGTTGAGGTATTAAATAATGTTCTGAATTGAACTGGGAGGGAGGGGGATAGTGCATTATTTCATACTTTAACCCCTTGATGACACCCGTCTACAGCCTTGCGCCATAGAATAACATTGGGGCTCAAGCTAGAGATGGATCAGGAAGTTCCACAGACAATGGTGCCTCTGTTAAGGTATTTAGGCACCAAATTCAAAATGGAAGTAATTTAGAAAATAAAAAGTGAGCACAGAGCTTATTGATAAACATTTTTTTTTTTTATAAAACTTAACAGGTACTTAGTAAATATGACATTATCTTTCCCGTACTAATAGCACCACACTAGTGGGGTGGGGGTGGGGGGGGGCCAAGCTTGGTGAACAGCCCGGGGCCTATGGTAAAGTTAACCTGGCCAAAAATGCAGATGAGTAGCAAAACACCAAGATGCCATGAAAAAAACACCAAATCCAAACATTTTATGTTGGTATGGCATCTCATATTTCCATATTGACTCTCAGCCAATAGTTGGCTGCAGAATTTTTGTGTCCAAAAAATGCCTTGTGCTAATTTTTCATTGCCATTTAGTTTTTTTGTTGTTTTATTTTAAGCATCTTGAGTGATTCCATTCCTTTATATTTTACAGGTTTTAGAATCAAATCAAAACCTTAGAGCAAAAAATCTGACCAATTCAAATATTTTTATTTGTGATCTAAAGTTTTTATCAAAACCAACCTGTCATGAATGTGCCTGGGATGAACTCCGTGCGCCCCTCAGCTCATGCTGCGCGGCTGAGATGGCGCTGATATTCAGTGTTTTGTATGTCTTGAGCAGTAACCTGAACCTTGTCTGAACACTGCTCTATTTCCTTCTGTGTGTTCAGCCACACCCGCTTTGCCTGAGATACTCCTGGCCACTCCGGAGTTAACTCTGATGCTGGTTAGCTAGTCTGACAGACTGTTCTCCCTGCCAGTCAGGTTGCTCTTGCCCCAGGTGTTCTGAGGAGATTAGGGGTCTGGTCCAATCAGCTCCTGCACTGGACCTCTGGTCTCCTATATAGTGTCTGCCAGCCTGCCTCTCACTGCCGGATATTGAGCTTGTCTCTGCCTGGTTCTGTGTTTGCTATTCTTGCGCTGTTTATTCTGACTCTGCTTTGTATTTCTGACGATTCCTGCTTGCTGCCTGCCCCTGACCATATTGCCTGTTTATTGACCTCGCCTTTGGATTGTGATTTTGTACTTTTGCTGCCCGATTGTTGTGACCCGGACTGTCGACCATTCTTTATTGTGTTTTGTCTGTCTTGTCTTTGTGTCCCACCTAGCCAGTGCAGTGACTGACGCCCAGTTGCTCGCCGCCATCTTAGGGCGGATTGTGGCAAATAGGTAGAGGACAGTGGGCGGGGCTGAGCTTAGGGCTCACTGTGTTGTCTTGTCTTGCTGTCCGGTTCCTGACATAACCTGTCAAAGATTTGCCTTTTTCATCCTCCTTATTAATTTCTTTTCTGGGCCTTAATGTGACAAAAAAATTTGGGGGGGGAATTCTGGATCTTTTTTCTGCTTACGTTGTTTACCCTGCAGGATCACGAATATCATATTTTAACAGTTCGGACAATTCCACATGCAGCAATACCTAACATGTTTTAGTTTAGTTTTTTTAAAGGGAAACTAACAGCAGGTTTTTAGAAGTATCTAAAGTATTGATATGTCCCTATTGCACACCGGACCCTGAGGATCTAAATGATCATTAAGATTCTGGGGTACAGAGTAACAAGTCTCTACACAGCGATTGAGCTGATTCCATAGGCCATAGCCCGTCATCAGATTTACAATGTAGAGACTCATAACTCCAGAAAACCTCAAGAATGAGGTAATTGAGCCCATTTTTTTGCGATTTCAAAAAACTGCAAAACTGCAAAAAACTGCCATGAAAAAAACGGCATAGGAAAAAAAATCATGTGGGTATTGTGTTTCATTGTCTCCCCATCTCCTCTCAGTTAATATCTAGAGATGAGTGAACCATTGGACTTTCATTTCTCATCATGCCTTTGATCCTGGCCGCATACTGTACTTGCGCTCCCGCGAATATGCGGCCAGGGTATTCCAGGGAATTCAACAGGGATCCTGGCCGCATATTCCCGTGAGCGCAAGTATGCGGCCGGCATCACAGGCATGCCGAGAGAGCGAACTGCTTTCGGACCAAAAGTCCAAGCAGTTTGCTCATCTCTATTAACATCTGTCCATAGCAAAACTCCATGCACCAATTCTAGCGTTTTTAGTGGCATTTAAAAAAAAAAAAAAAACACACGTAGTCCAGCTGAAAGGTGGTATTGATTGAAAATATTATAGTGGTGTCTTACTATGCCAACCTCTTCCAGGAATAATGCCTTCTAGGAAAACAATACTGGTACCCGGTTCTAGAGAATAACGTTAGCAACATTTCCCATTTTAATTGTAATTGACATTGTTTGCCATGAAAATCAGACGGCAGATTGTTTATTACAATAAGCTGTTCTAGCAGTCGGCATTGGTGGTCTTCCAAGAACAAATGATCAGCATATATTAGTTGTCTGAGTTCTCAGTCGGTACTTCCCCTGTAGAAAATGACTGTAGACTTTTTGGCACTGTTCAGGTTCTTGTAATGAACACAGATCTTTGAGGTATTAAAATTGAAATGTTGAGCTTTTTTAACATTGTTATTTCGGTTGATTTTGGTTCGGTTAGGAGGCACTTTTAGCACGGTGTTATCCTATACTGTCACATACATTAGATCCAGAGAAGATAAAAGGGGCACAATAATAATCATTAAAGTTGTTATGTGGCAATTCTGGGCAAAAATAATAATAATAATAATAAAAAGGATATCAAGGCACCGAGCTCTTCTCCAATATGCTTCTCCACACATTTCGGTTTCTTTCCTGTGCTCCATATATAACCTGTATACAATCGGCACACCTGGCATCTATATGCCTTACAATTAGACAGCAGGCAAGTGGCTCTGAATAGCTAAAAGATGTTTGAAGGGGATATCCGGAGAGCAGGAAGGGTCATATGGGCTATGGGCATTGCGACTTCACCCGCACACAAGCCAATGACTGGTATGTAAAGAACCCTGAATGATACATTGTGTAATCTTGTTTGCTTAATGCACTAAATATTCCAATTAGTAGTAAGAGGGAATGTAATAGATTGTCAAAAGGATAAACAACAATAAAATATTAATGTGCTTATAGGAAAATATGTAATAAGCAGCCAATGAGGACCCACTGTGCTACTGAACTGGTTTAACTTTGAGCCATGCCAGGGAGTAGAGTCTAAGTGCCCTCTAGTGCCCTCCCCGGGTAGGATACACAAAAAGCAGACACAGAAACAACACATTTGTTTAGGAACACAAGAAACCGACAATGCTCAAGCGAGGTAGAACAGGCGGAGCAGACATAAATAGGTCTAGGAAAACCAGGATAGTGTGGAGGGAGAATATTCTGGAGCAAACTGGTTGTTGAATTCATGGAGGGCAGGCATGTGTGCTCTAGTGGTTAGAAGAGAAACTTCAGAAATTCTAAAGGCATGGAACCAAGGCCGGGAGAAGAGATGACGCCAATGGAAAGCAGATGTCATAGACCAAGCAGTGAGAGTGGAGGAGGAGCAGGCAAGACCAAGCCTGGCCAAGCAGAGAGCTGTGATAACAGAGTGAACAGGAACATGTCGCAAGTGGTGAGTATTACAAAATACCACACTGACAAATCCCATATAGAATACCAACAGTCAGTGCTTAAAGTGTTACTGTTGTTACAAAAAAACTTTTGACTTTTGTTTATAGGGACATGTCAAAAGTTTTGATTGGGCGTGAACACTCGGATCGGGACCAATCAAGAAAACGAGCGAGAAGAAGGCCGCGCTGCAGAGCTAGAAAAAAAATCAGGCTCCACAGAGCTCCATTATAATTTTGACTCATTTTTTTCTAACTCTTCTCCCCGCTCGTTCTCCCAATCGGAATGGGTCTGAACACTCAGACCCAGACCGATCAAAACTTTTGACATATCTCTATGACATGTCAAAAGGTTTTCGTAATGACAGTGATACTTTATAAATAACAGCATAAATTGCCTAAATTGGCTTACTTCATTGTTTCCTGTTAACTCTTTCCATACTACACTCAACATTAACCTTTAAGAAGTGGAACTTGCAAGGTGAACAACAGTGACCAGTGACTTATCACTTGAACCCAAGCAGCTACAAAGCAGAATGCAGCAAAATTCGACAAAAATGTTAATGTGACCCTGAACCGTGGACTTGAAGAGACGTTACCTCCTTGTGATCCGAAAACATTTGCTTTTTCCCACTGAGCACATTTTTTTTCCTATAAGACAAAAGAGACTAAAGTTCAGATAGAAATAAGGGGAAAATATCAGCGCTGTGTGGTTGTCATGGATTTTCTTTGCCTCAAATGTTCTTGTTTATTAATGTAAATGTATCTGACTGCTAAAATAGAATGTATTGTTAGAAATGAATGTTCTGTTACAGATTGTATTCAAAGATATATATGTAAACCTGCATGTCCCATACATGTAAGTAATGCATGTCTGACCCCTACAGAAAGAATCTGTAACCACTCTTTAGCACAGGAAGTGAAAGGTGAGTTAGAGCTGCTTTAAAGGGCTACCAAAACTTAACATGAAACAGACAGGTACTGCTGGATCCAGATACAACATGGAATCTGACAAATTGAATCTAAAGAGACTCTGTCAGTAGGTTTATGGTGTCCTATCTCAGGGAGGCATAAACTAGTGACAGAGAAGCTGAACAGAATGATGTATCCCTTACATTGTTCTGTGCAGCTGATCCAGAGATCTCCTCCTGAATAACATGGACAATAAGTAGTCCTCTGTTATGTGCATGAGCTCAGTAGTCCTGGATATTCATGAGAAGCAGAAAACTCCACCCACCAACTCCTGATTGGCAGTTATCTATCTATGCTGTGTGTAGGCAGTCAACCGTCAATCAACAGCTGGAGGGCAGGGGAGGGATGTGGCAAGAATCCTAATAATAATAGTAATACCCCGATCTGTTCAGCATTTATATTACTAGTTTTTGGTGCCCTCACATAAGGCAGCATAAACCTAGTGACAGCCCGCACAGCTCTGGGAGTCGGGTCGTGACATCACAATGTTATCTAGGAAGGGAAGCCTTGATGCAGTAGTAAGTGCAGGGAAAAAAACACTTTATGTGATTTGTATAACTTTTGGGCGGCAATACAATACTTTGATAAAAAACTTTCGCCAGACTTTACCGGACTACCCGTACGTCCAGGGCCGCCTCCATGTGTTCAGTGCTCTGAACCTCCGCGGTCCCGGGTGCCGCTCATAGCCCGGGACCGCGGCTATTAGCGGGCACGGTCCGATCGCCATGCCTTCTAATAAAGTAATCAGATGCAGCTAAGTTGACCGTTGCATCTGATTACTTGAAAGCAGCCATCACTGGTGTCTAGTGGGGCGGATTGCTCCTCCGAGACATTGTCCCGGAAGAGCGATCCACATATCCTCTTCGGTCCGGGCTCAGCACTGTAATGGCACTGATCCCGGCTCGGCACTCGATTGCTTCCGGCTGCAGCATAGATCTCAATGAGTGATCAGTGCACTTATACTATCCCATGGGGGTTTCTAGTATAAGTGTAAAAAAAAAAAAAAAGTGTTATCATCAATAAAAAGCCCCCTCCCCTAATAAAAGTCAGAATCACCCCCCTTTTCCAATGAATAAATAAATAAACATGTTTGCTGTCACCGCGTGCGTAATCGCCCGAATTATTAATTAATCCCATTCCTGATCTCGCACCGTAAACGGCGTCAGCGCAAGAAAATCTCAAAGTGCAAAATTGTGCAAAATTGTAAAACAAAGCGATCAAAAAGTTGCATATGTGCAATCAAGGTACCGATAGAAAGAACACATCATGGCGCAAAAAATGACACCTCACACTGCCCCATAGACCAAAGGATAAAAGCGCTATAAGCCTGGGAATGGAGCGATTTTAAGGAACGTATATTTGTTAACAATGGTTTGAATTTTTTACAGGCCATCAGATACAATGAAAGTTATACATGTTACATATTGTTGCAATTGTAACAACTTGAGGAACATATATAACAAGTCAGTTTTACCCCAGGGCGAACGGCGTAAAAACGAAAAAAAAACAAAAAAAAGAAATGCGTTTATTTTTTTCAATTTCAGCACACATTGAATTTTTTTCTGGTTTTCCAGTGTACTTTATAAACAAAATTCAGCCTGTCATTGCAAAGTACAATTAGTGGCGCAAAAAATAAGGGCTCATGTGGGTTTCTAGGTGGAAAAATGCAAGTGCTATGGCCTTTATAGCACAAGGAGGGAAAAACGAAAACGCAAAAATTGAAATTGGCCCGGTCCTTAAGGGTTAAGCTAAACCAGTGTTTCTCAATTCCAGTCCGCAAGACCCACAAACATGTCATGTTTTGAGGATTTCACAGGTGATATAATTATAGTCAGTGCACAAGTAACTGCCACTGCTGTTCGTTGTTTGGGATAGCTGGAAAACAGGACCTGTTGGTGGGCTTTGTGGACTGGAGTTGAGAAACACTGAGCTAAACAGTCTAACATCCACAAGATGTATCACAGTTGCTCAGGCTGTATGATAAAATCTGTTGAATTCTTAGATCAATGTAACCCTGCTTGCATCCAAGTCACTGTCCCTACCAACTTTACCATCCCTGCTATGATAAAAACTCACAGTATATTGACCATATCAAACAGGCGCATATAACCAAAACTAGGAAAACAGGCAGGTGGGCTGGGACGGAACCAGGAGGTCAGTGTCAGGTCCAAATAATTAAGAAAAGGTAAGGGTCAAAACAAAGGTATGAAATCAGAATACTGTGAAAGCTGAATACTAAGCAGTAGTACTTTGAGTAACGGCTCAAAAAAACCTATAACAGGCACATGTGGCCGGTAGGCCTGATTAATTACACTGAGGCTCTTCCCACAATGTGTAGCAGGTAAGTGGCATGACATTGCCACACACCTACTCCCCTGACAACTTGGGCAAGGGTCCCCAGGTTCAGAGGAATGGTAGGAAACACCACGCCATAGAAGATGATGGTGCGGGCTTTCTGTCAGGTAACTTTATAACTCTGTCTAATCTGGGTTTAGACCAATTATTAGATGTAAAAAAACAAAACAAAAGGTGCAACAGCAACCCACAGGTCTAAGGGCTTACCGTATATACTACTCCCAGCGTACACATGGTAAACACCTACTCTGTAGATATTAAAAATTAAAATATAAAATTTTTTTTAGAAAAGTGAGGATCTTAGCAAACTATTTGATCAAACACAGTGTACCATGTCGCCAACGTTAAGGCGTCCTCGAGACATGGTCCCTACTCTAGCATTTTCACACTAGCAATGGCCTCTCCTGGGCTGAATAAGCCTACAACTGGGCAGATAGGAGCTAAATGATCTCTTTTATAGCAGCCCTGGGAGATGGGTGGAGTGCAGGCCAACAGGAGGTAGCCGCACACCCCACATTCAACATAAAAAAGGGGAAATTTTGGCAGCACATCTATGACTCTGTTCACACTGCAAGTTGCACGCTGCTTGTGGCTTAAGTACAGACAAAAAACAAAAGGTGCAACAGCAACCCACAGGTGTAAGGGCTCACCGTATATACTCCTCCCAGCATACACACGGTAAACACTTACTCTGTAGATATTAAAAATTAAAAGATACATTTTTTTTAGAAAAGTGAGGATCTTAGCAAACTATTTGATCAAACAGAGTGTACCATGTCGCCAACGTTAAGGCGTCTTCGAGACATGGTCCCTACTCTAGCATTTTCACACTAGTAATGGCCTCTCCTGGGCTAAATAAGCCTACAAATGGGCAGATAGGAGCCAAATGATCTCTTTTATAGCAGCCTTGGGACATGGGTGGAGTGCAGGCCAACAGGAGGTAGCCACACACCCCACATTCAACATAAAAAAGATGTCCTAAACTTCACCAAATTCTTTGCACCAGGTGTTTTGGATGTCTACATCAGCGCATTTTCTATGTCCAATGTCTGAGCATTTAACATCTGTGTGTACCCTGATGTACTCTAATACACATGGAATAGCTGTCTTGTGCTCCAATAGCTTTTCTAAGGAACACAAGGAATCAACAATGCTCAAGCAAGGAAGAATGGACAGAGCAGATGTAAAAAAAACTTCAGAAGTGCTGAGGGTATGGAGTCCAGGAGAAGAGAGATTGCCGTAAGACACCAGATGTCATGGACCAAACAGGGAGAGCGGCGGAAGAGCAGGCTGGACCAGGCCTGAAGCAGAGAGATGCGGCAAGAACATGTTGCAAGTGGTATCGGAACACAGCACCCAGCAGCATTACGAAGTACCATACTGCTACATCCCATATATGACCTCACTAATCGTACATAGTACACAGAAAACCAACAGTCAATGTTTAAAAAAAACTGCATAAATTGCCTAAATTGGCTTACTTTACTGTTTCACGTTAACTCTTTCCATGCAAATCTCAGCATTAAATATTAAGTGGAACTAAGTGAACAACAGTGACCAATGACTTATCATTTAAACCCAAGCAGCTACAAAGCAGAAAGCAGCAAGAATTCGACAAAAATGTTAATGTGACCCTGGACTGTGGACTTGGAGAGAAGTTATCTCCTTGTGATCCTAAAACATTTGCCTTTTCCCACTGCACATTTTTTTTTCCTATAAGACAAAATAGACTAAAGTTCAGATAGAAATAAGAGGGAAATATCAGCTCTGTGTGGTTGTCATGGTTTTTCTTTGCCTCAAATGTTCTTGTTTATTAATGTAAATGTATCTGACTACTAAAATAGAATGTATTGTTAGAAATGAATGTTCTGTTACAGATTGTATTCAAAAATATATATGTAAACCTGCATGTCCCATACATGTAAGTAATGCAAGTCTGACCCCTGCAGAAGGAATCTGTAACCACTCTTTTTAGCACAGGAAGTGCTACCAAAATTTTACATGACCTGGACAGGGGCTGCTATATTCACGTACAGTGTGATTGACAACAGGGAGTGGCTTCTCTGGCTGAGACTATGGGGGAGATTTATCAAACATGGTGTAAAGTGAAACTAACATAATGCAGTGACAGAGAAGCTAAACAGAATGATGTATCACTTACATTATTCTGTGCAGCTGATCCAGAGA
This sequence comes from Dendropsophus ebraccatus, assembly GCF_027789765.1. NCBI lineage: Eukaryota > Metazoa > Chordata > Amphibia > Anura > Hylidae > Dendropsophus > Dendropsophus ebraccatus. The sequence goes on along the minus strand of NC_091459.1, from coordinate 17,074,002 downwards.
TCTCCTTCTGAATAACATGGACAATAAGTAGTCTTCTCCATTATGTGCGTGAGCCCAGAAGTCCTGGATATTCATGAGAAGCAGAAAACTCCGCCCACCAGCTGCTGAATAGCAGTTATCTCTCCATGCTTTGTATAGGCAGCCATACTGTCAATAAGCAACTGGAGGGTGGGGGGAGGGGTGTGGCAAGAATCCTATTCTCCTGCATATTAGGAGAACGGCTGAAGAAAATCATGTAAGCAATAACCAATAATCATGTTAAGCATTTATATAACTAGTTACTGCAACTTTATTAGGCTATGTTTACACTACAAACAAACAACGGCAAACCATTAATGTTCATGATCATTAATAGCGGTGGTTGTTCCACAACAGCAACCGTGGTTTAGCATTAAATGACTACATTCCATTCCATTCACTAAAAAACGTCCTTTTATTACTTTACTTTATTATTCTTATTATGTACTGTATGAACATAGCCTCACCTGGGAAAGTGACAGCATTTCTTTGCTTTATAAGCACACCTGATGATAAAAAAAAAAAAGCTGTATGGGGCCAGAGTTTGCCTCCGTTCATTGTGTTTCATTGGCATTGTGTAACGGCAGCTCAGCTCCCATTTAAGTGAATTGGAGTTGAGCTGCAGTTACAGGTCACCACCTCTACAAAATGTATGGAGGCAAACTGTAGCGCAAAACCAAACTGATTGGCACAAGTGCCAGGATTTGGCACCACACCAATCAGTGACTGATGAGATATCCTATGACTACTGACATACACAAACACACACACACACACACACACACACACAGAAATACATACATATACACAGTCATACAGAGATACAGTAGATACTCACACACTGACATGTACATATACACAAACACACTGACCTACAGCACTTACAGCTCTTAGTCTTCCTCCTCTTCCCCTCTGTAGTCAGGCTTATCTCCACATGGTAACTTTGAGGACCTGCAAGTCATGTGATTCAGGTCCAGGTCCTTTATTACAGTGGTCGGGGCCTATCCCTCTCTAGGCCCCTGTGCAGCCGGACTGGCTGGACATGCTGTATGTCCACCACTGATTGAGGGGGTGCTGTCAGTGGTGCACTATGAAGACAGACCGTGCTTTTTTGGGCCCCCTTACCGCACAGGCCACATAGCAGTTGTGTGGTCTGCCTTTATGGTAGCTACATCACTGAATTCCACAGGCCTGTAGAGATGAATGGCTCCCAGCACCCCAGCCCGGCTGCACAGATGATGAGCACCAGGCACTTTCGATCTGCAAGAGAAGAGAAAGCTGTGTGCACAGATAGGAGAGAAGATGAGTGACAGGCACTGAAGCAGCAGCTGCAGACATATCTCCACAGCTGCTGCAGGAGTTGGTGAGTAGATGTCATGGAACAGCTGCAGAATTCTGTCTGCTGCTTCAGTGCCTGTCACTTTTCTTCTTTCATATCTGTGCACAAAGCTCTCTTACCCCTCGCTGACCGCTCCCTTTATAAGATATCTATTTGGGGGGGGGGGGGTCTTAGGAAGTGAAAAATATGGTAAATCATACAGATCAGACATGTGCTTCAGTAATCTGTCCCACGAACGCTAAAGTCGTCAGAAAGGCGGAGCGGCAAGAATAATAAACAAGTAAACTTAACCCTCCTCATGCCTTGTTGTGCTCCTCCCGGGTCCCGTTCACAGCAGCTGGGGTCCTGCAGCTCTGCTAGCTGCAACGTCATGACTCTAGTTGAGTTATTATCCGCTCAGCCAATCAGTGACTGGGGTGAACACCACCCCAGTCACTGATTGGCTGAGCGGGCAATCACTGAGCCGGACCATGACATTGCTGCTGGAAGAGCTGGGTACATTGTGGTGTACGTGCTGGTGATCCCCGGTTATGTTGTGTCAGAGGATCGGCCGGTCACTTGCTAGATGGAATTGTGTGACACCACTCCGATGTTGGTTGGCCAAGATACAGCAGGACCTTGGGGTGTTACTTCATTACGCCAGTGCCAGGGAGGCACACAGATGTGGGGGCACACCTCCTTTTAGTTTAGAAGGCCGGCTGTACCCTTTTCCCCTGTGGACAGTGTCCTGCTGAGCTGCTACGGGGTGCCTTGGGAAAATATCACGGTGGGCCGGAGTGATGTAGTGACTGCCACCCACAAAAGGAGAAAAGTAGTGTATGCTGTAGTGTATGCTGTGTCGGCGTAAAATGAATAATCAGGGAGGCTCTTTATCATAAATAAGCTTGGTTTTACTTGAAAGGTACTTGTGTGCAGCAAGACTTACAGCTGTGCATTGACAAGATAAGTTACACTTGATAGTTCCCTTGATAAAGCACTTGATAATATGATAACCAGATCTGCGACAGGAACAGAGTGAGGAGTACAGTAGTGCTGACTGAGTAGTCTGTTGAGGGATACAAAGAAACAGAGTAGCAGAGAGAGGAGGATGTCTTGAGAGTCTCAACCCAAGTAGTACTGTGCTCTGCTGGGATGTTGGAGGATGAGGTAGCAGAATACTTTGAAGAAGAAGAGAATACTTGTGCCCGTGTATTCACTTTTGAGTCTTCACACAACTTTATGCCCACTAGATTTGGGGGACCCGTCCTAGAAGGTGACACAAGGCCCAGACCTTGTTACCTGGGATGAGCGGAATGCTGAAGGTTACCTGCTGACAACCGCACTGCGAGATAGAGTTTCTAGGCTTACTGCAACTTTGCTCTATCCAGATCAGGTCCTAGCTTACTGCTGTCTGGGGAGACTGTCCTGCTCTGTCACTCTCCTAGTCAACGGCGTGGGTTGAGGTTGTCTCTGACTTGTCCTCTCCTGAAAGGGGTTTAACACTGCATAGTGTTGTGTAGCATCACTGAGAAGAAAACTGCTAGCTGTGTTCTGTCTGACATCCTACCCATATGGGGCTCTGACTAAGACTGAATGGAGTAGGGGACCTTGCAGAGGTCCAGGGCCCAGAGAGGACCACTGTTTAGAGCTGTCTAGCTTGCGTCCTTCCTCCGCAATGTCCAACTCGAAAGACCCATGCCCTTCCTCTACCCATGTGACTTCCTCATCGTATCTAAAGTGCGTTTTGAGTGGGTGAAGAGTGCAATAGAAGAATTAAAGAGAGAGGTGATAGGAGAGAAGAACAGATTCCTGTTGGTCCGCAGATCTATGTGACATACAAACAAATAATAACACTTTTGTGTAAAAAGCTGTGCCGCATCTGAATACACATATCTAATACAGCAACATCTAGTGGCGAAACTTTATCACTTTTTTTTTTTTTCCCCTCAATTAAATTCTATATTTTCATCCATAAAAAAGTTACATACTCAGGTAAGGCCGTACACATTGGCCCTATCCTGTCTCCGTACATATACACAGTACATAATCATTATACCCCATTCCCCCCAACATCCCACCCCGAGAGAGAGAAGAAGATTAAAACTAAAGAGAAAGAGACAACAAAAAAAAAAACATCCTTAACTAACAACCTCCACCATCAATCCAAGGGGCCCATAACTTATCGCATCTTTGTAAGGCCTTCCGAGAGCACTGCTTTGCCCAGTATTTCTCATATTGCCATACCTTAAATACCAATTTTTTCCATTCCTCAAGCGAGGGGGACGATTCTCCGAACCATTTTCTAGATATAACAATTTTAACCAAGGCACTTAGCTTATTTAGCAATGAGCCCCCCAATCCATCATTATCGTATCCGCTCAGCAGTAACCTAGGCACCTCTGTACCCACTACTGGACCCATGATACCTTCTATATAGTTTTTTACTGAACTCCAGAAATCCTGCATCTTTGGGCAATCCCAAAGTAAATGCAGGAAGTCTGCATCTTCCAGAAGGCATTTAGGACATTTAGAGTTGGTTCTATGTCCTCTCCTAAATAAATCTTTCGGAGATAGATATAGGGCATAAAGAATTTTAAGTTGTATCAACCTGTGGGAGGGATTAACCGACCCAGACTGTATACCTTCCACAATATCTGTCCACCTATCATCCGTGAGGATCCCAATTCTTAACTCCCACTTTTCCCTAACCCTATTCAGATATCCCCTATCCCTAGTTTTCAACAACCGCCGATAAATCTCAGTGAGACATTTTCTCCCAGACATAGGGGACCTCAGATATTCAAAGAATTCATGTATCTGAACATCCCATACCTCCCTTTTAGGGGTAGCTCTAAATGCATGGCTTAACTGTGTATATTTAAACCAATGTGCCTTGGAAATTGCATATTTGTGCTTAAACTCATCAAAAGATATTAAATTTCCATGTGCTACAATTTGTGAAATATATTTGATCCCCCTCATGTCCCCTGCAAAGGAGTCCCGAAGAGGTTCAAATTCTACCAATTGACTATTACCCCATATAGGAGAAAACTGAAAACTCCCTTTAATCTTGTATAACTTTTTAAGTGCTTTCCAAATCTTGTCATAAAGAACAGCTTGTGAAATCATCCATGTGCCTCCAAAACCCGCTTCTAAACAAACAAAAAAATCTTCATAATTATACTTACAGTTATTCATTATAAACTTAATAATTGGCGAAACTTTCCATTTCCTGAATATCTGCGCCCCCATGGCAAGGAAATACATTCGGAGATCTGGCAAAGCCATTCCTTCTTCGTTATATCTCTGAGTCCAAATATTATATTTAATTCTCGGCCTATATTTTGCCCAAATAAAAGAATTCAACAAAATTTCTATTTTACTGAACCAGGCATCCGGGATCCAGACAGGTGACGAGAACAGAACATATAAAACTTGGGGCAAAACAATCATCTTAATTATGCCCATGTGGTCCGCCATTGATAATGGGAGCCGCCCCCAGAACTCCATTCTCTTCCTGGTCTTAGCATACAGAGGTTGTACATTAAGTGTTATATATCTATCCACTTTGGCTACCAGCTTTATACCGAGGTAATCGATCGAGTCGTCCACATCCACCACCCGCACCAGTGGGCTAGCAATATGAAATCTCTCGCCGATCGGCAGTAAGGAAGACTTCGTCCAATTAACCTTGAGTCCAGAGACCGCTCCAAATTCTGAAACAATATCTATAACTTTCCGAACTGCGCTCTCCCCCCCTTCCAAAAAGAGGAGGATATCATCTGCGTAGAGCAAAATCTTTTCATTCATGCCCCGCAGACCAAATCCACTAACTTCATTAGACATTCTCATTTTTATAGCCAGGGGCTCTATAAAGAAAATAAAAAGTAAGGGGGACAGAGGACACCCTTGTCTTGTCCCCCTTCCCAGACTAAACCATTTTGTATACCTACCATTGCAACTAACATTAGCAGTAGGAGAGGCATACATAAGCTTAACCCATGAAATAAATTCATTACCCAGACCAAACGCCTCCAGCACTCTCCATAAGAACCCCCATTCCACCCTATCAAACGCCTTCATGGCGTCGAGAGACAGGATGGAATGGGGGGCCTCAGACCGCAGCTGAACATTAGCAAAGGCCCTAGAGATGTTCTCAAAGATAACCCTACCGGGTACAAACCCTGCCTGCTCGGCCCCGATCAGACCCGAAGTAACCTTACCTAATCTGCATGCAAGCACCTTGGCAATAATTTTACAGTCGCAATTAATTAACGATATGGGTCTATAGGACTCTATATGAAGCAGGCTTTTAGTTTTTTCCCTATCAGAATAATACTAGCCTCCCTCATGGAGGGGGGGAGAACGCCCCCTCGAACAGGATTCATTAAAAGTCTCTAGTAACCAAGGCAAAAGAATATCAGAAAATTCCCTGTATACACCGAACGGTAACCCATCCGTACCTGGGGCCGACTGACCCTTACAGTTTCCCAGAGCTATCTTAATATCCTCTAATGTAACAGGGGAATTCAGAGCCTGACATTTATCCCCTTCCAATCTCGGTATCTCCAGTTGGCTCAACCAATCGCCTATCTCCGAGTCACTTCCATTTATCTCTGGATAATAAAGCTCCGAGTAGAAATCATAAACGACTCGATCGACCCCCTCTCCAGAGTTGACCAGTTTGCCCATTTTATCATAAAGGGCTACTATAGGGGTTCTGGGTTCACGTGTGTCGATTATCTTTGCCAAGAATTTACCCGGTCTACCTGCCTCAGTAAAATATTTCCGCCCCTTAAAGAAGATTCCATGCTGGGCATTAGATAACAAAAAGGATGAATACTGTGCCTTTGCACCCCTTAGGGCCTCCCCATTTTCCCTAGAGGGCATGGTACCAAAGGTCTCCTCTGCCTTACGCGCCTTTTCCTTAAGTTCATTTTCCTGGGCCCGAAATTCCCTTTTCTGATGACAAACCTCCCTATAAAGGATCCCCCGGTAGAAGGCTTTCATTGTATCCCACACTATCAAGGGGTCAGCTGTACCTTTGTTAATATCACAGAAGGCCCTTAGTTCCCCCCTGATCTTCTCCTTATTATCAATGATGGTAAGCCAATATGGGTTGAATCTAAACATACGCTGCCCTACTTCTTCCTACCAGGGACCTCTAATCCTCACTAATATCGGAGAATGATCAGAGATAGTTCTTATTTCGTATGAGATACTGTGTACCCATTTCAGTATCTGGTCATTGCACAGGGCCAGGTCTATTCGTGACGCAGTCATATGGGTAGCGCTGAAACACGAAAAGACCTGCCTCTCCCCAAACAATGAACGCCAGATATCTACCCAACCCGTCTCCTCAATAAATCTAGCTAGGGGAGTAACACAGGGTGATACACATTGAGAACCCCCCTTCCTATCCAAGTTGTTATCTACAACAGAGTTGAGGTCCCCACATAGAATAAACGGGGGATCCCCCCTCTCCACTAAAAACCCATACAAATCATACAATACCTGTGATACGAACGGGGGAGGAATATAAATACAAGCCAGTACCATCTCTACTCCAAATATCCTACAGTGCAAGAAAATATATCTACCCCTATCATCTATTTTTTTGACAATCGAAGTAAATTTAATTCTATTGTGAACATAGATAGAAACACCAGATGAATAGGAGGAGAAGACAGAGTGGTAGGTATGATTAGCCCATCTACGCGACAGTCTGCCTACAGTCTCCGCCGTGCAATGAGTCTCTGCCAAGCAGATTACTCCGGGCAGGTGTCTATGTACAAGATCAAATATAGCACATCTCTTAGCCCGATCCCCCGTACCCCTCACATTCCAAAAGAAAACCTTAAGTTCCTCTCCCATGTGTATATGCAATCCACAAGAAAAAAAACTGACAGAAAAAAACAAAAAATTAGCAAATACAAAAAAACAAAAAAAAAATGAGATTCTCTCCCCCCACCCTCCATCCCCTCCCCCCACCCTTCCCACTTTCCCTCCCCCTCCCCCCATAACCCCATAATGGTACCCACCACATAATGTGCAGGCAACCTCTCCACTAGCCGATACGGCCCCCTCCCCCTCTCTTTCCCCCCTCCAATAGCATCATATGCATCCAACAGAATCCCATACTCTCCATAGCAACATCAAGAAAGAAAAAAAAAATTATAGAGGAGAAGCATGAGCACATGTTAAGCCGCCCTCTCCCGCTAGACTAATCAAATCCCCTCTTTATCCAACCAGTTAGAAGCATCTTGATAGTTAGCAAAGAAATATGTCACATCTCTATAAATAACTCTAAGTTTGGACGAAAAATAAGGGAAAATGAGATTTCAGCCTGCTGCAGTCTCTTTTTAACTTCCCTAAAACTCATCCTCTTATCTTGTGTTGCTTTCGAAAAATCGGGGAAAAAAGAAATCTTTACACCATTGTACATCACGGGAGACTTCTGTCGTGCTAGCTTGAGAATAATGTCTCTGTCCCCTGAGCAAATAGTCTTAATCAATAAAGTTCGTGGAGGACTCCCCGGAGGTAATTGTTTCATTGGAACTCTATGAGCACGTTCAAGGCCGAACATGCTAGAGAACACCTCTTGTCCAAAAATCTCTAGCAGCCAATTCCGACAAAACTTAATAGGATCTCCGGTCTCCACATTCTCTGGGAGGCCAAGGATCCTAACATTCAACCTACTAGAGCAGTGCTCTAAGTCCGTTATTTTTGCTTGTGCTGCTGAGAGCTGTTGTGCATGTTCCTTAGTTATGCGCTGCAGATCCCCAACCTCCTTTTCCAATGTTGGAATAGCTTTATCATAAACATCTATCTTTCCTCTTATCTTGTTAAGATCTCCTCTTATTAAACCAATATCAGCCGACAGGGCCCCCACCGTGTGGGTCAAGTCCGAGGCTGAAACTTTATCACTACTTTCATCACCACTTCTATACAATAAGTACAGACTTTTCTGAAGGGTGTAACCATTAGTACCACCCGTAGTAGGACACCACAACATGACAGCGGGCAGCGGTGAACTGGACCCCGGAGTGACGAATAGGGGGCACGTGGATGGGTGAGATCGATTGTTTGTTATTTTCTCACCCACCCCTGCCTGCCTGCCAATTTTAGTGTTCAAAGTGTTTAATTTACAAAGTTGTCAGTGGGAGCTAGGTACGCCATGTATCTTCATACTATTTAAAACTGTGTCAAAACCCGCACATAAAAAGTATATGGGTGGTTGGGAAATTAATAAACAGCAAAATCAATTAGTAAAATGCACATTAGTACTGCGACTATTTCTATTACTGTTAAGTAAAATGAGTGTTTCTTCTTCCAAATCAGATTGGATGTAAAATGCTTACATAGCGGGAAACTTGTAAAGTCTTTCTGCTATTTTTTGGCCCCGTTTCACGGTACAGTTTAAAATCTCATTTGGATTTAATTATGCAAGTTTAATTGAAATTATTAACATGTACTTCCTCTTAGTGTGCATGAATGCAAAGCCAATATTATGATAGCCCCATATTATAAAGCTTAAAAAAAAAAAAAAAATTCAAGCGACCTCTGCTGCACCCTGCAATGCAGTGGTAGAAGACTGTCTTCAGTGCTCGGTTTCTTAGACACCTGATAGAGCTTCCTATGTTAGTCTGAATTATTCCAAGAAGCTTTGTGATGTCAATGCACAAATTAAGTTAAAGGATCAGTGTTTTAATGCATTTCTATTCATCTGACAAAAAATGTAATCAGTTTTCTGTTTTTCCCATGATATAATGTAGAAGCTAAAGCAATCATGCTATCAATTAGGGCTTCTGCTAAACTCCGGGCAGAGCCGAAGAGGGAGCAGGAATTTACACTTTTCGGAGGTGGGGGTCCTGGTTTGTGTATCTTTACTGCCACCAAGTGATAAAATCCCATTATTGTTTTAAAGAAGGGCTAGTACTGATAGTTTTAATATTTATAGTTAATAGCCTTGTCTAATGGTGCGTTTACACAGACAGATTTATCTGACAGATTTTTTAAGCCAAAGCCAGGAGCAGACTATAAACAGGGAACATGTCATAAAGAAAGACCTGAGATATTTCCTTTTTTCAAATCCATTCCTGGCTTTGGCTTTCAAAATTTGGCAGATAAATCTGTCTGTGTAAACACACCATTAGATGATAGATAGATAGATAGATAGATAGATAGATAGATAGATAGATAGATAATTGATAGAAGATATATAGATAATAGATAGATGATAGATAATAGATAGATAGCAAAGTAATTCCAATGTCACTCCTGAATGAAATGTAGAGATTAGGTGTTTATTGTAGTATCAAAAAAATGCTGAACATACTTTGAATAGATAGATAGGTAGACGATAGATAGATGATAGATAGAAGATAGATGAAAGAGTGAAGTTCATGCCATTATAGTAAAACAAACTGAGCTTTATAGAGCATACCCCTTCTAATGTTCACAACTGCACTGCTCAGTCACGTTAAAGTCTGAATTATTATTATTATTATTATTATTATTATTATTATTATTATTATTATCATTAGTTAGCTATTAACCCCTTCCCACAGAATCACGTACCGGCACATCCTATTCTGCATAGCATTCTGACAGATGGGTGTGCCAGTACGTCACAGGGATGACACGGTCACAGGAGCTGCGCCCGTGTCATCCGTGGGGGAGGCCCGGCTGTCAGTGATAGCCGGGCACCTGCCTCCTGAAGCTTCCTGTGTCTCAGCTACGGTGGATGATCAGCCTCAGCATTGGGTCGAGTCTGATCAGCTTTGCCTATTACAGGCAAACTCTGGGGGCATTATTAGCTCATGGGGGCACAGCGGGGGATCCTACATACAGGGCGCATCCCACATTCCTACTCGCTTTACTGCACATAACACCAAACAGCGCAGTTACTTTGGGAGCCGACAGGAGGGAGAAAGGGAAGGAAGTAACTAGAAATGTGCGGAGCCTAAATTATTTGTCTCGCAGGTTCTGAAGAGATGAAAAGTAGCTGGAAGAAATCATCATGGCGGATGGAGAGGAAAAGGGAAAGTGACGCCTCAGATCAAAGAAGACGTCACCTGTGAGTCACTGTATGATGGTTTTCTTATTTTGTAGAACATTATTTAGTAGGGGCGCCCCGGGGAATTTTTTTTTTCCAAGGTGTGCCCCGAGGTGGAAAAGGTTGGGAAGCACTGTGCTAGGGAATACTTTTCATGAGATGTCTCTAAAGGAAGGGGGAGGAAAGGGTTCAGCACAGAGACAGAGGGAACAGCTGAGGCACAGATTTATTTTTCTTCAACACCAAGCGGAAGGGTCAGAACTGGGGGAAAGAGACTGAATAGATAATAACAAGCATGGAATGAATTGTTAGTCTCACCATGGGCAGAAAGTTATGAAAAGTTATGTTTGAGCAGAATACAACTTTAATTAAAAAAAAAAATAATAGTAATAATAATGGTCTCAATACAGAATATTATGATGTTCTAATGGTAATGAAGTCCTTTTAAAATATATAATATAATATATATTATATTAACTATTCCGTACAGTACATACAAGTCCCCTAGTTTGTGAACCTGCACTCTGTAAATTAAAATGTAAATTATATTAAATATGTGTCAGGAATGTGCAGTAGCCTGGTGTAAACTGGGCCTGGTTTTTACTTTTGTAAAACGGAAACGCTTCCGGAAACGCAAGAGTTACACTTAGCTCTGCTAGACTTGATTGCTGCAGCTGAGCAAGTCTTTGTGATTGAGGTTTTCCTCTGCCTGTCTGGAACCTTGAGGATCAGAGCGCCGGTCCAATGGGGACCCAGACCAGGCTCTTGATCCTCATAAAAGAAAGCAGAGCCAGTCTCTCAGCGCAGGGCTCAGCTTTAGGGCTCACTGCCGTGTCCTGTCTCTACCTCCTCTGTCCTGACAATATGTTTTCCAAATCCAGCTATATCACATCACCAACATATAACTTCGCAAGAAAGAGATTTCTTTTCTTTTTTTTCTCTATAGTTATATGACGTAATTATCTGAAAGATGTTATGAAGCTCTTTGATTCTTTGCATTGTAGACTAGAAGCCTTTTCTATTTTCTGGAAGCACAGACTGATATATGAAAGATACAATGTGTCTCCTTACCTAACAGCTAGCTGATAGCTGTTAGGTAAGGAGACACATTGTATCTTTCATATATCAGTCTGTGCTTCCAGAAAATAGAAAAGGCTTCTAGTCTACAGTTTGTAACTGCAGCAAACAAATATCCTTTATTGGCCAACGAACCTGAGAGAGTGCAGGTTTGGAGCACTGAGCAACTAGCGTTCATAATAGTACTGGATTTCACTTCTCCATCGATATGGTGTTTTGTGAAGCAGCCACAAAAATAACAAACCTCAGGAAGATGGAGTTTGATCAATCTGAGCTGCCCCTTAACCTTACTGACTGGAATAATGTATTTAAAAATAAAGAGTACAGACATTAAATGGGATATATATAATGCATCTTGCATTTTTATTTTAAGAGCCACATACTTTATGAGAGTAAAAGGGTCAGGAAGACAAGAAATCCAATATGGATGAATAAAAATGTAAAGGGGGCAATAAATAATAAATGGAGAGCATTTAAGCTATGGAAACAGAAAGGCTGTAAAGAGGCACTAAAAAGCTATAGGGAAACAATTAAATTATGTAAAAAAACAGATAAAGGCAGAAAAGTTGGAGACCAAGAGGGTCGAGTTTAAAACTAAAATCAACCCTCTCTAAAAACTAACTAAAGTCACTTAACTCTAAAGAACTAACCTTCAATTAAAAAAAATATTTAAAAAGTTGAAACTAGGGATGGTCCGAACCGAGTTCGGTTCAGGTTCGTACGAACCCGAACCCTCGGTAATGATTCCCGCTGTCTGCCCGCTCTGTGGAGCAGGCGGATCCAGCGGGAGGACTGCCTGGAAAACTGGGATACAGCCACAGCCATAGGCTGTATCCAAGTTTTCCAGGCGTTACTCCCGCTGTATCCGCCTACTCCACGAAGCGGGCATACAGCGGGAATCTGCTGTTCATACGAACCCGAACCTCGGCAGGTTCGGACCATCCCTAGTTGAAACTAAACATTTTTGACTTTTAAAAGCATTATTTTTTTTCCCGCTGATTTCACAGAGAAAATTGAAACAAGAGGTAAAGTTTCCATTAAATTTACTTACTAAAACAGGAAGTAGTGAAGGAGTATTCCAGAAAAATAAACTTTTCCCCTATCCACAGGATAGAGAAAAAGTAGGAGATTGCGGGGGGTCTGACCTTTGTACCTCTCTCCGATCTTCATATCAGGCCCTAGTTCTGTGTTATGAACAGAGCCGCGGGTATGGCATGTGACCCACAGCTCTATTTATTCCTATGGAACGACAGAAAAAACAGAGTACGCCGGAAGAGCGATGTACTTAGCTCTTTCCATCCGCTCCATAGTAATGAATAGATCTGCGTGTCACGTGCCGCACCCACGGCTCTATTCATACTACAGAAGTCAGGGCTCGATACAAAGATCGTGGGGGATACAGAGGTCAGACCCTACGCTTTCTCCTACTTTTCCCCTATGCTGTAGATAGGTGAAAAGTAATTTTTCCTGGAATACCTCTTTAAGATTAAAATTGACAATTCATACGCCTCTATGTTCCAAGAAAATTAAACTGTTCCCGTCATTTGGAGAGAGAAAAATCTAACATATCAAAAGTTTTGTTCACTTGGGGTCCAAATTCTCAGACCTTGACTGACCTCTGGATATTGTTGGGAGAAGGGTGCTTTATTCCCCAGCTGGCTGCAATTTCTGCCCTTTCAAGCAAAGACCACATGGCAGACTCCTCTTGAAGTTCCACCTGTCCCATTGACTCAAGGAATTTCTCAAGCTCAATCTGTCGTCCCCCCAAAGAATTAACAACAGAACAGGCAGAACTTCAAGCAGAGTCCCTCTCAATCTGTAGAACAAGAAGTAGGCACTTCCAGCAATAGGAGATGTTCGTGAGGGTGCAGGGGATTATTGGGGTTCAGACTTTTGGGATGCTAACTCTCAGAAGCAAAACAGTCTATGCACAGCTGTTTCATGCAATCAATGTACTTCCTCTGACCAGGTCAAAGGAAGTGCATTAATTGAACAAAACAGCTTTCATGTACACTAACGGTGTTAGCGTTCCAGCCAACAAGTGTTTTTATGGATTGTATCCAGAGACTACAATAAAGGACATTTTTATGGGTGAGCGGACTTTCATTTTCTCTTTTTCTCAATGTTTAGCCTCCGCATTAAATTTCTTTGCGTGTTCCATAGTGTTAACATACCCTAAGATCTTGAGTTAATAATCAAATAATCAATCATTGAGATCAATTATGGTGTAATCGGATTAGAATAAAAAGCATCAGCATTAGAGATGAGCGAACTGGGTTCGGGTTCGAGACCATCTGAACCCCAAACGTTCGGTATTTGATTAGCGGTGCCTGCTGAACTTGGATAAAGCTCTAAGGTTGTCTGGTAAACATGGATACAGCCAATGACTATATCCATGTTTTCCACATAGCCTTAGGGCTTTATCCAACTTCAGCAGCCACCGCTAATCAAATGCCGAAAGTTCGGGTTCGGATGGACTCGGGCATGCTCGAGGTTCCCTCATCTCTAATCAGCATATGATTCTAATCGGTAAAAGAAAATCGAGGTGACACATTCCTTTTAACAGGCAAAAATATTCCATGAATTTAGTGAAGTAAATAGCTGTGTGTCTCGTTATTCATTATTGTAAGGAAAATCAAAAATTCTCATCTGTCTGGAACTTTATGTCTGACACCTTTTAGTCCTCATTCACACAATCTTTGCCTTGATCCGTGCCACAATGACTGGAGGAGGATCGCGGCACGGATTCCTCAAAGTGTTGTCCCCCCGCCACCCGACAGCAGAGAGGACAGGAGCGCAGAAGTCAACTACTCACCAACTCCCCCCGTGCCGCATATTTTCACTGCAAGTACGCGGGTAGTTGTCTTTTGCACTCCTGACATCACTGCTGCCAGGAGGGGGGATCCGTGCCACGATCCGCACTAGGACATGTCCTATTTTTTCGTGGTGGGGGTCGCGGCATGGATCGTGTGAATGGTTGCATTCAATTTAATGCCATGACCATGGACAATTTTATGGGACATGTAAATGCAGCCTTACACTTAGCTTACCATAGCCACAATTTTACAGATGTAAACTCCATATGTATTCCACATAAAGGAGAAGGGCCACGGAAGTACAAAAACTGCAGGCAGGCTGGTGAGGGAAGGAAAATAATATTCAACCTAACTCACCCGTCTTTATGCCTCTGATGCACCGTTCCCTGGTCCTGTTCACATCAGCCGTTGACTTGCAGCTCTGCTAGCTGCTACATCATGTCCCGGCTGAGAGATGGCCTGCCCAGCAAATTAATGAGGCTGAAAGGGCAATAGGTCAGACAGGCCGTGACGTTTTTGCTGGAGAAGCCGGGTATGTGATGTACCTGGTTTCCAGCTCAAGATGACAACCGGCTGATGTTTTTTATTTTCCAGCCCCTACCACCCTCTCGGTAGTTTCTGTACTTCCATGGGACTTCTCCTTTAATTCAACTAAAATCTCATTTCATTCTAAAAACCTATGTCAGAGTATGTGTACACTGCTTAAAACAGACGGAAACTCCGTCGCGTAATCCGTCGCTCGCGCCCCCTCCCGGACAGAGGCGGGACGTCTCCGCC
Source organism: Dendropsophus ebraccatus (assembly GCF_027789765.1). Taxonomy (NCBI): domain Eukaryota; kingdom Metazoa; phylum Chordata; class Amphibia; order Anura; family Hylidae; genus Dendropsophus; species Dendropsophus ebraccatus. The sequence continues at coordinate 17,058,938 of NC_091459.1, read as the reverse complement.
TGTGCATATTCTATGCACAGGCGGATTCCTTCCTCCATCCAAAGAATGAACTTGATCATTCTTTGGACGGAGGAAAGAATCCGCCCGTGCAAAGAATGGAGTCTATGACACGGGACGTGCGCGCCTGCCGCTGTCCGCAAGCGGGCACGAGCAACAGATTACGCAACGGAGTTTCCGTCTGTTTTAAGCAGTGTGCACATACCCTAAGACAGAAAAAAAAAATTATTATTTCCAAATCTTTTCTACTCCTGAAGCTTCAATAATCCCTCAGATATCAGTTTATGTTTCTATCATTATCTAAGGTTCATGTTTTATTACTGTAAATGTTATTTATTTATTTATTTATTTTTTTCCCCAAATATTTTTATTGGATTTTCAGAAATTATAGTCAAAAACAATAAGATGCCATGCAAGACACAAACATTGCAGCACATATAAAACAAAAATAGAAAAGAAACATTTGCCTGCAACGGGATCGTAACAAAGATGATCAAGACATATGGAGAGACCCGGAAGAGTACAGAGTGGCCATCATATCATACAGAGAAAGGTACTCGCATCACAGTATAGTAAAGGGGTTAAGTAAGAACAGAGCGACAAAGGAAGAAAATTAATGTGGAACCCTTCAGTGACTCCGTACAGTACCATTTTGTGAACTGGAATGGCTTCACTATGTCATGAATTACCTGCGGATCATAATGCTGCAAAATAAAGGGTCTTTCTGGAAAAACTTTTTTGTACCAGAGTCTTTATGCCTCTCCGTATCTATCTTATCGATTCCAAAAAAGAGCTTCTTCTGTGCCACTACCAAATCAAGGTCAGGTACATTAGGCAATAACCAATTGGTGAACAAACACCGTAAAGCAATCAGTAAGGTGATGTGCACCAATTGTAGTACCTTCGGAGCTAAATGAAGTTTAATCTTGTAAGTTGTGTGAATGTAAGCTATTATGAGGAGACTGTGGAAGGGCAAGTCCACACTCCATGCCATAGGTTGGTTAGGGGGGAGTGACATTTAGGACATTCAGTGATTCTATCGGGGAAGGATGGCAATGGAAGGATATTGAAGCCATAAAATGCTGAATGTGAAAGCTTAAAGTATGTCTCCCGCCATCGCTCATTTATAATACATTTCCTAATAACCGCCCATCCTGACAAAATTACTTCCATAATATCCTCGTCTCCTGTCAGCGGTGCCCATTTGTTAAAAAGCTTCTTAGGATCTACCTTAAGGAAGTCATTCCGTAGGGCATTATATAAGATAGATATGGATGCCTTATTATTACTGTCACCAATAATCCCGTCTAGCCCATGTTGTTGGGATTCCTTCCTGACATTTCTAAGTCTGGCGGTACAAAACGCATGAACCTTGTTAATACATAAATTATGCGTGAGTGGCAACTGGAATTTTGTCTGTATTTCCTGAGGTGTAAGCCAGCGTTGCTGACTAGGATTCATGAGGTCGCTTGCGCAGTTAAAGCCTTTTTCATGCCAAACTTTCAGCCAGTCAACATTTTGGCCCTTCAAAAATTCCGGGTGCCTATCTAACGGCATGTGCTTGGACAGCAGAAAAGGAAGTCCAAGCAACTTTCTGAGCACTTTCCATGATATTATCGAGTCACGGAGGAGGCAGGATTGTTTTATTTCAGAGGGCAATTTGGTATAGTTGGTATGTAAAAGGCTTATAAGGTTACAAGGAAAAGCGAGATCCTGCTCGAAAAGGAGGTAGAAAAGTGGGAGGAGTTGTGTAACCAGTCCATAATATGACGGAAGAGACTCACCAAATTGTAGCCCCGTACATTTGGGAAGTTCACACCTCCTTCCGCTTTGCACAACATATGTTTTGCTAGGGATATCTGCGGACGCTTGCCATTCCACATGAACTTGGAAAAGGCTGCCTGCAGTGCATTAATATCCATGTGTTTTATCAGGAGTGGCAAGGTTTGCAAGGGATATAACAAGAGCAAAACTTATCATTTCCACCCCATGAAGGAAAGCGGAAGGGAGCGCCAAGACTGCAATTCGGTGACTACCTTCCTTATAACCGGGGTATAATTTAGTGAGTATATCTGGCCGGTCGATTTCCCTATTTTGATTCCTAAATACGTGATGAAGGACGAGGCAATAACCAGGCCCAGTGATCTCGCTACTGATTGTAACTGAGTAGAGGCTTTCCCCAGTGGCAAGAGCTCGTTCTTTGTTATATTTATCTTGTAGCCCGTAAAGGAGCCATACCAAGAGAAAAACTGAAATAAGCGTGGTAAATCGGATACGGGATTGCTAAGAAAAAGGAGCACGTCATCAGCAAATATTGCCAACTTTACCGTGTGATGGCGAAGACGTATGCCTTCAAAAGCGTCTGTCAGTAATAAGTGTCTTGCTAAGGGCTCTATAGCTAGGTCAATTAAAAGGGGGGATAGGGGACAGCCTTGGCGGGTACCTCTTTCCATTGGAAAGGGCTGGGAGAGTATGCCCGGCGTGTATATACGTGCTGTGAGACCCTGATATAACCCTGATGAAAAGATCCTAAAGTTACCTCGGATCCCAAATTCGTCAAGCACAGATCCCAGCCAGTCCCATCTAACGTTATCAAACACTTTTTCTGCGTCTAGTGTAAGTAATGTTAATTATTTTTATTGCTATTATATTTATGGACATCACAAATTGCTGTCTTATTCTAATTTAAATGTAATTTTGTGTGTGTTTGTGTGTGTGTGTAGGTTGCATGCAGCAGTTTATATTCTGGCCCTTTACTTATGTACTGGTAGGTGGGTATGTTAAATAAATTAATTAATCTATGATTTGAGAAATTAATTAATGTTCCATTCTGAAAGTATTTAGCTTATCATAACCATCCTGGTAATCGAATTATTAACATTTAACATCAAGCAGATATTTCCAAAGGTGACCTCGTATTGTGTTTCCTGTGTAAAAGAATAACGGCAACCTTAGAACTGTTCAGTTTTAATTATCAGAGAGTAGAAAGACAATTTGCATAACATGACTTAATGTCAAATATCTTTGACGTGCCAAATTTCTATTATATAAATATGCTAATGTAACCTAAGCCGCGGGTCGGGATTCTTGTCCACATCTCCAAAACAACTTTTTGACCAATTAAAATATTAACTTTTACCAAATTTTTAAAGGGTAACAGAACGTAGGGCAAAACAAGTATACTATCAATATTGTAGATTTTAACCCCTTAAGGACCGGGCCAATTTCCATTTTTGCGCTTTCATTTTTTCCCCCTTGTGCTTAAAAGGCCATAGCGTTAATAGGCCATTGCATTTTGTCACCTAGAGACCCACATGAGCCCTTATTTTTTGCATCACTAATTGTACTTTGCAATGACAGGCTGAATTTTTGCATAGAAGATGCTGCGAAACCAAAAAAAAAAAAGTAAATGTGTGGTAAAATTGCAGAAAAAAGCAACTTTTTTATTTGGGGAGGTTTTGTGTTTACGCCGCTCGCCCTGGGGTAAAACTGACTTGTTATAAATGTTCATCAAGTTAGTATAATTACAATGATATGTAACTTATGTAATACTTATTTTATTTGATGGCTTTTAAAAAAATAAAATTAAAAAAAAAAGTTCCTTAAAATCGCTCTATTTCCAGGCTTATAACGCTTTTATCTTTTGGTCTATGGGGCTGTGTGAGGTGTCATTTTTTGTGCCATGATCTTTACTTTCTATCTGTATCTTGTTTGCCTATATGATACGTTTTTGATCACTTTTTATCACAATTTTTTAGGATTTGACTTTGGACTTTGGAATTTTTTGGCGCTTACGCCGTTTACCGTGCGAGATCAGGAATGAAATAAATTAATAGTTCGGGCAATTACAGACACGGCGATATCAAACATGTTTATTTATTTTTATTTATAAAATGTGGAAAGGGGGGTGATTCAAACTTTTATTAGGGAAAGGGATTTTTTATTAATAAAAAAACATTATTTTTTTAAACACTAATCTATGTTCTATTGCTCTTGGCTGCTGCAGCCGAGAGCAATAGATTGCCAAGCTGGGATCAGCGCCATTACGGCACAGACACCCGGCCGGTACAGATGCAGGGATCACTCCTCCATGACCGCGTCGCTGGGGGGCAATCCCCCCACTAGACTCTGACAGCTGTGTTTTAAAGGCTAATTAGCGGGCACGGCAATCAAACTTTGCCCGCTAATTGCCGCGGTCTCTGGCGTACATGTACGCCCTTGGTCGTTAAGGGGCTAAAAAATTTAAAAAATCATCCTAAATATTTTTATCTTTTTGTTACAATACATTCTTTTAATAAATATGCAGTACAAATCATGTTTGGACATGCCTCAGTGAAGGTGTATGTTTCTTGGAATCTTTAAGGATGATTAAAGGGGAACTCTGGCAGAATAAAAAGATATTTCAAGTCAACTGGTGTCAGAAAGTTCTATAGATTTTTAATTTACTTCTATTTAATAAATCTCCAGTCTTCCAGTACTTATCAGCTGCTGTATGTCCTGCAGGAAGTGGTGTATTCTCTCCAGTCTGAAACAGTGCTCTCTGATGCCACCTCTGTCCATGACAGGAACTGTTCACAGCAGAAGTACATCCCCATAGAAAACCTCTCCTGCTTTGAACAGTTCCTTTATCTGTATGAATGCAACAACATCAATAGATTTTTTTCTTGAATTTTAGTTTTTTTGTTATTGCCATAACTTTTTAAAATTATTCCTACAATGTAGCCGTGTGATGGCATGTTTTAGTTAACAGTGTCAATTTATAGTATAGCAAATGTACATCTTTTTTATCATTATTTTTATTTAACAATTAATTATAAATAAAATAAAGAAAAAAGAAAGAAAAAAGACCCAAAAACAACAGCACTGCCCCAATGGATATACGGCAGTCTCAAGGTTTTGAGGTGAATAAATGAATAAAATTTACTAAATTTGGCACATATGACCAGTTTGGGGAATACTCTCGTGTCCTGTCCCACCTATATGAGCATGGGGAACGGTTCCAAGTTGTCCCATGTTGGACACCTTGAGACAAGTAGGCGGGGACAGTGGGCATGGGGCAGTGTCAGGACAGCACCTGTCTCTTTGTCATCTGTGTGTATCCTTAGGGCCCTATTCCACGGGACGATTATCGCTCGCATAATTGTTAACGATAAACGATCCAAACGACCGCTATTACGAAAGACCTAAAATCGTTCACCCATTTACATGGAACGATAATCGTTACTTATGATCGTTCTTGCGGCCGTCTTGTCGTCGCTATTGCGTTCGTCACTACTGCGAATGACCGAACGGCGTCTTATTCAATGTGATTTGCGAACGAGCAACGATAAAAATAGGTCCAGGTCTTATTGAACATTCAACGATAATCTGAACAATAATCGTCCGGTGGAATAGAACCCTTACCTGTCCTGTGTAATTTTGTAAATGACAAAGACATCAGCCCTATTTCTTTTCTGTATGATACACCCAAATTTTGAACCCCCTTTAATTGTTATTTTTTGGAAAAATACTATTATCGGAATATTATCGCAATATAAACTGCAACAGTAATAGATAGACCTGAGCAAATCTTAAAGGGGTTATCCAGTGATCTTTTTCTTTCAAATCAACTGGTTTTAGAAAGTGATATAGATTTGTAATTTACTTCTATTAAAAAAAAATCTCCAGTCTTCCAGTAATTATTAGCTTCTGTATGTCCTACAGGAAAGGTTTTTTCTTTCCAGTCTGACAAAGTGGAGGAGCAAATCCCCATACAAAAACCTATTCTGCTCTGGACAGTTCCTGTCTCGGACACCACTTCCTGCAGGACATACAGCAGCTAAGTATGGGAAGACTTGAGATTTTTAAATAGAACTAAATTACAAATCCATAAAACTCTCTGAAACCAGTTGATTTGAAAGAAAAAGATTTTTGCTGGACAACCCCTTTAAAAAAAATTTGATTTTTCAAAAATCTAATGAATCAGATGTCAAACATGACAGGTCCATTCTACCAATCCTAATCATAGAGTTTAAAAAAAAAAAATTAACATACAGCAAATTGATGGGAAATCCAATTCTCAGACTCTTCTCTGCAGGCACCATTTACAGAAGACTGACTGTAAACTATAGGGGAGATTTATCAAACATGGTGTAAAGTGAAACTGGCTCAATTGCCCCTAGCAACCAATCAGATTCCACCTTACAATACTCACAGGCTCTTTGGAAAATGAAAGGTGGAATCTGATTGGTTGCTAGGGGCAACTGAGCCAGTTTCACTTTACACCATGTTGATAAATCTCCCCTTATATCTATAATATGACCCCCAAGGACACAGCAGAGAATTTGTAAAAAAAAAAAAAAAAAAGCTTTTCTAATGACAATACGGAAATGCGCCTATTGTAATAACTCAATAAAGTAGTTCCATTGCCTTTACATTTATTCAGCACTCTTTGCACCATATACCTTTTTGCTAAGTTTTCCCATACATATGAATAAAATATGACCTTATTTCAACTAAAAAAGACACTTTTTTTTAAGTAAAACGTAGTTTACATTTCAAAGCTAGAATGTGCAGATTCTGCATTGGAGAAAGGTCAGCATGTAGTATGATATAAAAGCTTCAGATCAAATCGTGCATTGATTTTACAGCTGTAAAGTTATGTTGGAAGGTCAAACAAGAAGGAAATTTACTTTGAGCTTGTTCTACCCTTAGGCACCTTTCCCGAGAGAACATGCTTACCCTGATTGATCTGTGTGGGTATTAGGGATTTCCTCCACTTAAATTCAATTTGAGCAGTCTGGTTTTCGACATTTACTGATACTGCTTGTTTGTAATACTAGTGGAAATTCCAGGTGGTAACCCATTTAATTAAATAATGCTGTATTTTCTGCCAGCTCACTTCTGCTTATTCCATGTACCGTATTGGCCTATTCCCAGGCATATAACTAAATACCTGTACAACGTCGCTAGAAATAACCTATAGGCACTATTCATTCCATCACAGCAAAGGAAAAGTAGGTAAGATGTTCAGCAAATACATATGACAGTATACATTACTGTACAAAGACGAAGCACAGAGCTATTAAAAGGAAGCTGCAAGTGAAAACAGACAGTGAATCCACATTTATAGCAAATGAGAAAAATGTAAGGGCCTCTATTTCAATAGGTTTACATACGAGTGAGAAATAACAAAAAAAAATCAAACACAGAAATATAAATTTGCCATTGTGCTTTTTTTAAAATATTTTTTTCTAATGATTTTCAGAATTTTATAATTGTTCTTTCCTTCACTGGTAAATACACTTTATTTAATTATTTATTCATTGTTTATTTATTTGTTTATGTATTATTTTTATGTATTTATTTATTCATTATTTATTTATGTATTATTTTAATGTATTTATTATTTATTTATAATTTTTATGTATTATTATTTTTTTGTTTATTTGTGGTTATTCTAAGAGATATCCCCACAAATAGCGATGTTTCTGCCGGGATAAATAGAGGCACACCTCCTAGAAGCATGGTGACTGGAAAGGGCCACACTATTTGTAAATCATTCTTAAGCTGGGAATATGAGGAGAGTGGATTGAAGAAGAATGTGACAGCAAAGACATCATTAAAATGATGTCATGTTCCATAGAAACAGGAGTATGGTCAGTCCTCAGAATATAAGGATAGGGCTCATTGTGACTAAAAATATGTGACTGCAGCCTGTGAGACAGACCCTGTTCCTCCAATAATGCGACTGCAGCCTGTGAGACAGATCCTGTTCCTCCAATAATGCGACTGCAGCCTGTGAGACAGATCCTGTTCCTCCAATAATGCGACTGCAGCCTGTGAGACAGATCCTGTTCCTCCAATAATGTGACTGCAGCCTGTGAGACAGATCCTGTTCCTCCAATAATGCGACTGCAGCCTGTGAGACAGACCCTGTTCCTCCAATAATGCGACTGCAGCCTGTGAGACAGATCCTGCTCCTCCAATAATGCGACTGCAGCCTGTGAGACAGATCCTGTTCCTCCAATAATGTGACTGCATACTTTGTAAGGATGTATAACAATGTACCCCTCCCACCCATTCAAGAACAAAGTACAGTAGAAGTGGATGTCAAAACATCTTTCCGTGAAATCCACTAGGAACCAGTCATAACTGCCGCAGCAAATGTTTTCAAGTATATGTCAAAGCAGAATGTGTTCTATTGTTATCAATCTGGATGAATGCTATTGTTCTCCATAGTGCTTCATATATAAAACAACTTGGAATTAAGTGGGTTTCAGAAATGTAATCTAGCAGTAGCGGTTCTCAAAAACAAAGAGCTAACTAATGTGTTCTCTTAAAGTTAAGGTGTCATTTATTGTCTCCGAATACCGTCTAGAAATCATATCAAGAGAAAACATTTTGCAACATAGACAAGATAATGACTGCCATAGGAACCGGGTAAATGTTTGTTTATAAATCCTCTTCTCTACTATGTCCATCTTTACCAGTTTGTTCTAGTATAAAAATTATATTCAGGATCTTCATGATGATACACCATATTTTCTCATCTCTGTCTATCACTCTAGCCATGCTTTCCATTAAAGAACAACTCCAGAAGGGAAAAAATATTTTTAAAAAAACCCGAAAGCTAATTTTTATATTTACCCTTACTGTAGAGGATGTTTATCCTGTGACCCCGCCGCGCGCCGATCACCACTTTCCGTTTTTCACAGCTTCCTAGTTTGACCGTTCAAAACTCCCGCCTTTCTGTTCAGTGGTTAAAATGGCCTACAGCAGTGTTTCTCAACTCCAGTCCTCAAGACCCACCAACAGGAAATGCAGACAATTGGTTCCACAACCCAAAAATATATTTTTTTTATTTTAAATAACATGTAAAACAAATGAAACAAACATTTAGAAACAGCTGAATAGATGATATTATATGTCACAGTAGAGTATAACAATCAGTATGTGGTGTCTAATGTATAGGAAGTGCAAAAACCTGAAAAACAGCTGCAGTTTGTAGATACAGGATGGAGCTGCAGATCCTTATAATGCAGTAGCGTAGTACATTAGGCTAAAATAGAGAAACAGGGCTGCTGCCAGAGGTCTGTGTGGTCACATGATCACAATGGGGAAGGGGTGTGTTCAGCATGGACCAATCAGGAAGTAAGAATCGCATAGCTGTGCAGGAGGACAGTGACAGAAACTTTTCTATACAGCAGTGTAAATGACTGAGTGTGAGTGCAGGCACATTATAGCAGCTGAGTGTAAGTTCAGGTATATTATAGCAACAATAGAGAGGGTGGGAAACACAAAATCTGAAGGAATGAGCAGGACATATATGGGCACATATCTGCCATATCTGCCTTGGATCTGCCATGATTTGTAAGGCGAGGGAGACTTTCTGGGTCAGAGTACAGGGCTGTAGACCCCGCTATGCAGACCATGCCCCTCCCCCACTGCCCCTCCCACCCATTACCATGAGTTCTTAAACTAAAGCAATGCTCTTAAACCAAGTTACAATTTTAAAAAACGTTAAGCTCTTCTTGCAAAACCCTCTCGATCCAAGTTACTCTTAAACCAAGGTACCACTGTGTATCTTACAATTAGAAGCCAAAGGTATAGTTATTATTGATCTTAACTAAATTTGTCACAGACTATCTTGGCTGTACCCTTGGGTGTACTACCATCTTTAGCAATAAAAAATAAAAAAAAAAGAATTGTCCTGAACTGTTCTCTAAAAAGTGTCAAAGTTTTCTTTCGACAAACGGGAACCTGAAGCCTCCAACCTTTCTGTTTATTAAAATGGGATTTCACTCGGCACCAAATAGATGCAGTATTTGTCTATCGCTTTGAAAGTTCATTTTTCTCTTTTGAGTATTATATCAAATTGTATATTTTTCCAGTTCCGGATGCCGAAAAGCAAGAAGAGACAATTATGCCATTAATACAATAAAACAGAAGCTGTGTTAAGACTGAAGGTTGATGCTTCCATTCCTAAAGTGCTTAAGCTGCAGTGAGTCATTGATGAATGAGTCTCTTAGTCTCGGAGACAGTTTATACTACCTGGATCATTGTCTTGCCTGACTGCTTGGATTCTAAAGTGAACGTTTATTACCTGAATAATCTCAAAATGCGATTTCATAGAAAGTGCAGTTTTACCAGCACTGAGGTGCTACTATGAATTATAGATAAATCATAAATGGGTGCATTTTTATTCTGTTAACAGAGGGGGGAATGCATACCTATAAACAGAGGAAAGATCAAGCGAACACTGGAAGTGAGACTGAGCTAATTTATATCGCCAGGTTAAATAAAAATTATTAGTACATGAAATGTTTGAAAGAAATGCCTAGCATAATATTATGACTGCATATTCCCGGAAAGATTATTGATGGCTTTTAAAGTATTCCAAAATGTTAGAGTTGCCAACATTTATAATTCAATATCCTGAGACCCTGTGCTGCTGCAATGAGGCATAAATACATATGCAATCTGCTGGAGGTGGTCAGAGGCCGCTAAATCCCGACTATTCGGCATAATAACAGTAATAGAAATAATCGGAAATAGAACAAGATCTCTCAATTTGAAATACGTTCCATAAATCTTCATTTCCAATTGTATTTAACATAAGGCACTATACTGTGTGTCTGTCAAGGTTATGCAAGTAGCTCCGGAAGGAAGGAAATTGTCTCCTTAGTACCCCTTACAAGGTTATTTAGTAAGCCACATTGCACTTAGCTAATATATAATTCATAATATATTTTGGAATCCATTTTTTTTCTTCCGTTTTGGCAAAAAATGGATGGAAAAATGGTTTCATTTTAAAAGAAAAACGCATCCTTTTTTTTTGTACGTACACAAAAATAAGGTCAAGTCTGTTTTTCTATAATAGAAGTCAATGGAAAAAACGATCAAAACGGATGCACATAACTGCATCCATTTTTCCACCTGTTTTCTTTTTATTCCAAAACAGATGAAAAAATTGAATGCAAAAACATAGTTTGAGCCCATTCTAATCGAGTCCTGTTTAACTTTATACTGAGGCTGTTATGTTCTCAGAGAGATAATCTGCCGGCAGAGCAGTCTGGCAGGGGCTTACCCCTCCTCTCCCCATAGGGAACACATTAACATTCTTAAGAGAGCAGTGTCTCAAGGCTCTATACCTTAAGATATCCATGCACCTTATACGAGAGTAATTTAACATGCCAGCAGGTTCAGCTACTCTCTAATGGCAGCCTATCAGCTCCGGATGGGATGGATTCCTGCTGTCTTACCCTTCTGTTTTGCTAGTGAAAAGCCAAAACCAGACTACAAAAACATGGCCACTTTTCCCCCTACTGTTGTCTCCAGTTCAGGTGCAGTTTGCAATTAAGCTCCATTTACTTCAATGGAACTGAGTTTCAAAACCCCACCCAAACTGGAGACAACAGTAGGGGGAAAGTGGCCATGTTTTTGTAGTGCTGGATAACCCATTTAAGGTGCCCATGCACCGTATACTACAGTAATCTAACCTGCCAGAGGGGTAAGGCATAAGGAATCCATCACATCCGGAGTTGGTAGGCTGCCGTTCACCTTAAAGAGCTGGCTGAATACACCTCGTATAGGTGAATGGGAACCTACCGACTCCGGATGTGCTGGATTCCTGCTTCCTTACCCTTCTGTTTTGCAAGTGAAAAGCCACCACCAGAGCTGCTTGTCTATGGCTTACCCCTTCTCTCGCCATAGAGAACATATGAAAATTTGGTCCTACAGCACATTCATGTGCAGGGGTAGTTATTGAAAGTGTATGCTCTGTTCATATTACCTTATATGACTTTTTGCTTTAAAATACCAGAATGGCCAACAAAAATACCATCAGAGGTGGGAATTCAGGTGGGAATAGAGTCTGGTTTTCTGGTTGGTTTTCCAAAGAGACATTATTCCAATTCAGTCGTGCATTCAGCAGACCATATTCCATATCAGAACAAAATGTTCATGATCTGCTCACACAACGGTGTCTCCTCTTTACTACGCCAATCACGATTTTGTTACCTCTCTTCTCCCTTCCCCCAGTAATAATGCCTCGTTACACTCATTAAAAAAAAACTCATTTATAGTGAAGCTTTGTAAAGGTCTGTTTGTCCTTTTGAAGAAGCATAAGTCAATGATGCAACCTACAGCAATTTAAAAAATTTTATTTTTTTTTGCAAATAGATAATCTGTTCTGATTGACTAAGACAGTATTTTGGAGGTGTTTCAGGGATGGGTTATATATGGACTATGTGTCTGTGAATGATATATCTATAATTACAGATGTCTTTCCTTATACCCTTGCCCTTTAGCTAGGTTTCCATTTTGTATGTATTTATAAACTCTTTACGATCCAGTTGTGGTCTAGATGCAAAAGGTAGGCCCTTGGGCACTATGACAGCCAAGTGGTCTTTCTCCATAGGAGGTAAACGTAATATCAATCCCAACAAAACAGGTTCCTACAGAGAAGGTAAATCACAACCAGCCTACTGGTCTTTGATAGAGATAAGTAAATTGATTAAACAAATCAAGATGAAGTGAACAAATCGAAGACTCATTTACCCATTAACGAAAAGGCTTCTATCTCAGCACTGAAGGGGACTACTAAAATAAATAAAAGTTTGTGAAGAATCATGATGACTAATACAGAGGAGCAAATTTATAGTAAGTTTAGATACATGAAACCTCGAAACCTCAATATTTGACACCCAGTAGCTGGAAAAGATGGATCCAGCCCTAAAGGCCCTATCCCACGGGCCGCCAGTGAGGAGCAAACGAGCGGTATTAGCGCTCGTCTGCTCCTCGTTCGTTGCTCTGCTGCCACCGCTTCTATTCCACGGAGTGATGGCAACATATCGTTGCTATCCTGGTCGTTTTTCTTTCAACATGTTGAAAGACAAATGACAGCAACGATCAGCCGACATGAATGATGTCGGCTGATCATTGCTCTCTATTTCACGGCCGATATCGGCCAAATATGGCCAATAATCTTTCTGTGGAATAGGGCCCTAAGGCTGCCTGGAAAACGTTGGGGGTTTCACAAACCCAAACTTACTGTAAAATCTCTAATGACTCCCCTCATCTAACCATAGGCATTTTAAACCCTGTTTTCTTGCTAATGGGTCTGTTTTAAAGGGAATGTGTCATCAGAAAATGACTTATTGTTTATATAATGTTTTTACGTTAAACATTTTTTTTTTAGAATTTTTTGTGACTTTTTTTTGATTTTCAATTTTTCTATCTATATTATAAAATAATCCAGATATCTTGCAGTTTTCATTCTCACCACTGGGGCTAAAACTAAGCTGAGACTTCCTGTTGTGTCTGTGGGGATAAGAGGAGGCTGCTGTAGAGTGATTTGTAGAGCATTACAACGTCATGTGACACCAGTAGATAAATAGCATCAGTATAAGACAACAGGAGCTCGATGTGGAATATTTCACATTCATCTCAAGGGGACAGAGTCTGTCTATTGTCGTCTATGTCCATGAAGCTTGCTGTAAAGCAGTCACTAAATGCAGTTAAGAGCAGCCCAGGCAATATGGCCACCCCCATAACAATGTAAAAATAGTGAAATAAAATAAAGTCCAAAAACAGAAACAGATTAGAAGAAAAGAACAATTTTTAGTATCTACTCTAATCAGTAAAAGAAAAGGTGACACATTCCCTTTAAGTACACTTTTTTCCAGTCTTCCTCTGTCCAATGTCTGTGTTCTTTTGCCCATCTTAATCTTTTTCTTTTATTGGCCAGTCTCAGATATGGCTTTTTCTTTGCCACTCTGCTCTGAAGCCCAAAATCCCGCAGCCGCCTCTTCACTGTAGATGTTGACACTGGTGTTTTTCGGGTACTATTTAATGAAGATGCCAGTTGGGGACCTATGAGGTGTCTGTTTCTCAAACTAGAGACTTTAATGTGCTTATCTTCTTGCTTAGTTGTGCAACGCGGCCTCCCACTTCTTTTTCTACTCTGGTTAGAGCCTGTTTGTGCTGTCCTCTGAAGGGAGTAGTACACACCGTTGTAGGAAATCTTCGATTTCTTAGCAATTTCTCGCATGGAATAGCCTTCATTTCTAAGAACAAAAATAGACTGTTGAGTTTCAGATGAAAGATCTCTTTTTCTGGCCATTTTAAGCGTTTAATTGACCCCACAAATGTGATGCTCCAGAAACACAATCTGCTCAAAGTTTTGTAGCTTCTGTAACGAGCTAGACTGTTTTCAGATGTGTGAACATGATTGCACAAGGGTTTACTAATCATCAATTAGCCTTCTGAGCCAATGAGCAAACAAATTGTACCATTAGAACACTGGAGTGATAGTTGCTGGAAATGGGCCTCTATACACCTATGTAGATATTGCACCAAAAACCAGACATTTGCAGCTAGAATAGTCATTTACCACATTAGCAATGTATAGAGTGTATAGAGTATTTGTTTAAAGGACAACTCCGGCGGGACCCCCCCCCCAAAAAAAAAAACACAGACACACACAGACACCATACTCACCATCCATCCGGTGACTATCGCCACCCGATTCGCCCGCCGTCCGCCTCACCGTCATCTGCGACCACCGTATAGCGATGTCTCTCACTTCCGGGTCTATGGGAGAGAAAAGGCTGCCAGTGCGCTTGCGCAGCGGCAGCCTTTTGATTAGCTGGAGCGCATCACATGGCTTCCAGCAAGCTCAGCCAATTAGGGGTGAGCAAGCTGGAAGCCATGTGATGCGCTCCAGCCAATGTAAAGCTGCTGGTGCGCATGTGCACCAGCAGCCTTTTCTCTCCCATTCACTTTTCATGAAGACGCCGAGGAGGAAGAAGAACTGGACCACCCCCCCGGCTCCCAGATGGTGCCCGATAGAAGAGGTCTGTGACGACCGTAATCGGTAATGTATACATTTGTTAACTTCTGGGGGGGGGGGTCGGGGGTCGGAAAGTGGGGGACCGGTTATTTAACCACATTACAAAGTTATATAACTTTGTAATGTGTGTTAAGTAAGCCAAAAAAAATTTTCATGGGAGTTGTCCTTTAAAGTTAGGACTAGTTTAAAGTTATCTTCATTGAAAAGTACAGTGCTTTTCCTTAAAAAAATAAGGGCATTTCAATATGATCCCAAACTTTTGAACGGTAGTGTGTATATGTATATATATATATATATATATATATATATATTTATATATATATAAACTTAAAATAGGCCATGTGACATCTGTATAGGCCATCTGCCTATCTCCACAAAGCTGCAACAGTGGCTTATACAGAAGTATCAGTATCGAAATCTATAGTAAATAAAACTATTCATATTTTCATATGTTAATCATCTATTGTGTATGCAAAGACCATTCATTGTATGAGCTGAAAAAAAATAACGAGTGCAAAAACAATTTTAATATTGACCCGAAAGTACTTTAATATTTGGATTTGAAATGTATTTTTTGGTGCTCATACAAAATGCATTTGAAAGCTAATTGTGTTTTTAAGCAGATAATTTCTTAAACCTAGCCCGATTGTACACGCCATCTGGTGCAATTATTTTTAAATAGATTTAAATGAGCTTGGTATTAATTAAGCTTTGTTTTGAATGTGCTGCCTTTTTGTTTGTCATTAACGACTGAGGTGAACAATGCTGATTGTAATTAATAATTATCGTCACGAAAAACAAAATTTGTTTTGTAATTTGTAAAAACAAAAATAAGCGTTAGGTCTTATTTAGATAACCCTACGCAGCTAAGGAAACCATATACTGTTTTTCAATGTTTTTTACTTAGATTTTGTAATTACCAATATAAGTATGCCTATTTATATTATGGTCTATAGATAGGATATGATATAACATTAATGTAATTGAAGCCCAAACACTCGGAGTCCTGTTGACCTAGAAAACAATGGTTTCTTCTGTGGCACTTCCGCCACTCACTGTGCAGGAAACTGCAACACAACTCCATAATGGGACTTTGTTATATTTCCTGTATAGTGTGTGTTCCGGATAGTTACGGTGCAGTAAAAATGAGTGAGATTTACATTATAAACCAAAATGGCGCCAAGTGATTAAAGAGTTGGTGTATGAGCTCTATTCTCTCGCTATACCTGTACACAGCCTATATGATATTTCTCTGCAGACTGCCTTGTATCTGCTCTCCTCTCTCTCTCCAGCATGTGTGAATTATCCAAAGTGTATTTCCCCCTGTCCATTGGTTGAGATGGTGTTGAATTCACTCTATAATTTTTCATATTACAGACACCTAGGCTCAGGTACACATGTAAGTCTATGGAATCAGCACTTTTACTTCCACTAGCAGTGAACAGGTGCATGGAGATGATGCAGATGATGTCAACTGGGGTCAGGTTAGCAAGTCAATAGATAGCTTACCGATCCCCCAGAGAGGAGGTCACATGTCCAGTGTCTACAAAGGGAGGGGGGGAAGAGGGAGCAGCACATTGTCAGAGAGAACACAGAGAAGATGATTTTAGACATCCAGAGCAGGTAAGTATGAGAGAAAAACAGCGAAAAGGTGCAAGAAAGTTATACATGTATATTAGACTTAGGGTGGTATTGGGAAGGGGGATCGTTTAGAATATTGTTTTTGTTACATAAGTTTAGTTATGAATGGATTTTTTTTACTATGTTAACCCTTTTCACGACCTGGGGTCATTGATGCCTCAATGCCCAGTTCGTGTTTGGACATCAGCTTATGGGATAATAATGATCCCATAAGCTGATGTCCGTATCTCTGCCCCCTCTCCTCTGTCCCCTGCCACTGTTACTATCTTATAACAGCAGCAGGGGAGAGAGGGGAAGGGGTAGAGCTCATAGGCACACACCCCAGGCGCCCAGCCTTTCCTCCCGACCCCTGCCGACTTCCGTAGCCAGGAAACCGGAAGCCTGATGCTTCCTGTTTCCATGCCTACCATCTGGTCTCTGCGATCACTTTGCAGAGCCCCGATGGACACTGGAGAGAGAATTTTCCCTCTGTAGAGGGAGAATTCTCTATCTGGAGCCCTATAGATGCTGGGGTCGTCCTGACCGCAGTATCTATAGGGTTAACTCTCAGCACCGGAACGCGGCTCCGTTGCTGGGAGTTGCGGCGGGTCCCTGGCTATCACTGATAGCTGGGACCCGCCACGGGTGACACAGGTGCAGCTACTGCGCCTGTGTCATCCTGGATCGTTAATTAACATCGCTGCAGCATCGGGCATAGGCTGCAGCGACGTTAATTAACAGTGCGGCGGCGAGAGGAGGTTTAAAATATTTAATTGACATGCTTCAGAAAAAGCCAATTTACAACAAAATAGAGTAAAAACAAGACATAATGCATAGAAGTGTACATATAGATTTAAAATAAATCAATATATTATATATATATATATATATATATATATATATATATATAAAAAAAAAGGAAAAAACATAAGAGATATGTTGGTTCACTCAGATGTGGGATCTGTCAAGAGAGAGACACAGATGGTATTGGCAAAACCAAAAAATGGTAATTTTCCGTGTCTACATTGTAGTAACTGTAATAATATCATGAAGGGTGATTCATTTCAACATCCCCACACAGGCAAGAAATATTACATCAAACAGAGATATACGTGTGATTCTAAATTCGTCATATATATGATACAGTGCCCATGTGGGCTCATATATGTGGGCGAGACGGTGACAGAAGTAAAAACTAGAATGAACAATCACAAGAGTACCATCAGGTTAAAGAAAATAGAACACCCAGTGGCAAAGCATTTTGTAGAGTGTGGGCACTCTGTCAGCCAGTTTAGATACAGGGTGATTGACAGCGTGCCGATACTGAGAAGAGGAGGAGATAGAGAAAAAATTTTAAAACAGAAAGAAATGAGGTGGATTCACACCCTAGACTGTGTTTGGCCGCGAGGCATGAATTTGGAATACAGTCTGGGTGTATTTATGTGACTCCCAATTATGACTACTTGCATTTTAGTACTATGTAGTATGTTGATTTTAATGACTTTGTTTTTTATTCTTAAGGGACTGTTCACATTACTGGTAACATGGCAGATGACCTTCTGAGGGAATACTCCGGGCATTGGACGACACGCCGCATTATCCAAATCCGCCTTGGGAATGAGAGAGACAAATTAGCGCACCGTACAGACTACTGTTTAAAGTCTATCCTGCTATATGTCTTGGATTCCTAATGGATATAGAGGAAAATGGCAGCGGGATTATTCAATCACTATAAATGCTGCATGGACAATTTCACTTGTGCATCATCCCAAGAAGGGTATGGAAAACTGCGAGCTAAGTGAACTTGGGTGTGAACAGACCGGAATGGCTGGGGATCCGGCACGGTGATTGCTTGACAGCAGCAGGACTGACCGCACCTGTTAATAACAAGCTCGGAGAGCGGTGAGAGCACATACAAGTGGAATGGACTCTACATCATACATAGTGAACCAATAGGAGGTGAAGCATCGGTTACTATGGAAACATCAACACCAATGGAGATCGTCGGTGTGCGCAGCCGTACTCCCAATGTTTACAAGCGGTGATGGAGGTGCAGCGTGGTCGACTAAATGATGGAGTTCCTGAAGTCGGTTGTGAGGATCGTGTGATACCAGGAGATGACATGATAAGTGATGAACTTGGGATTGAGTTATTGTGAATTGAGCAATGTTTATTATGGATATAATTATAATACTATGGCTTGTGAACGATGTGCCCGCCCATGAGGCCTTTTGATAGGTCGAGGTTTTAATAATGTGTTAATGGTGATTGGTCACTTTTTGTATAAAACTCCGGTTAACATAGGGTAATGTTATACTTGAGAAAGGCTCAGTATGTTTTAGAGCCGAAACGTCGTTACTTTTTTCTGTGTATGCATTTGGCTAAATAAACTTTTTGATACTGCAAGGACGCTGTCTTCAAACTTTTTTTGCCTGGATAAAGAGCTGGGTACTAGCCAACCCGGCGGAGGACTGTGCGCCCACCAGGAGATGCCGCTGTTTCCAAGTGGGTTGGATCTATATATATATATATATATATATATATATATATATATATATATATATATATACACACACACACACACACACATATTTAACTAATTGAATTTAGATTGTGAGCCCCCAGTGGGGATTGGGACCAATGTAAACAATGACAAGCTATGTAAGCCACTGCGGAGTAAGTCGGTGCTTTATAAATAAATTATTATTATTATCATTATTAATAATAATAATAATAACAATAATAGTAGTAATAATAATAATAATATAAAGTGTATTAGTTAGAACATTACCTAAGGGGAAAAAAATATTTAAAAAAAATAATTTGCATGTTTTGGAAACAATTGGCTTCTGTTGTAACCTAAAAGCGGCTTAATAACCTTGCTTCTAGTCACATTTTAAAATCTATGCACACAAAACCTACACAGAATTGCGCTTGATACAGTAAAATTGTAAAGCCGGAAATGAGGAATTGAAACTTGTTTCTTTTTAAGAATGCTGCTGAAAGCATGGATCATTGCTTCAATAAATGTTTGGAACCTCTAAGTTTGTAGTGTGCCTAAGGATTAGTTGTTCATTTTTATTATCTTTTATTTCTGCCTTGCAGTTGTTATTTTATTCCTTCTGTTTACAGGAATAAAAAATATTCTATCTAATAGGAACTGAGCAGCATACATCATTAATTCTTTCTCATGTTTAGTTTATTCTATTTAACTCAGGAATGTCATCCTAAAAAAAAGCCACTAGGACTATACTGTTAGAGGCAGAAAGGGTTGGGGGCTATCTGGTTTGTGCAATATTTGCGGTTGCAGTTTTGTAAATAAAGGGCAGCGTTATGGAAATAGAGTCTAGTGTAAGAATTGTAATAATTTTTTGGCTCTATATTCATGCAGAAAAAAAACTTTCTGAAATTAAAGTGCTGGTTGCAAAGCAATTTAGGCAACTATTGGCAAAAAAAACTATTAAACAAATACTGTAAATTAAAAACTGTGCTCCACTATAACTGGTCAGTAAAAGATATAAAATATTTATTGTGTTTTCCAGAGGGGTCGATAAAATCTCGAAGCGAATGTACCACTAGGTATATAATTTTTTTTTTTTTTTTTTTATATATATGAGTGGACCGGCGTTACCACAGGTAATTGTGCCGAAGTCATTTTTTTGAACGCCACTCGATTTCCTTGCACGGTGCTGGTCTATTCCCGAGCACCGTCCCTGCATGAAGCACAGGGGGCTGGCTGCCCCCACTGTGATGGTCTCCACTCCCCTCTGTGATGTGGCTTTATTGATTCTGATAGATCTTCCTAGGCTTCTATGCCACTCATTTGTCATTGCCCCAACTATCCAGAATCCTGCTCCACACTGACGAGGGGCAAATACCCTGAAACAGCTGTCTGTGGATGGATGCCTGCCTTGGCAAGCCCTTGTCATGTCGCAATGCTCGCACCTTCAGTTACACTTTGGCAAAAAGGGGCCACCCTGTTGTTTCCCTATTTATGTTCCAATACAACACATTGAGCCTCCTACTCCCCCACCGCACCCCCACCTGTAGCAAGATCACCTCTGCGGGCTCTCTATTCTACCGCCAAACACAACAACATGGCCCCCTGACGTTGTGTTACTGTGCCCCTCCCATTATCAGTAATAAAAGCAGATCTGCGCAGCATGTGAACAAACGTCTTGTGAGTCTTGAGAGCGGGTAAGTGTATGACCTGGATGAAGACAGTGGCAGGCGGTGAAGCAACAGACGCTGACAGACGCTCTGCAGAAACACAGACCATCCACTCACCGGCTCCTGGAATCGGTGAGTGGAGTTTGTCTCTGTGCAGCGGTGGCAATCTGTAATTGAGGTCCAGGTCCTGTTCACTTGAATGGGAGCTGAACTGCAGTTATACATCCCAGATACATGTTAAACAGACACAAACTCCTTTTAGGCTATGTTCACACAACGTATAAACAACGGCCATTATTGGGCACTCAAAACAACAGCTATTGTTTTAAATGACAACTGCATTGAAGTCTATGGACAGCAGACAGAAATAATTGACCTGAACATTATTTCGACAGCCGCAGCGGCTGTTGTTCAATATATTGTGTGAAACAACGGCTGTTTCCATTGACTTTAGTGCAAATCATTGCATTATGAAAAGAACGGCCATTGTGTAAATTGAAAACGACTGTTTCTTAAATTAAAAAGGACATTGTGGGAACATAGCCTTAGTGTGTAGTGATCCTATGTTCCTCCTCTAACAACAGGGGTGCGTCTTATCATCAGGTGCGTCTTATAAAGCGAAAAATATGGTGCTTTATCATTACTATTGTGGTAGCTGTGCATTGTTTTTTTGTCGTTTTCTTTTTTTTGTTTTTTACAAATTGCTAAATTACAAAAATAGCAAAGAGATCATTGAAATCAGCCATTAGGCATTATATAAATTATCTCCCACTATTATTATGAGAAAAATTCTAATCTTGACAAATGTTTCCTAAGACATTTCTACAAATAAAATACAGAATTGAAGAAAATAAAGGACATTCCTTAACGCAAATAAATAAATATCCTTTAATTTCTGCTTGAATGTGGTGCAGAGTAGCTGTGGCATCCCATTCTTCTTACAATGCTTGAATAGTGATTTTAAATGAGAACAAGACCTACTCCTGTGATTTCAATCATTGTTCCCTTCACATTGTTAAGGATTCCTTAAGAGAAATGATTAATGACTGCAACACACTTTCCAGATAATCTATCTGACCCAAAGTTACCTTGTACTTTAAATTCTCAAACTATCTTATGCAGATGCCCCCTTACTTTTGACTGTTAAATAGTAAAGGTGGTCAGAAGATATGGAAGTCTATTAATAATGTCTTTCAGTGTGTATTATCATTAAGCACTCATACTCTGTTTCCTCCGAAAATAAGACATCCCCTGAAAAGAAGACCTAGTAGAGGTTTTGCTGAATTGCTAAATATAAGGCCTGCCTCGAAAGTAAGACCTAGCAAGGTTTTTGTTTAGAAGCCGAACAGAACACCAGGGCATGCTACTGTGATTCTTTTTAGCCCGCCGACATTGTCCTCTACCTTCACCGTCCATTGCAGAGCAGCTGCATGCAGGACATGAAGACCATCACCTGCCTCCAACCCCAATGTTCCCTTCCACGGCCGTCACTTGTAAATGGGCAGGCAAGGCATCAAGAGACCCGTCGCCTGCCGCCATCTCCTTTATCCCCTACCTCCAGATGTAAAGCTGCACACAGTCTGCCATTATCTCGTTGCCTGACACCATACCGTACACTGTCCCTGCTGTGCTGTACGAGTGTGCTGTGGTGAGCTCCCCCTAGTGGCTGGAAGCCGCCATTCCGTATGCTCTGTCCCTGCTGTGCTTGTGACATGTGGATTCTTCTTCATGTAAAAAAAAGACTTCCCCTGAAAATAAGTTCTAGCTCATCTTTGGTAGCAAAAATTAATATAAGACACTGTCTTAATTTTAGGGAAACACTGTATTATTGTTTATTAACTCTATCACTCATCTATATCGGTTGCAGATTATCTAAGTAAAGTTATAATTGTAACAGCATAAGGATTACAAACAGTAGTGAATATACCTCTGAGGGGTGTGTAGGCACACAGGGGGAGATTTATCAAACATGGTGTGAAGTGAAACTGGCTCAGTTGCCCCTAGCAACCAATCAGATTCCACCTTTCATTTTCCAAAGAGTCTGTGAGGAATGAAAGGTGGAATCTGATTGGTTGCTAGGGGACTTTACACCATGTTTGAGAAATCTCCCCCACACTGTCTAAACTTATAAAGGGACACCATCACCTAAGCCTAATTGTTAGTTGACATGTTCTGTTGTGAACACTTTCTTTCAATTTTTTTATGTATAAATACTGTATTTACCTGCGTATAAGACTACTTTTTAACCCAGGAAAATCTTTTCAAAAGTCAGGGGTCGTCTTATACGCCGGGTGTCGTCTTACAGGGCGGGTGCTGAAAAACTTCGGAACAGGACTGGAGAATCTGTGGTCGTCGCATACTGTGGGGGGAGCTCAAAAACGTCCGCATTGCTACTGTATGAAGGGCAGAGCAAGCTGCAGGCGTCGGGGGTATGGAAAAAAGAGATAAGGCATAGTGGCGCTGGGCCCAGAAAAACGCACCTCTTTCACCCGTCTGGCCGCCCTTGTATCCTACCGGTATTTCTGTACCTCCTTCTCTGCCTCTCAGGTCTCACTGATGTTTTTTATTAATCTTTATTTGGTTTCCATTGGACCGTTAAAGTGTATGGTAAGTTATAAAGCGCCCTTAGATTTACCACATAGAGATGATACTATTCATATGCAAAGGCTACGAAATTGCAATAGTTTATTAATCTCAGTAAAATATCATAGAATCCAAACACAAAAAGGAGTTTAAAAAAAAAATAACCGTGCACACATGAAGGTTCTATCACAGGAATATATATAACAACACATTACGTAGGTGGAATTGTAAAGTGCAAATGTGCCAAACAAAAGTAAACTGGTCACCCCCAATGCACGCGTTTACCATCACGTTTCTAACATCACGGTAACTCTCACTGTTTACAATTTTCCTGGCACGTCCTTTGACTGAATTTATTTTGTATATGATATGTGGATTCCATGTGGGATGTGCAGCCTGAGGGGTTGGGCAGTAGTGCGTTAGGCATGATCAATATACACTTGGTACCTTGGTTTAAGAGTAACTTGGATTGAGAACATTTTGCAAGAAGAGCTCACAGTTTTTCAAAATTGTAACTTGGTTTAAGAGCATTGCTTTGGTTTAAGAGCTCCCTGTACTGGGTGGGAGGGAGAGTGAGTAGGGGAGGGGCATGTTCGGCATAGCAATGTCTACAGCACTGTACTCTGACCGAGGAAGACTCCCTCACCTTCCAAATCATGGCAGATCCACTTAAGACTGAGGCTTGCATCAGGGGACAGGACTGTGGAGGTAATCTCCTCATAGCTGTAACCCCTCTCTCCCCCGACAAGCAGTGCTGTGTTTATGTGCCCACATATATCCTGCTCATTCCTTTATGCTCCCTGCAGTCTCTGTCAGTCCTTGTGTTTCCCATTCTCTCCATTCCTGCTTTAATGTGCCTGCACTTACACTCAGCTATACACACTGCTGCTATAATGTGCCTGCACTTACACTCAGCTATACACACTACTGTACAGAAAAGTTTCTGTCACTGCCCTCCTGCACAGCTATGTGATTCACACTTCCTGATTGGTCCAAGTTGAACACACACCCCTTCCCCATTGCGATCATGTGACCACACAGACTTCTGACAGCAGCCCTGCTTCTCTATTGTAGCCTGTTGTACTACGGTACTGCATTATGGGGATCTGCAGTTCCATCCTGTATCTACAAACTGCTGCTGTGTTATCAGGTTTATGCACTTCCTATACATTATACTCCACGTGCTGATTGCTATACTGTACAGTAACCTATAATATCCCATATTCTGCTGTTTCTAAATGTTTGTTTTATTTGTTTAGCATGTTGTTCAGTTTTTGTTTTGTTTTTTAAACTTATTTTTGGGGTGTGGAACCGATTTTCGGCATTTCAGTGATTTCTTATGAGAAAATTTGCTTTGGTTTAACAGTGATTTGGATTACAAGCACAGTCCCGAAACAAATTATACTCCGTATCCAAGGCACTACTGTACTACTTTATGATTGTGTTTATTGGATAGAAAGTTCTGTGGCCAATGCTGTTAGAATTAACCCTTCCTGTCCTAGTTTACTTTTGTTTGGCACTTTCTGCACTTTACACTTCCCCCTCAGTACTACGTTGTTATATATAAATATATATATATATATATATATATATATATATATATATATATATATATATGTTCCTGTGATAGCACCTTCCTGTGTGCATGGTTATTTTTAACTGCTTTTTGCATTTGGATTTTATGAATTTTACTTAGATTAATAAAGTATTGCAACTGTTTTTAGATTGTCATTGTATATGAATAGTCAGGCCTTTGTTTTATTGTAGGAATATATAGATAGAGATGATACAGAGTCTTAACTGTCTGTAAAGTGTAGTTTATAAATAGGCTTTCAGCAGTGTAATGGAGTAGTCATTAAAGAAGCAATACGCTTTTTTTATTTTATTTCTCCCTCCGCTGCAGGCTGGCACATATATGTACCATTGATGATCTGTGTCCCTCGTCTTTACTCTGATCCCCTGGCGCCATCCGAATCCCACGGGCACCCACGTGGTCTCTGCACTGGCTCACCTGCATCTATGGAGGCCAAAAGTCAGGGTCTCCAATGCATCGCTATAAGAGCACTCTCAAAGATGCATTGGAGATCCTGACTTCCGACCTTTGAAAGCACTGGAGACAGTAGACGGGTCAGAAGCAGTGACGTAAATACCATAGAGGCAGTCCACTCAACTGCTATTGGGCCCGTGGGGAAGAGGGGGCCCGATTGGAAAAACACCTGGTCTGCCTCCATGGTCCTAGCGGGCACTGTCAGCACACTGACCAACAGCAATGCCCCAATCCACGCTTCCCCCGGAGACAGTGTGATCAGGCACACTGCTACTATAAGCAGCTGCTGCCTGCACCTCCTGCCAGGCAACCACCCCTCACCCCAGGACAGTGGCCGGGTAACACTGGCAGATACCAAAGGTACTAGCAACTTAAATATAACAAAGTTATATACAATCAGGCTTAAGCAGAGACTACTGTGCTACACAGTGTGTCGCTCGGAAATATGTTGTATGATACACACACAGTAACTTTTCCTACTAGCAAGCTCAGATAGGCCGGCTGTCTTATACCTACTAATCCCCTGAATAAACAGGAACCAATATGTGGGGGGGGGTATCATGAGCGTTTGCGGTGTAGCGCAGCAGCTCACAATCTTATGAACTATTACTACTACTGTTATCAAACTACAAATAACAATATAACAAGACAAATGGCCGGGTATGCTGAGATGTTCCTTACACAATATATTGCGGCCTGTCACAGACAATATCCCTGACTAAACTATCTACAGGACTAATATCTGTCCCAGAAAGTTAACCCTTCTCTGTACCCGGCCAGGCCTCAGTGTCGGAATGACGCTGATCCCGGCACAGTATTCTATTGATCTGGTCTGCTGCAGACCAAAGTAATAGAGCACTGATTGCCCAAAATATTAAATTATACCATTCTTGATCATGCACGGTTAACAGCATAGGCTCACAAAAATTCCTTCCAAAGTGCAAAATTGACCATTTTTGGTTGCATCACATCCAGAAAAATTGCAATAAAAAGTGATCAAAAAGTTGCATATAGGCAAACAAGGTACCGATGGAAAGAACAGATTATGGCGCAAAAAATGACACCTCTCACAGCCCCATATCCCATAGGATAAAAGCATTATAAGGCTATGTTCACACTGCGTATGTTTCCGGCTGTAGTTTGTACGAACTACGGGCGTGGGAAAAATAGACATGCGGCCGGATGCGTACGAACCGCGAACATACGCCCGTAGTAGAGTTATGCTTCCCTAGCTTGTTTCAAAGCGATCTGAGGCAGGTCATTTACTTGGAAATCTTCGCCCAGCCCAATAAAACTCACAGAACCTTTTGGATCGAAAAATCAAGTTCAATTTGGCTGAAATAAGTACTTCGTATGGGACCGCATGGAAATCCACGGCCGTGAGTTAGAACAGTTCCGGCCTCAAACAATGGTCTTGTTCATTTTTCACGGCGACGTATACGATCCGGCCGTAAGCTCATACGTAGTGTGCATTGTGCGGGTGTATATCGTATACTTTCAAGCAAACGCATCAACCTCAAAACTACGTGCGTATATTCGCGGTTCGCACTACGGCCGGAAACATACGCAGTGTGAACATAGCCTAAGGATCGTAATAGAGCAATTTTTAAGGAACATTTAGTTTTTTTAAAAGATTAAAATTTTTTAAAAGCTGTCAGATACAATAAATGTAATGCAAGTTGCATATCATTGTAATCAAAAATTGAGGAACATATATAACATGTCAGTTTTACCATAGGGTGAACAGCGTTAACACAACCCCCCCCCCCTAATAAAAAAAAAATGTGTTTTAATTTTCAATTGCACCACACATAATTTTTTTCTGGTGTCACAGCATATTTTATGCAAAAATTAAGTCTGTCATTGCAAAGTACAATTAGTGACAAAAAAAAATAAGGGCCCATGTGGGTCTGTAGGTGAACAAATACAAGCGCTATGGCCTTGGGATGTCACGACCCGACTCTTGTGCTGGCTGTGGCTGCTGGAGAGGATGATGGCAGGGGGACACTGAGGGACACAGGGCACTGGAGGGACACTGCGCATCCCCCTGCCATCATCCTCTCCAGCAGCCACAGCCCGCACAGCTCTGGGAGTCGGGTCGTGACATCCCCATGTTATCCAGGAAGTGACATCACCATGTTATCCAGGAAGTGACATCACCATGTTATCCAGGAAGTGACATCACCATGTTATCCAGGAAGTGACATCACCATGTTATCCAGGAAGTGACATCACCGTGTTATCCAGGAAGTGAAGCCTTGATGCAGTAGTAAGTGCAGGGAAAAAAGCACTTTATAAGCATTTCCCGTAATAAGTGTATATTGGGGATTTGTATAACTTTTGGGGGGCAATACAATACTTTAATAAAAAATTTCACTGGACTTCTCTTTTAACACAGTGTAGTGCAAAACAGCGACATCTTGTGGCTAAATGCAGAATGTCAGTTTAAAACCATTTACCACACATATTATTATATCCAGTTAAATCTCTCTGGTTGTTTTACCATCTCACAGACACTTTGTCACAACAGCTGTCTGTTCCTGAGGCTTTATATTATCTATGGTTATAAATCTTATTATCAGCATGTTATATGCAAAAAAAAGCTTTTTTTTATTATATTTCAATATTTAGCTCAAATTGCAATCTCCAAAGGTAGCGGAAGAAATTTCTAAGTACACAACATAAGGCTAAGTAAACTTGGAAAATGATACAGCTTGAGTTTTCCTGGCCTCTAAGATCAATTGCACTGCTGGAGACCAAACCTCTGTGGTGGTATAGTTATGTTACTGCCAGTGGGTGTTAGAGTGGGTGTTTCGGAAACAAAGGGAAAAAAAAATCTAGTCTTTTCATGTTTTTCCCCAGATAAAGAAGTGGAGACATGAAACGTCCAACGTAGCAGAGACGAGTCGTAGGAGAACGTGTGCGCGGCGCATTATGAAAGGGACTGGTATCCTTTGGAAGGAAGGTGACTCGTCTGTCATTGTGATGAATTTGTTGATTATAAAAATGACAATGTTTGTAAGTTACTTCCTTAGCCGATTCGGCTTAATATCCAGAAAAATCTTATTCTACAACATCAAACCTTACAGGACTTCCGATGAGGTTTTGCTGTAATATGCAAAGTGGAGCGATCTGTTTAATACCAGCAATGCGTTCCCGTTGTTTACAGTCTATGGCGTCTTTTCCATCATAATTAGACAGCCGGCTTTGGCAGGACGGATAGCACCACAACAGCTCCCTAACAAATGGCTCCTGGAGAAAAAGGGCAATTTTAAATAAGCACTCAGTCTGTTAATGAATGACTGTTACATTAACTACCAGCCACAGCCAGCCAGGGAAGGGGAAGGGAAAGCTCAATGTGGAATCAACTTGTTCCCAACAATGATTTAATTGAAAAGAATGATTGAATCGATAATGTATCCAAGGTATGCATCAATATGAAGCCGAAATGAGCCACCTTAGAGATATGTCACAGTTAGAAGATCTTTACTTGATTAAATTCTTTGTACTGATAGCATGCCAATAGTCCTGGTTACTGCATTAACTATTAATGTCTTCCCTGCTGACCTTGCTATTCTTCAGCTTTTACCAAGAGTTAATTATGTCTTTTAGCTTTTAGCTCGGATGGAAACTTTTAGTACAATAAAAATGCGGTATGGATAGAAGATAGATAGATAGATAGATAGATAGAAAGTAGGATGAAGAGTGGCACTACAAGTTCCAGCGAATGGGTGCCTGTAGACATAGTCTGTGACCAAAGACCTCTGGTAACTATGTACATACGATGATCCACGGCACTCCAGATCAGTGATGAAAACCAAATTTAATGTGAATTAAGCAGTAACATTGCCACGGCACTTGAGGCACTTGAAAATGGCGGGAGCACCGCGCCGGAAAAGTTGTGTGATTTTTGCTGTGTTGCATTATGTTACTGCTTAATTCACATTAAATTTGGTTTTCACTACAGATAGATACATAGATAGATAGATAGATAATAGATAGATAGATAGATAATAGATAGATAAATAGATAATAGATAGGAGATAGATGATGATAGATAGATAGATAGATAGATAGATAGATAGATAGGAGATAGATAGGAGATAGATAGATAGGAGATAGATAGATAGATAGATAGATAGATAGATAGATAGATAGATAGATAGATAGATAAATAGGAGATAGATAGATAGATAGGAGATAGATAGATAGATAGATAGATAGATAGATAGATAGATAAATAGGAGATAGATAGATAGATAGATAGATAGATAAATAGGAGATAGATAGATAGATAGGAGATAGCTAGATAGGAGATAGATAGATAGATAGAAGATAGATAGATAGATAGATAGATAGATAGATAGATAGATAGATAGATAGATAGATAGATAGATAGATAGGAGATAGATAGAAGATAGATAGATAGATAGATAGATAGATAGAGTAGATAGATAGATAGATAGATAGAGTAGATAGATGACCAATACAAACCTTGTTAGATGGGTTCATTGTGCATTTTACAAGCTTGTTTTGAGATATTGACTTACTATATTCTTTCTGAGGAAATCTATCCTCTTTGATTGATCTACAAAGTGTCAAATTGACTCCATTAAGATTTAATACTGGAAACTTGGTGTAAACCAGGCTTAACTGAATAAATCACCCAGCAGTAAATAATGTACTGATTTCTAAAGACTGCTGAGTGATTTACTTACATATAGTTGCATTGTTACAGTACAAGTCTTCAGATGATACTTATTAACTTTTTCCTAGTTCAACCTCTTTTCTTTTACTATCCTATATGAGATTACTGTACGTATTCCCCACTGCTATTGCCCAGGGTTGTCTTTAATCCAGACTAAGATACATGACTAGCCCCATACTACAATGCATACTCATTATTACGCATATATGTGTGGTAATACATGTGATACATAGGATTATTTATTCGCTCATGCCCATACTTCCACACTGAACTGACGCTGAAATGTTGTTGGAATGTTTCATTGTTCTATTGTTTTCATTGATTTCTACATTCTGCGATTATTATAAGGATGTTTTACCGGCTTACTGGTTGGAGTTTTTTTTTAGTCTATGTAAAAACTGTGTATAAAGCTATTAAGTTTGAAGTTAGGCCCTTTCACATATCTCCTCGTACAGTAATGACAGAGTTCAGTTCGTCGGCTGATTGCAGTCTTTAACCAGGTCAAACAACTCATCGGTAGCCGGCCGGACATCGCTCCTTGTAGTAGGTCATGTGCGGTTGATGGGTAATTAAAGCAAGGGCTGCACAGACATCACTAATGATGTCCGTGCTGCTCCGCCCACATGATTATTGAGCTGTGTTATGCTGGGTTTACACGGAGCGATAATTCGCCTGATCGTACGATTAACGATTTCGAAGTAACGATTTTTTTTTATAAAGATCAGTGTTTAGATGGAACGATATATCGTGCGTAAAAATCATTTTGCGATCGCTTAAGCCTATGTCATGCATAGGTTAAATCGGTGAACGACTGTTTACACGGAACGATCTGCGATTTTTTTGCGAACGACCAACGACGATTTGAGAACATGGTCAAAGATCAAAATGAACATTTCTCGCTCGTCGCTTAATCGTTCGCTGTGTTTACATGTACGATTAGCGTTCGAATTTGATCGTTATCGTGCAAATTTGCACGATAATCGTTCTGTGTCAACGCAGCATAATAGTTTTCTGTAAGCAAGTGCCGATCTAGCAGATGAGTGGTCGTTTATCCCGCTGGGTCTAATATGGCCCTAAACAGGTTTGGCCACAATAAGGAATTTAAAGGGCAGCAGAAACAATACAGCTGTGTATAATCAGTAAACGATCACATGTGGCGCTTGATCTTTGCGTCTGCTCAGCTTGTCTAAAAGGGCTTTTAGGTAGACATAATGAGGTGACTGGAATACTTCCTCAATTAAAGGGAACCTGTAACCCTGGGCAGCCCCTCCGAACCCACCCAACCCCTGGACAGGACCCCGTATACATACCCTCTCCTGCGTTTCCCGCTGCTGGTGGCAGTCCCAGGGGTGGGTTCGCGTGTAGAGATGAATCGATCCGAACCCGAACTTTCGGCATTTGATTAGCGGTGGCTGCTGAAGTTGGATAAAGCCCTAAGGCTATGTGGAAATCATGGATATAGTCATTGGCTGTATCCATGTTTTCCAGACAACCTTAGAACTTTATCCAAGTTCAGCAGCCCCCGCTAATCAAATACCGAACGTTCGGGTTCAGATGGACTCGAACCTGAACCCGGTTCGTTCATCTCTATTCATGGGGGCTGCCTAGGGTGACCGGTGTCATTTAACCCCTTAACGACTGCGGGCGTATATTTACGCCCTGCGGTCGTTAAGGACGTTTAGAGCGGGGCTGCGTGGTGGCCGCGCTCTGAACCGCAGCGGTCCCGGGTGCCGCTTGTAGCCCGGGACCGCAGGTATTAGCGGGCACGGTCCGATCGCCGTGCCCGCTAATACAGTAATCGGATGCAGCTGTCAAAGTTGACAGCTGCATCCGATTACCGTTTGCAGCGTCAGCCCTGGTGTCTAGTGGGGAGATCGCTCCTCCGGAAGAGCGATCTCCGTCACTAAAGCCGGCCGGGGACCGCTCCAAGATGGCGCCGTCCCCGGCTCGGCACTCGTTTACTTCCGGCTGCAGCAGCCGGAGGTAAACGAGTGCCTATCTCATGGATCTCTGCAGCATATCTATGCTGCAGAGATCTCTATGAGAGATCAAAGCACTTATACTAGAAGTCCCCTAGGGGGAATAACCCTAACCCCAGGGGGGCTTCTAGTATAAGTGTAAAAATTTTTAAAAAAATGTTGTTATTAATAAAAAGCCCCCTCCCCTAATAAAAGTTAGAATCACCCCCCTTTTCTCAGGTTATTAATAAAAGTAAATAAATAAATAAACATGTTTGCTATCGCCGCGTGCGTAATCGCCCGAACTATTAAATAATCACATTCCTGATCTCGCACGGTAAACTGCGTGAGTGCAAAAATATCCCAAAGTGCAAAATTGCGCATTTTTGGTAGCATCAAATGCAGAAAAATGTTAATAAAAAGCGATCAAAAAGTCGTATATGTGCCATCAAGGTACCGATAGAAAGAACACATCTTGGCGCATAAAATGACACCTCACACAGCCCCATAGACCAAAGGATAAAAGCGCTATAAGCCTGGGAATGGAGCGATTTTAAGGAACATATATTTGTAAACAATGGTTTTAATTTTTTACAGGCCATCACATAATATAAATTGAAAAGTCCTTTGAATTAAATAGTAAAAACGGTGAAAGGACGGTTACAAAAGAAAAACTGTGTGTGACCAACTAAAAAATAAGGTCCTCTGTTTACCAAAAGACGTCCGAAAGGAATTGCCATGATCATTATTTTGACGTCCGCGTGGAAACATCCACCATTTAACACATTGTGTCCATTGGACGTCCGTCATTCCATTGACTTCAAAGCATTGCATAGAAGTCAGTTAAATAGAAAAAGTGGACACCTGTTCTCTTTTTTTGACGTTATGTGAACAGAGCCTAAAGTAGTATAAACCCATGGGGGGAGATTTATCAAACATGGTGTAAAGTGAAAGTGGCTCAGTTGCCCCTAGCAACCAATCAGATTCCACCTTTCATTTTCCAAATAGTCTGTGAGGAATGAGAGGTGGAATCTGATTGGTTGCTAGGGGCAACTGAGCCAGTTTCACTTTAGGCCATGTTTGATAAATCTCCCCCATGGTTTTCCAGCAAATATTGTGCTACGGCTGGGTTCACAGTAGGCTTTTGCAATCCGTCTTTTGCAAAAAACTGATGCTTTTGTGTGCATCCGTTTTGATCTGTTTTTCAATTGACTTCCATTGTAAAAAAAAAAAAAATGGATCAAAACAGATCAGTTTTTTTTAACGGACACAAAAGTAGTAACAGCTACGTTTTTTATGTGCGTTAAAAAAACGGATCCGTTTTAATCTGTTTTTTTTTTTACAATGGAAGTCAATGGAAAAACAGATCAAAACGGATGCACACAAATGCATCCGTTTTTTATCCGTTTTTTGCATTCCATTTCATTCCAAAATACGTGCCATGCGCACCCCATTGAGAATGTGACTATGCCCCACACTGGGAATCGTGGCCCGAATTGTTTAAATTTAAAAACATTCTGAAATAATAGACATGTCCCTTATTCCAACTGTATCGCATGACAATGCAGGTTGGAAATGCAGGATGATAATTGGCTCCATTGAAAAGGATTCATTGGTTTCCATGACCACAATTGAAAATGCAGTTATACTGTGAAAGTAAGTGGCAGAAATCCAAGGCTTTCCGGAGAATTTCTGCTATGTGTTGCCTGCACATTTACTCTCATTACTTGGATTTTGTTAATGGCTTTTAGATCTACTTTCATATTACCTTAGAAGTAAGATACTTTACATTCTTTTTCAGGACTTCATTGAATGCTTACGGTTCAAAAGAACCTATTGATGCACATGGAGCTCCCTACACAAAAAACTTTTTCTTTCAAATCAACTGGTTTCAGGAAGTTATATAGATTTGTAATTTACTTCTATTTAAAAATCTCCGGTCTTCTGGTACTTATCAGCTGCTGCATGCCCTGCAGGAAGTGGTGTATTCTTTCCAGTCTGACACAGTGCTCTCTGCTGCCACCTCTGTCCGTGTCAGGAACTGTCCAGAGCAGGAGAGGTTTTCTATAGGGATTTGCTCCTGCTCTGGACAGTTCCTGACATGGACAGAGGTGGCAGCAGAGAGCATTGTGTCAGACTGAAAAGAAAACACCACTTCCTGCAGGACATACAGAAGCTGATAAGTATAGGATACCATGAGAATTTTACATAGAAGTAAATTACAAATCTATATAACTTTATGAAGCCAGTTGATTTAAAAAATATATATTTTTGCCGGAGTACCCCTTTAATACATTAGTTTAGAAAGAATGCTTTACTCTTCTGGTAATTTTCTAATATCTAAATTTCAAGGGGTAAAGATTTAGGTTGTTGAGGCTAATATAGAATTCAGTGCTAATATTGGTCATGTATGATTCCCAATAAAAAACAAAATGTAATGCAATGAGTTTTCCCAAGATAAGAGGGAGATGAATTCCAAATTTGCCAAGGTAACAGCACCGACAAAACCATGTTCCGGGTATGTCCCGAGAAGCTCTGCCCCTCACCACTGGAAGCTCCGCCCCCTTCCAGCACAAGTGATGCCACTCATGCAGAGCAGGGAGAGGAGTCCCTGGGGCCTAGAGGAACCATACTGGTAGGGTAAGTATAGCTTTTTTTTGTTTTAAATACAGATGAAGGGACAAGAGGATGCTGAAGTAGGTATTGGTATGATTATGAAGGGGAAGGAGGAGGATGAAGGGGGTACTGGTATGATGATGAAGGGACAGGAGGAGGATGAAGGAAAAAGTAGTATGATGATGGAGGAGCAGGAGGATGAAGGAGGTAGTACTATGATGATGGAGGGGCAGAAGGATGAAAGGGATAGTGCTATGATGATGATGGAGGGGCAGGAGGATGATGTAGGGATAGTAATATGATGATGGAGGGGCAGGAGGATGAAGGGGGTAGTATTATAATGATATGAAGTGCAGCTGCATCATATGGGCACAAACTACCAGTATGTACAGTCAGTCAATAAAATGCTATCTCTGAGTCTCAGCCTGCTCTGAGTGGGGTGTGTAATATACTTGGGACATGAAACTGGGATGTGTAATATACTGGGGACCTAATACTGGGGCGTGTAATGCTCCTTTTGTGTTGTTCTGACTGTAAATTCTAACTGAAAAATTTTGAACCCACACCCATGATAGGCCACACCCAACGAGACAACACCTACAATAAGCCACACCCCTTTTTAATGCTTAAGTGTCCCTGGAAAAAAATCTCAAATGTTGGCAACTATGGAATTGGCATCACCAATGATTTAGTAGGGATTACTATTAAATGTTTAAACCAAATGTATAGGGAACCTCCTTTATATGACTAGGTAAAGAAACAAGACGCTCTGTAATAACAGGCATCCCTGCAGGATATCTCTGTTCGGCTATTTTCACACAATGGGGGAGATTTATCAAATATGGTGTAGAGTTAAACTGGCTCAGTTGCCCCT
The DNA here is from genome assembly GCF_027789765.1 of Dendropsophus ebraccatus. Lineage (NCBI taxonomy): Eukaryota > Metazoa > Chordata > Amphibia > Anura > Hylidae > Dendropsophus > Dendropsophus ebraccatus. The sequence continues at coordinate 17,023,532 of NC_091459.1, read as the reverse complement.
AGCAACTAATCAGATTCCACCTTTCATTTTCCAAAGAGTCTGTGAGGAATGAAAGGTGGAATCTGATTGGTTGCTAGGGGCAACTGAGCCAGTTTCACTTTACACCATGTTTGATAAATCTCCCCCCATGTCTTTTTGTCCGTTATTTTTAAATGACGGCAGTTATTCTTATTTCCTTATTTCTTTATGTATCATTACAAGAGTTCTATACTAGGCCATTGGGTTTCTTCATGCACGATTTCAACTAGTTTATGGCCTATATTATAGATGTTGATGCTGTAAAGCTCTTTTTATTTGTATTGTTAGCAATTCAATATTAGCGCTATATATACTGCTGTATTACAGTGAGCATCGCCATTACTACTCATTGTAGGACACAGCAGGCAAAATTATAGCCACCCACCCAGACAGTTTTTTAAGTCTCTACAGTGAATCCATCTGTTAAATGATATTGGAGAAAGAAGTAGAAGAATGTAAAGAATTAAAGGGATACTCTGGAGACTAAAATATATATTTCTAATGCATTGCTTTAATAAAGTTATATTACTTTATACCTTTAGGTAGAGCAAAATTTTCCCTTTCGAACTGCTACAGTACATGGCTGTGTTCCTGCTCTGTTTTTTAACCTCATTTTGAGCCAGAAATAATACAAAAAATATACTAAAAGCAAAAAAAAAAGCTAAATAAAACAAAAAAAATTGTTGAAAATAAGTCTAAAATAAGTGTGTGACCATAATCTCAAGGTGTTGTCAAAATATTTTGTTTCTTGCTTTGTGGGATACATTGGGAATTCTTATTACTTAAAATCAGAGCAGATATCATTTAGTTTAGTAGGTCTTTTTAGGTCATTTTGCATGGCACTTTTCATCACTCTTGAATGTAATATACTATATACACAGGATATACTGTAGAAGATAAATAACAGTCTAATTTGTAGATAATGTTAACAGACTAGACAGTCTACAAATGAACCATATTTATAACAATGGCTCAGACTGTTTGAAAATCTGCAGCAAGTGGTGGAAGTTATACACCAGTTCAAAGTAGGGACAAAGGTTAGAGATATCTTTAAGGACAGCTCACAAATGGTAGTATGCTGGGGGAAATTTTATAGGCTGTGTACAAGTGTATAGAGAAAATACGGCTCACATAGTAAAATTTCTTTTTATAATAATAATAGTAAGAATAATAATAAATATAAATAATAAGTATACAATTTTTTTTGCTATATATATACACATTCATCAAGTGTGCAGGAATGCAACTATGCTCATGCAAGGGGGTGCTGGCGGAGGAGCTTTACATAGGTGCCCTTAAAATTTGATTGGCAAACGGCGGCAGCATGTACAACCAGGCTGGCCCTATAAATACAAAGCTGATGGCCACGCTTGCACCCTAGTGGCAAGATTTGTATAACAATTGTGCAGCATCTAAGCTTGTGCATGGTGCGGAGAACAACAATAGAGTAGGGGGGGGGGGGACAATATCACCCTAAAAGCATAGCCATGTGTATGTAACATCAATGTCCAGCTTCAAAATCTGGACTCAACTCTGGACTATGACTCACTGTGCAGACCTGAGGAAAGTACAATTTTGCTTTTACATAGTGTGAACCTGGCCTAAAATATTGGATCTGTTTTTTGTATAATACTTTGATTTGTGTAGATTTTTGGTCTTTTTTGCAGAATGGCACAGTCAGGGTTTAAAGTGACTCTGTACCCACAATCTGCCCCCCCCCCCCCCAAACCACTTGTACCTTCGGATAGCTGCTTTTAATCCAAGATCTGTCCTGGGTTCCGTACGGCAGGTGATGCAGTTATTGTCCTAAAAAACAACTTTTAAACTTGCAGTCCTGTGCCCAACGGCCGTGGCTTGGAGTATCCGTGCCCTAACCTTGCACCACCCCTCCGTCCCTCCTCCCCGCCCTCTTCACCATTTTTCCTATTCCTCTGCAGTGAAAACTACACAGGTGCCTTAATGATCCAGCCCATGTGCCGGGCTGACACAGTTTATGAATAGAAGACAATCTGCCTGGGGCATTCCTAATGATGAGGAGGGCGGGGAGGAGGGACGGAGAGGGTGAACCAGCCTAATGCATACACAATCTAGGCCACGGCCGATTGGCACAGGGCTGCAAGTTTAAAAGTTGTTTTTCTAGGACAATAACTGCATCATCTGCCGAACAGACCCCAGGAAAGATCTTGGATTAAAAGCAGCTATCCGAAGGTACAAGTGGTTTGGGGGGGGGGGGTCAGATTGTGGGTACAGAGTCACTTTAAAATATTGTAGTGGTGCCCCCTTGTTCCCATTATAAGGGTAATTACAATTATTTTATTTAAAGTGAATATTTTTTCTTCATAAATGAGATTTCTGAATGCAAAATTAAGCTTTATTCCAATTCCCTATGATTTAGCATCTGCTCAGAAAATGATGAAAAAAAATCCTCCAAGCTGTTTTGGTAGCACAACGGGAACCTACACAATATAAGGCAAGTGGTTTCAATGTTATGGCTCATCTTTCATTTGGGGGAGGGGATACCTGCTATGCCTGCCAAATACCGGAGTATTATACTGTAACACGGCAATATAAGAACAATCCTTGTCACCTTCATAAACCCTTGGTATTGTTGATGAATTACAGACATAAGGAAATGGAGATTCGGATCTATAGCTTGTAAAAAGCTTTGAATATGTTCTAGTTTTGCTGCTTCAATCTCCTTCTGTATCATATTTTCTTTGACAGAACAATGGAGATAATATGTAAGGTTGTTAATCAAGTTTTTAAGGTTATATATAACACTAAAAAAAACTGTCTCTCGCCATCTTATTGATACTAAAAAAGTATTTCAACATTCATAGATGCAGAAAGTTATATTAGTTTCTGCACTGCATGAGCTCGCACAAGACTTTTAGAAACCAATACCTCTTACCTGGGAATAAGGCACAACTGCCTTTTTCTTTTAGATCAACTGGCTTTAGAAAGTTATATAGATTTGTAATTTACTTCTATTTTAAAATCTCAAGCCTTCCAGTACTTATCATCTGCTGTATGTTCTGCAGGAAGTGGTGTATTTCTCCCAGTCTTACACAGTGCTCTCTGTTGCCACCTCTGTCCATGTCAGGAACTGTCCAGAGCAGCTGCAAATCCCCATAGAAAACCTCTCCTGCTCTGGACAGTTCCTGACATGGACAGAGGTGGTAGCAGAGAGCACTGTGTCAGACTGGAAAAAAATACACCACTTCCTGCAGAACATACAGCAGATGATAAGTACTGGAAGACTTGAGATTTTGAAATAGAAGTAAATTACAAATCTATATAACTTTCTGAAACCAGATGATTTGAAAGAAAATTATTTTCCCCAGAGTAGCCCTTTAAAGGTAGCAACAAGACTATACACTTAGGAATTAAACTTTTCACTTTTCCATCATATCTTTTTTTTATATGTAAACCAGCCTCATGATGGATTATGACCTCAATGGTGTCATATAGTGGATACATAACCATAAGATACAAGTGCCAGTTATAAGCACCATACAGTATATTCACAAGCTGGTGGCTAATAAGCCGCTTGACGATCAAAGTTCTTCTGTTGTAAAATAAATATATATATATACTGTATATATATATATTTATATATATATATATATATATACATATATATTTATATTTATAATAAAATTAGATTTTACCTATGCCAGCCACCTGGTGAGGTGAACTGCTTTACAATAAGTCTGGAAATCCTATGGTTTTCATTGTCCTAAAGAAAGTTGGCTGTAATTTTGCAAAAGAAGAGATATACTAGTTGTCAGTAGAGGATTATAATAGGGGCGTTTTGGGCGGCAGCCCGGGGTCCTGAGCTCCTGGGGGGCCAATGACCACCCAAAAAGACTTATACTTTCAATTGTGTACTGTCTCCTGGCTACACTTCTGCCATGATTTGCAAAAAATCACTGTTTTTTTTATGGCAATTTTGCACAAATCAGGACGCCAGGCTAGTGCTTCCATAGTTACAGTGGGGGGGGGGGGGGGGCCAGGCTTGGTGAACAGCCTGGGGCCTATGGTAAAGTTAATCTGCCCCTGCTAGTTGTTGATGCAAATTGAAGGGCTTCCATGATTTTAGGAATTATATAGGAGTTCAAGTAACGAGAGTTGCTATATTTTTTTTTTTTTTCATAGCTGGATGTGATTTATGGAGAATAATTTATTAGGGTCAGCTGTAAGATGAATGGCCGGATATTTTACAGCTGTATTTGGCCAATTAAATGTGTAATTTATTTTAAATGAAACAATAATGTGTCAGGGTCAAAAATATTTAGGCTCTGTTCCCACTTTCAGGTTTTGACTTGCAATTACTGAATACAAAACCAGAAACAGATCATAAAGAAAAAAGACTTCTTTCCTTTTCATATCCGTTTCTGGCTTTTTATTTAATAATTGGAAACCTGAATGTGGAGACTCTGCGGCTGGCCATTTCACTTATCAATACCTTCGGCAGATTCTCTGGCCTACACATCAACTGGTCAAAATCGGTTTCCATGCCCCTGTGTCCAGCAGGATGGTCAGATAATGAACAGGGCTTGCCGGTGGTGGACTGTTTTAAGTACTTGGGGATAGTGATATGCCGCCAGTATTCACAGGACTTGCAGAGGAATATTCTACCCTTACTGGATCATGTCAAACAGAAATTCAAAATCTGGGCGACTTTGCCTTTGGCAGTCCCTGGTCGTATAAATCTAATTAAAATGGTAATCCTACCTAAATGTCTCTACATTCTGGAGCATTCCTCTGCACCAGTCCCCATGAGTTTTTTTCGGCAACTCCACTCACTATTCCCTTCTTTTGTTTGGGGGGCATCCAGATCCAAGCTTAGTCTACAGACGCTACAAAGACCCAAACAGTACGGAAGTGTGTCCCTCCCGGATGTGTACCTGTATTATTTAGCAGGCCAGGTGCGTTACCTCAGTAAATGGGCAGAAGCTGGAATCCTCCCGAATAGAGAACACCATTTAGCACATTTTCTGGATCTGAAACATCTGTGGCCTGTCCTTGAGGGAGGTCTTATTAGACCGGCTAAACTGTTACCATTGCATAAGCTGGCCCACCAGGTCTGGGAAGCTATCAGAAACCTGACACAATATAGTGACACAATGTTGGAGACCGCTATTTGGTACCACCCCCGTCTTTGCCACTTCTCTGAAAACCTAGAACCGCGATTCTGGATAGGGCAAGGGGTATGTAAATTAGGGGATGTGTGTGATACCCGAGCATTCTTCTCATTCCAGCTATTCCAAGACAAATATGACCTTCCTAGGGGCTCTATGTTCCGTTACCTGCAACTTAGACATGTCTTCCATGCCCAGTTCCCAGGCCCTCACATGCCATTCTCCAATTACCCACTGATAGGTGTGTTTAAGTCCCAAGGACCTAGAGGTTTAATCTCGGCACTATACTCATTCCTGATACAAACGAGAATAGAACTTAACCCTTTACCGGCAGAAAATAAATGGAAACAATGTATAAGTGATCTGGATGACGAGGAGTGGTCTTATGCTCTGTCCTCTCACCTCTATGTATCACCGGCCGTTAATAATTAGTTAATTCAGTTATTTATCTTACATCAAAGCTACTTGACACCAGTTTGGATGTTTAGGATGGGTAGATACCCCTCAACAGAATGCCACAGATGCAGATTTGCTAGGTCTGATTTCTGGCATATGATATGGGAATGTCCGGCTGTTTTAGACTTTTGGCATGCAATAGGGAACTACTTGACACAGATGATAGGTATAACTGTACCCTGCACGCCTAAAATTTGCATACTTGGACTCCTAGACGAAGAATCCTGGCCACATTACCACAGAATATTTTTGAGGGAATCCTTATTTATGGCGCAGAAAGTCATAGCTATTAGTTGGATGGACATCAGACCCCCCACGCATCAAACTCACTAACTCTACTCTTTCATATGAATACATAGTGTTTAAACACAGAGGTTGTGCCGGCAAATTTAAGAAGGTATGGGGCTGGTGGTGTGATTCACCGTTGACAGCTTTCCGACCAAATAGGTTCGCAGGGATGGACAATAACAACCTACCCTCACCGAGAGGAATTGACTGATGTGCCCATGGTGTGTGCACTTGTGGAGTAGACCTGAACTTGTTCTTATAGATCTGTGAAGGCGCCTGCGGACCCAGTGCTGATAGTTCGCAACCTGTTGTACCCTTCTATGTTTCGCTTTCCATTCGTCTCAGTTCACATAAGAATGCCTTATCCTGATGTATGATTACGTATCGCAGATGTTGTTTTACATGTTTTCACCTCTAAATGTCATCATATTCTATATTCTGGAACTGTTTGCGTTAACATTATGCGTTACTTATGTGACATGTGTACACCCTTCAATAAAAAGAGTTTAAAACCTGAATGTGGGAACACGCTCTTAAAGCTTCTGACTTTAAAGGGAATCTGTCAGCTCCCGGGCCCTACCTAAGGTGCTGACAGTGTACTGTAGCTGGCAGTCCCCTAGTGAGCATGGTGCCTCTTGGTAATTTGTCCGTGCAGCGGATTATGCACAAGCCTACTGTAATGAAGAGTCAGAGTCTTGTTTGTCCCACACTCTGGCACACCTCACTACTCCTTTCTCTTCCCTCTTCTTCATGAATAATCAATGCTGCCCAGCCTGTCAGCCAGTGTCTCTGATTGCAGATCAGTCCTCTGTAGGCAGTTTAAGTCTGAAAGAAACACTCAGATATAGTTGAATCTCTGACACCAAATGTGTTGGAGCTGTGGTCTAGGGGTAACCAACCTGTCTAGAGACCTGCCAGCAGTGCATTCTCTGGTTCAAATCCCCTGATGGAAATGAAATAGAGGTCTTTATTTTTCTTTCTCATTATTTTATAATTTTTAAGGCTATGTTCCCATACAGTATTTTTGCTCAGTATTTTAGTTAGTATTTTGCAACCAAAACCAGGAGTTGATCGAAAGCACAGAAAGGCTATGTTCACACACTGTTGAAATTGTGTATGGCCACAAATGAATAACAAATAACGCCAATTTCAACAAACATTTGAACCAAAGAATGACCTGCTGGCAGGTCTCAAACACATTTGGGGTCAGAGATTCAACTATAAATTGAAATAATTGCCGTTATTGTAAAACAACGGGCGTTATTTGTTATTCATTTGTGGGCATACACTCAATTTCAACAGTATGTGAACATAAGCTTTCTGTGTTTTCAATCCATTCCTGGTTTTGATTGCAAAATACTGACTTAAATACTGAGCAAAAATACGGTATGGGAACATAGCCTTAAAAATCATACAATAATGAGAAAGCAAAATAAAGAGCTCTATTTCATTTCCATCAGGGGATTTGAACCAGAGAACAAACTGCTGGCAGGTTTGTAGACAGGGGAGCTACCCTTAGACCACAGCTTCAACACATTTGGTACCAGAGATTCAACTATATCTGAGTATTTCTTTCAGACATAAACTGCCTACAGAGGACTGATCTGCAATCAGAGACACTGGTTGACAGCTGAGCAAGCAGGAGGCCGGACAGCATTAATGAGTTGTGAGGTGTGCCAGAGTGTGGCACAAACAACACCTCTTTGACTCTTTATTACATTAGGAGACGTGAGATATCCATGTGCATAATCCACTGCACGGACAAATTACCAAAAACACCGTGCTCACTAGGGGACTGCCAGCTACAGCACACTGTCAGCACCTTAGGTAGGGCCCGGGAGCTGACAGATTCCCTTTAAAGGGACCTGCCACACTGTACACACAGTCTGAGCTACCAACATCATGTTACAGTATAGGATCACTATGTTTACAATGAAAGGTAATTTATTTAACTTTTATTTTAGTATACTACTTTTAAAAATTTAAACCTATAGGACTGTGCGAGTGGTCATTTTTTTGCACTATAATCTATAGTTTTTATTAGTACCACACTTGTGTATATGCAACTTTTTGATCACTTTTTAGTTCATGTTTTAAGGGATGTGATGTGTTCAAAAATCAGCAATTTTGCACTTGGGGTTCTCATGCACTTAGACTGATTTCTGTGCGTGATGAGGAATGTGCTAATTTAATAGTATGGGTGATTCTGTACATAGAGATAGCAAATATGTTTATTTTTTGTTTATATTTTTTACTTGGAAAATAGAAAAGGGGGGTGATTTTAACTTTTAGACCTTGTTCACACAATGTAAGACAGCGGCCGTTCTGTGACACGGCTATGTCTGTGAAGTTCTCCGCATTACCGGCCGAATGAACATCCCTTCTTTCGAATTGGAATGCGGGCACATCCGGGCATGCACACACTCCAATTAACCTTAGAAGACAATGTAAAGTACACCCAGAGCCACACTTAATATTATCTGCAAAGTCAATTTAGTGCAGCCGCTATTCAGGAACTAGATCGGGACAAAGAAGAGGCCTCCTGCGGTAAGTACAATTGCCGCGGTGCTGAAAGGGGTTAAATAAGTTATTTACATTATGAATAGGATGACAATATAAATAGTTTTCATTCTGACACTATTGACTGATATGTAAGCATTGTTATAAATTTGCTCACATATCGACAATTGTTTTTCATCAATTATCTCCTTACCTTTGCTGACAAATGCATTGTCCAAATACATAACTGCTGCCGCTGCTCTGTTTGTGACGGGGAGGAGAACAAAGGGACTGACAGTTTTATTTGTGAGCAATATTTTTACTGACATGGGAACAGCATTATACCTAAATGACAGCAATTTGTAGATGTCGTGTACACTTTAGATTTTATTATTGACCTTTCGCTTTACTCTCGTCTCTTGCATCTTTTTAATAATCAAAGCCTAATGTACTATATTGCAGAGAACAAATCTATTTATGTAAATGAGAGTGGTACGAATTGCATTGGATTCCACTGTGCAATTGCCGGGTGCATGCGGCGGGAAGATACATAGGTGATGAGCGATGAAAGCGTTATTCAGTGCACTGTTTAAAAGATTGCTTTGATCATGTTGCACATGCTTCAGGAAGAGAAACCTATAAACTGCACAAATAGCGCGATTCATCAATGCCTTGCCTCGGCGTCCAAACCAATCCATTTCATGTGTATCTTACTGAGAATAACTGTTATAACTGTCTGGCAGATACAATGTGTCGAAGCAGCATTTTAAAAAAAAATAAACATAATCGGGCTCTGTGATAGAAGGGGAAACGTGTCGTATCCTTTGAATATTTAGAGATGGCAGCTCAGAGCACTTGAGACATCAGAAATGCAGCGCACTCTATCAACATAAATGTCATTTGTTTTCTGATAAATGTAGTATTAAAAATGTCCGTGGTGATTAATTTATGATGTGCTTTTAGTGATATGGATAATACTTAAAAGCATTACACTCCCATCTTCTATCTCAGGCTTCTAAGTGCTAAGAAAAATAATAATTATCTATGAAGAACAAGCACAAGATTGAAAAGGGGTACTCCGAGGGAAAAGAAAAAGCTAAACAGACTTGTAAATTACTTCTATTAAAAATCTCCAGTCTTCCAGTACTTAACAGCTGCAGTAAGCTCCAGAGGAAGTGGTGTATTCCTTCCAGCCTGACACGGTGCTCCCTGCCACCACCTCTGTCAATGAAAGAAAAAAACAAGTTTTGCGCACACAGGCACTTCAACGGACCTGCGTGCATGAAACAGCCTGTCACCACTCAGTTTGTATAGCGTCTGCTCACTACATGTCTGCACTATGTCCCTTTTTCTAAAATGAAGAAATAAAAGTTCGTGAAGACATCTTTGGTGAGGGCAACTTCATTCTTCTACGTATTATGGATTTATATTGGACTGGTTTTAGTTAGCACCGCCAGTGTTTCCGATCCGGCAGCTACCCGCTAGTGGATAGACACATGTACAAGCATTCCTGCAGTGCCACTAATTTTCTTTACTCTCAGTCCATGAAAGGAACTGTCCAGAATGGAAAGAATGGTTGACTTCCTTCCTGTTTGTTTGTTTTTTTTAAATAGAAGTCATTTACAAATCGGTATAATTTTCTGACACCAGTTTTTTTTTCTCAGAGGTAAGAGTAAGAGTACTTGTGTATGTAAGAGTATTCATGTATGTAGGACTGTTATACAAAATTCCACCTTCCTCCCCAGGGGCGTTGCTAGGTATAAATGTCCAGGACCAAAGCCCTGAAGGAATAAACACATTTATGTGCACAGTAGTAGTTTATAATATGGGCGACTACCCAGGGTCCGTAGCTCACTGTGGGCCCATAGCCTAAACTGCCTATATTTACAGCAATACCTGCTCCGTCATACAAGGGCCCCTCTGCCATCTGGGCCCCTGTGCAGTAAGTCTTTTAACTGAGAACTCTCCTGGCAAGCGCTCGCAGTTAAGAACGGTGGCATGATTGACCCAGCAAGGAGCTATTGGTTGCCTGCTGTGCCACTCCCTCTTGTGGCCGCAGGCTTCCTCCCCCAGCTCTCCAGGGGTGCACTAGTGACATCAGAAACACTCGGAGAGGGAGCCCACAGAGCAAGGAAGACACAGTAAACAGGGTGAGAATGTCTTTTTTGTGTTTTACCAGGGGGTGCTAACAGGGGAACACCTACAGTGGGTCCCACTACATTAGAGGATAGAAAACTATTTTTAACTATTTTCATGTCTGTAGTGGGTCTGCATCTTGCCATTGCGGTGAGCTGTTGCATTTTTTTGTGTTTTTGTGTGTTTGCTGCTTCAGCCATGGCAACGTGATCCTGCCAAGTGTGAATGGTGTTTTAGGAGAGCTAACCAAATATGTCTTTTTTTTCTGTGTTCCAGGTGGGCGTTGTGGCTTCCTCTACTTGGTCATGCACTCCACCTATCCCACCCAGGTGGTGTAATTACTTTTGCCGGTATAAGATGGATCTTGCGTGCCCAGAGCATAGGCGTATTTCATGCCATAGAGAGGCCATAGTACAGTGTAGGACTGCCCTGGTATGAGGCCACTGTAACGTGGTGGGCTAGTTTACCCCGTTTGCATATGGTAACCAAGAGCCTCATTATTTTTGCAGGAATTTTTTTTAGCAGTTGGGGGGTGCTGCTTTTAACTATTTTCATGTCTGTAGTGGGTCTGCATCTTGCCATTGCGGTGAGCTGTTGCATTTCTTTGTGTACATTGGAGGATGTTGCATACTAGGGGACTATTTGCCAGGGGGATGCCTGCTAGAGAGGGGGTTAATAACTACCAGGGGGGATTACCTACATGTGGAATACTACACACTGGGCAGTTACCTATAGGGGATGCCTAGCTACCAGAGAGATTACTTACAGGGGAGATTAGCTACATGGGTGTACTACCCCCTATAATCATGGTTGTGTTTGGGGCAGCACTGATCTCTGCAAGTACATTTCTTTTTTATTAATTTCTTAATAAACATATGCGGTGTCCCACTGTAAAGTGCCTTAGGCACCTGTCGTCGCAAAGTTCTCACTCCAGGTTGAGTGGGAATGAAGGTAGTATTCTATAGTTTCACCACTAGATGTCAGTGTTCTTTATACACCTCTGTTCTTGGTTGCACAGCTGAAGTTAGCAAAGGGTTACTGTTTTGTGTGTATCATGTGTTCTGTGCCAGCCTGTAGGAGATACTCTTTCTTCTTCTGCCTATCCACACACACCACCCAGTAGGAGAAGTTAGTTAGCTCCATGAGAAAGTTCAGTTCAGGGCAGTCTAGTCTAAAACACGTGTGTATACAGATGCAACTAGGGACACTCCGCTCTTTCAGTATTCCTACCATATCTACTATGTAGTGCTAGACACTACAGAGGGAGAAGAGTCTGGAAACATCCTAGTTCAGGCTTTGAAAAAGTCTACAAAGTACAGGGAACTAGCCTGGATAGGACAAAGCTACCAGAGGGTCTACATATCCTATCCCACAGTGCAGGCAACAAGGAAGGCTCGGAAACTTAGCTTCACCCAGATAACCAAGGCTGGGGCTTGTATCACCCTATGAGGACAAGTCCCTCGACACTGTAGGGCAGACGACGGTAAGACTATAGTCTATACAGAGGTGCAAGTAAACTTCTCACTCTCAAGTATTCTCTCAAGTTCCAGCAGAGTACATGACTACATTGGGTTGGGACTCCTTTGACAAACTCCTCTCTTCTACGCTGTTCTACTCTTCTCTCAACCCTTCAAGCACCACTACAACTACCTCTACTCTACTTCTTCAAACATCTCCTCAGCGCAAACGAGTTCAAGCACTAATGTCTGTGTAAAGATCTATTTGCTGCAAAAGTGTTTTGTATCAAGAGACTGTACAGTAAAGCTGTTATATTTTTATATTTTTATATCACTATATGTCATTATTTCCTCTGCACCAGCACCTATACACTCTAGCCGTACACTTTGGGTTATTTTTCCCCTTTCTGTGGGTGATGGTACCGATAGTCCAGGTGGGTCAATTACCACTCAGGACTACCGTGACAAGAGCCAAAGGGACCCATCGCAACCCGGCAGGTCACCGACTGTTTGAGGAATACAGCCAGCCACTATACAAAGTAGATACCGACATCAGACCTGTGTGCTGGACTAGCACTAGCGTTACGACACTTACATCTTTGGCTAAGCTGAGCCTGGCATAACATCATCCGGTGGCACACCACACATGTTTCACAGGTCCCTAATAAGGAGCATCTAATTTTTTGGTACTATGAGCCTTGAAGTCCTCTCTTCCACTTGCGTTATTCCACGGCTTCCACATACACCCATACGGGGTGATATGCACTAAGCCCAAATGGCTAGAAGGTAAGCATTATATCCTTACCTTCTCCTTGTTATCCTTCTATGCTATTATACAAGGCGCTGCTGTCTGTTTCTTCTCCTATATTCTTTAATTACTATTCTATCAATATCTTTTTATAGGTGAGGTCACCAGAACTGGACTCGGTATTCCCAATCTGGGAATACTCACTAGATCTCTTTACAGCGGGATCATAATCTCCCTCTTCCTACTTGTTATACCTCTAGTTATACACTATTCCTCTAGCATATACCATATGCAAAAGCCAAATGTTAAAGGGCTGAGTAACTGTATTCAACCATCTATGGAAATATTGGTAGTGGCACAAGATTGCTACTGGAATTACCGCAGAAGTCACAGAGATGGATATCTTGATAAATTCTGACTGCCTCTTCTCCTGATAAGTCTAAAACCCCCAAATGGAGACTGTGCTGTCACCAAATATTAGTATTGTCTATGAGGCAGACAAGTAGAAGCTGGTGACACCATTCACCGGTCCAAGCCTAGGCACTCAACACTGGGAATGAACGTGTCTTGTTACATATACTGTATATACAACGAGCTTGTAAATATCAATTCATTTATCTCATGTCTATCTAACTAGTCTAATTAAATTGAAGACATAATTCCTGATATCCACTTTGACACAATTTGATTCTATTTAGAGCAATTTTCAAGGCTTGAAAAGACACCATGTAGAGCCAAAGTGACGCATGGGTCAATAAAGTGATTCCCATCTATTTGGAAATCAGGAATGATGACTCCAATTTATTTGGACTGTGTGTGAATTTCTAGAAGCTCAGTAATGGAGGAATTTCATTATATGTATAGAACAGTCGTGGCCAAAAGTTTCAAGGCTTGGTTTTAACCATGAATGCTGCTTAAGTATTTTTTAGTTAATTTTTAATTAAGTTTTTAAGCTTTTATTGACAAATACATCAAGGTTATGGAAAAACTCAATATTTACAAGAGTTTCAAGAGTTCTGCAATTTTCCATGGCTTGTTAGATATCCGTTTCTGGGACAAATACTGACTGATGGCAACCCATTCTTGATAATTGACCACAGGTTTTTTAATAGGATTAAAGCAAATGTACCATCAGGTGCATCCGCTTTAAGTGTTTCACATGAATAGAATGGCACCGGCGCAGGGAAGCACACAACGATGGTCTACTACTCAGCATTGGTCGAGGAAACCCCCACCCCTGTACGTGGCTCCATTGATTCTAATGGAGCCATGTCACAGAGGGGAGGGGGTTTCCTCGTACTGGGGGAGGGCTGACCTGCCTCCAGTGCTTCAGCCTGGGCTGGTGCTCAGTAATAGACAGGTGCTGTGCGCGGGAATTAGGCCACAGTTAAAAAAAAAAGGACCACAGCACCGGCTTCCCCACGTCGGCACCATTTCAAGGGGGAAGTGTTTTCAGGAAAAAAAAAACTGAACTCAAGAACAAGAAGACACAATTTTGTAATATTAATTGCACACCCGTGAACAAAAATCTTGCTTGTTTCTTATCTCATTTTATTCCAATATGTATACACATAAGTTGGCTCCGTGACCGAACACATGCATTTTTATATCACAATTCATCCATAGAACATATACCATAACGGACATTTCGGTCTGATAAGACCTTTTTCAACTGGTATCTGTAGAATAAATATATATTCAGATGAGTGTATATTATATTGGAACAGTTATATATCAGTCATATTTTTCCAAAATGATATAAAAAATCTTGGCTCAGAGACAATGAATTGATATATCTAATAATACATGCAGTATGTCTTCTTATTCCAGCGGCAATCTGGAGCATCTATGCATAATCATGCTTTTTCAGTATATCTATATTATAATATTGTCATACAGAGTAGGACGCTTTATACAATAAAGGACATCAATTACAATTTGTCAAATATAGATGTTATACTCACACTTAGGGGGTTGGTAGAACTAAAGAAATGCCTGAAAAAGTAAGACATGAGATCAAGACAAGTTCACCATGTGTGAGCAAGATCATGGAAAGAAAGGCAGTGAGAGGAGATACCTATTTAAAGCCCCAATATAGGGTAAATCCATCTATATACGCTTACCATGTGTTTAGATGTGATCAGCATGGCCGGAGCGGTCATCTGAGCGTGATTTCCGGGTTTATATAGGGAGCTAATGCGGTCACGTGATCGGGATCGCGGTCACGTGACCGGGACCGCGGTCACATGACCGGGGCCGCGGCCACGTGTTCCGCAACGTTACTGCGTCACCCATCAGCGTCTGATGCGCGTCATGGTGACGCGTGCGTTCCAATCTGCGTGTCAGCTGATGCTGACATGCGCAGAAATGTTTTGCAGACTAGGTATTGAAGTGAGAGTGTGGGTGCACTCATTAATGTATCTATAAACGAGCTATAATGCTCTTGTGAGACATGGGAAGAGAGTACTCTTATGGGATGTGTACATATATAGAAAGAGAGAATGTGAACAACTCAAAACGAGATAAAGTTAAAGAAGGGGAAAAAAATTTATAAACAATACGAATTAAATAATAAAAAAATAATAATACAAAATAAAAAATAATAATAAAAATAATAATAATGAATATAAGAAATAATAAAAAAGAATATTAAAAAATAAAAAAATTATAAAAAAAGTGAAAAAATTAGTGAAAAAATTAAAAAATAAAAATAGTAATAAAGAACAAAAATTGAGATAAAAAATTAAATATGTATAAATGTGTGAATATAATATAGATAAAGCGTGAAACAATGAAATTGATATGAAAAAGGGAAAGAGGGGACCTAATATGTTGTCTCTATAGCTATATGTATTTTTAACATATGCAGATGTATATTTTAGTGAATACTGTAAGGAGAATGAAAAGGGAGGAAAAGAAAGCGGGAAAAAGTGAAGAAAGATGTAATGTCTAAAAAGTGGAGATTATGTACAGAAAAGGCACCACGTGTATACCAACCCCTCCAAGAGGATCCTTTAGTTACGTGTAGCAATAGTCGTTCGTGTAGAATGTTAATTCGGGTAGGAACATATCTAGGGAAAAAAAGAAATCTTCTGAGAAATCATGATGTCATCACAAATTTATATAGAAATCACATTCTCTATTAAGGCCTAGGTCTAGACAATTCATTGTCTCTGAGCCAAGATTTTTTATATCATTTTGGAAAAATATGACTGATATATAACTGTTCCAATATAATATACACTCATCTGAATATATATTTATTCTACAGATACCAGTTGAAAAAGGTCTTATCAGACCGAAACGTCCGTTATGGTATATGTTCTATGGATGAATTGTGATATAAAAATGCATGTGTTCGGTCACGGAGCCAACTTATGTGTATACATATTGGAATAAAATGAGATAAGAAACAAGCAAGATTTTTGTTCACGGGTGTGCAATTAATATTACAAAATAGTGTATTGGAGTTCTAATTGCACCCAACAGTGTGCACAGATATAGTACTATCAATATATTGACATTCATCTGTAGCACCTATATCTATGGCATATCAGATGACAACTCCAACATTTGCCTTTGATGCTACTGTAGCCAATGATATAGTGGCAGGAGTGGACTATAACAGAGAATTTCTTAGAGTATCTAATCAGGAACTTAAAGCAAAGGAATATACTCGGACATCTAAACGATTATTGTCTTATAAACTACATTGTACAACTTTGGCAGAATACTTCAGGGCAGGACGTATCCCAAGGGGATTAAGATCACATCTCTACCCAACCTTTTTCCGAGAGGATAAAGAGTACTGTGAACAATTCGAGAGTATTATTAATAAATGTTCATTTGACATCATTGTATTAACTATACAACGTCTCCAGAAATATATTACAGAATTGACATCAGACATACAAACCATCGAGGAGCAACTTTCAACATCTTACTCCAAAGAGGATTGGAGTCAGATTTTGGAAAAGACAAAGCAAACATTGGCTGAATTTCAAAAATCCTCGGAGTCAACTAAGAAATTCAAGTTCATAAGGGATACTGAGGATTATCAATTAAAAAGAGTATACAAGTGGCAAGACCCGAATTTTTCACCTTATCGTAACACTAACAGACCCCGTGGCAATAGTAATTACTCGTCCTCTGAGTCAGGTAGCGAGTCCTCATACTCTTCTTCCAACAGGAATCGTTTTTTAGGACAAGCAAATACCACGAAAGGAAAAGGAAGAGGAAAACAAGGAGAGGCAACAAACAGTGTGGGAAGGGGAGGATCCACGACACGCTCCCGGACTCAGGCGGACAACTAGGTGAGAACAGCAATTTAGTTATTAATATCTCTGCTGTTAATCTGACGAAAATACAATTTGGGGTCTTACAGAAGGGACTATCCTTTAGCCCCACTTGCCCACTGAACTCTTTTCTATTAACACAGGAACTACAAAGATTCTATAGAAACATAAGATTAAAAACATACTTTCTCGAAAAAAGAGAGAATACAGAGATTGTAAGCAATATGAATCAACTTACCCTTAAGAACTTGGGCTTGAGAAACAAAAGCAATTTCATGCCTGCTAAAACTTCCCATACTGTTGAAACATATATACAACTGACTAACAACGAGATACAGAAAATCTTGAAGGAAAATGAACAAGGTAAACATAGATTCTTGAGTAACATTACTAAGGAAGAAAGACAAGCTATAGATGAATTAAGGAGAGATGACAGAATAATTGTTAAATCAGCGGACAAAGGAGGAGCAATAGTGGTGATGGATAAAACGATGTACTTGGAAGAAATAAATTCACAGGTAACAGATACTACCACATATGTGAAATTGAGCAAGGACCCTCTAAACAGCATTAAGGCCAAAATTGATGTTATTTTAAAGGAATATGTGGACAGGGGGACTATAGATGGTGACACAGTCAAATTTCTACAAAAACAAGACCCCATAACACCGGTTTTTTATATATTACCCAAAATTCATAAAAGATTAGACAGACCCCCGGGAAGACCGATAGTGGCATCGACAGAGTCAGTGTTGTCTCCTTTAGCTATTTATCTAGATCGTGTATTAACTCCACTGACCCGCCATGCAAGGTCATTTATACTAGACACATCCGATTTCTTGTTCAAGATCGGTGGACTAAGTTTTGATCATGAGGTTCTTCTGGTAACATTAGATGTAAATAGCTTATATACATCAATTGAGCATTCTAAGGGGTAGCTGCCACATCTGACCTCTTGTCCACATATTCCTTATTAACTTGTGATGAAAAAAAGTTTTGTATGACTTTATTAGAGTTAATACTTAATGAAAATTATTTTCTGTTTGGTGACCAGTTTTTTGCACAAAAACGAGGGACGGCGATGGGTTCCAATATGGCGCCACCTTATGCTAACGCCTATATGATGTCATTTGAAGAGAAACATATTTACACGAACGAACTTTTTCGGAAACATGCGCACACATGGCTAAGATTTATAGATGATGTGTTTTGTATATGGGATGGTCCAATCGAAACTCTACATAATTTCATACGTGACATAAACGGGATATATCCTGAATTATCTTTCACTCAACACATCAGTTCGGAAAAAGTAAGTTTTCTTGACACAGAAATACATATGACACCATTGGGTACACTGGACATTGACTTGTTCACGAAGGAGACAGATCGCAATAGTTTATTACATTACTCCAGCTGCCATCCTTGCCCCACAAAAAGATCTTTACCAAGATCACAATATAAGAGAGTTGAGAGGATAGTCTCCAATCCAGTGACACTTGAAAAAAGACTTGACGAAATGACTACGAAGTTTAGGCAACGTGGTTATCCTCAAGACATGTTGACTAAAGAGAGAACAGGACTAAACGAGCCGCCTAGATCTAAAGAGAGCACCAATAAGAGGTTAGCCTGTGTTACAACATATCACCCCTTAATGCCCATGATACAAAAAGCTACAAAAAAATATTGGCACATTCTCCACGCTAATTTCCCACAAGTAGAGGAATTTAAATCACTTCCATTGACTTGCTACAAACGTTCTCGAAATATACAAGATCAAATTATAAGGGCTGACATTGGCACATTGGCCCCATACAAAACACAGATGACGTTGAGACCACAGAAAAATGGAACATTTCCATGTTTATCTTGTAGCAATTGCTCTTCAGTAATTAAAGGAGAATATGTAATGCACCCACAGACTGGGAGGAGAATACCCATTAGAGGTTATTTTACATGTAATTCAAGCTTCGTTGTGTATTTACTGAAATGCCCTTGTGGCTTAGCTTATGTAGGTGAAACGACCCAGAAAGTGAAGGAACGTCTTACAAAACACAAGTCGACCATTAGATGTAAAAATACCCTTTTGCCCATCCCTCACCATTTCATTGAGAAAGGCCATTCCATAGCACAATTACGTTATCAGGTCCTTGAATATGTCCCTCCCCCAAGGAGAGGTGGAAACAGAGTGAATATATTAAAACAGCGGGAATCCTTTTGGATACACAGATTACAGACATTATCGCCACTAGGCCTTAATAGAGAATGTGATTTCTATATAAATTTGTGATGACATCATGATTTCTCAGAAGATTTCTTTTTTTCCCTAGATATGTTCCTACCCGAATTAACATTCTACACGAACGACTATTGCTACACGTAACTAAAGGATCCTCTTGGAGGGGTTGGTATACACGTGGTACCTTTTCTGTACATAATCTCCACTTTTTAGACATTACATCTTTCTTCACTTTTTCCCGCTTTCTTTTCCTCCCTTTTCATTCTCCTTACAGTATTCACTAAAATATACATCTGCATATGTTAAAAATACATATAGCTATAGAGACAACATATTAGGTCCCCTCTTTCCCTTTTTCATATCAATTTCATTGTTTCACGCTTTATCTATATTATATTCACACATTTATACATATTTAATTTTTTATCTAAATTTTTGTTCTTTATTACTATTTTTATTTTTTAATTTTTTCACTAATTTTTTCACTTTTTTTATAATTTTTTTATTTTTTAATATTCTTTTTTATTATTTCTTATTATATTCATTATTATTATTTTTATTATTATTTTTTATTTTGTATTATTATTTTTTTATTATTTAATTCGTATTGTTTATTAATTTTTTTCCCCTTCTTTAACTTTATCTCGTTTTGAGTTGTTCACATTCTCTCTTTCTATATATGTACACATCCCATAAGAGTACTCTCTTCCCATGTCTCACAAGAGCATTATAGCTCGTTTATAGATACATTAATGAGTGCACCCACACTCTCACTTCAATACCTAGTCTGCAAAACATTTCTGCGCATGTCAGCATCAGCTGACACGCAGATTGGAACGCACGCGTCACCATGACGCGCATCAGACGCTGATGGGTGACGCAGTAACGTTGCGGAACACGTGGCCGCGGCCCCGGTCATGTGACCGCGGTCCCGGTCACGTGACCGCGATCCCGATCACGTGACCGCATTAGCTCCCTATATAAACCCGGAAATCACGCTCAGATGACCGCTCCGGCCATGCTGATCACATCTAAACACATGGTAAGCGTATATAGATGGATTTACCCTATATTGGGGCTTTAAATAGGTATCTCCTCTCACTGCCTTTCTTTCCATGATCTTGCTCACACATGGTGAACTTGTCTTGATCTCATGTCTTACTTTTTCAGGCATTTCTTTAGTTCTACCAACCCCCTAAGTGTGAGTATAACATCTATATTTGACAAATTGTAATTGATGTCCTTTATTGTATAAAGCGTCCTACTCTGTATGACAATATTATAATATAGATATACTGAAAAAGCATGATTATGCATAGATGCTCCAGATTGCCGCTGGAATAAGAAGACATACTGCATGTATTATTAGATATATCAATTCATTGTCTCTGAGCCAAGATTTTTTATATCATTTTGGAAAAATATGACTGATATATAACTGTTCCAATATAATATACACTCATCTGAATATATATTTATTCTACAGATACCAGTTGAAAAAGGTCTTATCAGACCGAAACGTCCGTTATGGTATATGTTCTATGGATGAATTGTGATATAAAAATGCATGTGTTCGGTCACGGAGCCAACTTATGTGTATACATATTGGAATAAAATGAGATAAGAAACAAGCAAGATTTTTGTTCACGGGTGTGCAATTAATATTACAAAATAGTGTATTGGAGTTCTAATTGCACCCAACAGTGTGCACAGATATAGTACTATCAATAGAACAAGAAGACACAGTGAGAGGTTAGTTGGGGAAAGATTAGAAGCAACTGAAAAAGTAGTAGATGCTTGGAACAAACTTCCAGCATAAGTGGTTGGTAAATCTACAATAACAGAATGTAAACCTGCCTGGTATATACATATATCTATCCTGAGATAATAAGAAGGGAAATACTAAAAGGGCAGACTAGATGAAGCAGGGGGCTTTTTCTGCTGACAATCTTCTATGTTTCAAAGCAACCTTGACCGCATGTTTCCTTGGTGGCAACGACGTTTAAAGGGGTACTCCGGGCAGGGGTGTTTTTTACTGTATGGCCCGGGAAGGGTTGGATATATAGACGCCGCCTTCCACTTACCTCCCCAGTTCCAGCACCGGGTCCTGGATCATGCCGCTTCCTGGTCTGACCTGCGGCTTAAGTCGTGACTAGGGATGGTCCGAACCTGTCGAGCTTCGGGTTCGTACGAACACGGACTCTCGGCAATGATTCCCGCTGTCTTAAACCTCTGTGGAGAGGGTGGATAAGGCGGGAAGACCGCCTGGAAAACTGGGATACAGCCTATGGCTGTGGCTGTATCCCGGTTTTCCAGGCGGTCCTCCCGCTGTATACACCCTCTGCAAGGAGGTTTAAGACAGTGGGAATCATTGCCGAGAGTCCGGGTTCGTACGAACCCGAACCTCGGCAGGTTCGGACCATCCCTAGTCGTGACGTCTCAAGGCAGTTCAGCCCTTCAGCGGTCATAGCGTAGATGTCACGTCCCAAGCCGCAACTCAGACCAGGAAGCGGCAGTGGAACGGGAGAACGGGGCAGCGCGATCTGGGACCCAGCGCTGGAAACGGGGAGGTAAGTGGACAGTGGCATCTACATCCAACCCTCCCCAGCCATACAGTAAAAATACCCCTAGCCCGGAGTATATCTTTAACAGAAAAAGACAATAAGCCAAATTAGACAAACTAAGTCTATTACATAACTTGATAATGGGTTAGTAATCATGAGCAATGCCGTGCAGCCCTTGCTTTCATCAGCTATTGGTGGCAGATCAGCTATTACACAGATCGGTGTGCATCCAGATTTTTAAACATGTCAACGGTCAGCCGATACCTGAACGATTTCGCTCCTCGGCTGATCAGTGTTTTTATTACACAATGTGATACATGCTTGATTTGGCAGGTAATGTCTATGTGTAATAGGGCCCAAGGATTTTAAAGGAGAAGTCCGGCGAAAATTTTTATTAAAGTATTGTATTGCCCCCCAAAAGTTACACAAATCTCCAATATACACTTATTACGGGAAATGCTCATGAAGTGCTTTTTTCCCTGCACTTACAGCTGCATCAAGGCTTCACTTCCTGGATAACATGGTGATGTCACTTCCTGGATAAAATAGTGATGTCACGACCCGACTCCCAGAGCTGTGCGGGGTGTGGCTGCTGGAGAGGATGATGGCAGAGGGATGCTCCGTGTCCCTCCAGTGCCCTGTGTCCCTCAGTGTCCCCCTGCCATCATCCTCTCCAGCAGCCACAGCCCGCACAGCTCTGGGAGTCGGGTCATGACATCACCATGTTATCCAGGAAGTGACATCACCATGTTATCCAGGAAGTGACATCACCATGTTATCCAGGAAGTGAAGCCTTGATGCAGCTGTAAGTGCAGGGAAAAAAGCACTTTATAAGCATTTCCCGTCATAAGTGTATGTTAGTGATTTGTGTAACTTTTGGGGGGCAATACAATACTTAAATAAAAAATTTCGCCGGACTTCTCCTTTAAGCACATCTCATAAATAATATCAGCTGTCTTGTCCTTGTAATGCTTTTCACTGATCTAACTCATTACTGAAATGATGTCATTGGATCATTTTGTGGCAGGGCTGAAATTAAGTGGAAATATTTTTGTTATTAGGTTAATTTTTATAGTAAAGAATGACTTTTTAGCAATTCCTCTAGTGTTAATGCAAATTGTCGCTATAAAAACTGAATCAGCAAGCTTTGTGAAAACCTAAATATGTCAGTCTCAGTATATATATATATATATATATATACATATATATATACATTAATGTAAGAATGCAAGACATCCTTGTCATTGGATTTCCCTTTATTATTCAGTATGCTAGTCTCTATAAATTTGTTTGAAGACTTAGTCATTTAGTACAATTCATTTGTTTATTTTCTCCATTACTTGTTCCCGTAAGTACGCTGTCAGCCAGTGCTGGCCAAGCATGCTGCGAATGCACTGATAGTGGACATCTGCCCTGATATCACAGCATGTATAGCTTCAAAATGAGTCCCACATCCTCTAATAAAGCTCTCAAATTGTGAAGACATATTGATGGAGTCGGATGCTGTCAGGCTGTTTTCACTGTTATCTCCCGACCCTATAAACAAGCTGCATGGCAGCAGAAGTCATCCGGCCTAAAAACAAACAGACAATACTGGAAAGATATAACCAATTAGCCATCGTATTCCTAGAATTTCCATTTTGTACTAAAAAGATTATAACAATTATGTAAAGATACAGTTATAAAATATAGCTATGATTGTACTAAACAGCAATGGTATCTAAGCATAAATATTTGAAATATAAGTAACACGCAGGAAATAACACTGAAAAATGCTCAAAAATACTATTAAAGTGTCACATTTTACACATTAAGGTTAGGTTCACACAACATCTTTTTTTGGCCATCCGTCGGCCGTCTTTGTGCATGTCCGTCATTTTGAGGTCAAATAACGTCTGTTATTTTGAAATAACGGACGTTATATCAAAATAACGGACATTTTTTCACCTCAAATCAACAAATGTCCACAAAGAAGGCCGTCGAATGTTGTGTTAACCTAGCCTAAAGGAGAAGTCTGGCCATTTTTAAAATCTGGCAGCGGCGGGGGGGGAGTTGAACAGAGGCAGGAACTTTCCTTTCCTCCTGCCCACGGTGAGCGGTGGCAACGGACCTGGGACCTCTGCCAGAAGGCATTTTCCCCCAAGTTGTGATGAAGTCACGACTCGGGGGGAAAAGACCTGTCCTGGCTGATGAACTGGATGCTCAGCCAGTCAGTCACTGGAGCGGCGTTCCACCCCAGTCATTGACTAGCTAAGCGGCCATCGGCCGGTTCGTGATGTGTCAGTGCCTGAAATCCCGGAGCCTGACGGGGATCCCGAGGTCGGTCCCATCACTCACAGAGGGAACTGAGAGAGTTAAGTACCTACTGCTGATCAATTTCCCCTACCTGTCTTGATAAATTCCCCCACAGCTTTTATATATTTTGCCTCAGTTAGTGACTGGTTATATTCATCTTACCTGCTGATAGTTCCCCTTTGGTCTGGGGCCTCCATAGATCTTTTTTTTTCTCGAAGACATCTGTTAAATTTGGACTTCAATTAACCTCTGGGATGCAAACTTGGAAAAAAGCTGAAATTTTTGCACAATCTCTCCGTGTGCAAAAACGATTTGCCCCTTACATGACATACGGGTGAAGATGGGCTCGGCATTGCACGTGTGTCCTCCCGGTGAACAAAAGGTATGAGATTTTTTACCTGGAATAGAGAAAAAACAGGCTAAAAATCAACGACAACTCAGAACTAGTGTCGATTTTTTTCGTCTGCTGGTGTGCGCTACTTGATAAGTCCAGCAAGAGTAAAAAGAAAATTTTAAATCAGGCATGCGCCAAATGTGCCCCTTTGTCATGTACCTGCAGGAAAACATAGGGGCACATTTATCATTCTCTAATTGGTGTTTTTACGTAAAGCCACATTTATCAAATTTATCAAGGCATTTGCACTATTTTTGAACAGTTTACGCCGGCTTTTCCTTTTTCTTTTTTTGCTCGGAGAGCCATGGTGGGCGCGTGGTTTCAAGTTTATCCACGTTATTAGCCAGATTTATTATGTGCGATTTCTTTTTCATTTTTGGGCAAATAAATTTTGCCTAACCTGGCGTAGTTGTTAGACAAATTTTGTAAGCCAAAAAATTACGCAAGCACACAAAAAATGTGTTTGTGCAGATGATAAATGTGCCCCATAATTTCTCATATTACAACATTTCCTACTATGTTTGTCTGCCCACAGTCCCATTCATGAACGTTAATAAAATGGCTTTTATCATTAGCATGCACTGGATGTAAATTGCCCTCAAGTAGGCATTTGGGCAGTTACCTAGAAAAAGTTTCATTCTTCCACTTTACCTGCACCACAACCAGCAAGATGTGATTCTTCTAAGCGTGTACGACATTTCAGCAACAAAGCAATGATGTCAGGCTGTGTCAATCACTCCTCAATACTCATACATCATAGTGGGAAAAATGTACAAGACCTCCCATTTTCTTTTCAATAGTTCTTTATTGGGTTTTATAACAAATTTTTGCAATTACAAAACAGATATGTCACAAAAGTAGCACATATGAAAACAAAACAGGACTCCAAGCGAGTGCTCGGGAAACAACAGCCGAAAATGGCTTAACAAACAATGTACAGAATAGGCATAGGTTAGTTAAGGCAAAGTGAAGGTACCCATCCTTCCAGGTGGGTGCCTGGTATAAACGTGGGGCAGCCAAGTAGGTTGTCATGTCGTAATATTATCATGTCTTTGGGGGGGATAGGAAGATACATATCATGTTATCATTGTACCCACACAGCTAGACACCAATATACCTGTAAAGTTCTCAACCTTGTCAGGGGTTTGTGCAGTAAGTCGAGCTGCTCCAAGGTCCACAATTCTTGGTGAATTTAGTATGGGAGAGAGAACCTCTTGCTATCACTTTTTCTAATTGGTAAGTGTTGTTCATGGCAGTGATCAATTTTGACTCTGGTGGGGTTAGACCTCCCATTTTGAGATGCTAAGACCATCTCAGTTTGGCCTTATAATATGTTTATTTATTTGTTTTTAGGTATTTCTAAGTGTAAACAATTCTCAAAACCTGGGGAAACATCGATAAAAATATAATGTTTAATAATAATATTTAAAATATAAGAGACGCACAACACAAATACCACAGCTGTGATCTACCACAGATATCAATGAAGCCACGCACCAGCAAACGTGGCACTGCCAATGGGGACCATATATCATCAACCAAGTCCCGGATGACGCTGGTCGAGGCCTTTTGATTGGGGTTCTCCCCAAACTCAGGGTGTAATATATAATTAGAAAGTTGGGTGATTTAAACTTTTATTGGGGGAGGGGCTATGTCATGTTTTTTAGAACTACATATTTTACACTTTTAAAGGCTCTATAGGGGACTATTACATTCAATTATTACATTACAAACATCAATGCTGTGCCATAACACAGCCTGTGGCAGGGGGGGAGGTAGGGGGCGGTAGGGCGGGGTTGGCTCTTATATGTTGGGGAAGAAAAACAAAAATTTTATCTAGACAAAACTGTTTGCCATATATGCTTGCCGATGACTGTTCTTTTTGTTTTCTGTGAATTTGTCTTGGATAAATAAACATATGTTTAAAAAAAAAAACACAGCCTGTGGCAGACTCTATGCAATGATCGCTGACTGCACGGAGGAAGGTAAGAGACAGATAGGCCAGATACATGGATATATAGAGTAGCTGAGCACTACCTGTGCCCCTGCCTCCCAACAGTGGCCATATCTAATGTATAGGTAATTGTACATACACATATTTGGTTATATAAAGGATATTTTAAATGGTTTATTAAAGCTACTCTGTACCCATAATATGCCCCCTTGCCCTCAACCGTTTGTACGGTCAGATAGCTGCTTTAAATCCAAGCTCTGTCCTCGTGTCCATTCGGCAGGTGATGCAGTTAGTGTCCTAAAAAGCAACTTTTAAACTTGCAGCCCTGTGTCAAATTGGCGTGGCCTAGAGTGTCTGTGCCCTAGGCCTGCGACGCCTCTCAGTCCTTCCTCCCTGCCCTCTTCATCATTAGAAATTCTCCTGGGTAGGCTTTCTCCTAATCATGACTTGTCTGAACACTGCAGGTGCCTTAACGATCCACCACATCTGCAGTGTTCAGACAAGTGATGATTAAGAGAAATCCTGCCCATGGACATTCCTGGTGGTGAAGAGGGGCAGGGACGGAGAGGCGTCACAGGCCTAGGGCATGGGTATTCTAGGCCACGCCAATTTGACACAGGGCTGCAAGCTGCATCACCTGCCAAACGAACCCCAGATCTTGGATTAAAAGCAGCTATCCGACAGTATAAGTGGTATTGGGGGGGATTTTTGTGGGTACAGAGTCACTTTAAAGTTAAGTTTTATGCCTAATTTGGTCTCTTTCTCCATAGGGTGTTTGTCCATCTATAGGGTCACACAAATATCCTGTTTCTGTACAACAGTGAGTGATTTCTTTGTACTTTTATGACTACACTTAGGATGTTGTAAGAAAGGCTCGTCCTGGGTGGCCTGATTTAGTGGCCTTAGCAAAGGGAAGCTGGCTGAGATAATTGCTAGTGGACTTAAATGGCTACATGGGCTAACTTAGGGCCCTATTCCACCGGACGATTATCATTTGCATAATCGTCAACAATTAACGATCTCAAACTACTTATTGCGAAAGACCTGACAACGTTCACTCATTTCCATGGAACGATAATTGTTACTTATGATCGTAATTGCGATAGTTTTTTCTTCGCTATTTATTCGCTATTGCGTTGGTATCTATTGCAAACGACCAAACGATGTCTTATTCAATGCGAACGTTTTGCGAACGAGCAACGATAAAAATAGGTCCTGGTCTTATAAAGCGATCAACGATTTCTCGTTCGGTCGTTAATCGTTAACTGCATTTCAACCAAACGATTATCATTTAGATTCGAACGATTTAACGATAATCTGAACGATAATCGTCCGGTGGAATAGGGCCCTTTGTCAGGGAAATAAGATTGTTGTGACTGTTCCCTTTCAGCCTAACATATCCCCTACCTTTTGCATAGAAAAAAACTCAATTTACCACTTTGGCTGTGATGGGCTCCGCTTGAGAGTTTTTGAATTAAATAAGTTTGCGTATAATACCCTGGGCTTATTTTTTTTTTTTTAGGAATCGGTAAAAAGAATTAAAAATATTGTGCTGTCCCTGTGCATGTGCTGAGAGATTTCCCTTATCCCTGGATACAGTGAACGACTATATGCATGAATAGTTAAGTATAATTGTCAGAGATTGCTATCTTCTAGAGCTCTGTGCTTGTACACAGCCGATCCATGGACTCCCGGCTCTGCAGAATTGCAGATATCCCAGACTCATTTTCTGTTACACTGGAATGCAACGTTCAGCATTTAAGATGTTTAGTGAACAGTTTCTGTGGACGCGCACATTAGATTGATCCGTTTTCAGACTACACAGATACAGGGAACACTCAAATAACACATTCTAGATCTGAATGAATCTTCTCATTGTACAAAGTTGAATGTGCTGACAACAAAATCACAGAAAAAAAATCAATGGAAATGACATGTATTAACCAATGGAGGCCTGGATTTGGAGTCAAAACCAAAATTAAAGTGGAAAAACACACTCCAGGCTGATCCAACTTTTATATAATGTCCTTAAAACAAATCATTGTGTGCGGCCTCCACATGCCTGTATGACCTCCCTACAAGGCCCGGGCATGCTCCTGATGAGGTGTCTGTATGACCTCCCTACAAGGCCCGGGCATGCTCCTGATGAGGTGTCTGTATGACCTCCCTACAAGGCCCGGGCATGCTCCTGATGAGGTGTCTGTATGACCTCCCTACAACGCCCGGGCATGCTCCTGATGAGGTGTCTGTATGACCTCCCTACAAGGCCCGGGCATGCTCCTGATGAGGTGTCTGTATGACCTCCCTACAACGCCCGGGCATGCTCCTGATGAGGTGTCTGTATGACCTCCCTACAACTCCCGGGCATGCTCCTGATGAGGTGTCTGTATGACCTCCCTACAAGGCCCGGGCATGCTCCTGATGAGGTGTCTGTATGACCTCCCTACAACGCCCGGGCATGCTCCTGATGAGGTGTCTGTATGACCTCCCTACAACTCCCGGGCATGCTCCTGATGAGGTGTCTGTATGACCTCCCTACAAGGCCCGGGCATGCTCCTGATGAGGTGTCTGTATGATCTCCCTACAAGGCCTGGGCATGCTCCTGATGAGGTGGCGGATGGTCTCCTGAGGGGTCTCCTCCCAGACCTGGACATCCACCAACTCCTGGACAGTCTGTGCTGCAACGTGACGTTGGTCAATGGAGCGAGACATGATGTACCAGATGGGCTCAATCGGATTCAGGTTTGGGGAACGGGCAGGTCAGTCCATAGCTTCAATGCCTTCATCTTGCAGGAACTGCTGACACACTCCAGCCACATGAGTTCTAGCATTGTCCTGCATTAGGAGGAACCCCAACAGCACCAGCATATGGTCTCACAAGGGGTCTGAGGATCTTGGCACCTAATGTCAGTCAGGCTACCTCTGGCAGCACATGGAGGGCTGTGCAACCCCCAAAGAAATGCCATCCCACACCATTACTGACCCACTGCCAAACCGCTCATGCTCAGTGGCGTAGCTACCATAGAGGCAGGGAAGGCAATTGCTATGGGGCCCATAGAGGGAGGGGGCCCGGGGAAGATAAGAGCCTCCTGTGTCCTTTTGCTTAACCCCTTATGTACTGCAGTGTGTAAGTGACCCAGTATTCTCTTACACGCTGCAACACAAAAAAGGGTTAATACAGAAGACCATTAGCTCTCTCCCTCACTACTCTGATAACCCCTGACCTCTGTTCTCTGAGCTCCTGCAGAGGTAAGGGGTTATAAGTGCAGGAGTAGTGAAGGAGAGAGCTAATTGTCTTCTGTATTAACCCTTTTTTTGTGTTGCAGCATGTAAGAGAACACTGGGTCACTTACACACTGCAGTACATGAGGGGTTAAGCAAAAGGTAGTCTGCTCCTAAACCTATGTATATAACCATGAGGCTCCTAATAGGCTGTTATAGTTACAGTGGATGGACAGAACAAGTAGACATTGGCTTTCTGCTCTGCTAGTCACTGTTGTGGCTGCACGCAGGATTCTGCCTCTGGCCACAAGAGAATTTTTTTTGGCCACATTACTGAGTATATATATATATATATATATATATATATATATATATATATTATAGTGTGTAGGAAAGGGGGGCCCCACACAGTTTTTTTTCTATGGGGCCCCATGAGTCCTAGCTAGCCCCTGCTCATGCTGAAGGATGTTGCAGGCAGCAGATCGTTCTCCATGGCGTCTCCAGACTCTGTCACATCTGTCCCATGTGCTCAGTATGAACCTGCTTTCATCTGTGAAGAGTGCAGAGCGCCAGTGGCAAATCTGCCAATCCTGGTGTTCTCTGGCAAATGCCACGCGTCCTGCGCGGTGTTGAGCTGTGAGCATAATCCCCATCTGTGGATGTCAGACCCTCATACCACTCTCATGTAGTCAGTTTCTGACAGTTTGAGAAGACACATGGATATTAGTGGCTGCTTGAGGACATTTTACAGGGCTCTGGCACTTTTCCTCCTTGCACAAAGGCGGAGGTAGCGGTCCTACTGCTGGGTTGTTGCCCTCCTATGGCCTCTTTAACGTCTCCTGGTGTACTGGCCTGTCTCCCGGTAGCGCCTCCAGCCTCTGGACACTATGCTGACAGACACAGCAAACCTTCTTGCCACACCTAGCATTGATGTGCCATCCTGGATGAGCTGCGCTACCTGAGCCACTTGTGTGGGTTGTGATTGACTTGGAGTTATATTGCATTATTTTATTTTTTTTGAGCAGTGTATTTTAAACAATTCTTACCATCAATGAAAAAAACTCTAACCTACACATCAAAGAACCTGCGCTTGGCAATACACTTGCATCATTCGATATTTTCTCCACTTGTACTCAATGGTTCATCGAGGGTGCAGTAATGAAAATAAGCAAATTAGTGTTTGATGTGATGATGTAGTTACAACCAAAACATGAAAACTGCCGAAATGAATGCGGAAGAGATGCACTTGAAATGGTGCAAAACATCTAATTGTTCATGAACATTTACATTTTCAACTTTTTTTTTTTTTTTTTTAGGAAATAGCAAATAGCATATAATTATATACAAGTTTACAGCAGGTTCTGCCATCTCTACAGCTCATTAGTATAGTTTTCTCTTATGTTATCCATAGCTTGTTCTTTGCTGCCCTCAAGTGTATGACTGGGGTATTGCAGGTACTAAAGAAGTACATTCCATGTAAGTAAATATCATTATTTGGCTTAACAAAACATTTTTTTTTTTAAATAATATATTTTTATTTTCCAGTTTCTCATGAAATACTCTGCAAGGTTAAACTAAATGCTCCTCCATTTATTATTGAACGCCATAAGTAGTTGTAGGGTTATCTTGCAAAGTGAACTGTATTGAAAGCTTTTTTTTTTTTTTCTATTTTTTAGTTTCTATGGAAACCATTTTCAAAAGCAAAATTTTCAACAAAAGAAATAAAAGCTGTATAAGGAATCACAAGTACCAGAATTATTTGTGCATTCGTGATATTTATTTGTAAAAGGGTAAAGCAGTGTCAGGCATAAGATTAAGTTTATAGCACTGGGCCGGCCCCCTTTTTTTTTTTTTTTTTACTTTTTTTTGTTTGCTGAAAATTGTAGCTATAGGATTATTTATGTAACATAATGGGGATTATCAGTAAAAGAATGGGTCTTAGACTTGGGCTACATACAAACTTTCTCACTGTATTAGGTTGCAGTCTAACTCAATGGCCCACGTTTAAGCTGCCTTAAAGAGGTTATCCAGCAAAAAAATTTCAAATCAAGTAGTTTCAGAAAGTTATATAGATTTGTAATTTATTTCTATTTAAAAATCTATAGTCTTCCCATACTTATCAGCTGCTGTATGTCCTGCAGGAAATATTGTTTTCTTTTCAGTCTGACACAGTGCTCTCTGCTGCCACCTCTGTCCATGTCAGGAACTGTCCAGAGCAGAAGCAAATTCCCATAAAAAACCTTTCCTGATCTGGACAGTTCCTGACATGGACAGAGGTGGCAGCAGAGAGCACTGTGTCAGACTGGAGAGAATACACCACTTCCTGCAAGACATACAGCAGCTGATAAGTATGGGAATACTTGAGATATTTAAATAGAAGTAAATGACAAACCTATATAAATTTCTGAAACCAGTTGACTTGATAGAAAAAGATTTTCGCTAGATAACCCCTTTAAACAAACCATCCAGTTGTTCCTTTAACAACCAATCACAGCTTTGGTTTTATATCTTACTAGGCTCTGATGAAAATAAATCAAAGCTATGATCGGTGGGAAAAAAGGACCGTGTGAGCTTCATGCAGCTTGACAGATATGGGCCAATGTGTTCCTTTGGAAAGCTGCTGTAGCTTAATAGTTAAAATGAGAAATCTTGCTACAAAAAAGCCCTGCGTGTAGCCACATCCTAAGGGTATGTTCCCACAATTAGGTTTTTTGATGCAGTTTTGGAAGCTGGAGCTAAGATCAGATCAGAAATGAAAGCCATGTATTAAAGTGCCCCTGTCGCTATAACTTTCAAAATCTAAATCAATGGGGGATGTCATATAAAGCAAGTTTGCAATTTACAATTTTTTTTTTCTTATCATGTCTTAAAACGAAGCTTTTTAATCTTGTGCTGGTTGAATGAAAAGAGACTAAATGCAGGAAGTCCCGGCCAGTACAGAGAGTACAGCTCAATGTGTCCATCAATCACATGACTGTCTTCTGTGTGAGCTGAGATGACCGTGACTTCCTGTGTTTAGTCTCCTTTTTTAACCGGGTACAAGACTAAAAAGCTTGAAGAGACTGGACCTGGATACAGTAAGTATAGCTGCCTTCATATAACTGGGCCTGGATACAGTAAGTATAGCTGTTATATAGCAGCCTTCAGGAGACTGGACCTGGATACAGTAAGTATAGCTGCCTTCAGGAGACTAAGCCTGGATACAGTAAGTATAGCTGTTATATAGCAGCCTTCAGGAGACTGGACCTGGATACAGTAAGTATAGCTGCTACATAGCTGCCTTTAGGAGACTGGACCTGGATACAGTAAGTATAGCTGTCTTCAGGAGATTGGGCCTGGATACAGTAAGTATAGCTGTTACATAGCTGCCTTCAGGAGACCGGACCTGGATACAGTAAGTATAGCTGCCTTCAGGAGACTGGGCCTGGATAAAGTAAGTATAGCTGTTATATAGCAGCCTTCAGGAGACTGGACCTGGATACAGTAAGTATAGCTGTTACATAGCTGCCTTTAGGAGACTGGACCTGGATACAGTAAGTTTAGCTGTTATATACCTGCCTTCAGGAGATTGAACCTGGATACAAGTAAGTATAGCTTTGTTTTAAAACAAGATAACTAAAAAAAATTAAATAATGAATGTATATTGCAGATTTGCTTTATATCACCTGCTCTGCTGATTTAGATTTTGAAAGTTAAAACATTTCTCCTGTTTTTAAATCCATTTTTGGTTTTGGAATCAAAGCTGCAACTTAAACCCTGGGTGTGAACACACACTTATTGTTGCCTATGATGTGATTAGTGTATGTGGAACAGCTGTTCTGTATTGTTTATTAACATGTTAATTAGACCACATCACTAAAGTAAAGCCTGTAAGTCAGGGATAGAGATGATAAAGTTGTTATAATTGGATCTGGCGCATCTGGAATCAACTCTAATGAAGTAAATTTCTGTTAAACCTGATGAAGCTGAGGTATATACTGCACAACAAATGCACTCACTCTTGCTAATGGATAGCAAAATGTCACTTAACGTGACTGCCTACAGTACATTATATCTACAAGAGTGCTATTCTAATACACATCAACAGATGCAGAAATGTAGAAAAACACTTGTTTGTTGGAAAATTGGATGACCTAAGGCCTCATTCACACCTCCTGTAAAGTTGTCTGTAATTGCGTATCCCTAATCACGGTTCAGCTTCAAACACATTGATTTATATAAATTTTTTTACATTTTGGACATGTCCTAGAGCGGATTGTCGTTGTGATACAGATTACCAACAGGAGTCTATGGGTTCCGTATTTTTTACGGACGTCACAGAAGTCACGGATAAGATCTAAGCAAACTAGTACTGTTCACATTTTATGGATGTGGATGTAATGGATGTAATTACGGATGCAAATAAGGATGATTTTCCACGGATCAAAGAGAAAAAATAGTGGGTGGTTGTGTGGCCCAGAAAAATAATGGGAGGAAGAGGCGATGTGGGCACTGGAGGGAAGGGGTGGGTTGGTATGGCCACTGGGGGGGAGGGATGGGGGGGCACTGGGGGGGAGGGATGGGGAAGTGTAGGCACTGAGAGGGATGGGGAGCTGTGGGCACTGGAGGAGGAGGGATAGGGTGCTGTGGGCACTAGCGGGAGGGATGGGGGGTGTGGGCACTTGGGGGAGGGATGGGGGTGTGGGCACTGAGAGGGATGTGGCACTGTGGGCACTGGGTGTAGAGATGGGGCACTGTGGGCACTGGAGGAGGAGGGATGGGGTGCTGTGGGCATCAGGGGAGGATAGGGCAGTGTGGGAACTGTGGGGAGAGATGGGGCAGTTTGGACACTAGGGGGGTGGGGCGATGTGGGCACTTGGGGGGGCTGATGGGGCAGTGTGGGCACTTGGGTGGCGCCATTTCAGGCTTGAAGCCTAATATCTATACAATAAAAGGAGACCTTATACTTTTGTATCTCAATTGTGTGTACAGCCTAAAAGTGAGAAGCAGCAGAGAAGACATAATAAAGCAGTAATGATCAGTCTAAACTGTTTACAACACCCTGGAGTTTATATACCAATCAGCCAATAAAAACATTTGCCTAATAATGTACAGGTCCTACTTGTGCTGTCAAAATGGTTCAAACCAATCTAGAAACAGACTCCAAGGGGCCTTTGATCATGTTGTGTGGTATCTGGCACTAAGACGTTAGCAGCAGAATTGAGTCAAACTTGTTTTTTTTTTCAGCATATGACACAGATTCCCGGGTCGACAGAGTTGGAGAGTTTTTAAAAATATTAAATCAATGCTATCCCTTTAAGTCTCCGAGCTTTAGTTTGGGTGTACGAGGGGAAACAAATAATTTATGGCCCATCTGATAGCTATCATCCAAGCTTTCTAACCCTAAGTGGCGGTGCATCCTGAAAGCCTTGCCTTAAGCACTACGACAGCTTGTCACACCTCTGCTGAATTACGATGCTTTGGAAACCAACAAATTTACATACATTCATGTTGCAGTTGATTAATATTAATTCTACATGTTCTCATAGTATATTGACCACAGGGAGATCGTTTCAATTAGAGCTATTGCTATCCACATAGAGGAGCTGTTGAATTTCTGAAGTATAAACAGCTATTGGGCAAATGTATGTGCACTTGTTCCACCATGTATTTACATATATAAATTTGTCGAGTTCCTCGAGTGCTCGCGACATATGCGGGGAATAGAACAATTTCGCCTCTGCATAATAAGTAGCATTAATTGCTGAGACTGGACTCCTGGTAATAGACACCTGGCTATGAATTACTGTAGAGATATATTGGGGGGGGGGATGTGTCCTCTAGGGAGTTACGTCCGTTCCCGATAGACACAGGAATGTGACACACAATAGCAAATGAGGAATACAGAACTGGGCATATTATGCAGACACACAGCTTGTGCTCGGAAAGTCAAAATGTAGAAAGCTTGCACATTTACTAAAGCAAAGATGGAGCGACAAGGAAGTCCCTGCCAGGAGATGTTTTAATCAGACAGCTCTAAATCCTCATTCAACCAACAAGCTTTGGCATTAGACATTTTTAAACTACATGAAAAAAAACTTAGAGGGGGAATATGTCAGCATTTTTGACGGATTCCCTCTTGACAGCTCTAGTGGTTTTTGCACAATCTATGGCACAGGGGACTGGCAGAGCTGTCACTCAAGATGGGAGGGTTTAAAGGAGAAGTCCAGTGAAAAATGTTATAAAATTATTGTATTGTCCCCCAAAAGTTATACAAATCACCAATATACACTTATTATGGGAAATGCTTATAAAGTGTTTTTTTCCCTGCACTTACTACTGCATGAAGGCTTCCCTTCCTGGATATCATGGAGATGTCACTTCCTGGATAAAATGGTGATGTCACTTCATGGATAAAATGATGATGTCACGACCGGTCTCCCAGAGCTGTGTGGGCTGTGGCTGCTGGAGAGGATGACGGCAGGGGGACACTGAGGGACACAGGGCACTGGAGGGACATTGAGCATCCCTCTGCCATCGTCCTCTCCAGCAGCCACAACCGCACAGCTCTGGAAGTCGGGTCGTGACATCACCATATTATCCAGGAAGTGACATCACCATTTTATCCATGAAGTGACATCACCAAGTTATCCAGGAAGTGACATTACCGTGTTATCCAGGAAGTGACATCACCATGTTATCCAGGAAGTGAAGCCTTGATGCAGTAGTAAGTGCAGGGGAAAAAAGCAATTTATAAGCATTTCCCATAATAAGTGTATATTGGAGATTTGTATAACTTTTGGGGGCCAATACTAAACTTGAATAAAAAAAAATTCACTGGACTTCTCCTGTAATCCTGATTTCTAGGTAAACCCCACATACAGGGCCATCTCCAGGTTTATGTGGGCCCTTGGGCAACAGAGCCTCAGCAGGCCCCTTTGTGGAGCAAATCATGTAAAGACAGTAAAACAGCAGATCCCCCTATACATGGCCCTCCTCTGTATAGTCCTCCTTATAGATGGCTCCTCCTATAGTCCGGCTTATAGATAGCCCCCTCTGTGTAGCCCCCATTACAGATGGCCCCCCTTTTAGTCTCCCTTCTAGATTGCACCCTTCTGTGTAGTGCCCTTTATTTATGGCCCCCTTCTGTGTTGTCCCCCTTATTGATGGCCCTCTTTGTATTGTCCCCTTATTGGTGGCGCCCTTTGTGTAGTCCTCCTTATAGATGGACCCCCTCTGTTTAGTACCCCTTATAGATAGGCCTCTCTGTCTAGTGCCCCTTATATATGGCCCCCTCTGTGTTGTCCCCCTTATTGATTGCCCCCTTTTTGTGCAAACCAGATTTTTTTTAAAAACTCACCTAACAACTCTTTTCTCTGTTGCTGTAGCTCTCTTCTACTCTTTCTTATCTTATCCCTAATTGTATTGCTCACTAAGCAATGACCAATCATTACAGAGTGAGCAATAGAAATGGGGCCCGGCACTTGCCTGGGTAAGCCGGGAACTGGCGCCAGCCCTGCTCATATGTTAGGGAACATTCACGGACACTTAGCTGTGAGGTTGATTTAAACTTTAATTATGGACTCATTTCTTTTCCAAGTCACCTGTTTAGTATTGTGTAGAGTTTGGAAGGATGAAAAATGGCAACAGATTTATTTCAAAATCTTTGTTCTCCGGTCAGGTTCCTCCTTTTTTCCTTTCATCCTGCTTCAAGCACAGTGAGATTATATGATGTGCAAACATCAATATTGTTTTATAGCTGCTGATTTCTATAAGAAGTTGTCCACAGTTTATTAACTTTCTTTAAGGCCATAAAATATATTACCTAAGTATAATATTCTTCATTTAGCAGGTATTCTAACTTTTTAATTTAAGTAATGATCTGATGTGAATTGAGCCTTAGACTGAGTTTACACTACATTTTTGTAATCCTTTTTTTTTTTTTCCATCTGTTTTTGCAAACACATGAAAAAACGGACGCATTTCTGTGCATTCATTTTGATCCGTTTTTTCCATTGACTTCCATTATTAAAAAAAAAGGATCAAACCGTTTTACTTAACATACACAAACATGTGGTTGATTCGTTTGTGTACGTAAAAAAAAAAACGGACACGTTTTGATCCATTTTCTTTTTCAATGTAAGTCAATGGAAAAAAAGGATGCACACAAATGCATCTGTTTTTCCATTTGTTTTTGCAAAAACATAGTGTGAACCTGGCCTTATTCAT
This sequence comes from Dendropsophus ebraccatus, assembly GCF_027789765.1. Taxonomy (NCBI): domain Eukaryota; kingdom Metazoa; phylum Chordata; class Amphibia; order Anura; family Hylidae; genus Dendropsophus; species Dendropsophus ebraccatus. Next base: position 16,985,615 of record NC_091459.1, on the reverse strand, counting down.
GTAAGCAAATTAATAACCTATGTGTCAATTAATGTAAATTGCATTTATTACATTTGAATCCCTGTAAGGCTGCATTCCACGTCCGTGATCCGTCAGGATCACGGAACATGTGCCGAAGTCCTCCCGCGCCCGGAAAGCATCTGCTATTAGATGCTGGGAGCGGGGGAGACTGTATTCATAAGCGCCGCGCTGTAGTAACAGCACCGCGCGGCTAATTCATTATAGCGTGGCGCTTATGAATGCAGTCTCCCCCGCTGCCAGCATCAAATTACAGATGCTGTCCGGGTGCGGGGGGACTCCGGTACATGCATTTCACGTCCGTGATCTGTCAGGATCACGGAACGTGGGAATGCAGCCTAAGAGGATTACAATTTTTGCTTTTAGGGCCTGCAATTAAGACAATAGCACAAATCCTGTAATATAACACTCGGTCCACAATAATTGGATCAGTTGCCTTAAGGGTTACACAACCAGGGATTGAGACACACAATAAAAGAGCAGGACAATGATCAGGCTTTCATTGTTTATCAGTCTACAGAAATTGACATTTCACTCTTGTATGATAAACAAAGCATATTGATGGGAGACATTTATATCCGTAAGAGGGAGAAGTCTGAAATTTCATCTTATACACTGAAGAGTATTAGAAATGGCTAAAGTGAGGCCCATTACAAGCAGCATGGGGTGGCTTTCTATTTGCCGGTACTTTCTCACTGTTGATGATTTGTTTGTTTTCTACAGACTTCACTTATTGGAAATGATATTTTTAATGACTCGATTGCAGATGTTCCTCCTGGGGGTAAAGGAGATATCACAGCATTCAAAGTGCAGACATTTGTACCTTCAGGGCAGTGTCGGAGCTTGAAGAGTCTTTTTCTAATCCCAGTGAAGTCTCCAGGAAGACAGCTTTAAATTAGCACATTCTGACACAGACAGAGTAAATGATAAGACTTATTTATAAAAAATAAAAAAAGGTTATTTTGGTAGAATTTGCTATTTAAAATATTCTTTTTGTACACAGTGCATTTCTCTTTACATCCTCGATCGCTATGAATACAGTATATGGCTAGGTTTACGCAGCATCTTTTATTGGCCGTTCGACAGCTGTCTTTTTGGACATTTATCATTTTGTGTGGGGGGGCAGGTGGGGGAGTGTATGTGTGGAGTAGTATGTGGGGATGGGGGTCAGGTGGGGGAGTGTAGGTGTGGGGGGGGGACAGGTAGGAGAGTGTAGGTGTGGAGTAGTATGTGGGAATAGGGGTCAGGTGGGGGAGTGTAGGTGTGGGGGGGGACAGGTGGGGGAGTGTATGTGTGGAGTAGTATGTGGGGATGGGGGTGTAGGTGTGGGGGAGACAGGTGGGGGAGTGTATGTGTGGAGTAGTATGTGGAGATGGGGGTCAGGTGGGGGGGTGTAGGTGTGGGGGAGACAGGTGGGGGAGTGTATGTGTGGAGTAGTATGTGGGAATGGGGGTCAGGTGGGGGAGTGTGTGTGTGGAGTAGTATGTGGGGATGGGGAGTGTGTGTGGGGGAAGTCAGGGGGGGCGTGTGTGTAGAGGGGTCAGGTTAATTGCAGGCAGAGGGGTGAACTTTATAACTGGTGGATACAGCAGAAGGCATTATTACTACGTAGTGGGGAATAGCACTGGACATTATTACTATATGGGGACACAGCAGGGGACATTAATACTATATGGAGGGCACAGCAGGGGCATTATTACTTGGGCAAAAGGGGCACAGCAGGGGATCCTACATACAGGGGGAAACCTACTCACTTTACTGCACATGGCACCAAGCAGTGGAATTACTACTGTATGGGACCCTATAGGAGGGGGAAAGGAAAGGAAGTTGAAGGAAAAGTGCAGAGCCTAATATGTTTGTCTGGCAGGTTCTGAAGAGATGAATTGTAGCTGGAAGAAATTATCATGGTGGTCTGAGCCAGATGGAGCGGAAGAAAGGATAGGAGCTAGGGCAGACCTCCCAGAGGCTGTGTGTACAGGGGGAGCTGTGAAGGAGCTGCCTGGGCCACTCTTGCAGTGGTTTGCTAATAGAGCTTAGGGTCGCTTATGACGGCACTCAGAGGGCCCGTGCCCCGGATGTTTTAGGACCCTAGCAACGCCCCTGGATAGCACCTTTCTGTAACATCTCAAATTAAAATAATAACAGCAAATATAATCTTTATTGCATCAAGGAAAATAACCAGTTTTCTCAATTTTCCATAGATTTTCTTCAAATGAAAACAACTGGTGAGTGAAATGTTAACGTTAAAAGAATTAAGTCTGAAATCCAGTTCGGAGCACCTGAAACACGTTTCTCTCAGCAAGTGGATGAAAAAATTAAAGGGAACCTGTCACCAAGACAATGCTATCTGATATATCACCCTCATGTTATAGAGCAGGAGGAGCTGAGCAGATTGATATATAACTTTGTGGGGAAAGTTTCAGTAGAACTGGTAATATTGATTGAAATGCTTTATCATTCTGTGTTATGGAGTCCAGTGGGCGGGGTCACTCAATGGACTGGACTCTTTAGCATGGAGACATCACAGATTTCAATCAATAAATTACAAGATAAATGGAATAATTTCCCATAAACATACATATCAATCCGCTCCACTCCTTCTGCTCTATAACATTATGCCAATAGCTTAGGTAGCAATTACATGGTGACATGTTCCCTTTATTATTACACTGACTTTAGAAGTCCAGGCTTGGCTATTAACATTGTATACTGAGTGATTAAAGGGGTAGTGCGGTGTTTAAAAATTATTCACTAAATAACACACATTACAAAGTTATGGCCCCCTTCCTCATGTCCCCCCAGCCAAAGAAGTGTGGTGCAGTATACTCTCCAGATTACTGTCGACCCTGTCGGCAGCCATCTTGGGTCGAACGACGCCATCTTCGCGAGGCCAGCCGGACCGCTCCAGAAGTCCCTCATGTGGCCCCCCTATGCCACGACATCAGCTGCTCAGCCGCGATTGGTTAAGCACAGTTATGCTCAGCCAATCGCAGCTGAGCCGCCGATGACGCGTATTGCATTTTTGCATTTTCAGAAATTATTCCCTCCAAGAATATTGATATTCTTGGGTCTGATGAAGGGAATAATTCTTGAAACGTGTTGTCCCCTTTGTAAAGTATAATTTTATTTGGTTTTAATAAATCGACTGTTCGTAGAACAATATGATGGTTTTACCATATTTTATTTGCGGTGTTCAGTAAGGGTATAGCCAAGAAAATGTGCTTTTTATTACAGATAGAGCACCCTGAACTAGGTATCAGGGTAGATTCTTGGAGTAACCCGCTGGGGAGGTAGAAGTTAGCGGTACCCGGGCTGCCACTGTCAGATGTTATGGTCACGGTATTGGCACGAGGGTGCAGGGCTAGACCACGGGAACTTGAGCAAGCGGGACCCCAGGACAATTCTTTGTTGCCCTTAGTCAAGGCACCAAAAACTAGACCAATGCCAGGGTTCAGAAACAACGGGAGTTGTGAGTTTATTAACCCCTTCAAGACCAAGCCTATTTGCACATAAAAGACCAGGCTCATTTTTCAAAATCTGACCTGTCTCACTTTATGCGCTTATAGCTTAGTGATGCTTTAACATATGCTAGAGATTCTGACACTGTTTTTTCGTCACATATGGCACTTTATATTAGTGGCAAAATTTGGTCACTACTTTGTGTGTTTTTTTGTGAAAAACATCAAAATATCATGAAAAATTAAAAAATTAGCATTTTATGAACTTTGAAATTCTCTGCTTCTAAAAAAAGAAAGTCGTAGCACATAAATTAGTTACTAAGTCACATTACCAATATGTCCTCTTTATTCTGGCTTCATTTCATATACATATTTTACTTTTTTAGGGTGTTACAGGGCTTAGAAATTTATGAGCAAATTACCACATTTTCGTGAAAGTTTCCAAAACTGATTTTTTTAGGGACCAGTTCTTTTTTTAAGTTGATTTAGGAGGTTTGTATACTGGAAACCCCCATAAGTGACCCCATTTTGGAAACTAGACACCTTAAAGAATTAATCTAGGGGTATAATGAGCATTTTAACCCTACAGGGGCTGGAGGAAAGTATTCACAATTAGGCAGTAAAAAAATGAAAAATTTAAATTTTTCAATAATATATACTGTTTAGATTGAAGTTTCTCATTTTCAAAAGGAACATGAGAAAAACCTTCATAAATCACCCCATTTTGGAAAGTACACCCCTCAAAGTATTCATCTTGGGGTAGGATGAGCATTTTGACCCCACAGAAGGAAAGGAGTGCCAATTAGCTTTTTCAATGCAGATTTTGCTGAAGAAGTTTCTGAGCGCCAAGTGCGTTTGCAGTGCCCCTGTAGTGCCAGCGGAGTAAAATCTCGCCATAAGTCACCCCATTTTGGAAAGTGCACCCCTCAAAGAATTCATTTTGGGGTGTAGTGAGCATTTTGACCCCACAGGTATTAGAGAAAAGTATTCAAAAGTAGACAGTAAAAATGAAAAACTCGAATTTTTCCAATAATATGTTCCTTTAGTTTGAAATTGCTCAATTTCACGAGAAACAGGAGAGAAAATTCACCTCAAAATCTGTAACGCAGGTTCTCCTGAGTAGAACGGTACCCCATATGTGGGTATAAACCACTGTATGGGCACACAGCGGGGCTCAGAAGGGAAGGAGCGCCAATTAGCATTTTCCGTGCAGATTTTTCCGAAGAAGTTTCTGGGCGCCAGGTGCGTTTGCAGTGCCCCTGTAATGTCTACAGAATAGAACCCTCCCAAAAGTCACCCCATTTTGGAAAGAACACCCCTCAAAGAATTCATCTTGGGGTAGGATGAGCATTTTGGCCCCACAGGTATTAGAAGAAAGTATTCAAAATTGGCCAGTAAAAATGAAAAACTTGAATTTTTCCAATAATATGTTGGTTTAGTTTGAAATTTCTAAATTTCACAAGGAACAGGAGAAAAAATGTACCCCAAAATCTGTAACGCAGGTTCTCCTGAGTACAACAGTACCCCATATGTGGGCATAAACCACTGTATGGGCACACAGCAGGGCTCAGAAGGGAAGGAGCGCCAATTTGCTGGAGCAAAACCACAGCTAGTAATAGTTATTAGAATAGCGCAGTTACTAAAATAAAATAAAAAAAATTAGATAACAGGTAATGTGGGGTGGTTACGGACAGTCTGGGGTGGTTCCGGGTAATCTGGAGGTGGTTACGGGCAGTCTGAGGTGGTTCCGGGTAATCTGGAGGTGGTCACGGGCAACCTGGGGTGGTTACGGTCAACATGGGATGGTCACAGGCTACCTGCTGTGGTTACGGCAACCTGGGGTGGTTACAGGCAACCTGGGGTGGTTAGAGGCAACCTGGGGTGGATACGGACAACCTGCTGTGGTTACAGACAATGTAGGGTGGTTACAGGCAACCTGCTGTGGTTACGGGCAACGTGGGGTGGTTACAGACAATCTGGGGTGGTTACGGGCAATCTGGGGTGGTTACGGGCAATCTGGAGTGGTTACAGACAATCTGGGGTGGTTACAGACAATCTGGGGTGGTTACGGATACACTGAAGTGCTAATAGGTAATCTGAGGTGGGTACCTGTAATCTGGCGTGGTTACAGGCAATCTGGAGGGGGTCACTGGCAATTTGGGGTGATTAGAGGCAAGGTGCATTGGTCAGAGGCAAGGTGCGGTGGTCAGAGGCAACGTGCTGTGGTCAGAGGCGACATGCGGTGGTCAGAGGCGACGTGCGGTGGTCAGAGGCAAGGTGCGGTGGTCAGAGGCAAGGTGCGGTGGTCAGAGGTGACGTGCGGTGGTCAGAGGCGACGTGCGGTGGTCAGAGGCAACCTCTAGTGGTTGCGTGCAATCTGGGGGGTTACATGTAATATGGCATGATTACGGGCAACCTGGGGTGGTTATGCGCAACCTGCGGTGGTTACGGGCAACCTGGAGGGGTTACAGACAATCTAGAATTGTTACGTATAGACTGAAGTGCTTATAGGTAATCTGGGGTGGGTACATGTAATTTGGGGTGGTTACAGGCAATCTGGGGTGATTACGGACAATCTGGAGGGGGTTACTGGCAACGTGCGGTGATTATAGGCAACGTGCGGTGGTTACGGGCAACGTGCGGTTGTTACGGGCAACGTGCGGTGGTTACGGGCATTCTGATGTGATTACGGACAACCTGGGGTAATCATAGTTCAGTGACAGAGACCAAATTGGTCTCTGTCACTTTAAATTTTCAGAGTTGGCTCGTTCTGGAGCGCATGCGCACTTCACAACGAGCCAGGACGTCAAGGAGGAAGGACCTCCCAGGATCAGGTGAGTATATGGGGAAGGGGGGGTGACTGGGGGACGGGGGTGACTGGGGGGCGACTTGGGGGGGCACAGTATCACTTTTTATCCCCTGTCACCAATCATTTATGGTGACAGGGGATAAAAAGTGCCGGGAGCACATGGTACAAGCGATCAGCGGTATATAGTATATACCGCTGATCGCTTGTACCGGGACCCCACAGGGTGGTCCCCGATCACTGCCCCATGCTCTCCGCTACCTCCGGTGGCGGAGAGCATGGGGCTTTCATTCATTTTTACTTTAAATCACTGTGAACAGACATTAGTCTGTTCACAGTGATGGCGGCGGCAATCTTGGATCTGATGGCCGCCGCGGGGAGGGGGGGTTGTGATCAGGGCACTAGGGGGGCTGATCTGGGGTCTGATTTTACTTATTTCCTCTCCCCCCACCAAGGATTCACGGTGGGGGGAGATGAAATACAGCGGCGGCACCGGTCCATTAGTGACCACCGTATCGGCGGTCACTAAGGGGTTAATGGGGGTCAGCTGTGGGATCGCAGCTGATTCTCATTATCTCCGGTGCTGGACTCAGATGAGAGCGGGATCGCTATCCCTGCAGCGATCCCGCTCTCATCATTAACCCCGTCAGTAACAGGAACGTATATATACATTCCTATTGCACGGGGTATGTGCAATAGGAACGTATATATACATGTTACTGACGTGAAGGGGTTAACACGGTGGTTGTCAATAACAACAGTCTCTCTGGATGCAACCAGCGATAGGCAAACTTGAGTATAACTGAGAAGATGGGTGATGTTGCAACAGGCCGTAGTGTGATAGTGTCACTTTGGGTGAGAGGAATCTTAATGGAGGATGAGGGTAGTAGTACCCTGAGAATGATGCTGGGTAGAATGATACTGAAGAGAAACTTGCTGTTAGCGATGAACTGAGGGTAGCGACTTGAGGATATACCCAGATCTGAAGTAGAAGGAAGAATCTTGAGGATGAGACTGGTCAGGACTGGACCGGAATCTGTCTCTGAGGTAGTGGAGAGGATCACACTAGGTTGCGGCCTTCCTTGAGGAGCAGCAGAGAACACGTCCTTCCATCTTTATAGTAGAGGGAGAACAACCAACTAGAAGGGAAGTGACTAACTGACCCCAACCAAAAGCTCGACGGCTATTGGGGTTACTATGGCAGCCAGGGAAAGTCACATGACACTAGGCCGGTTGCATCATCTCACCATGTGACATGGAAACACATACAAATGAATATACATAGGAGAATATGAGGAAAACAGAGAATAATACCAAACTTGAACACGTGGGGGGTGCAACATAAGTTGAGCTCTTTGCAGTGGCCATTAACCCTTTCCAGTACTATAATATATAGAACCTTTCCTGTACTGGGACACTGCATTCTGGGCCGCAACTAGTGACAGATTGAAAGCATGTCACCAATTAAAAGCATATTTTCTTGGATACCCTTACTGACCACTATACATAAGATAGGGTAAAGGATCACATTAGCAGCAGGGACATATTACCAGCTGCTGCTGCCCCCAGCACTACACCTGCAGATGCCCCATTTTCACTCACCAGTTAATATCAGGATTTTCAAGTTTCTGAACATTATATTGATATCTGATCAGTCTTAGGCCGCGTTCCCACATTTACTGTACGTCACCACATGCAGCTGAAACCAGGTCCTTATGCGGTAACCAATAGGCATATGGCCAATAATCCTGGTAACAGCATATGACTACTGAGGAAGAAATGGGAGTGTGGTTTTAGCCACTTGCATTTCTTTACATGTAGAAACATTGTCTGTATCACATTTTTCATGGTTTTTAACTGCTTAAAACATAGACAAATTTCCACATTAAATCAATGATTAGAGCCGTCTGCATATTGTCTGAAGGAATTCTTACCACAGGATTGGTAGATTGGTAGATAATAGCTCCAGGCGTCACATTTACCTCCGCCACACCAGACCTGACCAACACCGCCATACTGTGACTGGATAACACTGCCATACCAGACCTGACCAATACTACCCTACTGTGACTGGATAACACCACCATACCAGACCTGACCAATACTACCCTACTGTGACTGGATAACACCGTCATACCAGACCTGACCAATGCCACCATACTGTGACTGGATAACACTGCCATACCAGACCTGACCAATACTACCCTACTGTGACTGGATAACACCGTCATACCAGACCTGAACAATACCACCATACTGTGACTGGATAACACTGCCACACCAGACCTGACCAATACTACCCTACTGTGACTGGATAACACCGCCATACCAGACCTGACCAATACTACCCTACTGTGACTGGATAAAACCGTCATACCAGACCTGAACAATACCACCATACCTCCCCCTCCGCCAAGTCTGAACAGGAGCTGAGAGAGTAAAAAAAATAAAAACAAAAAAAGGTGCTGCCCTAGGCACCAGACCATGGGTGACTAGTGGTAAATATGGACCTTCTTAGCTGCTCTGTTAGGAGCTGCAAACAATATTATAAGTAGAATAGTGATGACTGGTTCCCTTTAAAGGTGATGTCCGGCGCCTGACATTTCTTTCAAAAGAGCCGGGGAGGACGTCGCTGAACCTATATACATGCACCTATGCTGGGGTCCGCCATCCTTCACTCCGATTCCCAGTTCCCTGGCCACTTCCTGGTCTGATCGGGGATCAGGTTGTGACGTGTCAGTAGCCGAGGTGGAACCTGCCACAACCACAGACTGGCTGAGTGGGGCTAACACTTCACGACCCGGGTCCCTGCTTAGACCAGGAAGTGGCCAGTAGATCGGGAACCAGTAGGGGGGGAGGCGCGACAGCGGACCCCAGCACTGGAGCCGGGGAGGTCTGAAAAAAAAGATTTTAAAATTCTTGTAATAGGAGAATACTTTTTTTTATGGCAATAGAATTATACAATACAATAGCAATTTAGACATGATGCTAATTGTTCGTGTTCGCCGATCACAAACAATTTGTTAGAGGATCGTAATGGTTATAAAGATCATTTTCGAACATATCCAAACTTACGCCACTGTGTAATTCATGATTTACGCCTCCTAATCTGTACGCATTTGCGCAACTCTAGACCAATCTGTACTCAAATATGGGCAAACTGAAACGTAGGCTTATACTGTACATTTATTATTTGTCCATGAACACAAACCAATCAAGATCTTTTTTTTATATGAACAAGGAGAGAAAGGATAATTTTTCCCATTCTACCTGCAGGAGCAATGTTGAGTGATAAGACGATGTTCACACTTGTGTTGCTTGGTGGCAGCTTTCTCCGCCGGCGGTGCCGGCTGGGTTTTGGGGGGGCCTTTGTGGTTTGGTCCTGTGGCATTGGAGTTGTAGCGTCGTTCTATGGCCTCCCTTACCTGCTTGCGCTCGCTTTGCGGGGTTAGCGGTCACTGACTGACACAGTGGTGAGTTAGTGTAGGGACTCATGTGGGCCAGGGGACCTGCACGTGGTACATGGGGCAATATGGTTTGATCAAATTGTATTCCAACACCCTGGCATTGGTTTTTAAATGTAGCCGAGAGGCATTAGTGTCAGCCATTGGTTTCTCTCCTTGTCTGTATTTTTTTTTTCTTCGTGTTTGGGATCCGAACCGAACATTGGGATGTTTGCTCATCACTAGTAATAATACCCGGCATTAACATATTGTTAAATAAAAAAAATAAAAACACATAATAGAAATTGCTGTGAGATGCCCTGCATCACAAACAAGCACACCATTGTACGCTATACTATTAAACTATAATCAAGGCCAGGGTTATACAACACTGCCACAACCCTGCTTCTCCATGTGAAAGTCATCTTGTCATTTATCGGAGGATACGTCCTTGTAGCCGGGGCTATTTGGACCAAATGTCATGTGCAATCAAAGTAAGAATACAGGAACATAAATTTTCAACCTCAAACACACCAATTTTTTCAGCTGAAACATAATCCATCTCAGTTAGGGTGGCAGATCCTGAAGCATGTTACTTTACAGCTAAGGGCAGGCAACACACATAATTTACTACTTAGACGTGAATCTCAATGGGTTGACAGACGAGTGCCAATGTATCCTTATGAAATGAGCAAGACTTATGGGCTCAGGTGTCTACTGTAATTCATAAAATAGAGCGAGAATTGTTTGTACTCTCCGCTCCTCCTTTGATGCACTAAATCACTGTCATCATATTTATTTCTTAAATTACAGGTGAATACCACTCATCTCTAATGGCTTGGGAAGATTTATTTTCTTTTGAACTCAATGACATACATATGCAGTGCAAAGAGTTCATAGCTTTACCTATTTCTATAACATTATGTACAGATACACAATAATCTAGGCCAGGGGTACGGAACCTTGGCTTGCTATCTGTTGCAAAACTACAACTCCCATCATGCCTGGACAGCCAAAGCTAAAGCTTTGGCTGTCCAGGCGTGATGGGAGTTGTAGTTTTGCAACAGCTGGAGAGCCAAGGTTCCCTACCCCTGGTCTAGGCAATACAACTAGGGATGGTCCAAACCTGCCGAGGTTCGGATTCGTACGAACCCGAACTCTCGGCAATGATTCCCGCTGTCTGCCCGCTCTGTGGAGAGGGTGGATACAGCAGGAGGACCAACTGGAAAACTGGGATACAGCCATTGCCATAGGCTGTATCCCAGTTTTCCAGGCGGTCCTCCCGCTGTATCCACCCGCTGCACGTAGCGGGCAGACAGCGGGAATCTGATGCAGAGCGTTCGGGTTCATACGAACCCGAACCTCGGCAGGTTCGGGCCATCCTTAAATACAACTCATCTTTTATTGGTATAAAAGGGGTAGTGCGGCGCTAAACATTTATTCACAAAATAACACACATTACAAAGTTATTCAACTTTGTAATGTGTGTTATGTATGTGAACGGCCCCCTTCCCCGTATTCCCCCCCCCCCCCCCTCCACGCTAGACCCGGAAGTGTTGGTGCATTATACTTACCGCATTCGTGTCGACCTCCGTCCGTCATCTTGTGACAATGACGTCATCTTCGGGAGGCCGGCCGAACCGCTCCATCCGTCCATCATGCCGCCCCCCCCCTCTGCCGCGTCACCAGCTGCTCAGCTGTGATTGGCTGAGCACAGTCACATGTCACACACCAGCCTTCTGTAAAATCCTGTGGCCCTAGGATTTGTAAGATTTATCTAGAACCATGCTTCTGCAGAGGCCGCCCTGTGAGCCGCACTCCAAATCAGCAAAGATTTTAGCTACAATATATGGTAGGGCTCAACCGTGTATTATTTAGTTTAAAAAAGGATGTCTTAGGGGCGATCTGATCACAATGTACAAATATATGAATGGACAGTACAGAGATCTTTGTAGTGATATTTTAACACCTGGGGCCTGTAACCATGACAAGGGGGCATCCTCTACGTCTAGAAGAAAGAAGGTTTACCAAATTGTTTTATAGTACGATCCATAGCAGCCAATGAAAGCTCCTACTGCCCTGGTACAAGGAAGGCTGAGCTGTGATAGATTGCTGTGGGTAACACAAAGAATCTTACTATAATAAATCTTCCTTTAAATGTTTAGTTAAATGAGAAAAACTAGTGCCACTCACTAGAGAAGGAAGTAAGGGCCTTACTAGCAAGGACTATAGGAAACCTTAGATTGGGCCTCCTCTCCCCCATCCCACTGTAGGTAATCTCTGTTTGTTATCCCTCCACCCAGCAGATAGCATACATTAGGCATCTCCTCTGGTATCCCCCCAGTAGATAGTGTCCCCCATGGTAGGCATTTTACCTAATGTTCCCCATGGTAGACTTCTCCCCTAGTGTCCCCCATGGTAGGCATCTCTCCTAGTATCCCCCATGGTCGGCATCTCCCCTAGTGTCCTCCATGGTAGGCATCTCCCCTAGTGTCCCCCATGGTAGGCATTTTACCTAATGTTCCCCATGGTAGACTTCTCCCCTAGTGTCCCCCATGGTAGGCATCTCTCCTAGTATCCCCCATGGTCGGCATCTCCCCTAGTGTCCCCCATGGTCGGCATCTCCCCTAGTGTCTTCCATGGTAGGCATCTTCCCTAGTGTCCCCCATGGTAGACATCTCTCCTAGTGTCCCCCATGGTCGGCATCTCCCCTAGTGTCCCCCATGGTAGGTATCTCCCCTAGTGTCCACCATGGTAGACATCTCTCCTAGTGTCCTCCATGGTCGGCATCTCCCCTGGTGTCCCCCATGGTAGGTATCTCTCCTAGTGTCCCCCATGGTAGGCATCTCTCCTAGTGTCCCCCATGGTAGGCATCTCTCCTAGTGTCCTCCATGGTCGGCATCTCTCCTAGTGTCCCCCATGGTAGGCATCTCTCCTAGTGTCCCCCATGGTAGGCATCTCTCCTAGTGTCCCCCATGGTAGGCATCTCTCCTAGTGTCCCCCATGGTAGGCATCTCCCCTAGTGTCCTCCATGGTAGGCATCTCCCCTAGTGTCCTCCATGGTCGGCATCTCCCCTAGTGTCCCCCATGGTAGGCATCTCTCCTAGTGTCCCCCATGGTAGGCATCTCTCCTAGTGTCCCCCATGGTAGGCATCTCCCCTAGTGTCCCCCATGGTAGGCATCTCCCCTAGTGTCCCCCAAGGTAGACTTCTCCCCTAGTGTCCCCCGCGATAGGCATCTCACCTCGTATCCCCCGTACATAGTGTCCCCTAAAATAGACATCTCCCCTATTATCCTACCCCCCCCCCCCAGTACATAGTGTCCCCCATGGTAGGCATCTCCCCTAGTGTCCCCCATGGTCGGCAGAAAGTTAGGTGGAAAGACTAGACCCATTATGCAAAATGAAGAGACACTAAAAAATAAAGGTCAATGAATGCAAAAGAAGCAGAGACCATTACAAGAGAATGATATGCTGCACACAAGTCACACACACAATGGAATGTACCGTACAGAATCCTCACAGACAGCATACAGGTAGCACAGACACCACCCACATGAGAGGTGTGCAGATTCATATTGCGTTTTTTTAATTTTGTTAAAAGATCCTGTTTTCTGTCCTGCTTGAAATATGCCTGCAAAGTTTGTCTCCTGCGATCTCCAGGTCCAGCACGGAGAGACGTGACTGACAACTGTACAATGCCAAGGGAATTCTGGGAACAACGCCTATTAATTAGTGTGGAAAGCGTCTCTCCATGCTGGAGGTGAACATCCGGGAGGACATATAACTTTGGAGGTACACTTCAAGAACAGGATCCAGATGGATCGTTTTTTGTCCTAAGGAGGTCATTAAGGAGGGTATCTACTCCCACTGGGGAGTCTTGGGGGTTAAAGGGGTACTCCAGTGAAAATCTTTTTTTTCTTTCAAATCAACTGGTTTCAGAAAGTTAAATAGATTTGTAATTTGTTTTATTTAAAAATCTCAAGTCTTCCCATTCTTACCAGCTGCTGTATATCCTGCAGGACAAAATGTTGTCCTGCAGGACACAGTGCTCTCTGCTGCCACCTCTGTACCAGACAGGAACTGTCCAGAACAGGGGGATTTGCTATTGCTATGGACAGTTCCTGTTTGGGACAGAGATGTCAGCAGAGAACATTGTGTCAGACTGAAAAGAAAACATTTCCTGAAGTACATACAGCAGCTGATAAGTATGGGAAGAATTGAGGTTTTAAATAGAAGTACATTACAAATCTATATAACTTTCTGACACCAGTTTAATTGAAAGAAAAAGATTTTTGCTGGATAACCCATTCAAGCAGAAAAACTCAAAGTTGTTCAGCCAGGGGCAATGAAATTCGGGTTTGGTTGCGATTCACTCATCTCTAATGTGTGTGTATATGTATATATATATATATATATATATATACACACACACACACTAGGGTGTTGATATAAACTATTATTTGAAACATGTTGAATTCCTTTACTATACACATGAAAGTAATATCCCCCCTCCCCTATACAGAGCTATACTGGTAGATGCCAGTGCTGCCCATTCTCTGCAGACTATACAAATTATGACAGTGATTTATCCACTGAAAGGTGATGTCTTCTCTGATCTAAGTCGCTCTTTTCTTTTTCTTTTCCATCCTGCCTGAACATGCAGAATCTGTAGAGGAACATTTTAGGTTCTTTGCTCTAACACATACAGTAATTAGGTCCCCTTTGTGTCCCCAAAATACTAAGGCCTTATTCACGCGTCCCGTAACGTTGTCCATAATTGCGGATGCATAATAACGGTTCAACTTGGAGCACGTTGATTTATATTGAGTTTTTCCACACAGTCCGTGTTAATTTTGATCCATAATCCATTCCGTAAAAAAAAAAAAAGGACATGTCGCAGATTGTGATAGAGGTACAGATTACTAATAGAAGTCTATGGGATCCAATGTCACATCAGTAAAAAACACAGATCGAATCTATGCACACTAGCACTATTCACATTTTATGGAAACGGGTGCAATTACGGATGCAAATACGGATGATTTTCCAAGGGTCACAGGGGGAAAAAAATAGCGGCAGGTTTTGCAGCCCAGAAGTATAAAAAAAAAAAAAAAAAAAATTAACAGCCAGACTTATCTTACTCCGCCATAGTCCCCCAGTAGTGCCAGTGTCTCTTCACTCTGGGAATAAGAGCATTTCATTCTTTTAGAGTGCTTAAAGGCCAGGGTGCGGTCTGAGGCTCATCTCCTGTGCCACCCCCTTCAGACAGCAGCCAATGCCACCTGAGGCAGCCACTTCATCTGGCCCCGTGACATAAGTGCCCCTGGTCGTACCGGAGGGCAACGGGTTACCATAACATAGAGACATGGGGGGTTAGTAAGTATATCTCCCTTAAACAGTAAGGGGGGGATTTATCAAGAACGGCATACTTGTACGCCAGTCTTAAATTAGGCCCCGGCCCCTTTTCCCCGGCCTAATTCACCAAGAGGCACATGATTTACGTAGATCATTTAGGCGTAAATAATGATAAATGAGGAGTGGGAGGATGCCGGGGAGAAGGGGCAAATCTGTGCTTTTTCCATGGCATACACCCCTGCCAGACCCTTTACAAATGTTCCCCTAAGTAGAACTAGAGAGTCGAATTTTTTTTAAGGGTGCATTCACAAAACCTTTTTGTGTGACCTTTTTCAGGCCTAAAAAAAAAAGCCAGAAAAACTGCCAATGCATTTTTTTTTTAATGCATTTTCCTTTTTTCTGGTCTTTTTGACTTTATGTCCGAATGATCTTTTTGTGATTTAGGCTTTTTCCCTCTGCCATCACATGATCTAGTTGCTGGACCACAAAAGGTGACAAAAACGCCATACGCACAGTAATGGCGATTTTGAGACAACCAAAACAATCTTATTGATGTCTATGGGAGAAAAAAAAACAAAAACGCCAGTTTGCTGGAAAAACGCCACACCCTCTGCATGATGTGTTTTGGAAAAACTGAAAGGGAGCCTCAAAAATGCCAGAAAGGAGAAAAAAAAACCACCATCCCTGCAAGAAAAAAAAGGCATAAACTTCCATTGACTTGAAACTAACATCTGGCCTTTTACTGGCATTTTTCCAGGATTTTAAGGCGGTGTGAAGGCAGCCTTAAAGGGGTTATCCAACGCTACAAAAACATGGCTACTTTTCCCCCTCTCGTCTCCAGTTCAGGTGTGGTTTGCAATTAAGCTCCATTTACTTCAATGGAACGGAGTTTGAAACCCCGTGGAGATAAGAGATAGGGAAAAGTGGCCATGTTTTTGTAGCACTGGATAACCCTTTTAAAGTGCTTCAGGCTGTTTTTAGTAGGGCTAAAAAAGTGGAAAGGGCGCCATAGGGTGATAACGTAAACAACAGATTGTAGGTCGAACAAGCTGATAATAAAACTGCTCACCTGATGGTGTTGTGCTAAGAACACAACACCTGTATGCACTATCAGTGAAGAGAGAGGTAGTAGCCGTAGCAGCCAGGCTCTAAGGGTAGATGCCGAGATCCCAAGCCAGGAGATCAGGGAATGGAGAATGGTAGATGAAGTGTCGGATCCTCGGGGTAGGCGGGGACCACAGGAGCCAGAATGACGGCGCTTCACGGCTTCAGGTTTAATGAAGTAAAACGATGAATTTTAATGGTCTCATAGTCACTATGTCTCTCCTACTTGACAAAGGGGCAATTTATGCCTCGAAACGCGTTGTTTATGAGACCATTAAAATTCATCGTTTTACTTCATTAAACCTGAAGCAGTGAAGCGCCGTCATTCTGGCTCCTGTAGTCCCCGCCTACCCCGAGGATCCGACACTTCATCTATCAGGCTGTTTTTAGGCTTTTATAACAACTTAGTAGGCTCAAAAATACTCCACCTAAATTTTTGCGTAGAGTGAGACATTTCGAGACACTTTATTTAAAAACAACTAGCACGGTAGGCCACAACCTTTAGCGGCATGTTTTAGGAAAAAGATGCAAGACAATGTGCCAAGATGTGCCATATTTTGGTAAAATTTACACAGAGGTTAAAAAATAAATGCAGATTAACCTGTTCACCAAAGCTGGGCATGGGGAGAAGAAGTGTAGGTTGGTAAGTATGAGGAACCAGTTATTCCCTTCCTGTCACAGAACTGAGTGGGGAAGTATTTTGCTTATCACTATTTGACATAACTATTTATGCAAAGTGAATATGACATTTCACTATTATGTAAATCCAATTTATTTCTAGGAAATTCTACTGTGATAGCGTATAATCATAAATCCCATATCACACTAGTCAAGTTCCAGAAAGCTTAGCAATGCATTATTCAGTAGGGTCCTCATGCTAGATGAGAATGACATAAAAAAAAAGTAGACTTAATTTTTCTCAAATAATATATTCTCTGCAGGGTTGATAAAAAATGTTTTTTATTAATAAAAAACCCCTTCCCTAATAAAAGTTTGAATCACCCGCCTTTTCACATTTTATACATAAAAAAAAAAAACAACAAAGAAACATGTTTGGAATAGCCGCGTGCGTAATCGCCCAAACTATTAGTGCAAAATTGTGCATTCTTGGTCGCATTAAATCTAGGAAAATTGTAATAAAAAGCGATTGAAAAGTCGCAAATATGCAAACAAGGTACCGATAGAAAGTACAGATCATGGCGCAAAAAAATGACACCTCACACAGTCTCATAGCCCATGGGGCATTCCCCTGGACTGCAAAAGCTCAGCAAGTTCAGTTGTGTCTTAAGCCAAACATTGCTGGGCTTTATCAGCCAAGGGGAACATTCCATGGCCTTTATCTCCTAACTTGCATACACAGTTCTAAATCTTGTCATTGGAACAACAGACTGAAAGAAGAGATATCTCCTAAAGCTGTATTGTACACTTTACTTTATCCTGCAAAAAAAGGTGCTGACATGTCCACTTTAAAGAACATAAAAATAACTGAGCCCAAAGCAGTTCCTCATGGTATCCCAATGCTGACTAGCCTGTTTTAAATATACAGTGGTACCTCGGTTCTTAAACTGCTTGGAAATCAAACTGTATTTTCAAGGAAAGTTTGCTTTGGTTCTCAAACTCTTGCTCGGTTCTCAAACACTTTTTGGGCCCCCCGTCTTGAAGTACTCGGTATCTTAACGTTTTTGCAAGCGTGGATGGTGGGTTGTACCTGGTGAGTTTAGCACTGGTGAGGCTTCACATACAGTATAGTATAAGATTGCTGGAGTGCATATACAGTACAGTAGTAGTACAGTCAGTGCACCACCATCTCCCATCCTGTACAGTGCTGTATAAGATTGCTGGGGTGTATATACAGTACAGTAGTAGTACAGTCAGTGCACCACCATTGCCCATCCTGTACTGTATAAGATTGCTGGAGTGCATATACAGTACAGTAGTAGTACAGTCAGTGCACCACCATCTCCCATCCTGTACAGTATAAGACTGCTGGAGTGCATATACAGTACAGTAGTAGTACAGTCAGTGCACCACCATCTCCCATCCTGTACAGTATAAGACTGCTGGAGTGCATATACAGTACAGTAGTAGTACAGTCAGTGCACCACCATCTCCCATACTGTACAGTACTGTATAAGATTGCTGGAGTGCATATACAGTACAGTAGTAGTACAGTCAGTGCACCACCATCTCCCATCCTGTACAGTACTGTATAAGATTGCTGGAGTGCATATACAGTACAGTAAACTAGCACACATACTCAATTACTTAGCATAATTGTTCTTCCCTTACCCGGCCTATGTTGTAAATGTACATCATGGGTCGGGAAGGTGTTATATGATTTAAACTCTTATTTTCCCACACCGAGACATACAGTGCAGCCCTTGCTGGCTCATGCGGTGTACATAGAAAATAATAAAGTTATACTTACCTTGCCAGGCACCCCTCAGTGTTCTCCGGGCTTTTCCGTGCTGACACCTCTGACACGTGACAGGCTACTCAGCCAACTAATTGAGTAGCCTGTCACTACAGAGAGATGTGTCAAAAGTGTCAGTGGCAGCTGCAGTGATGAGAGAAAAGCCAGGACGACACCGAGGAAGCCTGGAGAGGTAAGTATAAATCTTTTTACTTTCTACAGCTCCTCAGCTGTTCAATGCCTGTATTACATGGCTATATATGCCTGAATCGGCCAATAGTTGCTCTGTAATCTGTAACCACTTTTTGCAATAGATTTATCAGGTCCATGGTGGTTTTTTAAAATGCAGCATGCTGTGGATATCATGTGTTCTATAAATATGCCTATAGGGGCATGCTTGCTGCATTTTTTTTAAAGCATTAAAAATTGCCCAAAAACACCACCCAAAATACATTGCAAAAAAAAACATAAAGAGGAACTCTGCACTTTTAAGGAGAAGTCTGGGAACAGATTTTTTTTTTCCTTTTCAAAAGCTGGGGAGGAGGTGGGTAAACAAAACAACATACACTTACCTCCTTGGCTCCAGTCCCCAGCCGCTTCTAGGATCTGGGATGTGAAGTGTCTGGCCCGCCAAGCCTGTGCAGCAACCGAGGCGGGACCCTACTATGGCTAACTGGCTGAGCAGGCTTGAAAAGTCACGTCCTAAGTCCTCTCTTTAGACCAGGAAGTGACCGGCACTGGAGCAGAAGACAGCAGACCCCTGAGTGGGAGCCGGGTAGGTGAGTACATGTTGTTTTGTTCACACACCTCCTCTTTTTTGTTTGCATGTGTTTGTGCAATGTGCAAGTGTGTAAACAGGACAATACTCTTAAAAATGTATTTAAATAGAAAAAAATTATAATATGAAGAAAAAAGGAAACATTTAATGCAAATGCAAGAAATATTACTAAAACCTTTACTTTTTTTAGAACAGGAATTAAACACAACATTACATACAGTGGAATGAGACAAAATATGTTAGTTATTTTATCTTTAAAATCAAAATATTCCTTAAAATATTTACATTTTACAGTATAAAAAATAGCAAAACACAAGAATGTACAAGCTGAATTTTCAAGTATTTAAAGCACAAACAAAAATTTCTGAATTTAACTAAGAAATTGAAGCTTAAAAGATTAGCTTTAATATTCCCCTATGGCAAGTGCATTTCAAAGCTATAGTAACCGAACGGCTTTGACTTAATGATTCATGAAATAACCCTCCAATCTGCTGACCATAATAAGTCATTTATGGAGATTTATTTATTTTTGCCTTTTTATTTTGTTATTTTCTGAAGCACCAAATATTTTTCTAAATCTCCAAGTAGGACTCTGTAGAGCTTCAATATATTCTGGTTTTAAAAACAGTGCAATTAAATACATTGTGTATTTCCTTTTAAAATGTTAATACCTTAGCGTGAAAAAAAAAATCTGCTTCATTCTACACAAAAATTTCCAACTAAATAATACACATTAGCATATTTAGAAAGAAATATATTGACGATACATTTCTATCTGTGTAAAAGATTTGTTAAATAAGTTTTAAGATTAGTGAGTACTGAACGTAAAACATATAATGGGCAATCAGGCTTACAACAGTTTTTGTCTGGAAAAACACTGACAATTGATAGAAAATGATGGCACAACCAGGTAAGAGATAAAACTATAAACAACGGGAGACGTTTATCGTTTACTTCTAGATTTATCACTGTGGTCCCTACTTTTGTCTTTGTGGTGCCGATCTCTGTCTTTTTCCTCTTCTCTATCTTTGTTTCTCTCTCGGCTTTTGTCTTTGTCATGAGATCGGTCCTCGCTTTTGCATTTATCATTTCTCCCTTCTTTACTTGTTCTACTATCATTAGACTTGTCACTATGAGAGGTCCGAGATCTTTCTTTTTCCCTATCGCGGCTTTTCCGATCTCTGTCTCGGTCCCTACGTCTGCTTCTTTCAGAGTCTTTATCTCCATGCTTATCACTCCCAGATTCCTTCTCATGCCTCTTATCTCTTGAGTGATGTGACTCACTATAAAATCTCTGCCTGTGTTCACTTCTGCTTCCTCGGCTTGAGCTTCTGTCAGATATACGATCTTGCTTGTCCCAAGGATCACTGTGACGTCTTTCTGGCCCTCTGTGATCTCTATGATAGAGCTTTTGTGGTGATTGGTACCTGACTGGTTCAGTGTTTATAAGAGGTCCAGTAGTAACATGTCCAAAAAAATGAGGTGGCGGTCTAGCCAACTGAAGTGTTGGGTGCCACCCAACTAACGGATTATGGATACTGGTTTCTGCAGATGGAAATCTAGGTGGTCTTGGAAAACCCATACCTAATGGTGTTGGCAAAAGAGGTGGTATGTGAGGAGCATAGGAAAATAATGGATTACCTGGCAAAGGAAAGCCAGGAGCGTGCTGGAATGGAAAGGCTGGAGGGCTACTCTTTAACGGTAAGAATGAAGGCTGTGGTAACATTAATGGAGAAAAGTTTGCTGGAAATGCAGGAGCTGGAATTTTTTCAGAATTTTCTGCAGGTGGAGCAGTGGATGTTTGTGCCTGGGATTTGTTTGCAGCCAAAGCGCGTCTAAATTGCTGGAGAGGATCTGTTTCATCTATAAGAAGATCAGGAGGGTAAGGTTTTTCAGTATTTGATTCTTCAGCTATATCTGTCTCAATGCCTGTGGAAGAAGAAAGCAATAAACTGGTTTTTGGCCTACTCTTAGGTGAAGATACATCAGTTTCTTCGTGTGAATGTTTCTTTGACTTCTCTTTTTTATGGCGGGAAGAACTTTCAGTGGATTCCTTATGCTGGTGTGAATCTGATTCATTGTCTTTTGTATCTGAAGCACTATTATGGTGACCTCTTCCAGCGGCTTGTCTGGGATCCCTTTTACTATGTATTACCTTCGGAGATTTTATAGGGCTTGTGTTAACATCCACAGATGCTACATTATTGTCATCATCGTTACTTTTGACCATTGGAACTGAAGATATAGTTGAATCTGGTACAGCATTATGTTTAGGATCTGCTTCTTCTGCTAAAAGACTTTTATCTACTTCTTCTTCACCCAGAACATTCACTGTAGTTAAAAATGCCTCAGTGGAAACATCAGGAGGTTTATCCTTCAGAGAAAGCCCTAGTGATGATCCTGCTGATGTAGTATTGGTTGGATTTTCTTTTGTTTCTTCTACTGTACTGGATGCCATATTCATTTGTGTATCTGATGATTGTTCAGATGGGACTACTTCATCAATGACTTGATTTTTTTCTTCTTTTAATGGCTTATTATTTGCTATAGATGGTGACTTACATTCAAATGTATCTGTAGTACCTAAAAGAGACTGTAATATATCAACAGGTAAAGGTTTGTTAGCCAGGTCTAAGGTAGAATGTGGATTTTCCCATCCTACTAATACTCCTGGTAAAAAACGTAGTGGCTTTGGTGGCTCCCGTTTAACGGCTTCTGGTACAGCTTCAACCACTGCTTGCGGTTCCTCTGTGTCTGAAAGTTGTGCTCTGTTTCTATTCTTATGCAATACGGTAGTAAAAGAATTGAAAAAATCATTTTCTTCATCATCATCTTCATTGTCATCATCATCAGCTTCAACTTTACTCTTCTTCTCCGGCACATTAAGTAAGGAACCTAAATGTTCATCATCAATGCTTGTACTATGTTGTCGTTTCACCTTCTGGCGAATTATCAAAGCCAGAAGTAAGTTTGGTCTACGTGCTTCTAGGCCTGTATACAAAAACATATATAAAATCGATTAAGTACTAAACTAAAATAAAGCAATATCAGTACAAAGCTTAATAAAATAATTACTTATTATTAATAATTGTGTCCATATTTCACACATGGAGATACTTAGGAATTGTGGCAGTAAAGAGCTGTGGCTCTCTTACAAGTACAATGGCCCCATTGGCAGACATAGCTTTTGACTTTAAATACATATAAATGGGTAGTAATTATACACAAGGTCAGGATCACCTCGAGTGTCCAGCATTTCCATCTAAAGCATAAAAAGTGTCAATAAAATACAACAAAAGGAGGCAAGCAGCGACAAGGAATAGAAATGCTGGGCACTTGAGGTAACCGAACCCCCTTGTAGACACTTGCTGCTCACATGAAAAAAGAAAAAAATAATTTGCCTAACTCTCAAACAGAAGTTTGCAAAGTCCTTAGATTAGCCTGTGAAGGTACATTAAACTCACTGTGTGAGATTGTGAAATAATTTGACAGATTCTGCTAAAGTGAGTCCTACAGGGGATGTGCCTTGGTCTTTTTAGGGTATAAAAAGAGTATCTTTCCAAGGTGGAAAATTCAGTGGCATTTCTGCATCTTAACCCTCTCCTGCCACTGCACAGTAAATTAACGTTGCTGCAGCCTATGCCTGAGGTTGCAGCAACGTTAATTCATGATACAGGATGACACAGGCACAGAAGCTGTGCCTGTGTCATCCACTGCGGCTCCTGGCTGTTAGTGATAGCCGGGGACCCAATAAAACTGTCAGCACCCGCTGACAGTTAACCTTATAGGTACTGCTGTCAGCATGATGAATCAATGACCCATGGTCGTGAAAGGGTTAATCTAACTGCAAATCTACACTAAATTTTACCAATATTAGTGTGGACTTGGTGCAGAACTGCCAATGAAGACCTTAAGGCAGGTTATGGCAATGTTTAAAAAGTAAAATCTATGCTTGTGAAATCCACAGTAGTGTCAATAAGAAATCTGGATTAAATCCACAACATTAATTTCTGCATGAATTGCAAGCAGATTTTTATGCCGTGTGTGTACTAATATACTGTGGAATTCCCCCACACACACATGTGTTGTAATTAGAGATGAGCGAACCTCGAGCATGCTCGAGTCGATCAAAACCCGAACTTTCGGCATTTGATTAGCGGTGGCTGCTGAACTTGGATAAAGCCCTAAGGCTATGTGGAAAACATGGATATAGTCATTGGCTGTATCCATGTTTTCCAGACAACCTTAGAGCTTTATCCAAGTTATCCAAGTCGGTTGGACTCGAACCCGAACGCGGTTCGCTCATCTCTAGTTGTAATCCAAACTCAGGGGAAGATGAGTTCCGGCGGGAGTCCCGGAGCCTCTGATGCAGCGTTTCGGGGGCACGGACAGAGGTAAATAGAGCATGTTTTTTATATTTGCCACTGCCTGCTTGCAAATTATTATTTTCATTGGACTTTTTCTTTAGGTTTTGTTCACACACAGCATTTAAGTAAGTCTTTTTCAACCAAAACCAGGAGTGGACTGAAAACACAAACTGCGCAGATCTTTCCATTATAATTTTGCTCCATCAGTTCCACTTCTGATTTTGGTGGAAAAAATACTGACCAAAAGACTGACAGAAATACTGTGTGTGAACATAGTAACATAGTAAATTTACTTAAAGTAATTAAAACTTACCAGGCCCGTCGAAGGGTACAAAGAAATGTGGAATTTTTTCAGAGGCACCTAAGGGGATGAGATACATGTCTTTCACCTGCCTCATGTTGTTTGCAACTACACCATAACGTTTTCTGCTACTGAAATAAGAATATAGAAGCGTGTATGATATTTGATCTTCTTCGGTCTCAGGAGTAAACCGTATTACACAGGTTTCCTAAAAAAAAAAAAAAAAATAACAGAATAGTTATTGATGCTTTTGAAGACAAAATCACATTTTTCTTAGACCAACAGAAAACACTAATTTATTCTTTAAGCAAATTGTAACGGAGTTACCTTTGTTCCAGAGGCCCTTATCTTTTCTACATAATCCCAAACAGTTTGTGGTGAAATCCTTCCACCTACTTGTATGCTTTCAGGAAGGTCCTACAAAGAAAAACAGTATACTTTTAGGTATTAAATTGATATACATGCAATGAGAATAAAGATGATGCGGCACTCATCCAATACTGCAAATTGGTGTTTATTCTTCACATGCTTGTGGATAGGTGTGGGCCAAGAGGAAGCGCGGTGAGAGCGCGGATCGATCGTAGCCTATGTGACTTGTTTGTATCCACGAGCATGTGAAGAATAAAAACCAATTTGCAGTATTGGATGAGTGGAGCATTAGCTTTATTCTCATTGCATGCATATTCAGAGACTTTTCATTGTGCTGAGCACCATGCAGGGGTGCCGGTGTATGGATGAAACTCTCTAATTGAAGTGGCCAACCAGCTACCCCCAGTGGAGATTAAGCCAACTGCGGGCAGGTGCGGAGGTACGTCTTGCTGGATTTGATTAAATTGATATATAATCTCTCCCTCATATGCCACCATATGTTATCCTACATATTGCAACAGGCTACCAATGTTAGAGAACATGTATCACAAAGCAATCTCTTATCTACTAATATACTCCTACTAGCAGAACTGGCCATGCATGCCTTTCCCGCAGCCCAGTAACAAATGTAATCGCCTGAACTATTAAATTAACACCTTACTGTACGTGTGAATCTACCCTAAGGCTTCGTTCCCACTGAGGAAATCTAGCGGAACATGTTCATTCTTCAGCGCGGACAGAGCAGGAGCGCGCGCCTCCCATAGACTCCCATTATGAGAGGGAGGCTAACGGCATTCCGCGACGGACAATTCCGCCACGGAATTCCGCTAGTTTTCCTCAGTGGGAACGAAGCCTATGGGGTAGATCCGCAGCAGATTTGACAATGCAGATTTAATGCGGTGTTCATTCATTTAGTAAAATCTGCTGCGGATCCGCAACCGAAAATCGGCTGCGATACGGTACGTGTGAAGCTACCCTAAAAAGAGGATCAGGGCAGTAGAACTGAGGGTATAAGGACTCCAGCGGGAATATATTACACAGTTTCATATATTTCACAGTTTCATATCAGTGCAAAACTGATATTGGTGTAAACTGCCCACAGCAACCATTGACAGCTAAGCTCTCATTCTACCAGAGCTGAAAGCTGAGCTTTGATTGGTCGCTGTTGCTAGTTTACACCAGCGTCAGTTTTACACACTTTGATTCTAAGTTTGGGCCCTGGTGTTTAAAGTTGGACATAAAGTCAATAGATGGAGGGGGGGGGAGAAGAAAAACGACTTAATATTAACAATGTTTAAGCACTTTAATAACAATCATAAAAATTAAAAAAAAATCTATTCCATACCTCTGATAAATGCTCCAATGACCCAGAAACAGGGTAAGCCTTGATGATAAACTTTGCAACAGAAGGCATATTAAGAAATCCTTTCCAAATGTAGGTTAAACGGGCTAAAAATGTAGATTCATCTTCAGCAGAGTCCGTAATGGTAAATGACTCTGAGCTATAAAATTATTACAGAAAAAAAAAAACATTTAACATTACCCCATGAAAACAAGTTTTTTACATAGACTCACATTTACAAATTACAAGAACAAAATTTTAACACGGGGGTAGATACAAAATACTATAGAGTGTAAGAGCCAACTATACCATCCTTGGTGTCAGTTCAACTGTTTTGTTTTTTGTTTTTTTAAACTTTAAAAAAATTAAATTACATTTTTCCATCTATATTATAAAATAATCCTGATATCTTGCAGTTTTCATTTTTACCACTGGGGCTAAAGCTAAGCTGAAACTTCCTGTTGTGTCTGTTTTTATGAGAAGAGGCTGCTGTAAAGTGATCTGTATACCATTGCAGCAGTATGTGACACCAGTAGGTAATAGCAGCTCCCTGTAGAATGACCTCATCACAGGTCACAGAGCGTGCTCAGTAATGTTTCACATTCATCTTTAGGAGACAGACTGTCTATTTTCATCTATGTCCATGAGTCTTGCTGTAAAGCATTTCACTAAATGCTGTTAAAAACAGCTCAGGCAAGATAGCAGCCCCCATAGTAATGTACAAAACATGAAATAAAAAAATAAAAAAAAACAGACAGGAAATAGATTGGAATAAAAAGAACAATTTTTTTTATTTATCTGGCTCTGTAAGAAAGAAAACTTAGATGATACGACCCTTTAACATCTATGTAACGATAAAGATCTTTCTGAAGAAAATTATTAAAAAAAAAACAAAAAACAAACTATACACATAAAATGCTTAAAAATATAAGGGGGGAAAAATACCAACAATTCCTCCCTTAGTCTCTTACTTTACTTTGATCCTATGTTGTGTCAGATTGCAGTCTAAACTGATATATAAAGAAATCTTCTCTATGGTCCTAGCAAATCAGCCATGTCACCTCCCCAACCTCACTATCCTCTGTCTGACTGTAAAAAAAAAAAAAGTAGCCAACCTTGCCTGTCTGTAGCAGTGCAACAGGTCCAACAGTCACAGCTGGACCATCACTGACACAGTTTGACAGCCATAACACAGAGTAATGGTGAGTTGGATTTGTAGGTCCATTGTTGCAATATCTAAAAGAGCTCTCCTTGTCCGTATATCTAAAAGAGCCGCAGAAAAACCACAGAGATGTGGCTGGGTCACTTAACTACAGGCTATAACACCTCTCCCTGCACTCTTGCACCACCCTCCATCTATAGTTGACAGGAGGGAGCCTTGAAATCCTCTGCAGGCTCTGTTTATTCAGATTGCAGTGGCACCTAAACCAACTCGCCATCCAGCTGAAACTGCTGAAAAGTTATCTTTATAAGCAAGAAAGGGCCGGTTGATTATTACGTAGGTTTAGTGGCCAAAATTGCCAAAACTGCTAACTTAAGAATGCTATGCGCGAAGCACAATGTGCTGTACATGCATAAGTATTTAATCCCTTTGGTAAGACATGAGAAATGTAGCTCTAGGCCCTTCCTTCTCTCAAAGATTACAATGAATATCAGACCAAAAACAAAAGCAGCGAGAAGGAATGAACTGAATAAGACATCGTTCGGCCGTTCGCAATAGATACGAACGCAATAGCGAATAAATAGCGAAGAAAAAAACAATCGCAATTACGATCATAAATAACGATTATCGTTCCATGGAAATGAGTGAACGTTTTCAGGTCTTTCGCAATAGCGGTCGTTTGAAATCGTTAATCGTTAACGATTATGCAAACGATAATCGTCCGGTGGAATAGGGCCCTAAGGTGACCAAAAACCCAATGGTTACTCTTGGGCCTGAGATCCAAAAACATCTTTATTATGTTTACCAACAGAGCAGCAATATATAAAAAAATTTAAACACTGGATAACCCCTTTAAGAAAACAAGACATTTACCTTCCCAATACCATCCCTACAATAAAGCACAGTGGTGGTACGATCATGTTGTGGCCAGGGATGACTTAAGGAAGTACTCCATTCCTTTACATTTTTTATACAATGCTCTACTTATAGAAAATAATAAAGTACATGAGGCAATATGGTTTGATCAAATTATATACCAATATCCTGGTGTTGGTTTTTAAATGTAGCCGAGAGGCATTAGTGTCAGCCATAGGTGTGATGTGCAGCAACTCTCTCTTATCTCTCCATGTCGCAAAATAATAAAGAGCCTTGCTTCATCGGGCCCTCCTGCAGTGTCCTCAGATGCCGCACTGAAAAAACTTGCCTCCACTTCATAGACAAACTTGTCTTTATAGTCACAGACTGATCAGCCGATTTCTGACTGAGATGGGACATCGCCATGACTAGTAACTAGCTGAGCAGGCTGTCACTCCCAAGATAAGTCTGTCGAGTCCATCCGAACCCGAACTTTCGGCATTTGATTAGTGGTTGCTGCTGAACTTGGATAAAGCCCTAAGGCTATGTGGAAATCATGGATATAGTCATTGGCTGTATCCATGTTTTCCAGACAACCTCAGAGCTTTATCCAAGTTCTGCAGCCCCCGCTAATCAAATGCCGAAAGTTCAGGTTCGGATCGACTCAAACCCGGTTCGCTCATCTCTAATAGTAAGAAACACACCTTCACCCTCAGCGGCCGTGTGTTGTAGGGGGATATCAGCAGGTTAAATTTGTCTAACCTGCTGAGAGTTTCCTTGTATTCAAACCATTAAGAACCCTTTTCAATTGCTGACCAATGACGTCCCAGTTGTGTTCAATGGGAGACGGTCTAACTCGTATTGTATTGCGTTTAAGCCAGGCACGCTGCTCACAGTATCATAACCATAACCAGTAGCATTTTTGTGTTGAATATTGGTTTCTAGGGCACGATGGAGAAATAGCCGTACCACTGGTTCCAACTAAATGTAATGCCAGCCTGTTGGTGTACTTGGAATAAAAAATTGAGGGATCCAGCTAACATACATTATGTCACCCCATGCCATATCCTGTTTCCATTATTTCCTCATTTCCAAAATGTTTTAATCACTCAAACTAAGGCACAAGAAATCACAAGAAACCACAATTACCTTGTTGTTGGGAAGAATGTGTCTTTTGGAGAGTCCAGTTTTTCGGTTTCTAACATGTCTATGTCCAGAGAACCAGGTACAGTTGAAGCAGCTTCTGTTACATTATCGACTTCAGTATCTGACTGTTTACGGGGGACATTGGTGGCTAACTTCGCTCTCTTTGGAGAGAGAGCTTCAGCAGGAGGGGCCATGCGCCCTGTAAAATAAAAAGAATAAAAAAAGACGTTCTATAAAAACAAATGCACAAGGTGTTGTATATTCAATTCAAAGTAAAACAAGTAAAGCAAAAGGATGATCCTAAAGGAAAGAAGACAACAATCTAATAACTATCTTTGCCAGCAAGTTTAGGTTGCTAAAGTGAGGATTTTTTTTCCAGGTATAAGAATTTTTTTTTAAATAGAGAATGTGGTTGGTTTCAAAATGTAAGAGGCAGAATACTCATCAGTTCCTTCCTCAGCAGCTGTCGCTCCAACGTCTCCTGATCCCTGCTGCTCATTGCTTGATTGTGCAGGAAATAACAACTACTGGGGATTGGGGCAGGTGAGTATCACTGCTTTTTATTTTGAAAGCACCCACACTCCATAGATGAATATTCATTGTGCCGGAAACCCCCATTTAAGACATCAACACTGAAATAAGAGATCTGAATAGTTAAAAGAGAAAAGTGCTGTAGAAAATAATGGCTGAGATTTATCCAGTCCTCAGAGTGAAGGGGCTGAAGCACTGCAGCTTTTCAATGACTTTAAATTCACTACAATACAGCCCCGTTCAAATGAGTTAGTTTTTTGTATACAGAGTTAGTTTTTTGTATACAGTTAAGGGCACTTATTACATGAACTGACCTTGGGACTCAAGCCTGCTCCATACACAGTGACTCCTGGCTGCTATCAGCAGCTGGGGGCCACCAGCGATTGCCCATGCCATCTATATACTTTTAAAGGCAATTAAACTTTTTAAGAATTTGGCCAATGTGGAAACAGAGATATACAATTGTGCTCAAAAGTTCACATACATGGCAGAATTTTTGCTTTCTTGTCCTGTTTTCAGAGAATATGGATGATAACACGAAACCTTTTTCCCCACTCCTGGTGGTTGGGTGAAGCCATTTATTGTCAAACTACTGTGTTTTCTCTTTTTAAATCATAATGACAACAAAAACACCAAGACCCTGATCAAAAGTTTACATACAGTTCTTAATACCGTTTTTTGCCCCCTCTAACATCAATAACAGCTTGACGTTTTTTGTGTTAGTTGCGGATGAGGCTATTTATTTTCTCAGATGGTAAAGATGCCCATTCTTCTTGGCAAAAAGCCTATGGTTTCTGTTAATTCCTGGGCTGTCTTACATGAACTGCGCGCTTGAGATTTCCCCCGAGTGGCTCAATGATATTGGAGGTCAGAAGACTGAGATGGCCACTCCAGAACCTTCACTTTGTTCTGCTGTAGCCAATGTCAGGTCGATTCGGCCTTGTGTTGTGGATCGTTGTCATGTTCGAATGTCCAAGTACGTCAGATGTGCTGCTTCCAGGCTGATGAGTGCAAATTTGCCTCCATTATTTGCAGATAAGCTGCATTTATCTTTCCTTCATCTTCGACCAAGTTTCCTGTGTCTTTGTAGCTCACACATCCCCAGATCATCAGCGACCCACCTTCGTGCTTTACGGTAGGAATGGTCTTCCTTCCATCATGGGCCTTGTTGACACCTCTCCAAATGTAACGTTTATGGTTGTGGCCAAAAAGTTTGATTTTGGTCTCATCACTCCAAATGGTAAAGTGATGAAAGACGGCACTCTGTGGAGGTGATGGTGCTCGTGGTAGGACTCGTCCCGAAATCAGTAGAAGAAATTAATCCCGGCACACATCAGGTAGACTTCCGCTTAGTTTATTTGCATAACAGGTGCAGTATGTACAGGAGGACACGTTTCGGCTATGCAGCCTTCATCAGCTCCAGCTGATGAAGGCTGCATAGCCGAAACGTGTCCTCCTGTACATACTGCACCTGTTATGCAAATAAACTAAGCGGAAGTCTACCTGATGTGTGCCGGGATTAATTTCTTCTTCTTCATCACTCCAAATGACCTTGTTGCAGAAGTTTTAAGGCTTGTCTCTGTGCTGTTTAGAATATTGTAGGCAAGATACTTTGTGGCAATTGCGCAGTAATGGCTTTCTTCTAGCGGCTAGACCATATAGCTCATTTTTCTTCAATTCCTTCCAGATGCACAATCCTCCTTATTGTGCATCTTGAAGCCACACTGCTATTTTTCATAAAGTCCTGGATTTCAGCCGATGTGATTTCTGGGTTTTTCTTTACATCCTGAACAATTTTCTGAACAACGGTCTACCGGAGCGTGGTTTGGTTTCTACAGAGCCCCAGATTTTCCATTTGTTAATCACAGTTTGAACACTGCTGACTGGCATTATCAATTCCTTGGATATCTTTCTGTACCCCTTTCCTGTTTTATACAGTTCAACTACCTTTTCCTGTAGATCCGTTAACAATTCTTTTGCTTTCCCCATGACTCACAATTCAGAAACATCAGTGGCTGGATGAAAGATGAAAGAGTCTGTCTGGATCCTAGAAATGACTTAGCTTTTATGCACACACACACACACAGGTCACAGATGAGGATGCTACCTTTAGTAGCCATTAAATTCCATTTGTGTCAACTTCTGTGCATGTTATGGGGCCAAAATCACCAGGGTATGTAAACTTTTGATCACTGCCATTTGGTGTTTTTGGTTGTCATCATCAAAAAGAGAAAACACAGTAAATGGCTTGAGACAACCAATAACCATGAGTGGGAAAAACATTTTTGTGTTATTCATATTCTCTGAAAATAGGACAAAAAAACACAATAATTCTGTTGGGGTAAGTAAATTTTTGAGCACAACTGTAGTTTTCTTAGGACATTGAAAAACCATTTACATTAAAGAGCTGAAATCTGGAAAACTAAGGGTATTCCCAAATGATGCAGATCTAAACAGTCAAAATAGCCCCTAGGTGCTTAACAGTGAAACTACCATGTACAGCAAAAGCTGATAACGTTCTGCATGTCTCCCAACACACATAAAGGCTGTAAAGGCTTACTTATACATTAACAAACCTGTGCATATTTTGCAATTCAAATCGAAGAGATGATTTTTGTGTTGTGCTGTTGTATCTGATGTAGGCTCTTCTGAATCCTCCTTTTCTTTCTGAACATCCTCCTTCTCTAGTGGTTTTGCAACAGATTCCTGCAATATAAGATGCATAGGGGGAACATAAAATGTAACATCTAGACATAAAGTAGTTCTATTTTTACCCTTTTTATGTACTGTGCCTAACATTCAGTAGATATCAATAGTGGTGTAGGAAATTAATTGGTTACCAATCATATACCATAGGACAGAGAAAAGAAACTAGCCTGGGGGGGGGGGGGTGTATAATGCAGTACATATTATATATATATTTATTTATTTTTTTTATTTTTATTTTTTTTTTAGTACAGTAGCTTACATCACTGGCCTCTGGTGATCTGGTCACATGATCACTAGAGGCTGCAGTGCAGAGGAAGATGCCGTACAGACAGGAGTGGGGAGGTGTAAGTTTAGGTCTGTATTCCCACAATGCATTTATGTTAAAATGCGGTTCAGGGAAGAAACAGAGTGCTGCACCTCACACCTATGGCTGATACTAGTGCCCCTAGGCTAAATAAAAAACACATCAGAATTTTGTGTATGAATTGATCAAGCCATACTGCCCCATGTACCTCGTGCCGGTATCTGATACACATGGGTCCCTACACTAAGTCCACACCGTGCCAGTCAGTGGCCACCAACCCCGCAGGCGTGCACAGCCAGGGAACGGGGGCCATGGGACGACCCTGCGACCCCCATGCCACAGGACCAGACCCAAAAACACCACACCAGAACCCGGCCAGCACCGCCGGCGGAGAATATCGCCCCCAAACAGCACAAGTCTGGATTTATGTTAAAAACCTTTCAGCACAGTGGTGAGCATATATGATTGTAAACTGCAGGCAGGACTTGGACCAGGTCCCACCTGCAGTTTGTTAAAGCATTTGTTAGCCTGAGAACTACTTTTGTGGATTACGTCGATGACCACTAGTTTTTTTTTTTTTTTTATAAAATAGTCAAGTAAGGCATGTGGGTATTTTTGTTTCAATAAAAAAAATTTGCTGGTGTGTTTTGTTTTTCATCTCAGTTTAACAAGCTTGGCAGTGGAAGCTGCCTGATAGATGGTGTACATTACTGAGCTGGGGCTTACTGTAAGCCCATTAAGTTGCTACCGCTAAACCCCACATTATTATCCCAGAACCCACCACCACTAAGTTACTGGAAAGATTCGGGTATCAGCAGTAGCAAGCTGGTATTATTAGGCCAAAATGAATGGCCTTTCCCACCCTGGTTTTATTAGGCTGCTGCTGGGTTTTTTTTTTTTGTACCAGGATGGATATAGAAAGGGGGAAGCTACACACTGTTAAAAATAAATAATAATTAAAGAAATATAAAAAGTGTGTAGGTTCCCCAATAAAAAATATAGGGAACCCTGCAGGCTTTTTTTAATTTTATTTTTTTTAAACTGTGAAGGCCCCCCACTTCTTTTCCATATCCAGCCAGGTACAAAAACCAAACATCAGTATCCTGGTAACACCAGAGTCGGTAAGGCCATTTATTATGATCTTTCTAAGCCTAATATACTAGCTTGCTACCACTCCACCATTTTTTTGACACTCCAGGACTAATGGTACCTGGCTCTTCCGAGTACCCCCGTGGTGGTAGGTACTGGGGTAATAACGCAGGGTTTAGTGCTAGCCATTTTATAGGCTAACACTAAGCCCCAGCTTAGTAATGGACATAATCAGAAAGCTTCCATTGGTAAGCTTGTAAAGTGTGTGAAAAAAAAATACACCAGAGAAATTTTTTTTTATTGAAATTAAAGCACCCCTATATCCCTCGTTAACCATTTTATTTACTTTTTTAATGCATACATATATATATATATATATATATATATCTATCCAACAGTCATCGATGTAGTCCTCAGAATAACGGTATCTGAAGAACAAAGAGAGAGAGAAAAAAAAGTCAGTAAATATAGGACACTCTCCCCTGCAACGTTAGACATGTGATCATGAACTGTATGTGGGACCTGGACTTGCAAATTTGCCTGCTTGCATGCGCTTAACCCCTTAAAAACAAAGCCAATTTTTGTTTTTGCACTTTTCTCAAGTTTAAAAGGACATAGCGCTTACATTTTTTTACCTACAGACCCACATTACATTTTTTCACCTACAGACCCACCCTTATTTATTGTGACACCAATTGTACTTTTTATTTTATTTTTTACAGTAATTTGTAGTCCCCCTAGGGGACTCTTATACAATACACTGATTGCTCATAGAGATCAATACAGAACATACAGGTTCGCACGGCTGGGTGCAGGAGGGTGGCCTCCTACCGCACCCAACTTATCATGTTTTTGTCTGCTAGAAGGCGTAAATCATGACACAAATCTACATCTCCTGCAAAGGTGTAGATTTGTTGCGCAAAGCCTGCATTAGGCACAGGGCCAGCTGGATTTACTATAAGGTGTGCGCCTCTTAGCAAATCTATACAGAAAACTGGGGCTTTATTTAAGACTGGCATACTCATTCGCCAGTCTTGATAAATGTGCCCCAAAGTGCATAGGGCAGCATGAACTCCAAACACAGGCCTGCACAAATGGCAGGGGGTTTCTTTAAACTGCCTTTGCTTCCAATTCCAGAAGTGGCAAGATTTGGCAGAATTCAGAAGTATATGTCCTTTCCTTTATAGTTCACATTCTTTTTTTAAACCACCATTAGTTCCGACTCAAGTTTTGACTTAAGTGGCAATTTCCCCAAAAACTGCTGTATGTGGCGTGGCCAAATCAAAGGCAAATAAGAAACACACCATAAAGAAACTAGACTGGATTTTATTTGGCACATTTGACTTTTGTTTTTTCTCAAGTACGAATTCTCTAGGTATAGTGTTTTTATTAAAAATAAATGGAGCATGGTAATGGACACAAATATACCTCAGCATCCATGGCTTCTGGCTCTTTCATAGGAGCATCACTTTCTATTTCAATTTCCCCTTTATGTGTAATTTTGGTGATAGGCCGCCGTTCAACTTCTCGCTGTTCTTTTTCAATCATTTCAATGGTCTAAACAGAGAATGAAGAGCAGCATTAAAATGGTCAACTGTTGCAAGTTCACTTGCAGCCTCATATATTACAGTAGGTGAACATGTACAATGGGAGGTAAAGGTGGCTGAATAAGCATAGGTTCATAAAAAATTATGGTTAAGTCATGATATATCTGAAATCTATTGCTAATATTTTAAGAGTAAAAGATCTTTCACATGTACAGGATCCGCAGCCGATCTGCAGCAGATTTGATGCTGTGTTCAGTTATTTAGACCAAATCTGCTGTGGATCTGCAGCGATATGGTGTGTGTGAAGCTACCCTAAAACTAGAAAATGTAAAACTTCCCATACTAAGTAAGGATTGGAATATGTTTAAACCATTACTGTCACAGTCGCACGGACATGTCAGAAGTTACGATCGGCCGAGGACTATGCCAAGACCTCCTTTAACATTCACTGCTTGGCTTGGTGCTCTGACTGCAGAAGATTAGCTCCATTATAGTTTATGGACCTTGTGTCCCTCAAAGAGTCATGTTGCACACCGAGCAGTTGAGTGAAACATGCTGCTGTAAACTTCGCCTGGCTGTAACCAATGATCCCACTGTCCTACGCTCCGGGATCCGGTCCCCAGCCACTTCCTCGAGAGGGAACTTAGGACGTGTTGTTCCATGTCCGCTAAGCCAGTCAGCGGCCATAGCGGAGTCCTGCCTCGGCCGCTGACTGGCTGAGGGAGCCTGACACTTCACGTCCCAGACGCCACCCAGATCTAGAGGCGGCCGGTGACTGGAGGTTACCCACCTCATTCATATATATATAAATTTTATTTATTTTTCATCTTACGTGTCTATTTTCTCTTTGTCTCCATGCTGCTAGCTCTCTAGAGGCCAATTCTTCAGGCGTCATCTTG
This sequence comes from Dendropsophus ebraccatus, assembly GCF_027789765.1. Lineage (NCBI taxonomy): Eukaryota > Metazoa > Chordata > Amphibia > Anura > Hylidae > Dendropsophus > Dendropsophus ebraccatus. The sequence goes on along the minus strand of NC_091459.1, from coordinate 16,949,618 downwards.
ATCAGATGTTCAGGGGTGATGTCTCCTTTAAGAACTCTCTTGTAGAGTACCTAAGAATGAAAAATTAAAACTCGTTGTATATTATATTCAGAAGGAACATAGTCTCAATTTCTAGGCAAACCGTGCTTAGATTACTTTAAAAAAAAAAAAAAAAACCTTACATTGTTTTTAGGATCTTTCAGATTAAACATTAAGCTTCTGTACTTATTTTTGTACTTAGCGTCTGTATCTCGATAAAAGGAAAACAGCTCCTTTTCAATCTTGGCTGATACTTTTGTGGCTCTTTCTTCAGGAATCTTAGAACTCGACTCTGAAAGTCTAATTAAGAAAAAACACAACACTTTTTAAATATCTTATTGTTCCTCGAACCTCACACGTCTCAAGCGTCTATAGTCTTGGCAAATGTTTTAAAATCAAGTTGTGAGACCTAAAGGGCTACTCCAAAGACTCAATATTTTTTTTGTTAATACATTGCTTTAATAAGGTTATATTACTTTGTCAATGTAAATTCCAAGAGCCGACGTGCGAAACATTACATTGAGACACTGAAGCAGGCGGGATTCCGAGCGGTCCGTGCATGGGAAGGTTCCGCTCTGAATTTCCGCCTGTTTTACTCAGTGTGAACAGGCCCTTGGACAGAAAGTGTTGGATTCACAGGGTAGACTGCTTAGTACTGCTTTGCATGCTGCAGCAACATTTGAGGGTTTGTTACAAAAAGGGGAGGAATAAAAAACAGGGAATTAAATATTTTAGTCCATAATCAAGAAAACTATAGTCTGTGTTCAGTAAAATGATTGTTTACTAGGGATAACAGATATAATTCAAGGAAAACCCTCAGCAAAACAGATACCAAGATGGCACCCATTATAATTAAATGTAAATAAAAGGTTATAGTAATAAAAATTTTAGGATTCATTCCTTTTGAAACCCTGCCATAAAAGTCACAAACATTTGAAAATAAAAGGAAACTATGCAAAAAAAAAAAAAAAAAGCATTGGATGCAAACTTTACAAAATATATATTTATCCTGAACACAATATTCTATTTACCACGTACCTCTTTACTAGTATGTCCTTTAGAGAGTGTCGAACACTTTGTCTTATTTGATCAACAGATGGTTTTGGTGTAGATGGAGAGGTAACAGGAACGCTAGATGAGGACCCTTTTTTTTCTGATTTTCTTTTTTTCACATCTATTTTTTCATTAACACCTGTATTTAAAATCAAAGAGATAAATTAAGTGTTACATTTACCCCATTACAGTAGCAGTAAGAGACACGGGCTGCCACCAATGTTCATTTCAGGATTTGCAGGGCTGTTGATAAGGATATTATTATTACTCACTACTATTATTATTATTATTATTATCATCATTATCATCATCATCACTATTTTTCTTTTTCCATTCAAAAGCTTTATGGTTCTCTAACAAAATCAGTGAAATAAATGCTTATTATTTTTTGCTACTTATGGAATAGTTTAACGTATTGATATTAACCTGGTTAAATGTGTGCTACCACTACTTTCTTAAACTGAAACTCAAAAATTTAAAACATGAAAAAGGAAAGGAATATTGATACAATGTAAAATCAAGGTTTTATATAGAACTCTATGCTATTCTATTAGGTACCTTGAAGGAATTTATCATTAGGTTTATGCTGGCCTGCGGGTAGCATGAACAAGTGACGAGAGAACCTGATTTCATTGATATATTACTTCTTTTCATGCAGCACATTTAATAAAATTAGGTTTTATTACCACTTTACAAAGGCAGATCGCTGTCAATCATCATCGGCAGATAGGTGAAGAAATGGCCGTACAGGAGATCAAAACTGATTTTATGAAAACTGCTGCAGGAAAAGAAGTAATATATCACAGGAATCGGGGTCATAAACCTAGTCATAGGTTTCCTTTAAACTTTTTAAAGAAGCACTTTGCTATTATTGTTTTAAAGCACTGACTGGTCACCTTCAGCCATTTATTTAGTTCTCACATAGATTCAATACAACCTTAGCTTACCTGTGGCTATAGTTATCTACATGACAACGGAATAAAAGGCTGAAATTGAACAGTAAATGCCCTAACTTTTTCTGCTATACTAAGAGTATTATTGGGATCACGGATGTAGAGCACCACTGAGTCACAGCCTTAGGTGTTTGGGTTTCAACAAAGGATATTTCAGAGCAAGCGAGCTTCGAACGGTCAGGTCAGCAACTGCACGTATTAACAGCGAGCAGGGGGTCCTCAGGGATCTGCGGGGGTGGAGGGTGCAGCCGGACGATCCTTAGATCATCCAGGTGGCCCATAGGAGAGAGTAGTGGTCTGGCACTCTTCTTACACAGAGCAACGGCCAGCAAACAGTCGCTATCGTTATCAGGATTTTAGGCCATACTTTAAAACTACGATCAGCTGACATCATATATTTCGGCTGATCAATGATTTAAAACATGACCTATTGCACGAAACGACTATTGGCCGTAAATCAGCCAAGTACGGACGATAATCAATTCATGTAATAGTACTCTAAAGGCCCTATCACACCAAGCGATTATCGGCCATATGCGGCCAATAATCGATTGGGGTAATAGCTAGTGTTAAAAGGCAATGATCAACTGGCATGCATAATGTCGGCTGATCGTCGTCTTGACTAAAACAATAATGCTGGTCTGCTGGTATTTTTGTTAAAATCACAATTTCTGCAGACTACAGATTAAACGGGTGTCCAGTAATCCATGATGTTCATAAGCCTCTACTCCGGACTGCCAGTCACTTGCAGCATTCTGTTAAGACTGGGCATAGACAGCATTGAAGAGTAAGCAGCCTGGATTGGCAGCTCATGAATCTCTTATAGTACAGAGTGTATACAGATCTGTAGTCCATGGTAATAGTGATTTTAACAAGGCTAGATTCACATGTACCATAATGCAGTGGATTTCACAATGAGAGTTTCTCGCAGAGAAATCCAGGGCAACAATGGTTCCTATAAAAGTCTATGGCACTCCATTCTTGCATCGGATCTTATTGTGCCATAGACATGTAAGAGTTAACCATTTGGCTCATGGAAGCATGCTTACCTGTCTGCATTCCACTGACAATCACTGCGCTATAGCACCGCAGCCAGGCGATTGGCCGAGCGCCCCCCCCCCCCCCCCCCCTCTGAAGTTTGATGAAAACCCTTCCCCCCCACCCCCGGACGCGGCTCTGTTACAATCAATGGGAGTGGGAGGATAGTGTAACACGGGGGGGGGGGGGGGGGGGGCGGTAAGCAAATCACACAAAAAAAAACGCGCCCAACGGCATCCCTGCGGTTATCCAGCGCAACAAAAACATGGCCACTTTTACTCCCTCTCTTGTCTCCAGTTCAGGTGTGATTTGCAATTAAGCTCCATTTACTTCAATGGAACTGAGTTTGAAACCCCACCCAATCTGGAGACAAGAGAGGGAAAAGCGGCCATGTTTTTGTAGTGCTGGATAACCCCTTTAAGGTAAAATAAGCGCAGCGAAGTACACTCGCTTTAATAGAAACCAGTATCGCAGAGGATCTCTCTGTAACAAACGTGAAAACCTCTGCAATATGGTAGGTGTAAATCCAGCTTAAAAATAAAAATAATAGAGCATTTGGATGGGGATATGTCATAAGATTTATGTTGTCTGCAGATTAATAAAATGACAATGTGCCATCAAGGGCTGAGAAGTTGATCTTTACCAGATTTTACAGTCTTTTCATCATGGGTTGAAGAGGTTGCTGGCTCCTTTGAAGACTTTTCACGTTTTTCCTCTGACACTCTGTGAACAGCTGTGGCAGAGCTCTTGCGATTAGAAATGTGTTGTTTCTTGGTATCCGAATCCTTGTTTTCTGTGGAATGCCGAGAATCTCCAGACACCTAAGAGTGAAAATAAATTCAGAGTTTGAAAGAGACTCTGTCAGTAGGTTTATGTTGTCCCATCTAAGGGTAACCTAAACTAGTGACAGAGAAGCTGAACGATGTATCACTTAAATTGTTCTGTGCAGCTGATTTAGAGATCTTCTCCTGAATAACATGGACAATAAGTAGTCCTCTCCATTATGTGCATGTGCTCAGTAGTCCTGGATATTCATGAGAAGCAGAAAACTCCTCCCACAGCTGCTGATTGGCAGTTATCTAACCATGCTGTGTATTGGCAGTCGACTGTCAATCAGCAGCTGGAGGGCGGGGGGAGGGGTGTGGCAAGAATCCTATTCTCCTGCATATTAAGAGAACGGCTGAACAGAATGATGTAAGTAATACACCGATCTGTTCAGCATTTCTGTCACTAGTTTATGCTGCCCTCAATTGAGGCAGCGCAAACCTAGTGACAGATTACCTTTAAGGTTGTGTTCAAAAATGCATTCAATTGCATTACTGCATACTTTATTTGCAGTAATCATTTCATGGTGTTATTGCATTACTTCAGTGATCATTTAATTGCCATTCGGTTGTCCTTCACAGCATTAACGCAATGAAACTCCAACTTGTGTGAACATACCCTTACAGACAGGGTACTTTAAATTTGTTGTCATAGTACAGAGTTGAGATGTCATTGTTATAGCCCCATCCAGATGGTGGCACTGTGCACAACAGCAAGCCACAGACATCAAATAACACAAATATCTCTATTATTCTGATAAAATACATAGGGAAAGCGTAACAGGGTATCAGCATCAAACAAATGAAACCTCTTAAGAAAAAAAAATGTGGTAATAGCTACCTTTTTGGAAATTTTAACTTTGTGTTCTTTGTTTTTCATAGTATCGTCACTTGGCTTAGATTTTTCTTGTGTCAAGCTGTGACATTCTGTCATCATAGCTTTAGCATTTTCCAAACTTTTGACTTCTTGGTGTAAATCAATCTTGTGGCTATCACTAGAAATGTCTGGTTCTGTAATATCCATTTTTTCTTCTTCCGCACAGCACTTAGCGCATATATACTCTCTGTCACCCATTTCCATTTGCTGTGCTTGAGCGAGGGTTAAACCAACACATTCTCCATGGAACCAGTCATCACACCTTCCGCATCCCACCATGAATCTGATGAGCAAAAACTAATCTTATTAGAAAGGGGGTAAGTAATGCAACTCATATTTTAGAGAACACAATTCCTGATGTATTAGGGTAATCAGAAGTACACTAGGGGTCCTATTACACGGAGCGATGATTGGCCAAATCAGGTTGATTCGGCTGATTATCGCTCTGTGTAATAAAGACAACAATCAGCTGATGAAACGATCATCGGCTGATCGTTTCTTTAGGTCTAGACCTAAATCATCGGGCGTTCTCACGTTCCCTGGTGTTTTTGGGCCTTCTCTTGTCTCTGCAGCTCTGCTTTCTGTTCCCTTCCAGCCTAGTCTCTGCACCAACAGGCCGCGGCTGCTCAGCCAATCACTGATCAAGACAGAACCGCAGCCAGTGATTGGCTGAGCAGGAAGCAAAGCATTAGTGCCGAGACGATAACAGAGCTGCAGCTGCAGACACTGAGGAAGGCCCAAGGACACCGGGGAACATGGAAAGGTAAGTAAATACTTTATCATTTTACACTAAAGGCAAGGGCTGCACGGACATCTCTAACTATATCCGTGCAGCCCTTGCTGCCCAATAGTCTAGATTGGCGCTCATTTACACTTTATGATTGGGCCATGTAATATGACCCTTTGTGTAGTGCCAGATTTGAGATTAATAGAATAGCACATGGTGAAATGCATTCTGTACACACAGTAGTAAAGAAAAAAAAACAGCCCAATTCAGGATTTACTCTGCTTTTTCCAAGAAGCATTCTTATGCCCTGCGTGTCCAGCAATCCGGCATCCAGATTCAAGAGACAGATACCTTTAGTAGCTTGCCCCATTTTTATTGTATCCATTACAAAGTGTTATTCTAAAGCACAGTATTTTTACAGCAAAAGGCTGGGTTCACCCTACGTGTTTTTCATTCGTCTTTACAAAAAAACATAGCGTGAACCCGGCATTATATAAGTGCTGCATGGGTATCCCCATGCTACCCTGAAGTGGATGCTTTTATCTGAACTATATAAGGGATATCAAGCAACAACTAAAAACTATTTGTTTTTTAACAAACAGAACAAATGGTATTCAGACATAAAAACTATAAAAAGGATACAAAAATCAGCATACCTATTTCCATGAAGTTTTCTGCAGGAACTACAGTGCCTGGTTGGGTTCCAAATATACTTCTCCATTGGTAAAGTCACCTCTGTTCCTTCTTTTTTTACAGTTGGAATGTTATCAGGAATAAACAATGGTGGTTCCTCAACAGAAATACTTTTACTACTCCTCCTCTGGCGAGGCGGCAGTGACTTCTTCAGCTTTGTCTTCTCTTCTGACAGCTCACTCGCTTCTTTCTTTTCCCCATCATCCTTGGCGACATTGCTCCCTTTTGAGGGTGTCTGTTTAAGGACAGCCTTGTCGCTAGAATGAGACAAGCTTCTAGAACGCGCCCGGGATGAAACCATCTTTTCCACGTCCTTAAAACTTCCTTGATTATCTCTTAATGCGTCATCCAATTGTTTTAGTGGTGTAGATGCGGTTCGTTTTTTGCCGACCAGATCCGAATTCTTTATTTTACTTTTTAAAGGAACTTTATCAGATTTCATGCCTTCAGATATTTTCTTCTTTACTTTAATAATTTTCATCTTTTCCTGTCGGTTCATAGATTGAGGGTTTATATTTTTTGTGATTTTAGTCCTACTTTGGGGGGGTTTGGTGTTTAAGCTCGCATCTTTGGAAGCAGAAAATCTCTTCCCTGTGTTTTCTTCTGATGCCAACTGTTTACCTGTGGTGGGTTTTACCTTTCTTACACCTTTTCTGTTTTGACTTTTGTTTTTGTTAACAATATTCTTAACTGTAACTTCGTTTTCAGTACCCTGAACTACTGTTTTACCTTCCCAGCTTTCAGGATTATTTTCAGCAATGATTTCTAGAGAAGTATCTGTTTTAGTTATAAGATTATTGCTTGGATCTAAAACTTCAGAAGGAATAAAACGAGTATTTTTATTGCCCTTTTCTAAGGATCCTTGATCAGAAGTCGGCACCAAACATTGATCATTCACCACTGTATCCACATCCAAATTACATTCGACACCTGATAAAAGTGCAAGCTCCTGGTGAACTTTATCATATATTTTATCTGTCTTTTTATCTTCAGGTTGAAATACCTGATATGCTTTGTTGTCACTTGGTTCTTGATCTACAACCTGTTGTCCTTCTGAATTCCTTGAGTCATGCTCTGTCATTTCACCTACACTTCTGTCAGGATTTTCTTTTAGCAAAGCAAGGTCATTATCAAGTAAAATTTCTGAATTGTTTCCTCCTTTTCCCAAAATGCAATCCTTCTTAGATAAAATATTATTTGCTGGACCGGAATACTCTTCCTTTTCATTTTCAGCAATATTAATTTTTCCCTTTACTTCCTTCTTTGCTATTCTTGATGATCTCCTTGAACTTACTGGAGATGTGTTCGGTTCTTCTAAAGCGACTGCTTCTTTGCTTCCTATATCATTAGTCTCCAGCTGTAGAACATGCTCCTCGTCCTTCACTTTATCTACCGCTGTATCTTTCCTTGAATATCTAGTTTTCTTCGGACTTGAAACCTTTACAGGATTCAAAGCTTTCTCGACAGTGCTTTGCCTCAGCGATCTTGTGGACTCTGGTAGGAAAAGAAACAGAATTCAAGTTGGGCAAAGTGCACCTTTGAGACTACACTATTTAATTTGGAACATAGGTGTCTGACTGCAGGTTACTAAAGGCAGTGATAAGATATAGCATATGACCACATATACAGCGAGTCTGGATGCGAGGGACAACAACTAGAGATGAGCACAAACTGAGCATACTTAACGCATGATCGTTCATCATTTGAATAGTTTATAGTCTGGGAGCCATAGGGCTGTATCTATGTTTTAACCTCTTTTATGTGAAAAGTGAACCTGGGGTCATGCACAGTAGTTGTAGTAGTAGTTGCCGTAGTAGTTGCCATGGGAGGTAAGAATTCTGTTATTAGGTTGCATTAGTTGAAACACTGACAACATGGACGTTGTATGCCCAACCTGGACTGTTTCCGCGCCAGGCATGATGTATCAATATTATGCCAGCAGCGGGGGAAACTCTCTAAAGCGCCACAACACTGTAGTTACAGAGCCGCACGGCCACGCAACCTTGCTTCACGGACAGAACACAAAACGTGTGAATGCAGCTTTAATAATAACATTATTCACAGCCAAGTTTGTCTGCGACAATGCTACACAGTCTCTTTGACAACTCGTTTTTGTGTGGCTCAAATAGCAGCTTACCCCATTAAAGTATTCCTATGTGGCCTCATGTGTAAAAAGTGAAACTTAGGCAGATGCGTACCTCCCTGTCTGAATAAGGTCTTGTTCTGGTCAGGTTAGTGGGATCCATTTAGCATGCACATCAATAAATGGTTGATGTCTTACCCCACACCACATGTGTGGTGGGGTAAGACAGGTACCACACAAACTGACCATCGCAACCTTCCCTTCCTCTTTAAGTTATCCTGTATATCTCGCCCCCTTCTCCCGCCTCCAAACTTTCTCTCCTTTTGACCTCTCATCCTTCCACCTCTACCCCCCTCCTTTTTTTTTTTTCTTCTTCTTCTTTCTCCCTTCTCTCTCTTTCTCTCTTCTCTTCTACTGTTACTCTTTTTTTTTCTTTCTTTCTTTCTTTCCTTCTCCTTCTTTACTCACCTCTCTCTTTTTCCTCTTTTTGAAGGCGGAGGTTGGGTCCCCTCGCAGGGAACTTATGGAAATGTTAAAATGAACCGAAGTTACGGGGAGGGCTCGGTCATACCCCTTGGCTTTCTAAACCAAGGTTGTCTTGAGTTTAATATGTTCCTGACCTGCTTTACAAATATTTTTTCTTTTGTATCTGACACTAATGTTTCTTGAACTTTGTTTTTTCTGCTGTTTATTGATATGGTGCATATGTCTGTCAGAAGGAGCGAGAGGATTTTGATCGTTCCTTCTATTGTGTGACTTCAAAATAAAGATTTTTTTTTTAAAGAAAAGGACTGAAACAGTCCACTAGGAAAACAATAAGGCCTAGGAATAATATATCTAGCTGGCAATAAAACATCCTAGTTCCAATTTTTTTTTTCATATGTATTTGGGGGCATGCATATTATATGTTCTCTGAAAGCAAAGTTCAGAGAACATATAATATGCATGCCCCCATATATATACATATGGGGGGGGGGGGAGTTGAGTTTTATGAACACAGCGTAAATTGTAAGAAGTCCTTTGCAAGACCTCTCATACTTTGGAATTTGAGTTTCTTCCTGCAAAACTGGTAAAATAACTTTATGATAACTTTGAGACTACAATCAATAATCCTCACACAAATGAAGAGCATTTTACAACCAAAAATACTGTGCATTTAAAGCATGTCCAGGTGCAGTGCGCTGCGAGTGAACGTGCCAAGCACGGACTTCTCTTCCCTTGTTCTCCTTTTCAGTTGCGGTCTAAACATTCAGATCCCTACTAATTAAATTTTGACGTTTCTCTGGTGACAGGAACTCTTTAAGGCTTCAGGTATTTTGGGCCGATAACAAGAGACAATCCAGGAAACTTACCCTGTGCTTTTAAGCGTGGTGATTGCCTTACTGATTTCCTAGATGTTTCATCCAATTTATTTACATTTGTTTCTGAAAGAATCAGATCTTCTACATCATTCACAGCGACTTTATCGACACCAACATCCATTATGTCATCAAGACCAACACCTCCAAGGTAAAACAAAACAAAACAAAAAAAAACAGTTAAAAATCTTGCAAGTGGAACTTTTCAAGCAGAAGGGCTAAAAAATGAACAACTCATATACTCCTGTATACTGTAGTTAGTTGGTTGTACAGTGGTACCTTGGTTTAAGAGAGTTTTGAAAGAGCTCACATTTTTTTCAAGATTGTAACTTTGTTTAAGAGCATTGCTTTGGTTTAAGAGCTCCCTGTACTGGGTGGGAGGGGGAGCTGGGAAGGGGTATGGTCTGCACAGCGGGGTCTACAGCACTGTACTCTGACCCAGGAAGTCTCCCTCACCTTCCAAATCATTGCAGATCCACTTCCTCCCTACTTCATGCTCCCCGCAGTCTCTGTCAGCCCTTGTGTTTCCCATCCTCTCCATTCCTGCTATAATATGCCTGCACTTACACTCAGCTATACACACTGCTGTATAGAAAGATTTCTGTCACTGTCCTCCTGCACAGCCCTGTGATTCTCACTTACTGATTGGTCCATGCTGAACCCCTGTCATGCTGTCCACACAGACCTCTGACAGCAGCCCTGCTTCTCTATTCTAGCCTGTTGTACTGTGCTACTGCATTATGGGGATCTGCAGCTCCATCCTGTATCCAAAAACTGCTACTGTTTTTTTCATTCTTATGCCCTTACTATACATTGAGGTCAACCAGCGTCCTTTTGCATGCACTTACTAGTCATTTCTCCCACTAGCCAGAAACCTACTCCACATTGATGAGGGGCAAAAACCCAGAAACAGCTGTCTGTGGATGGATAGCTTGCTTAGGTGGTTTCCTTAATTGGAGACATTCCTTGGCTTGGTTGTTCCTTCCCGGAGGAAGGTCTGGCTAGTTCACTGACGTCGAGACACGTGATTGTGTCTCTGCAGTGTTCTTTTGCATACTTACTATACATTATACACCACATGCTGATTTCTATACTGTACAGTAACTAATAATATCACATATCCAGCTGTTTCTCATTGTTTGTTTCAACTGTTTAATATGTTATTTAGAATGAAAAATCATCATTTTTGGGGGTGTGGAACCAATTCTGTGCATTTCAGTAATTTCCTAAGGGAAAATTTGCTTAGGTTTAAGAGTGGATTTGTATTACAAGCACGGTTCCGTTACAAATTATGCTCGTAATCCAAGGCACCACTGTATATCTTTTCTACAGTATAGTTTATTTTGTACTGTTAGTTCTTGTGCAGGCACATGTATTTGTGATTAGACACAATTATTACTCAAACTAAAGTGTATAATAGAAATAATTAATGAAAGCTAAACTATTTCAATAAAAACCTGATGACCTACCAAAAGAAAGTCAATTATTTAGTTTAGGTTAAACTTGGTTGTCCAATATAAAAATGAGGAAAAAAAATAAAAAGTCAGGGGCAGACCACCAAACCAAAATGAAGTTATCTGCCTTACAGTTGAACATTTGCTGCCATGTTCACCCACAGATTGAAGTCAATCACTGATATTTCACACAACAAAAGATTCATATGCCTTTTGAACTGTATAAAAAAAAAAAAACACTGCTTCTACTTACCGTATTTTTTACTTTATAAGACACATCTGACGATAACACGCACCTAGGTTTTACAGGAGGAAAATAGGAAAAAGCTGTTTGGTGCCGTGGCGATGTGTAACTGCAGCTTAGCTCCATTCAAATGAATAGGAGCTAAGCTGCAATTACAGGTCCCTACTTCAACACAATAAATAGAGACAAACTGTGTAGTGCGAAACCTAACAAATGACTGACGTGGGTGCCAAGTGTTGACACCCCACCAATCAGTTCGTCAAATCATTCAAACCCCTTCTTTTTTGCTAGGTACATTATCCTGTTGAAACAAGTTATTTCTATAAGGGAATATCGACCTAAAGTGATGTACTTGGTCAGTGACAATGTTGGCTATTTGTCAAAATAACATCCAAACAAATGGCAGGGTTTCCCAGAAGAACACTGGCAAGAACATCACAATGCCTCCAACCAGGAAGGTCAAGACTTTTACAAATACGTTCCTGGATACCCAATGTATTTATGTGCCAAAATTGAGGAAATAGAGGTAAATTTATTAAGCTGTCTTTGTTGTCCATAACAGCCAAGCACAGCTCAGTTTTCTCCGGTAAAAAAGCGAAGGTCTGACTGGTTGTTATGGGCAGTTTGATAAATGTCCCCCAGGTTGAGGCGTTTGGACCCTAATAAAGGACCAACAGACTGCTATTCCTTACAATGCCACCATATACAATGGCATGCATGTTTTTATAATACGAAGAGGGCAATAAGCCACTGTTCAAAAACTGTGGAATCACTTAACCTCCCCCAAGAACAAAAGGATCTGGAAACTGAAATCCAACAGCTCCATCCTCCTTCACCTGATTTCCCTCAGAGGGAGGAATGGAAACCTCCCCCTGGCCTTATTAGGTGGGTTTGGACAATATTAAATGTGTATGACCATTTGAATGCATCAGTCAATTAAAAAAAAAAAAAAGAAAAGGTTGACACGCTAAAACCACCAGCAATCAAAAAGAATAAGCTGGGAGAAGAGCACGGTCTTTGCTTAACTTGCAAGCATGCCCCTTGATCCAACTCATGCAGGAGCTCTATTCAATGCTACAGCGGTGTATAGATTTGTGTTGGGCTGAAAAAAGGCCAGTCTAAGCTGTTAATGCGCCATAGCAATGCCCGCCTACTTAGCCCCAGAAGAGGGAGGAGAGGGAGAGCAAGTAGGCGGGCAATTAACAGCTTAGACTGGCCTTTTTCAGCCCAACACAAATATATACACCACTATAGCATTGAATAGAGCTCCTGCATGAGTTGGACCAAGGGGCAAGCTTGCAAGTTAAGCAAACAGCTGTGCTCTTCTCCCAGCTTATTCTTATTGATTGGTTTTAGCACTGAAACCCTGACCGATCAATGGCAACGCTGCAATGCGGGCAGCTCAACCTCTCCTCTTTGACTCTTTAGCCCAAAAGAAAAACAAAAAAACACACTTCTTTAGTATATGCTTAACAATATATATGTATATATTCTCATATTTACACACCTGTTGTGGTTGGTAATTGGAAATTGGGTTCAGCGTTATCCAAAACTGGTAAGCAGAATTGGGTGCTTGCAGATCCAAGCATGGGATCCTTGTCACTGAGCATGTTCTTCAAGGAGTCTTCAACGACATGGTGGCTTGTGGCAAACTCGTCACAGCCTTCACTTTCTAGGTTATCGCCTAGAAATAGACCATCATCCAAATGTTCACTAGGGATTAAATGGTTGAATGTGTCAACTATATCCATGAAGAATTCTGTATATTTCAGTCCTGTGGGGAAAAAAAATATCTAATGTCATTCAATAGCACTAACTTGTCTAATACTTTTCAAGAACATTTGGCCAAATTTACAATTGGAAGCCCCAAAAAACTATGTTTACTATGCGTTTTAGATACTTAGACATTTTTGCACCTCCCATCTGACAAAGGGACGGGGCTTAGCAGACATGGTTGGGAAGGAGCATGGTTTCATAGCAGCTTTTAGCTTTCACAGCAGCCGGAAAATGTGACAGATGGGCACCACATTGATCGGGCTCAATTGTTTATACTAAGAGTTGTAATAAATACTATATGCTAAACAGCTGTGATAAATCATCTGGGCCTTTCACGGTCACTGTTTTAGGCCATTATATTAAACCATTTAAAAAATTATTACAGTATGTGTGCTGTTTTTGCATTAAAAAAAGTTTTTTTGTAATGCAAACAATTTTTTTTTATAATGCATGCAGAAAAAATGTATTTCATCAAGGGACATGTTATTTAAAGGGGTTGTCCAGCGAAAATATTTTTCTTTCAAATCTAATGTCATTATGTTATAGATTTGTAATTTACTTCTATTAAAAAATCTAAAGTCTTCCCAGATGTAGATGAATAAAAAAATAGACCCCCGGACCAGGCATGGATTGAGAAAACCTAGTAGACATACTGTAAATGTGAATTATTACCTCATTTATGTTGCGCGGCTACCTTTGTTACAAGCAGAGAATTTTAAACCTAAGAAAATGCAAATTTTTCCATTTTATTAAGAAATTTTAGTTTTTCACAAAAAAGCAGGGGGGGGGGGGTGAATGTATTAACCAAAATTTACTACTAATGTAAAGAATATTTTGTCACAAAATACAGTGGGTTATGAATTCAAGCTATAAAAAAAATCTTTTGCAGTATGACTTCTCTACACAGGTGTAAACGGTAAGTTTGGCAGTTTTCATACGTAATGGTGCTTGTTCCAGTAAAAAGTGATCTTTTATCATCTGCGAATTGTGCTACCTGGGCAGGGCTTCGCGGGTGTAGCGCCACTTAGCACCACCCACATCACCACTGTAGCCCCGCCCATCTGTGATGTCATTGGTGCATAGGCCCCGCTCCGCCCCCTCAGCCTATGCACCAATGACATCAAGGAGGGGGGCCTATGGTGGCTATGTGGGCGGGGCTAAGTGGCGCTGTGGCCACAAAGCCCGGCCCAGGTAGCACAATTCGCAGATGATAAAAGATCACTTTTTACTGGAACAAGCACCATGACGTATGATATAAAATAAGGTACGAAAACAGCTAAATTTACCCTTTACACCTGTGTAGAGAAGTCATACTGCAAAAAGGGGGGACAGTGTCACTTTAAAGAGAACATTTATACAGCTGTCTTGAGGGTTGAAATGTTTTCTGTTGCCCAAAGCAACAAATTACAGCTCAGCTTTCAAATATTCATGAGCTCTAGTAAAATGAAAGCTGAGCTATGACTGCTTGCTATGGGCATCAGGGTGGGTTCACACGGAATTTTCATTCTGCTGCAAGTATGTAAAGCGCCATCCCTCTTAACCTGCTACGGCTAAGTGAATACATTACCCTTTCATGCTCCAGCCTGCTTCTGTGGCTCCCGACTCCCTGACATCCTGCTCAGCCAATCAGTGGCTGCGGCGGGACAGCGTACTGATTAGCGGAGCGGGACGTTAGGGAGCCAGGAGCCACAGAAGCAGGTCGGAGCACAGATTGGTAAAGTATTCACCAGGCCGTGGCGGGTTAAGGCGGATGGCACTTTACATAAGGTTATTTTGCAGTGAGAATGTAAACCTAACAGTACCAGGAGAGCAAGAAAATGCCTGTAAGGCAGTGCTAATTTGTGTGTAATAAGGTTCAAAGGGAAAAAAATTTAATAATAAAAAAACAAGGGGACACATGAACCCGAACGATCGGCAGCAGATTCCCGCTGTCTGCCCGCTCCGTGGAGTGGGCAGATACAGCAGGAGGAACGCCTGGAAAACTGGGATACAGCCTATGGCTATGGCTGTATCCCAGTTTTCCAGGCGGTCCTCCTGCTAGATCCGCCCGCTCCACGGAGCGGGCAGACAGCGGGAATCATTACTGAGGGTTCGGGTTCGTACGAACCCGAACTCGGTTCGGACCATCCCTAATTTAAACAATAATATTTTAAACAATTTATTCATGTTGTGATAAATTAGAGGTTCAGTGTTTTCTATTGGTATTTGGATTGACCAGGCGGTCTTTTTCTGCAAACAATCTTCTCGACAATGTATCAAAAAAATCCTGTGCAAGGTATAGTTACATGCTTACATCTTTACGCTATAGTACTGACACAGCATGTCAGGCGCAGGTTGAGGAGGTACTTGGGACATGTTAGAAAAAAAAAATACACACATATTTGCTTTTAGCTCCCCGAGAATCCTAAATGCAAGCATTTAGCAATGCCCCAGAGCGCAGATTAACCCCGCTCCTAAGGCTTCTCACTTACCCCCTGCTTCCTAGGGTGCAGTTGGAGTGAGGGTGCTGGCCTGGTATAACTTTGTTTCAGCAGCAGACTCAGCACCT
Organism: Dendropsophus ebraccatus; assembly: GCF_027789765.1. Taxonomy (NCBI): domain Eukaryota; kingdom Metazoa; phylum Chordata; class Amphibia; order Anura; family Hylidae; genus Dendropsophus; species Dendropsophus ebraccatus. Next base: position 16,933,972 of record NC_091459.1, on the reverse strand, counting down.
CTTTTAGCATCTGTACTCTGCTGACAGACACTCTGTGTGCAGGTCAGGGGTTATCGGTCGCTTAAAAACAAACAAAAAAAAAAAACACTCAGCTGCTGGAAGAAGCGCTGTGTATTAAAACCACAGGTGTGTGGTGGGGAGAGTGGGTTGGCTTATCTGGCTAAAGGGTGGGGCAATCTGACTGCAGGGGCATACCTGACTATAAGGGGAATACCTCGCTGCAGTGAGCATATCTGATGGCAGGAGGCATACCTAGCTACAAAGGGTAAATCTGATTGCAGTTGTCATAAATTGGTCATAAATTTTGGGGGGGCACACCTGGCTACAGGGGTATTGTAGCTGACTACAAGGGGCATACCTGGCTGCAGAGTTCATATCTAAGTACAGGAGGCATACTTGTCTACATGGGGCACTTCTGTCTAGAGACGGCATATCAGGCTACGAAATGGAATTGCATTTTTACTGGGGAAAGGGGAATTACTAATGGATACAGAAGGCATTATTATTGTAGAAGGGGGTATTACTAATGGCATCAGGGGGCCCTATAACTGGTTACTGAGCATTATTACTGGGACTTACAGGTCAGTTACATTGTTATGAGGGCAAGGATCAGAACTTGAAATCAATTGCTAGTAGAAATGCATATGGGCGGTATGGTGGTTCAGTGGTTAGCACTATTGCTTTGCTACAAAAAAAAAAAAATCACGACATTCACGCTTTAAGGCATTTGTGATGCTCTGCAAAAACAGCAGGGAAGACAGTCTGCAACTGTACCAGGATGTATGAAAATCTGGAATGCTCTGCCTTGGGTAAGGTGAATTTTTAAAGGATTATTACACTGGAAATAATTGGAAAATTTGTCAGGTTTGTGGACTTACTAGAGTAATAGGAATGGGAATGATTTGCTTAGAGGTGTATACCAGGTGTTGCAAGAAATGCTCTGATGTGGAGCTCCAAGGAAACGTATTAAGGCCCATGGGGCTAAGCACTTACTGGTTGTGAATCTATCATGAGGCACTGTATAGCTTTTCTGCAGTCCTATTTTATACTTTTAGGGTACAAACACACAGGGCGGATCCACAGTGGATTTTTTCACTGCGGATCCATTGCTCTTAGTTTCTATTTGAAGACAAACTCGCAGCGGGCTTGAACACAGCCCCGTTAACCCTCCGCCGGCCGGAGCATACTGTACCTGCTCCACGCTCCTGCTTGCTTCGTGGCTCCTGGTGTCTGGATGTCCCGCTCAGCCAATCAGCGCTCTGCAGCGGGGCAGTGCACTGATTGGCTGACCAGGACGTCCAGCAGGGAAGCCCCGAAGCAAGCCGAAGAGTGGAGCAGGTACAGTATGCTCCAGCTGATAGGGGGTTAACGGAGCGGTCTCCATACATACTCGTAGCGGGATGTCAATCCTGATGCGAGTATGTCTTCTTGTAGAAACTACAGGCAATAGATCCGCAGCAGATTTTGCTGTGAATTTGCAGCAAGAAATCGGCTGTGGATCCGCCCTGTGTGCGCAGATGACGCTGTGTTCAGTTATTTAGTCAAATTTGCTGCAGATCCTGTACGTGTGAAGCTTCCCTTAAGCAATTTCCACTTACCCTTAAAGTATGCAATAATTTGCATGAGCCTTACAGTCCTCACAGTCAATAGGTTTTATCTACATACTAAAGTTAACCAGACAGTTGTCAAACACCAACATAGATATATGAGAATTTAGAACAAGTTCTCATATATGTAATTTACAATTACAATGTTGTTCTGCTGTGCAGAATGACACTATGTAATGGTGCGTTTACACAGACAGATTTATCTGACAGATTTTTTAAGCCAAAAACAGGAAAAATCTGTTAAAATCTCTTAAAAAAATCTGTCAGATAAATCTCTGTGTAAACGCACCATATGATTGCTTTCACACAAGTCTAAGGGCCTTATTACACGGGACGATTCTGTGTAATTGCAGGCAACTATCGAAAAAACGTTCGTATGTCGTTGATTTAGATCTGAACCTAAAATTAGCGTCAATCGTTCGCTGTAATTCTACATTCGTTCGCTCAAGTTCCGCATTTTTTCACTAATCGCTCAGTGTAATGCTGAGTTTACACGTAGCGATAAATTGGCCCGATCGCCCGATTAACGATTTCGCAAGAACGATGTGCTTTCCATAACGAACAGCGTTTAGACGGAACGATAGATCGTATGGAAAAATCGTTTTGCGATTGCTTAAAGCAGCATATCAGCAGATTCTGCCGAGAGAACCTGCTGATATGCCGGAAGAGCGCTTTACCTGAGAAGGTGATCGCCATTAGAACCGCTTCTCCCCGCCGCCGCAATCTTCCAAAAATCGCTAATTGCCCCTATGCAAATTAGGGGCCGGAGACCATTCGGCTCACATATGGCATGGGAGGGGGCGGCTGAGCAGCATGGGGAGATGTTGCCTATGTGAGCTACAATGGAGGGGAGGGGGCGGCGGTACGGGACAGATGGGGGCGGACAGGAGGAGGCTGTGCTGGCTGAAATAGACTCATCGCTTGATTGTTCGCTGTGTTTACACGTACGATTATCATTCCAATTCGATCGTTATCGTGTGTAAACGCAGCGAAATTGCACATTGTTCATTGTTTTTCTGGAATCAGAAGGAATAAACAATCATAGTAACGATCGCAATAACAATCATAGTAACGATCGTAACTAACGACCAACATTCTGTGTAATATAGTCAACGATTTCAGGTTAACGATAAACAATCTCGTTTGCGATCGTTAATCGGTAGTAGTTAATCGTTAAAAATCACTCAGTGTAATAGGACCCTAATGCTGCGTTTACAGCGTTGACAGGTTTCTGAAGCCAAAGCCAAGAATGGATTTAAAAAGGAGATAGATCTCAGTCTTTCCTTTATGACCTGTTCTCTGTTTATAGTCTGTTCCTGGCTTTGGCTTCAAAAATCTGCCAGATAAATCTGTCTGTGTAAACGCACCCTAATCACACAAGCTCTGGTCTTGAGTGTAGGTCCAATGACCTGAAGGCAGCATTCACACATCCACACATTACGGATGGGGAAGGCAACTATTTGAATCGCCACAGCTCTGTCACTCTAGTGCCGCAGCAAAGAGTTTCCCCGCTGCCGCCATAAGGTCCACAAAATTGCAGACGTGTGAATGCAGCCGAACTGACAGCATTCTAGAATGCTAGGACACTTTTCGTTCCGATCTTTAGATCCGCATCAATGTCATGTTTTGCATCTGTACTATGCATGTGTAAAGCTGTCTATTTCTAGTGATTTGTATATAGCATTTTACAAAACTAGCAGTTTTATGGCCGTTTAAGGGCTGTTTTACTGACCTTTTGATAATCTGTAAGGGTTAATGGAGGTTGCATAAGCAGCATTGCACCATGAGCTATGCTGGCTCCATAATTCCCAAGATAAAGTAACAGAACTGATCATGGTGCAACACTGTTCTCGACACAGGTGCGGGGTTCCAGACATGCATATACTAGCCATTTATGGTACACCCTGTTGATATACTGCAAACGCTGGAGACTTTTTTATGTTAAGGTCATATGTGCCTTTTTTGTGTAAAATTTTAACTTTTTTTTTTTTTTTTTTTTTTTAAGAGCGTTAGTAACACCAGGTACAACCTGCAGTAACCCGGCACAGCCACCACCCAATGGAGGTGGGCTTCTGGCTCTGTTCGCTGTGCACATCTGGGCGAATAGCTCTGCAAAACTGTAAGGCTCTGTTTACACAGAGTAAAACTGTCGGAATCCCGCCAGCCTCCGTGTCATACTGGGAGTCTATAGAAGGCTCGCTTACCTCCTCTCTCCGCACTGAAGAATGGACATGTCAATTCTTCAGCGCGAAAAGAGGAGGTTCTCTGACGCGGGCTTGAGATGTGACGTTTCAAGTCCGCTCAGCCAGTCAGTGGCAGGGGCGGGATCCCGCCCCTGCCACTGACTGGCCGAGCGGACTTGAAATGTTACGCCTCAAGCCCCTGCAGAGACCAGGAAGCGGCTAAGCAGCGTGGACCGGAGCGGCGCGATCCGGGACACTGCGCTGGGACCAGGGAGGTAAGGGGACGTCATTGCCCTCATGCACCTCCTCCCCGACCATAAGCAAAAAAGCCCCCCAGTCCAGAGTACCCCTAATGGTACATTGGCTTTAATCTGGCCTTTTTCCCATTTCCCAAATAAAGAAATGTAAACAGAATTAACATATTTCCTATTGCCATGTGCAGAGCAGTTCACACTAATAAATTATAATGCTATTGATATTGTACAGTCAACAGCGTAGATTAGAAAATAAAAACTCTATAAACTGGTATCATCGTAATAATGCTGACCTGAAGAATAACATGTCCGTTTTATGTTTTACCACACAGTAGATGGCATAAACAAAACTAATAATTTAAAGGGAAACTCTAGCAAAAAAAAAAAAATCTTTGTAATTTACTTCTATTTAAAAAAAAAAAAAAAAAAAATCTCATCTTCCAGTACTTCTCAGCTGATATAGGCCCTGCAGGAAGTGGTGTATTCTCTCCAGTCTGGAGAGGAGAGATTTCTATGGGATTTGGTGCAGCTCTGGACAGTTCCTGACATGGGCAGAGGTGGCAGCAGAGAGCACTGTGTCAGACTGCACACCACTTCCTGCAGGGCATACAGTGGCTGATAAGTACTGGAAGATTTTTCAATCGAAGTAAATTACAAATCTCTGGCACTTTCTGGCACCAACTAATCTGAACGTGGCATTTCAATGCTTTAATGCAATGCAGGACGGCTGGATGGCAATGAGATGATCAATAAGGCTAGGTTCACACTGCGTTTTTGCAATCCGTTTTTTTCATCCATTTTTGCAAAAACAGATGAAAAACGGATGAAAAACGGATGCACTTGTGTTTTTCCATTGCAAAAAAAAAAAAAAAACAGAACAAAACAGATCCGTTTTTTTTTATGGACACAAAAGTAGTGTCGGCTACATTTTTTGTGTCCGTCAAAAAAAAAAAGGATCCGTTTTGATCCGTTTTTTTTTTTTTTTACAATAGAAGTCAATGGAAAAACGGATCAAAACAGATGCACACAAATGCAAAAAAAAGGGATGAAAAAAAACTGATTGCAAAAACGCAGTGTGAACCTAGCCTTACTGCAAATAAAGGGTTTGTTCGGCCAAAAAAAAAAATTACAATTAACAGGTACCATAAAGTTTTATAGATTTGTAATTTACTTCTATTAAAAAAAAAAAATCTTGTCTACCAATACTTTGCTGCTGTATGTCCTGCAAAAACTGGTGTATTCTCTCCAGTCTGACACAGTGCTCTCCGCTGCCACCTCTGTCCATGACAGGAACTGTCCAGAGCAGTAGCAAATACTACTTCCTGCAGGGCATACAGCAGCTGATAAGTACTGGAAGACTGTAGATTTTTATTTTTTTATATATAGAAGTAAATTACAAACCTCAGGCTCTTTTTGGCACCTGTTGATTTAAAAAAAAAATGTCATTGCCTATGAAAGTTCTGAAGAAGAGCCCACAAAGTGTGTATAAATTGACACTTTTTGTTATCCCTCCTTCCATTATGTTACTATCATGTGGGATATAGGAGACAGTGTATCCAGTCTGGTGACAGGGTCCAGCCAGTGTATGATGGCATGTGCCCCGGCCTGTGTATACAGCATAAGCTCAGCAATACAATGGGGCTGACAAAAGGTCACCCAGTATACCCAGTATGGCCAGTCCAGGCGTCCTATCCATCCACAGGAGAGCAGGCCCGACACCCAGCACAGGCCAGAACCGCAGGAGAACACGCATGTGCACATGGCATACATGACACTGATAACAAGCCATGTCGTCATGTGTCTTCTATGTGTACACACAGGCCGTGACAACCCGCCCCCTGCTGCCCTGCTGCACACACACAGCACACTCTACCAACATACGTGAGCGCACAACGTGACCACACCGCCTCATAAACACACTCATACACATACATACACGCCCCACAGTTGCGCCCCGAGGGCAACCATCTGAGGAGGCCTACGACGCTGTCCACACACACACAACTTCGGCCACAAGTCACCTCACGCCGCACACTACCGGGCTCTGCATGATTAGGGGGCGCGCAGGTGTCCCCGGTGTCTGGCGGGCCACTTACCGAGGTGGGGGCGGTCACGGGTGACGAGCTGCTCATGTCTACGGCCTCATACCCAGCGCGCTACTAATCGCAGGCAGTGCGCGTCCCCGAGAGCTCCTGCACTCGGTCACGTGACCGCGGGGACCTCGCCGCGCGCGCTCCGGAGAGCAGGCAGCGATTGCCATACTTACGTAATACAGTGTGGCGCTTGCCTGTTACCTGTGAGGCCGGGTCACCGCTATATAACACGGGCGGGCTCCTGTCACCGCTATATAACACGGGCGGGCTCCTGTCACCGCTATATAACACGGGCGGGCTCCTGTCACCGCTATATAACACGGGCGGGCTCCTGTCACCGCTCTATAACACGGGCGGGCTCCTGTCACCGCTCTATAACACGGGCGGGCTCCTGTCACCGCTATATAACACGGGCGGGCTCCTGTCACCGCTATATAACACGGGCGGGCTCCTGTCACCGCTATATAACACGGGCGGGCTCCTGTCACCGCTCTATAACACGGGCGGGCTCCTGTCACCGCTATATAACACGGGCGGGCTCCTGTCACCGCTCTATAACACGGGCGGGCTCCTGTCACCGCTCTATAACACGGGCGGGCTCCTGTCACCGCTATATAACACGGGCGGGCTCCTGTCACCGCTATATAACACGGGCGGGCTCCTGTCACCGCTATATAACACGGGCGGGATCCTGTCACCGCTATATAACACGGGCGGGCTCCTGTCACCGCTATATAACACGGGCGGGCTCCTGTCACCGCTATATAACACGGGCGGGCTCCTGTCACCGCTATATAACACGGGCGGGCTCCTGTCACCGCTATATAACACGGGCGGGATCCTGTCACCGCTATATAACACGGGCGGGCTCCTGTCACCGCTATATAACACGGGCGTGATCCTGTCACCGCTATATAACACGGGCGGGCTCCTGTCACCGCTATATAACACGGGCGGGCTCCTGTCACCGCTATATAACACGGGCGTGATCCTGTCACCGCTATATAACACGAGCGGGCTCCTGTCACCGCTATATAACACGGGCGGGCTCCTGTCACCGCTATATAACACGGGCGGGCTCCTGTCACCGCTATATAACACGGGCGTGATCCTGTCACCGCTATATAACACGGGCGGGCTCCTGTCACCGCTATATAACACGGGCGTGATCCTGTCACCGCTATATAACACGGGCGGGCTCCTGTCACCGCTCTATAACACGGACGGGCTCCTGTCACCGCTATATAACACGGGCGGGCTCCTGTCACCGCTATATAACACGGGCGGGCTCCTGTCACCGCTCTATAACACGGGCGGGCTCCTGTCACCGCTATATAACACGGGCGGGCTCCTGTCACCGCTGTACAACACGGGCGGGCTCCTGTCACCGCTGTATAACACGGGCGGGCTCCTGTCACCGCTCTATAACACGGACGGGCTCCTGTCACCGCTATATAACACGGGCGGGCTCCTGTCACCGCTATATAACACGAGCGGGCTCCTGTCACCGCTATATAACACGGGCGGGATCCTGTCACCGCTATATAACACGGGCGGGCTCCTGTCACCGCTATATAACACGGGCGGGCTCCTGTCACCGCTATATAACACGGGCGTGATCCTGTCACCGCTATATAACACGGGCGGGCTCCTGTCACCGCTCTATAACACGGACGGGCTCCTGTCACCGCTATATAACACGGGCGGGCTCCTGTCACCGCTATATAACACGGGCGGGCTCCTGTCACCGCTATATAACACGGGCGGGCTCCTGTCACCGCTATATAACACGGGCGGGCTCCTGTCACCGCTGTACAACACGGGCGGGCTCCTGTCACCGCTGTATAACACGGGCGGGCTCCTGTCACCGCTATATAACACGGACGGGCTCCTGTCACCGCTATATAACACGGGCGGGCTCCTGTCACCGCTATATAACACGGACGGGCTCCTGTCACCAGGACATAACACGGGCAGGCTCCTGTCACCGCTATATAACACGGACGGACTCCTGTCACCGCTGTATAACACGGACGGGCTCCTGTCACCACAACATAGCACGGGCGGGCTCCTGTCACCGCTATATAACACGGGCGGGCTCCTGTCACCACGACATAACACGGGCGGGCTCCTGTCACCGCTGTATAACACGGGCGGGCTCCTGTCACCGCTATATAACACGGGCGGGCTCCTGTCACCGCTATATAACACGGGCGGGCTCCTGTCACCGCTGTACAACACGGGCGGGCTCCTGTCACCGCTGTATAACACGGGCGGGCTCCTGTCACCGCTCTATAACACGGACGGGCTCCTGTCACCGCTATATAACACGGGCGGGCTCCTGTCACCGCTATATAACACGGACGGGCTCCTGTCACCATGACATAACACGGGCAGGCTCCTGTCACCGCTATATAACACGGACGGACTCCTGTCACCGCTGTATAACACGGACGGGCTCCTGTCACCACAACATAGCACGGGCGGGCTCCTGTCACCGCTATATAACACGGGCGGGCTCCTGTCACCACGACATAACACGGGCGGGCTCCTGTCACCGCTGTATAACACGGGCGGGATCCTGTCACCGCTATATAACACGGGCGGGCTCCTGTCACCGCTATATAACACGGACGGGCTCCTGTCACCGCTATATAACACGGGCGGGCTCCTGTCACCGCTATATAACACGGACGGGCTCCTGTCACCGCTATATAACACGGGCGGGCTCCTGTCACCGCTATATAACACGGGCGGGCTCCTGTCACCGCTATATAACACGGACGGGCTCCTGTCACCACGACATAACACGGGCGGGCTCCTGTCACCGCTATATAACACGGGCGGGCTCCTGTCACCGCTATATAACACGGACGGGCTCCTGTCACCACGACATAACACGGGCGGGCTCCTGTCACCGCTATATAACACGGGCGGGCTCCTGTCACCGCTCTATAACACTGACGGGCTCCTGTCACCGCTATATAACACGGACGGGCTCCTGTCACCGCTATATAACACGGGCGGGCTCCTGTCACCGCTATATAACACGGACGGGCTCCTGTCACCGCTATATAACACGGACGGGCTCCTGTCACCACGACATAACACGATCGGGCTCCTGTCACCGCTATATAACACGGGCGGGTTCCTGTCACCGCTATATAACACAGACGGGCTCCTGTCACCACGACATAACACGGGCGGGCTCCTGTCACCGCTATATAACACGGACGGGCTCCTGTCACCACGACATAACACGGACGGGCTCCTGTCACCGCTATATAACACGGGCGGGCTCCTGTCACCGCTCTATAACACGGACGGGCTCCTGTCACCGCTATATAACACGGGCGGGCTCCTGTCACCGCTATATAACACGGACGGGCTCCTGTCACCGCTATATAACACGGGCGGGCTCCTGTCACCGCTATATAACACGGGCGGGCTCCTGTCACCGCTATATAACACGGACGGGCTCCTGTCACCGCTATATAACACGGGCGGGCTCCTGTCACCACAACATAACACGGGCAGGCTCCTGTCACCGCTATATAACACGGGCGGGCTCCTGTCACCGCTATATAACACGGGCGGGGCTCCTGTCACCACGACATAACACGGGCGGGATCCTGTCACCGCTATATAACACGAGCGGGCTCCTGTCACCGCTATATAACACGGGCGGGCTCCTGTCACCGCTATATAACACGGGCGGGCTCCTGTCACCGCTATATAACACGGGCGGGCTTCTGTCACCGCTATATAACACGGGCGGGCTCCTGTCACCACAACATAACACGGGCAGGCTCCTGTCACCACGACATAACACGGGCGGGCTCCTGTCACCGCTGTATAACACGGGCGGGATCCTGTCACCGCTATATAACACGGATGGGCTCCTGTCACCGCTATATAACACGGGCGGGCTCCTGTCACCGCTATATAACACGGGCGGGCTCCTGTCACCGCTATATAACACGGACGGGCTCCTGTCACCGCTATATAACACGGACGGACTCCTGTCACCGCTATATAACACGGGCGGGCTCATGTCACCACAACATAGCACGGGCGGGCTCCTGTCACCACGACATAACACGGGCGGGCTCCTGTCACCGCTGTATAACACGGGCGGGCTCCTGTCACCGCTGTATAACACGGGCGGGCTCCTGTCACCGCTATATAACACGGGCGGGCTCCTGTCACCGCTGTATAACACGGACGGGCTCCTGTCACCGCTATATAACACGGGCGGGCTCCTTTCACCTCTGTATAACACGGGCGGCCTCCTGTCACCACTATATAACACGGGCGGGCCCCGTGACATAACACGGACGGGCTCCTGTCACCGCTATATAACACGGGTGGGCTCCTGTCATCGTGACATAACACGGGCGGGCTCCTGTGATCGCGACCTAACACGGACGGGCTCCTGTCACCACTATATATCACGGGCGGGCTCCTGTCACCACTATATAACACGGACGGGCTCCTGTCACCGCTATATAACACGGACGGGCTCCTGTCACCGCTATATAACACGGACGGGCTCCTGTCACCGCCACATAACACGGACGGTCTCCTGTCACCGCTACATATCATGGGGGGGCTCCTCTCACCACTATATAACACGGGCGGACTCTTGTCATCACGACATAACACGGGCAGGATCCTGTCACCACTATATAACAGGAGCGGGCTCCTGTCACAGCAACATAACTCGGACGGGCTCCTGTCACCGAAACATAACACGGACGGGCTCCTGTCACCGCTACATAACACGGGCGGGCTCCTGTCACTACGACATAACACGGGCAGGATCCTGTCACGACATAACACGGGCAGGATCCTGTCACCGCTATATAACACGGGCGGGCCCCTTTCACCGCTATATAACACGGGCGGGCTCCTGTCACCGCTATATAACACGGGCGGGATCCTGTCACTGCTATATAACATGGGCGGGCTCCTGTCACCGCTATATAACACGGACAGGCTCCTGTCACCGCTGTATAACACGGGCGGCCTCCTGTCACCGCTATATAACACGGGCGGGCCCCGCGACATAACACGGACGGGCTCCTGTCACCGCTATATAACACGGGCGGGATCCTGTCACCACTATATAACACGGGCGGGCTCCTGTCACCACAACATAACACGGGCGGGCTCCTGTCACCACGACATAACACGGGCGGGATCCTGTCACCGCTATATAACACGGGCGGGCTCCTGTCACCGCTGTATAACACGGGCAGGCTCCTGTCACCGCTGTATAACACGGGCGGGCTCCTGTCACCACTATATAACACGGGCGGGCTCCTGTCACCGCTGTATAACACGGGCGGGCTCCTGTCACCGCTGTATAACACGGGCGGGCTCCTGTCACCGCTATATAACACGGGCGGGCTCCTGTCACCGCTGTATAACACGGGCGGCCTCCTGTCACCGCTATATAACACGGGCGGGCCCCGCGACATAACACGGACGGGCTCCTGTCACCGCTATATAAAACGGGTGGGCTCCTGTCATCGTGACATAACACGGGCGGGCTCCTGTCACCACTATATATCACGGGCGGGCTCCTGTCACTACTATATAACACGGACGGGCTCCTGTCACTGCTGTATAACACGGACGGGCTTCTGTCACCGCTACATATCACGGGCGGGCTCCTGTCACCACTATATAACAAGGGCGGGCTCTTGTCATCGCGACATAACACGGGCAGGATCCTGTCACCACTATATAACAGGAGCGGGCTCCTGTCACAGCGACATAACTCGGACGGGCTCCTGTCACCGCAACATAACACGGACGGGCTCCTGTCACCGCTACATAACACGGGCGGGCTCCTGTCACTACGACATAACACGGGCAGGATCCTGTCACGACATAACACGGGCAGGATCCTGTCAGCGCTATATAACACGGGCGGGGCTCCTGTCACCGCTATATAACACGGGCGGGCTCCTGTCACCACGACATAACACGGACGGGCTCCTGTCACCGCTATATAACACGGGCAGGATCCTGTCACCGCTATATAACACGGGCGGGCTCCTGTCACCACAACATAACACGGGCGGGCTCCTGTCACCTCGACACAACACGGGCGGGCTCCTGTCACCGCTATATAACACGGGCAGGATCCTGTCATCGAGACATAACACGGACGGGCTCCTGTCACCGCTATATAACACGGGCAGGATCCTGTCACCGCGACATAACACGGGCAGGATCCTGTTACTGCGACATAACACGGACGGGCTCCTGTCACTGCTATATAACACGGGCAGGATCCTGTCAACATGACATAACACGGGCAGGATCCTGTCACCGCGACATAACACGGGCAGGATCCTGTCACCGCGACATAACACGAGCAGGATCCTGTCACTGCGACATAAGGGGCGGGCTCCTGTCACAGCTACATAACACGGGCGGGCTCCTGTCACCGCTATATAACACGGTTGGGCTCCTGTCACCGCGACATAATGGGCGGGCTCCTGTCACCGAGACATAACACGGGCGGGCTCCTGTCAGGAGGGTACTGCCATAGGTGGAGTGTAACAAGGGGCATGGTTGCAGTTCAAACCCTTTTTGGGCTATTTTGTACTTAAGTTGTGTGTGTGTTACTATGTTGTTAGAACCTTGTAAATTATTGTGACTACTCCAATAGTCATCCCTGTCTTCTATTGCTGTACCTAATAGTCATCCCTGTCCTCTGTTGCTGTGCCTAATAGTCATCCCTGTCCCCTGTTGCTGTACCTAATAGTCATCCCTGTCCCCTGTTGCTGTACCTAATAGTCATCCCTGTCCCCTGTTGCTGTACCTAATAGTCATCCCTGTCCCCTGTTTCTGTCCTTAAAGGAGAAGTCTGACAAAAAAATTTATTGTATTGTATTGCCGCCCAAAAGTTATACAAATCACCAATATACACTTATTATGGGAAATGCTTGTAAAGTGCTTTGAGTGGATTGAAAACTCAGAAAAGCTATGCTCACACGCTGTTGAAATTGAGTGGATGGCCACCATTTAATGGCAATTAAGTACCGTTATTTAAAACAACGGGCGTTATTTGCCGTTACATGTCGGCCATCCACTTAATTTCAACAGCGTGCGAGCACAGCTTTTCTGTGTTTTGAATCCATTCCTGGTTTTGGTTGTGAAATACTGAGCAAAAATACTGTGTGTGAACATGGGAGGAGATTTATCAAACTGGTGTGAAGTAGAATTGTCTTTGTTTCCCCTAGCAACCAATCAGATTCCACTTTGTTGCTAGGGGCAACAAAGACAATTCTACTTCACTCCAGTTTGATAAGTCTTCCCCATAGCCTTTCTCTGTTGGTTCCACTCCTGATATTAAAGTGATAGTCACCCCCCTCACTCTTGTTTCATTTCATTGGGGTTCAGTGTCACCTAGGAGGGACTTCACAGCACCTGGGCCCCATATCCCTGATGGGGAGAAGACCCAACTGTCATGAAGCCCCGCCTAGCTTGTGCTTTACAGTATTAAAATTGCACCATTTATTGCACTTTATAATTTTGTATTCTAAAATGTCTATATACCATGTTTCTTTGAAAATAAGACGTCCTCCTAAAATAAGACACCCCATCTAGCCTAACAACTTGCCTAAAGTAAGGCATCCCCCCGAAAATAAGGCACCCCCACACTAAACTAAGGCACTCCCCAAAAGTAAGGCACCCCCCGAAAGTATGGCCGACCGCCGCCACTTACTGCCAACCAGGACTCACCTAATCCCCTTGTTAACCTTCACAGCCGGCGGTGCAGGCATACTGGTCCATTAACCCCCCACATCCTGCCGCATGTCCAGACACATGCCGGAGGTCACGTCCGGCCGCACGCCCCAATCCCCTTGCAGGTCACACTGAGGATGGTGAGCAGGGGTGATTCTAGCCTCTCTGCTGCCCGAGGCGAACTATAGAATGACGCCCCCCCCCCCCCGTCAATCCGCCCACATTATAATCCACTACTGCCCCCCCCCCCCACTGCTGTCCCCAATAAACATAATGTTTGGTCCCTTGCTGCACAGAGGATGTCAGGAGAGGAGGGGGCTGACTTTATAGGAGAGGTCCCAGCAGCACAGAGGATGTCAGGAGAGGAGGGGGCTAATCCTATAGGAGAGGTCCCAGCAGCACAGAGGATGTCAGGAGAGGAGGGGGCTAATCCTATAGGAGAGGTCCCAGCAGCACAGAGGATGTCAGGAGAGGAGGGTGCTAATCCTATAGGAGAGGTCCCAGCAGCACAGAGGATGTCAGGAGATGAGGGTGCTAATCCTATAGGAGAGGTCCCAGCAGCACAGAGGATGTCAGGAGAGGAGGGTGCTAATCCTATAGGAGAGGTCCCAGCAGCACAGAGGATGTCAGGAGAGGAGGGTGCTAATCCTATAGGAGAAGTCCCAGCAGCACAGAGGATGTCAGGAGAGGAGGGTGCTGATCTTTTAGGAGAGGTCACAGCAGCACAGAGGATGTCAGGAGAGGAGGGTGCTGATCTTTTAGGAGATGGTCCCCCTCTTCCCCCCTTATAGATGGTCCCCCTCTTCCCCCCCTTATAGATGGTCCCCTCTCCCTTATAGATGGTCCCCCTCTCCCCCCTCCCTTATAGATGGTCCCTCCCTTATAGATGGTCCCCCTCTTTCCCCTCCCTTATAGATGGTCCCCCTCTTCCCTCTCTCTCCCCCCCTTATAGATGGTCCCCCTCTTCCCCCCCCCCCCTTATAGATGGTCCCCCTCTTCCCCCCCCTTATAGATGGTCCCCTCTCCCTTATAGATGGTCCCCCTCTTCCCCCCCCTTATAGATGGTCCCCTCTCCCTTATAGATGGTCCCCCTCTCCCTTATAGATGGTCCCCCTCTCCCCCTCCCTTATAGATGGTCCCCTTTCCCTTATAGATGGTCCCCCTCCCCCCCTTATACATGGTCCCCCTCTCCCCCCTCCCTTATAGATGGTCCCCCTCTTCCCCCCCTTATAGATGGTCCCCCTCTTCCCCCCCCTTATAGACGGTCCCCCTCCCGCCCCTCCCTTATAGATGGTCCCCCCCTTATAGATGGTCCCCCTCTTTCCCCCCTCCCTTATAGATGGTCCCCTTCCCCCCCTATAGATGGTCCCCCTCCCTTATAGATGGTCCCCTTCCCCCCCCTATAGATGGTCCCCCTCCCTTATAGATGGTCCCCCCCTTATAGATGGTCCCCCTCTTTCCCCCCTCCCTTATAGATCGTCCCCCTCTTTCCCCCCTCCCTTATAGATGGTCCCCTTCCCCCCCCCTCCCTTATAGATGGTCCCCTTCCCCCCCCCTACCTTATAGATGGTCCCCCTCTCCCCCCCTCCCTTATAGATGGTCCCCCTCTCCCCCCCTCCCTTATAGATGGTCCCCCTCTCCCCCCCCCTTATAGATGGTCCCCTTCCCCCCCCTACCTTATACATGGTCCCCCTCTCCCCCCTCCCTTATAGATGGTCCCCCTCTCCCCCCCCCCCTTATAGATGGTCCCCCTCTCCCCCCCCCCTTATAGATGGTCCCCCCCCCCCTTATAGATGGTCCCCCTCTTTCCCCCCCCCCTTATAGATCGTCCCCCTCTTTCCCCCCTCCCTTATAGATGGTCCCCTTCCCCCCCCCCCCTCATAGATGGTCCCCCTCTCCCCCCCCCCCTTATAGATGGTCCCCTTCCCCCCCCCCCTACCTTATAGATGGTCCCCCTCTTTCCCCCCTCCCTTATAGATGGTCCCCCCCCCCCCTGCACAGCAGATAAAACAAAAAACAGCACACAACTCACCTGCCCTCCGTTCCCCCGTCGAGCCTCTCTGGTCTGGTCCCGGCTGATGTGCGGCTGCCCGGGGTGTCCCGTCCTGTCCCCTGCAGCGCGCGCATCAGAGAGCTCCCCGTGTGCCTGTGGCTGTGACTTCCGGCGCACGGGGATCTCTCTGATGCGCGCGCTGCCGGGGACAGGATGGGACACCTCCGGCAGCCGCGCATCACCCCAGGGACTAAGGCTGCATTCCACGTTCCGTGATCCTGTCGGATCACGGAACGTGGAATGCATGTACTGGAGCCCCCCCGCCCCCGGGCAGTATCTGTAATGAGATGCTGTGAGCGGGGGGGACTGTATTCATAACCGCCGCGCTGTAGTATCAGCACCGCGCGGCTGATTCATTACAGGGCGGCGCTTATGAATACAGTCTCTGCCGCTCACAGCATCTCATTACAGATACTGCCGGGGGGCGGGGGGGCTCCAGTACAGTCAGTGGCGGATTATAATGTGGGCGGCCGCCCGAACCGCCCATATTATAATCTGCCACTGAATGCCGCCCCCACGAAGACAGCTGGTGGCGCCGCCTGAGGCAGACGATTCAAGTCGCCTCATGATTGCGGCGCCCCTGATGGTGAGCATTCCGGGTGGGGAGAGAAATAAGACATCTCCCAAAAATAAGCCATAGTGCCACTTTGGGAGAAAAAATAATATAAGGCACTGTCTTATTTTTCGGGGAAACACAGTGTGTGTACATATATATATACAGTATATATATATATATATATATATATATATATATATATATATATTTATATAATTTATTTATTTTTTTACTGTTGTATACTGTTCACTTTATGGTTTAGGTACATGTCACTAGGGACCTTTGGGAACATTTATGAAAAGGCGAAAATGACTTTTTTAGGCGCAGATGGGGCTGTTTGGCGTAAAAATATTCGCAAAGAGTATTTTTGCGAATATTATTTTCGCATCTGCGCCACCTTCGCCAGTGGGGCGGAGAAGGGGCGTTACGGGAGGTGCGGCATTTATCATTTTTCCGGAGGAAATGCTCTGAGCTGGTGTAGGTTTTAAAATTTTCGCATGGACGGGCTCCGTGCGGTCGGGATTTATGTAGAGGCAATGCGCCTCTACATGAATCCCCTGAGCTCCAGAGCTGCGGGGACATTTGTAAGCCCGGCGTAAAAAACACCGGACTTCATAAATGTCCCCTCTTGTTGTGTTTTGCATATTCCCCATTTGATATTTTATATTTAGGGATTCATTAGTTTTATATAAAATACTTTTATTTATTAATTTTTAGCAGTTTTAGATTGTTGCATGGCTTGTCTTGGGGGCATTCTTTTCTGTAAGATCTTCTATTATTTGCAGACATGAGTTTTAACACCCTTAGGTCATGTTCAGATGCTGTAGGAACATTGGTCGTTGTTTGACCCGGCCGATGACTTGAGATGTTTACCCGACCAATACTGCAGTATCAGATGGATGACCGCACTTCAATTCGCCATAGCACACAATGTAAAGTACGGCCGGGAGCTTTACTTTACACTGTGAGCACAGATAGACCTGTCCGTTATTTTGTGTGGCCGCAGAGAACCACGGCCGTAGTATATACAGCGCGTATACACTATGGCCGTTGTTCTATACACTCTTAATGTCATTAAAGATGCTGTTGATAAAGACCAGTGCGGTCGGAACGCGAGCAGCTCTCACGCAAATAAAGATATATCACTTATGAAATTGCAGTTGCGAGTGCCGGGACTTCTTCATTCCTGCAACATTATTGCTACGTGCACCGCACCACAGATGTGACCGGAGTGCCGATGTCTTTTGTACTTGTCATTAAACAATGGCGGTTGTTGCAACCTGCGTGTCTGCTCTCTGCCCTGTGTGAGAAAAAAAGAGTTGTGCTCAATAGACTTACACTATGAGCCCGACCCATCATGTGACGCGTAGCTGGGAGAGGACCGTGCTTAGCGTGGTCTTCTCCCAATTGGTACAGGTCTGAACACTCAGACCCAGATGAATCCAAACTTATGGCCCGTCTCTATGACATGTCAAAAGTTTTTTTTATAATGACAGTGACACTTTAACATCTTTATTGGTTTGTTGTGGCCAAGATCTATATTTACTGGAGATCTTATATACAACCACTAGGTGGAGTCAATATCTGTTATTAGTTTATGGAGATTCTGCATTATATCTATCACTTTCTATTTGATAACAATCTTATTGTGGATGTTTAGCATTAGTTTCCTTCAGCATTTTAGATCTTTGTGTTATTTTTCTCCCTATATGATCCTCTATATCTGTGTGCATTGGTTGTGGAATACCTTTCTCCATCTTTAGGCTATGTTTACACAAAGTAAGTAAATTATTATTCACAGTCGTTGTTGCCACTTTGCAACACGGCTGTGATTAATACTTAACTTACATTGTGCTGCAGCTAGAGGGCATCCCAGCCAGAGTGTATACACACAGTATACACTCCGGCCAGGAACGCTAGCGACCCACAGAAAAATGACATGTCCGTTTTCTGCAGCCGCTATTCAATGAATAGCGGCGGCAGAGAACCTGTCAGTTCAAACAATGGCTGGAGCCGCACGCTCCATTGTGTGCAGCTGGGAATTCGAATTAAGCAGAAGTGAATATCACCTGGCCTGTACCGCAGTAAACTGGCATGTCAGTTTCTTGCGGCGCCGCTAGGGATCGTGGACTGAGTGTATACCATGTGTATACACTCTGGCCGGGATTTTATAGAAGGCAGCACTACATAAGTTACGTAGTAATCACAGCCGTTGTTACAACGGTCGTGATTATTACGAAACTTACGCAGTGGGAACATGGCCTAGGGGTGCGTTCACACGTACAGGATCCGCAGCAGACTTGATGGCACAGATTTGAAGCTGCAGATTCAAAGCAAATTATTAGTTTCAAATGTGGGCCATCAAATTTGCTGCGGATCCTGTGCATGTGAATCTGCAGCAGATTTGATGGTGCAGATTTGATGCTGTGTTCAGTTATTTAAATGAAATCTGCTGCGGATCCGCAACAG
This sequence comes from Dendropsophus ebraccatus, assembly GCF_027789765.1. Lineage (NCBI taxonomy): Eukaryota > Metazoa > Chordata > Amphibia > Anura > Hylidae > Dendropsophus > Dendropsophus ebraccatus. Next base: position 16,914,993 of record NC_091459.1, on the reverse strand, counting down.
AAAATAAGCTGCGGATCCGGTAAGCGTGAACGTACCCTAAAGCTTTTTTTTTTTATCAACCAAAACCAGCAGTGAATTGAAAAAGCACAGAAAGGCTATGTTCTCACACTGTGGAAATTGGGTGGATGGCCGTCATTTAACAGCAAACAATGGCCACTATTTCAAAACAACGGCTGTTGTTTTAAAATAACAGTAATTATTTGCCATTAAATGGCGGTCATGCACCCAATTTCCACAGTTTGAGAACATAGCCTTTCTGTGCTTTTTCAATTCACTGCTGGTTTTGGTTGAAAAATACTGAACAAAAATACTGTGTGAACATAGTCAAACTTTTACTGAACAGGAAATATCACCCAGAATGCAATATTTAAAAAAAAAAAGTCTTTTTCATCTGTTGTTTTTTTGTATACTGTCCATTTTGGGGTTTGTGAGCTACCAGGACGATTACCTATAACAGGGGTACTCAGCAACTTTTAGTGAAGGTCCACTTACCGGGATCTTTTGTCAGGTGAAGGTCCGAGCTGAACATCAGGAGGAAACGTGTTTTGTTACTTTTCACAAACGTTGTTGAACTAGTTACATACAGAATTGATGCTTATTAGTGGGAAAACTGGCATTTTTTCTCTCTCATCAGCCCTTTGAAATTAGTATGTACCCTCCCTGTTGCTTCCCCAGTAGTATATAGCTGCCCTGTGCGCTCTCCCCCAGTAGTATATAGCCGCCCTGTGCGCTTTCCCCCAGTAGTATATAGTTGCCCTGTGCACTCTCCCCAGTAGTATATAGCCGTCCTGTGTGCTCTCCCCCAGTAGTATATACCCCTCCCTGTGCGCTCTCCCCGTCTAGTATATAGCCCCCCTGTGCACTCTCCCGCAGTAGTGTATAGCCGCCCTGTGCGCTCTCCCCAGTAGTATATAGCTGCCCTGTGCCCTCTCCCCCAGTAGTATATAGCCACCCTGTGCGCTCTCCCCCTGTAATATATAGCCCCCCTGAGCATTCATAATTACTGTGCAGAGCGCAGCTGCAGCAGGGGTCTGGACTGCTGGCCTACGTGGTCCGGGTTCGGACCACGGTCCGCCAGTTGAGCACCTCAGACCTGTAAGGTAAAAAAAAATAGGGGTTTCTTGCAATGATTGCAAGAACTCTGAACTACTAAGGTGATGCAAAAATCTCACTAAGGGTCCATTTACACAGAAGGATTATCTGCCAAAGATTTGAAGCCAAAGCCAGGAATGGATTTGAAAACAGGAGAAATCTCAGGCTTTCCGTTACAACCTGATCTATGTTTATAGTCTGTTTTTGGCTTTGGCTTCAAATCTTTGGCAGATAATCTGTCAGATAATCTTTCTGTGTAAATTCATCCTAATAATAATGCTAAATATTTACACAGAAACATAGAAGATTGCTGGCAAAAAAAAGACCACTGGGTCCATCTAGTCTGCCCTTTTAGTATGTCCTTTCTTATTATCTTAGGATAGATATATGTATATACCGGGCAGGTTTACATTCTGTTATTGTAGATTTACCAACCACATCTGCTGGAAGTTTGTTCCAAGCATCTACTACTCTTTTAGTAAAGTAATATTTTCTCACGTTGCTTCTGATTTTTCCCCCAACTAACCTCTCACTGTGTCCTCTTCCCTCCTGAACCTTATTTAGTCCTGTAACATATATAAAGGTTTCCATCATGTCCTCCCTTTCTCTCCTTTCCTCCAGACTATACAGATTCACAAGTCTTTCCTGATATGGTTTATGCCTACACCCTCCACCATTTTTGTAGCCCGTCTTTGGGCCCGTTCTATTTTATCAATATCTTTCTGTAGGTGAGGTCTGCAGAACTGGACACAGTATTCCAGATGTGATGTCACTAGAGCTCTATACCAACACAGAACTAGAATAATATTTCATATTATTTGCAGTATGGCTTTGTACCACAAGATGTCCTCGTAGTTTCATTCTTCAGGAATCATTGCGTGCAATTTATCCAAGATTTCATTTGCCAATAGTAAATGCCTTTATTTATAGTATGTATTAATACAGGGAAATCAGATCAGTGGAAAATATTTTATATAATCAGATTTAAACAAAATTATTTTTGTGTTAATTTTTACCTATAACCACCACAGGTAGATGAAAACTTAGTTTAATTGGATATATACAGAAATATGTATCATGCCACTGTGGAAGTGGAATAGTATAGAAAAATAAATAAATGCAAAAAGAAAATGAAAACAAATCCCAGTATGGGATAGACAGTAACTAGCAAAGTGGCCTATTGTACCCTATCTGACCACTAAGTCCTCTATGTGTGAGCGTCCCCACCAGGGGAGTGTATCCCTACACTAGGTAAGTGAAGTCAGTGTGGTGTAATGCATAGGTCACAACGAAAGAAAAGATAGCCATCAATGACCAACTAATGTAGGTTAAACAAGGTCTTTTTTTATTGTAAGTGGGTGATCAGAAAAAAACACCCCACGTCTGCCGACGTGTTTCTCCCGTTCAGATCAACGGTTTCATCAGGGAGGTGGGGTATTGTAGTAAGGTGTTTAAGGCTTAATGCGACAGCCCAATGTCTGATGAGTCTGAAAAGAATGAGGTAATATGTAAATGAATCCTGTATCCTTCCCTAGGTTCGTGGTTTGATATGAATCCCCTGTTATGGATAGAGCATACCTGAGAGCTTGCTAGGATAGTAGTCCTAGCAAAACAAAACAAAGTTTTGTCTATGTGATGGTATAAATTCTGGCTGCATCCATAACCCACGGACTAGCCCGTAACTACTACTATCCTAGCAAGCTCCCAGGTATGCTCTATCCATAACAGGGGATTCATATCAAACTACGAACCTAGGGAAGGATACAGGATTAATTTACATATTACCTCATTCTTTTTAGACTCATCAGACATTGGGCCGTCGCATAAAGCCTTATGCACCTTAATACAATACCCCACCTCCCTGATGAAACTGTTGACCTGAACAGGAGAAACGCGTCGGCAGACGTGGGGTGTTTTTTCTGATCACCCACTTACAATAAAAAAGACCTTGTTCAACCTACATTGGTCAAATACACTCTAGACATTACACTACATCATTGACGGCTATCTTATCTTTTATTGTGACCTATGCATTACACCACACTTACTTCACTTACCTAGTGTAGGGATACACTCCCCCGGTGGGGACGCTCACACATAGAGGACTTAGTGGTTAGGTAGGGTACAATAGGCAACTTTGCTAGTTACTGTCTATCCCGTACTGGGATTTGTTTTCATTTTCTTTTTGCATTTCTTTTGGTTTATTTATTTTCCTATACTATTCCACTTCCACAGTGGCATGATACATATTTCTGTATATATACAATTAAACTAAGTTTTCATCTACTTAGTCGTGTATTACAGTTTCTTTTTCCGTTTTGAATATACACTATTTCCAAACTGTAAACACAACATCCCATCACACAACCTACAGTGGGACACCTTCGGTATACGTAGAGGTATAACCAGTAGGAGACATATAGTAATTTACACGAAAAAAAGAAAGCGCCAGAAAAAAGGAAACAAAAAGCTAAAAAGCTGGCATTTTCTTGAGTGTTTTTCATGCAAAAGTTGTGTTTAAGGGAAGCCTTAAAGGGGTTGTTAAATATATATATATATTAAATGATCTGTTCCCAGCAAGTGCTAGAGATTTGTAATTTACTTCTATTAGAAAATCTCAAAAAATCTTCCAGTACTTATCAGCTGCTGTGATGTTCTACATGTGGTGTATTCTTTTAAGTAGGGCTGGGCGATATGGGCAAAAATAAAAATCTCAATTTTTAAAATTTTTTGGACGATTCTCGATTTAAATCTTTTTTCCCCCTTTTTGCTAAACAAACAGAACATTCTTTCTCCTTGCAGCATCAGATACTATTTTAATGAAGTTTAAGACAACTATATTGCTTCCCAGTATAACAGTACTCCCCCTGTGCCCCCATGTAGTTGACAAGCGCCCTCTGTGCCTCCATGCAGTAGACAAGCCCCCTCTGTGCCCCCATGAAGCAGACAAGCGCCCTCTGTGCCTCCATGTAGTAGACAAGCCCCCTCTGTGCCTCCATGTAGTAGACAAGCCCCCTCTGTGCCTCCATGTAGTAGATAAGCCCCTCTGTGCCTCCATGTAGTAGACAAGCCCCCTCTGTGCCCCCATGAAGCAGACAAGCGCCCTCTGTGCCTCCATGTAGTAGACAAGCCCCCTCTGTGCCTCCATGTAGTAGACAAGCCCCCTCTGTGCCTCCATGTAGTAGACAAGCCCCCTCTGTGCCTCCATTTGGTAGATAAGCCCCTCTGTGCCCCATATAAGTAGGTTTGCCAACTGTGTGCCACTCTGTGCCCCCATATAGGAGATCTTCTTTGTGCTTCCATCTAGGTAGGGTGCAGTAGTGTAGGTATAGTGGATAAGGGGTGTAATAGTACAGGTATAGATGAGAGATGTAGTAGTACAGGTATAGATGAGGGGTGTAGTAATACAGGTACAGATGAGGGGTGTAGTAGTACAGATATAGATAGGTGTTGTAGTAGTACAGGTATAGTTGAGGGGTGTACTAGTACAGGTACAGATAAGGGGTGTAGTAGTAGTACAGATATAGATGAGTGTTGTAGTAGTACAGGTACACATAAGGGTGTAGTAGTAATACAGATATAGACGAGTGTTGTGGTAGTACAGGTACAAATGAGGGGTGTAGTAGTAGTACAGGTATAGATGAGGGGTGTAGTAGTAGTACAGGTACAGATGAGGGGTGTAGTAGTACAGATATAGATGAGTGTTGTATTAGTACAGGTATAGTTGAGGAGTGTTGTAGTAGTACAGGTACAGATGAGGGGTGTAGTAGTAGTAGTACAGGTACAGATGAGGGGTGTAGTAGTAGTAGTACAAGTACAGATGAGGGGTGTAGTAGTACAGGTATAGATGAGAGGTGTAGTAGTGGTACAGGTACAGATGAGGGGTGTAGTAGCACAGATATAAATGAGTGTTGTATTAGTACAGGTATAGATGAGGAGCAGGCTGGGGGTGACTGGAGCAGGAAGGCACATACCCGGTATACCCCTCCTCCTCCTCCTCCCACCCCCGGCACACACGCTCCCCTCCCACCACACACTGAGGTCCCCAGTCTCTGCAGGAGGCCGCAGGGACTGAAAAATAGGGTGAAAGCATTGCTGCAGTTACTGGAGCTGTACAGCAGGATCGGGGGCACAGCGCAGACCCCTAATCCTGCTGTACAGCTCCAGTAACCGCAGTAACCTTGTCACCTCTGCCCTTGTCACAGGAACTCAGCTGTCCCTGTGGCTTCCTCCTTCTCCAGAGACCAGGAGCTTATTTTGCTATGTGTAAGGAGCGGGTCAGCAGTGGCTCTACACATCGCCCGCACCTCACCACCCTACCTGCACTTCACCGTGCTGCTTGCCCCGCACCTCACTGCCTGTCATGCACTTCACCCCGCCGTCCACCCTCAGTGATTTTTTTGTGAAAATTGAATTTACGATTTTCGCAAAAAATCTAATTGATTCTTAAATTCTGTGCGAATTAATTTGATTAATCCCCCAACCCTACTTTACAGTCTGACACAGTGCTCTGTGCTGCCACCTCTGTCCATGCCAGGAACTGTCCAGAGCAGCAGCAAATCTCCTGCTCTCCAGACTGGAAAGGATACCACTTCCTGCAGGATATACAGCAGCTGATAAGTACAGGAAGATTTTAATTTTTTTTTATTAAAGTAAATTACAAATTTCTGGCACCAGTTGATTTGAAAGAAAAAAAAATTGTGAACTACCCCTTTAAAAATCGAAGTCTGAATAGTCTGGAGATAAGAAGGAAAAGGGGGTGGGGGATGATCGAAACTTTAAATATGTTAAAGTGTCCCTGTCATGACTGCCTGCTTCTACATTAGTGGCAAGTTTTAATAGGGGTCACATGCATTATTGCATCCATAGAGACTCAAACCTCTAAATTAACAGAGGAACCTGCCGCTAATCCAGAAGTGGGCAGTCATGTCAGGTACATTTTAAAGGGATAAATAAAGTTCAGGAGGGAAGTGTTTTTAATAAAAAATTTAACAAAAGAACAAGGGGACATAGATGAGGTTAGCTAGGGGAAAGATTAAATGCAACATGAGTAAATCATACTTTACTTAAAGGAGAAGTCCAGCAAAAATTTTTGTTAAAGTATTGTATTGCCCTCCAAAAGTTATACAAATCACCAATATACACTTATTACGGGAAATTCACATAAAGAGCTTTTTTCCCTGCACTTACTACTGCATCAAGGCTTCACTTCCTGGGTAACATGGTGATGTCACTTCCTGGATAAAATGGTGATGTCACGACCCGACTCCCAGAGCTGTGCGGGCTGTGGCTGCTGGATAGGATGATGGCAGGGGGATGCTCAGTGTCCCTCCAGTGCCCTTTGTCCCTCAGTGTCCCTCTGCCATTATCCTCTCCAGCAGCCACAGCCCGCACAGCTCTGGGAGTCACGTGACATGACCATTTTATCCAGGAAGTGACATCACCATGTTATCCAGGAAGTGACATCACCATGTTATCCAGGAAGTGACATCACCATGTTATCCAGTAAGTGACATCACCATTTTATCCAGGAAGTGAAGCCTTGATGCAGTAGTAAGTGCAAGGAAAAATCTCTTTATGTGCATTTCCCATAATAAGTGTATATTGATGATATGTATAACTTTTGGAAGGCAATACAATACTTGAATAAAAATTTTCACCAGACTTCTCCTTTAAGAGCAGTAGATCCTTGGAACAAACTTCCAGCAGATGTAGTTGAGAAATCTACAGTAACTGAATTTAAACATGTCTGGGATAAACATATATCTATCCTTAGGGTCCTTTTCCAGGGGTGTCAAACTCCTCAAGTCCCTCAAGTTGTTGCAAAACTACAAATCCCATCATGCCTGGGCAGCCAAAGCTTTAGCTTTGGCTGGAAAGGTATAATGGGAATTGTAGTTTCGTAACAGCTGTAGGGCCTGAGTTTGACACGTGTGTTTTAGACTAAGTGATTTCTCGACTGTAGGGTGCCGTATACGAGCTCCGAGAAATCGAGCAGATGGGCTGCATGAACAATCCTTGTGTCATTTATGCAGCCCCGGAAACTGACCACACGGATATGTATATATGCTGTTTCCAGACCACAAGCAGCAGTCCATACATACCAGGCCACGTTGCTTGTGATCTGGTATTTGGCTCTCCGGTCCTCGCACCAGCTGTATCTTCCCACCACCTCCTCTGACTGTCAATCATTCTGGAGGAGCATCAGCCGGAGGACCAGAGAAGCAGATGCCGGATCACAAGCAGTGTGGCTGGTATTTATGGTTAAAATTCGTATCTGTAATTTTTCTTTCTTCGAGTCAACAGGCAGCAGAAAAGGGATATTCCATCCCCCACTCACCTCTCCAGGACCACCCACCTAGATCAATCAAATAATTAAACAAATGAGGTTAGCTACAGTATAAGTATCCACCACAGACAATGCCACGTGTTTTAAACAAAATAGATGCAAAATATAACATTTATTGGGTGGGTATTTGTGTGCTGCCTGTCGACTCGAAGAAAGAAAAATTACAGGTACAAATTTTAACCTTCTTCTTCGTCGCCAGGCAGCACAGAAGGGAACTGCATAGAATAAGTATGAATAACTGGGAGGGGTTAATTTTGCATAGCAGCAGTCAGCACCCCTTCACTGAAGGCTGGATTCTGGTTTTGTGTATTCAACCTGTAATGCTTAGAGAATGTAGATGCAGAGGACCATGATGCAGCGTTACATATCTCCTGCAATGGAAGCTGGACTCTTTCCGCCCACAATGTTGAGGTGGAGCGGGTGGAATGCGCTCTAAGAGGATATAGAGGCTCTTTGTCTTCCAGCTTGTAAACTTCATGGATGCACATCTTTATCCACCTTGCCAGGGTATCCTTAGAGGCTTTCTTGCCCTTATTAGGCCCTTAAAACTGTAAGAAAAGATTCTCTTTCTGACGAAATTGAGCAACTCTGGAAGTTTATATGGACAGAGTTCTTTAAACATCTTTAAACATCTTCATCTTTAGGATTTTGAAAAAATACAGGTAGAAATGATTCTCTATTCACATTGTCAACAGACCCCACTTTGGATAAGAAAGATGGAACAGTTCTGATACGGACCCCTTCAGGCAGGAACTTGAGGTAAGGAACACGGGAGGACAATGCTTGAAGCTCACCAGTCACTAAGCCTCGTAGCCGAGGTTATTGCTACAAGAAACAAGGTTTTGTACGACAGCCATTTAAGATCTACATTCTGTAAAGGTTCAAAGGGGTTAGTCTGACACGTCTCAGGAAAAGGCTTAAAGAGTCACGGTCATATTTTTATTTTTTTGCAGAAATCAGGCGATTTTAAGAAACTTTGTAATTGGGTTTATTAGGCAAATATGTCATTATCTGCATTCAAAAAGACTTTTCCCAGGTCCCCCCCCCCTCTCCTCTTTTCCATTCACTGCAAAATATCAGTAAATTTTGTCTTGTTGCATCAGACACAACCCAGTCTGTTCTATAGAGAGGGGAGGGGGGAGGAGGAAGGAGGTAGATGAGTCGGCAGCAGAGAGCAGAGAACAAGGCATTACACAGCTGGGAGCTCCATGAATATGGTATTCCATGGTATTCAGAGGTCAGAGAGGTCAGTGCTGACTGTCAGAGAAGATGGCCGGTGATGTAGCTGTAAATTAACTCTTTGTTGTCCTGTTTTGGTGCCTCATCTCCCTCCACCCCTCCCCTCTCCATACACAATGATGAAGACGGGGGGAGAGCTTCAAACTGTTTTTTCATGACAAAAAAAAGGAATTTTGCGGCTAATAAACCCAATTACAAAGTTTCTTAAAATCGCCTGTACTATTGTTTTCTGCAACAAAAAAAAATAAATAAATTAAACAACAGTGACACTTTAAGTCCCAGGATGCCTTCAAGGCTTTGAAAACTCTGGCTGACTGGAGAATTTTCTGTCCGTAAAAGCAATGATAGCGGTAAGATGAGCATGTAAAGTGTTTACTTTGAGTCCTTTATCAAAGCCACTTTGCAAAAATTGCAAAACAAGTGAAACTGTGAGTTCTTGATAATTTTTACGTTGTAACCAGACGGAGAATACTTTCCATAGTCTGTTATAGGTAGCGTCAGTAGGCGGTCTTCTTGCCGCAAGTAAGGTCTTTATAACTTCTTCTGAAAGACCCAGGCTTCTCAACCTGCCGGTCTCAAGAACCATGCCGTTAGGTGTAACTTGTGGACTTGCAGATGCAGAAATCCCCTCTGATGAAGGAGGTCCTTGAGAGGCGACAGTGTCCAGTAATCTCCCTTTAAAACCTCCAGGAGTACAGGTATACATGCCCTGCGAGGCCAGAATGGGTGATCATAATCACTAGAGGTGTCTCTTAAGTCGGGAGGGGCCATGACATCTCCTGGTTGAACTAGTCCAAGAACAGTCTTTATTGTGTCCATATTGAACTTGTTTTTTTGTAAAGATTGGTTCAAGTAACATAGGTCTATTATTAATCGCCATTTTTGACCTGGCTTGGGCACTGGAAAAAGCCTTGAGTAAACGCATGAGCCTTCTTCCTCTCGGGGGATCGGCTCTAGAGCTCCTTTATGAAGAAACTCTGTTACCAGATTGTTGACTAAATGATCTTCTGCTCGATTTACAACGAATCTGTCTCGAAGCTGGCGAGCAAACTCCTGCAAGTATCCTTTGGCAATGATGGATCTGACCCATTTGTCGTTTGTAATTTGATCCCATTCTAAAGTGAAGGTAGTGAGTCTTGCGCCGACAGGAAAAGTGCTTCTGGAGGCAAAATTCCGATTTTTGATTGCCGAAATCGTTCTGTTTCTTTTGGGACTTTCCCTGCAATCTGCTTTTAAAATTCTTTTCACCTTTGTCCTGACCGGTGCGTCTGCGAAAATTGCTTCTCCCCCTTTGGCAACGAAGCCCTTTAATGCTTCTGCTCTTGAATGATTATGGCAAAGACAAAAACTATCCAGAGGGGAGCCAATCAGCCTACCCGGTTCAAAGGGTAGCGAGACGAAATTATTTTTGGAAGCTAGATCCCCAGTCCATGGTTTTAACCATATGGCTCTCCTAGTGGAATTGGCAATAGCCATATTCTTAGGGGTTACTTTCACAACATCAAGAGGGAAGTCACACAGGAAGTCAGCTGCTGATTTTAAAGAAGCCATCTGTTCCAGTAGCTCATCTCTAGGGACGCCATCTTTAATATCACTTGTGAGGTGACTTAACCAGAGACTTAATGCCCTAGGAATAGGCACTGACGAAAGAGCTGCTTTGTTCAAGGATGCTAGATTGCAATGGACCTTCTTAAGCAGAGTATCTGCCTTCCTGTCCATAGGATCTTTCAACAGAATCAAGTCGTCAGCTGGGAAGTTAGTCTTTCTGGAGAGCTTGGCGACTGCACGATCCACTATACAGGGAGATTCCCATTTCTCAGAGACTGCAAGATCCAATTTATATACTGACCTTGATCCAAGGTCAAGCCTCTTGTCTGGTCTTTTCCACTCTTTCTCCATAATGTGGCTAAGAACATGATGACCTGGCAGTACACTGGATCTTTTCTTGGGGAAGTAAAAGAGACTCTCTTTGTATTGAGATGTGGACTCATGTTTCTTTGATTCCACGCTCTTATTTACTAGATTAATGAGCTTATCAGCAGCCTCTTTTTTGAATAAATAGAAATCTTCAGAGATTTCCGGCTCAGATCCAGACCCAGAGATTTGTTCATCAGAAGCAGATGAAGGAGAGACTGTATGCTTATGATGTTTGGCTCGCTTAGAAGGAGGAACCATATCTTCCCTGAGTGCACGGAAACCAGGTGAGCATCTCATTCAATTCACCCAAGAGTCCTTGGGTCTGCTCCTGCAGAGCGCACTGAAGAGACTCTCTAGTCCTGCGACCAGACCGAGAAGATGAATCGCGCCTCTGAACAGGGGTCATTTACACTTAAACGCTGTGGTGAGATTGCGGCATTTAAGGGGTTAATGGCAGGTGGCTGCGAGATCGCGGTCGCCCGCAATTGAGGGTGAGGGCCTGGCTGCAGATAGCAGCCGGTCCTCACGCACTGTGGGGCGAGCTCAGCTTGTGAGCCTGCTCCTTAGCCCAGGACCGCGGCAAGGCGTACATTTACGTCCTCCTGCCTTAAGGCCCAGGCAGCGGGGGCGTAAATGTATGCCCGTGGTCCTTAAGGGGTTAAAGGGCAACGCCAGCGATTTTTTTTTTTCTTTCATATCAACTGGTACCAGAAAGTGCCAAAAATTTGTAATATACTTCTATTGAAAAATCTCCAGTTTTTCAGTACTTATCAGCTGCTTTATGTCATAGACATAGATATGTAGGACATACATCAGCTGATAAATACTGGAAGACTTGAGAGAATTTTTAAAAGAAGTAAATTACAAATCTGTCATTTTCTGAAACCAGTTGATTTGACAGAAAAAAAAACATTTAGCTGGAGTTGCCCTTTAAAAAGTGTACCGCTTTTGCTCCCTGTGAACTGGCGCTAAGAAAAGGGCAGACTAGTTGGACCTAGTGGTCTTTTCCTGTAGACAGACAACTATGTATGTGTTACAACATGGCGTGAAAATGGATCAGTGCAGCATTTAAATATAGTAAGAAGGAGGAGAAGATCCACAGCGTCCAAAAAGTTTTGTTGTCTTTATTATGAGGCATATAAAAAGTTACAAAAGATAAAAACGTAGGCCTACATGTTTCGGGGAAACACACCCCCTTGATCACGGCAGTACAGACTGTGAAAGTAATAAAGACAACAAAACTTTTTTTGGACGCTGTGGATCTTCTCCTCCTTCTTACTATTATTACCGGGTGCGGCCCGCTACTACTCCACTTGCTCCTGCCTGAACGTCCACCATCACACAACAAACCACCTATGGTGAGCTGAGTTTTTTCTTTGTTCATGAGCATTTAAATATGCCTATTACCAAAAAAGAAAGCCATTGGTTTCTCTTTAACTTCCAATATGTGAAAGATTGTCTGATAATTTCTTGTTCTCTATTGTTGCTAGCCACATACAAGTACTGCATAATGAATTAGTGCACGTGCTGAATGAGGTGCAGTTGGTCTTACACATTACATCAGCTGGACCTGAGTAATCTGAATCAAAGGAAAATGCAGTTAGTGGCCATTGATATCACATCCTTAAGTGCAGATAGAATTCTATTTGTGTTTGACCTGGAATATATTACTAGAGGCAAATCCGATATACACATGACCAGACTTCCAAGCAACTCCAGACAAAAGTTTCTTTTGAGATGAAGCGGACATAAAAGGATCATTGTCATGACAACAGGAATAAATCCGTTAAAAATATGCTTGAATCTAGTCCAAGAGGCAGTGAAAGCTAAATTGTCTTTATAAAGACTGGAGTTCTTTTGTTATCAACTTCCCTTAAAGCCACCCATGGTCACCATGAATTAAGTACAGATCACATCCACAGATTTTAGCCACATCGGGAGAAGCCTTATTGGAATTTTGATACAGATGTTATCTACACCACTAGAGATTCATCTGAAGTTCATTAAAGGGGTATTCCACTCAAACATAACTTTATGTTGCTGCCCATGGTGAGACTAACAATTCCTTCCACACTTTTTATCTATTCAGTCTCCTTCCCCCAGTTCTCAGCTGCTGCTATCTGCTGAAGACACAAAAATCTGTGTGTGAGCCTCTCTCTCTGTCTCCCCCCTCCCTTCTGAGACAGCTGTTATTTTTCATTGAGGCTGCTGTTTCCATCCCCTATATCTGAAAACTATATGAAATGAATATATTTCAAAGGAAAACTGACATCACAGATAGGTTTTTGGAAACTGGCAGCACGAATATATGCATATCACACAAGCATTGCATACATTCCTTTGGCGATCTGGCATAATCACAAAAAACTTTATTTCAGGCTGAACGTGTCATAGTCAGCTCCTGCCCCACGCTCTGGCCGCTGCTGTATCTTCAGGCCAGCACCCTGACCTCATCCAGAATGATTGACAGGCAGCTTCTCTTCAGGATTTCAAAGTGAGATGGCTGTCAATCATTCTGACGAGGCGGGGCAGAAACCTGAAGATACCACAACAGCAGCCACCCCGCGTAACAGGAGCGGCAGCAGCAAACCACCGCTATCTCCTATGGCATGGGTCTCCAAACTGCGGCCCTCCAGCTGTTGCGAAACTACAACTCCCATCATGCCTGGAAAGCTAAAGCTTTGGATTTGGCTGCCCAGGCATGAATGGGAATGTAGTTTTACAACAGCTGGAGGGCCGCAGTTTGGAGAACCATGTCCTATGGATTTAAGATCATCTGGGGAGCCACTCGGGCACCTCCCAGAGGAGCAAGCAAGCACTGATCTGACAGGTCAGTACTCTCTTTCTCCTGCTGATTGGCCCATGTAATAGGGGCTTAAGGGTCCTTGTACACACAAAGATTTTTCTGCCACAGGGGACCTCAAACTAGTACTGATCACCGATATTGACTCATTTGCGATGTCTTTACATGACATGAGAAATGTAGCAGCTGGGCTGCACAAACAATCCATGAATCATTTGTGCAACCATGGAAACTGACAGCACAGATATACATATATCCATGCTGTCAGTTTCCAGATCGCACAGCAATACATACTTACCGCTGCTGCTGCTGTTCCCCCAGTTCTCCCGTCCAGCAGCTTACTTCAGGCCCCACCTCCTTCAGAATGATTCACAGTTGGAGGAGACACAGCAACTGGACAGGAGAGCCGGAGAATAGGATTCCAGCGGTATGTCTGTCCGTGCTGTCAGTCACCTTTTATCATCTTCGGCCTCACATCCTTTGTTTACACAGGTGGCAGGTGACAAATTTTAAAGCCTTTTCTAAATATACAAAGATCATTCCAATTATTGGCTTCAGGGGGTTCCATACAATATAATGTGTCAAAGACTCGAGCTATAACAAAAGACCTAGAATCATGTAAAAAGGCTGAGCATTGTTCCTCTGCACTGAGGGAAACACACCCAGACATGACCTTTGTATCCCTAAGAGATAAAGGTGTTTTATAAAGGTTACCTTTACTAGGAGTTCCATATGTACAAACATGACAGTTACACATCACATGATCCTGTCGTACATCCCGGAGCTGCACGTGAGTCACGGCCACCCTGCACTGACGTTACCATATATGTAATTATACAGTTCAAATGCATTTTTTTACATTGTTAAACCTATGAGGGGAGATATATCAAGCAGTATTATGGTCCTTTAGCATACTTGTCGGCCAAACATGCCACTCGTGAAGGACATAGACCCCAGTATTAAAGGGGTACTCCAGCAAAAAATAAATAAATAATATATATATATATATGCGCGCAGGGCCCTCACTCTTCATGTATGGATAATTATATGTATTATATTATATCTCTGTAATGTTTATTTTAGTCTATGTATGTACCCCCAGAATTGTACAGTGCTGCGGAATATGTTGCCGCTATACAAATAATATATAATAATTTTATTTATTTATTTTTCAAATCAACTGGTGCCAGAAATTTGTAATTTACATCTATTAAAAAATATCAAATGTTCCAGTACATATCAGCTGCTGTACGTAGAAGTGGTGTATGGAGAGCAGGGGAGGTTTTCTGATTCAATGTTTTTATTAGGTTTTTTTAAGAACAAATTACAAAAGAGAAAATCTATAAGCACTGACTTCAGTGCCAACAGTATAGTTAACGTTTAGAAACAACAGGAATAACATTCGGTATATTATATAGATATAAAATTGTGGTAACATACATTCAGCATGGTAGAACTGCATTAGGTGCAGCACCTCCTGAGGTGTAAAGTATACTGGTTTGTCAGTAAAGATAATATACAAGGTAAAGAGAAAAATATATTATAATATAATGTACATTTCCTCAAAGCCCATATGCGAGCTGCTCATTGTGAAGGTGGTTTTCTATGGCGATTTGCTGCTGCTCTGGACAGTTCCTGACATGGACAGAGATGGCAGCAGAGAGCCCTGTGTCAGACTGGAAAGAATACACCACTTTCTGCAGGACATACAGCAGCTGATACGGACTGGAAGAATTGAGATTTTTTTTTAATAGAAGTAAATTACAAATCTCTGGCACTTGCTGGAAGCCACTAAAAAAAATAAGCAATTGACAAGCTCCTTAAGAAGCGGCAATTTTATGGTGTAAAGATCATCGGGATTACTTCTCTTTTGCAGCATAAAAATATGTTTATTTACAAGTTCTCCTGCCATTACTATGCAGAGGAATCTGGTACAACAGTCAAAAATTAACAAAAAAAAAACCCACAACATAAATGAAGCAAAATAAGCATTAATACTAGTGTGTTCTTGAGCAAATAGGGCAAATAGGATTCCTAATGCTGTACCAGGGGCTTCACAGACATTGCTTGGTTAAATTATTATTATGCCTTTGTACATAACTGAAGTAGTTGGTGGGCTGTAACGGATGATAGTGCATATACAGGTCAGTTACTGCAGTGTCGGCATAGTCCATGCCTTATAGATTATCCTGACCAAGTAGCAAACTCCTAAAAGGACGGTTCTGTACAGATGTCATGTTCCTGTTAATCCCCTGTAGACGTCTTAAGCATCAGCTGTAGTCTCAGCACAATCTCCATTTGGATAGCTCAAGATAGTCAAAGCTGTTCCTTCATCCAGGTGTTCTGCTGTCAGAAAAAGAAAAGAGTTAATTACATTATTAAATTATCTCTATATATTTCCTGATACCAAAGAAAAATAGAGAGAAATCTAATCACTGCAGTTTCCTTAACCCCTTCTGGATGAGACCAATTTTCTTTTTTGCGTTTTCGTTTTTTCTTCCTTGTGCTTAAAAGGCCATAGCAGTTGCATTTTTCCACCTAGAAACCCACCTGAGCCCTTATTTTTTGCGTCACTAATTGTACTTTGCAATGACAGGCTGAATTTTTCCATAAAATATGCTGCGAAACCAGAAATAAAATTATATGCGTGGTTAAATTGGAAAAAAAAAACATAATCGCGGCTGAGCAGCTGATGACACGACAGAGGGGCGCCGGCATCAGGGACGGCTGGAGCGATTCGGCCGGCCTCCCGAAGATTACGTCGTAGACAGAAGATGGGGGACGGGGGGGCGACGCACGTCAGCTATGTATGGTACACTACACTTCCGGGTCCACGTGTGGGGGTGGGGGAACACGGGGAAGGGGGCGATTCACATACATAACATACATTACAAAGTTGTATAACTTTGTAATGTGTGTTATTTTGTGAATAATTTCTTAGCGCCACACTACCCCTTTAAGTCCTTCACAACCCAGCCCAAAATGGCATGAAATGACCAGGCCTGCACCATCTTGGATATAGATTTTAGAAAAACTTGTAACTTAGGAACTGCAGCAGCTAGAAAGACAGGAGATGGCTCAAGGGGACTTACATACTTACATAGTTAGTATGTCCATAAAGTTCAACCAAGGAGGGGACTTGGTGGGTAAGACCAGCTTGGGAGCATTTCCTTATTTAGCTCTTGGGAGGAATACCCCTTTAAATCCCTCTAGAGGATGAGCAAACCTGATTACCGGTGGGTAAAGAAGCAAATGCAGAACTAGGAAAACATGGATGGCGATTGCCCGCTCAGCCAGTCACTGACTGGGGCAATGTTTGGCACAGTCACTGATTGGCTAGCAAGACTAAGCGCGCATGCGCGAAACGCGTCAGTCACCTAGGCCACACAGCATGAATTGCTCAGCTGTTTTTTAACATGATTTAATAAAATTTGGAATTTTTAATTTACCATTTGGAGTGCCGGATCATCACCTTTCATTCTACCATTTGACCGCCGACGGATAGCCACCGCCAGGACCCGTGCACCCTCCCACATATGCCGAGATCCTAACGGACATACAAGGAGGTGAGCTGATCTCCACCATTCATTTATTGTTCACTGATTGGCTAGGTGGGCAATCACACAGATGGGGTACGATGTTTCTGCCAGCAGAGCTGCAGGATCCCGGCTGAGTTGAATGGGACCTGGGAGCGGCACTACAGAGGCACGGGGACGGGTGAGCTCATTTGTTTGTTACTTTCTCACCCACCCCTGCCTTCCATTTTTACAGTCCATAGGTCTACGGATTCTGTCATTCGCCATTTCTTCTACATACTATACACTGACCGGTGATGGCTGCTCCACAGATTTGTGTGCTGCTGGCCCTGTTTTGTCAATCAAGCAGGGTCCAGGTGTGGGTGGCAGAGCAAGGAGGCCTTTAAAGGGGACCTGTCACCCCAGCTGCTGGGGTGAAGCCCGCCCGACCCCCCGGTGGAGCCCCTTATACTTACCCCTTCCTCAAAGTCCTGATCCGACGGGGATTTCTCGGCAATGGGACGGGGTCCGGGACCAGGACTTCGAGATGGGGATGAGTATAAGGGGCTCCCCCGGGGAGGGGGCTTCACCCCGGAAGCCAGGGTGACAGGTCCCCTTTAAGATTACAGCAGATCAGGAGTTTGGCAAAGCCTCTCTATGACACTATGCACTGGAGAATAAACGCGTTTTTCTATGTTCTGGAAGCACAGATGCATGTAAGAAAGGTACCGTGTGTCTTCTTCACCTAACAGTGTCAGCAAAAGAACTAAAAATAGTCTAATGTTATTCCCATGGTGGGAGTGTTATCTTATTTTGACATGTAAATTGCAATGTATGTACCGCACTGCTCACCCTACCTGGTTGCGTAATGAAGCATAAAAGTAAAAGTAGGGATGAACGTCCCAAAAACAATCAGTTACGGACGTTGGCAGTTTATATCAGCTCCAATTTTATACAATCTAAAAAATCTGGTTCCTGTATAGTGTGATTATAGCCAAGTCATAAAGAATGACACTTCCCTATTGGAAGAATGAAGAGCAGAGGAGGACAGCAGTGTCTATATAGCACAGGGTTCAAACTCTCTCCGACTGTGACAAAACTACAATTCCCATCATGCCTGTCTAGTAGTTGGAGGGAGTAACCAATCAGGTTTCTGCTTTAAACCTTCTAAAGCTCCAGGGAAATGAAAGCAGTAATCTGATTGGTCGCTATGGGCAACCGTTAAGCTTTGGACGCGCAGCAGCCAATAGCGTACCTGCGGCAGTCAGCGCCTCACACGCCGCTCTCTGCACGTCTCGCCGACTCTCCTCATGTCCCGGTGTTAGCGCAGCGGCTCGTACCTCACAGCAGGGTCCGTCTCTATTGTTTAACGGGAAGACGGAGCGCAGGAGGGACAGGAGAGTAGAGACCGCGGACTGGGCACACGCGGGGCTCTCCTCCTCAGTGATCGCCTCCTGGCCGTTCACCTTCTCTCCGGGCTGCATTACCACCCCGACCACAGCGCCACCTCGCGGTAGTCGCTTGCGTATATCCCTCAGTATTTCCCGCAGTTGGCGGTGGGATGCGGGGAGCGCTAAGGATTCCGGGCGGCACAAGAAGAATAGGAGTCTGAAGCGGCCAGTCCGCCCGGGGCCCGGCTTCTGCTCCCCCTTGCAGTCGGGCTTATGTTTCGGCGGCTCTTTAGCCTTGAATATGTCTCCGCCATTCAGCAGCTCGACCGGGAAGAGCTCCCTCAGAAAGTTCTCGAGCAGAGCCCGGCTCTCCGCCCGCTCCCACAGCTCCCCGACCAGCAGCACCTGCTGCGGGCCCCCGAGCCGCTCCAGCACCGCCCTGAAGCGGCTCTCCGTGCCGTCCCGCGCCTCCATCACCGCTGCTGCGGCATCCCGTGCTCCCCGTACACACTGCGCGCTGACATGTCCACAGTACCGGAATCACGGCCCCGATCCCGGCCGCCCGCCTCCCATAGGATAGACGGAGACACTCCCACCCCGCCCATAGGACGGTGAATGCCGGTCCCCGCCCCCGGTCAGGGCTGCCGCTCCTAACCTTGACTCGGCTCTACACCTGTCTCCTCCGTGTGTGGAGCCGGCTGCGCTGTACCGGGATCCCGGTCGGTGTCTGCCGCAGTGTGTGGACGGGGACAGACGGCAGAGAGATTGCTGCGGGATCAGGGGGCGCTGATCTAAGTGGGGGAGGGGGTCACCACACTGTTATGCAGCCATAGAAAGGGTTAAAGGGGTACTCTGACAAAAAATTATTATTTTTTCTCAGATCAACTGGTTTTAGAAAGTTAGATAGATTTGTAATTTACCTTAATTTTCTGTCATATAAGACCAACTTTTTGGAGCCAGTTGATTTAAAAAGAAAAATATTTCAGCTGGAAAACCCCTTTAAAACATTCTTATTATTTTCTATATAACAAGTCGAACAGATGAAATAAACATTTAGAAACAGCAGAATATGTGATATTATAAGTTGCTGTACAGTATAGCAATCAGCATGTGGAGTATAATGTATAGGAAGTGCATAACCATGATAACACAGCCGCAGTTTGTAGATACAGGATGGAGCTGCAGATCCCCATAATGCAGTAGTGTAGTACAACAGGCTAGAATAGCAGGGCTGCTGTCAGAGGTCTGTGTGGTCACATGACTGCAATGGGGAAGGGGGTGTGTTCAGCATGGACCAATCAGGAAGTGAGAATCACAGAGCTGTACAGGAAGACAGTGACAGAAACTTTTCTGTACAGCAGTGTGAATGGCTGAGTGTGAGTGCAGGCACATTATAGCAGCAGTGTGAATGGCTGAGTGTGAGTGCAGGCACATTATAGCAGCAGTGTGTATAGCTGAGTGTGAGTGCAGGCACATTATAGCAGCAGTGTGTATAGCTGAGTGTGAGTGCAGGCACATTATAGCCGCAGTGTGAATGACTGAGTGTAAGTGCAGGCACATTATAGCAGCAGTGTGTATAGCTGAGTGTGAGTGCAGGCACATTATAGCAGCAGTGTGTATAGCTGAGTGTGAGTGCAGGCACATTATAGCAGCAGTGTGTATAGCTGAGTGTGAGTGCAGGCACATTATAGCAGCAGTGTGTATAGCTGAGTGTGAGTGCAGGCACATTATAGCAGGAATGAGGAGGAAGGGCGGACAGATACTGCAGGGAACAAGAAGGAATGAGCAGGGCAGATGTGGGCACAGTATAGCAGCACTCTCTGTCTGGGGAGAGAGGTTACAGCTATGGAGAGATTACCCCCACAGTCCTGTCCCCTGATGTAAGCCCCAACCTGATGTGGATCTGCTATGATTTGGAAGGTGAGGGAGACTTCCTGGGTCAGAGTACAGGGCTGTAGACCCTGCTATGCAGACCATGCCCCTCCTCCACTCCCCCTCCCACCCAGTACAGGGAGCTCTTACACCAAAGCAATGCTCTTACACAAAGTCACAATTTTGAAAAACAGAGCTCTTCTTGCAAAGCGCTCTCAATCCAAGTTACTCTTAAACCAGGGTACCACTGTGTGTGTGTATATATATATGTATATATATAGGACAATTCCGGCCAAAATGTATGTTTTTAATATGTTATTACATAAGCAAAGTTCTAATTCCTAATGTACACTAATTATGGGAAATGCACATATAGTTATAGGTGTATTATAGGGGGTTATAGGTGTATTATAGGGGGTTATAGGTGTATTAGATAAAGGTTCTTCCCTCTACAGGGGTTCAGTATTTGGTTGTTTTTTCATTTGGTAAATGGTAGGTGTATATATTAGCAGTTTATGGAATTCATATCCATATAGCAGAGATGAAGGGGCCATTGTATAGAGCAGGGATGGAGAAACTCCGGACCTCCAGCTGTTGCAAAATTACAACTCCTATCATGCCTGGACAGCCGCAGCTAAAGGTGGAAGTATGTGAGAAGACCTGTCCCACAATGTCACAATATCAGCTGATCGCCATAGAATATTTCCAGAAGCAGGAAGTGCGCTTCTCTTTTTCAACACAGAGTTTTATTATTTGCAGGATTGGAGGAAGTACTGATATAAAGCGGATCAGCTAGCCCATCCCTGGTGTATAAACACTACCTGTTTGTAAAGGACAAAATATACATTTCCTATGTCAAGCCTTTCGTTTGCCCTTGTAAGAGATGTTAGTGTCATTCACATAGATAGAAGCCACAGAGTGTAAATATACGATAAAATGTTTAGTGCTAATATTCTGTTATACTTTCACAAACCCGTATGTACAAGCTATAAGTGCAGCAATTATGGAGGTGTAAGAACTTGCTACGGTTTTTGTCTATACTCTCAAATTCAGGAGCTGCTTTTCTCTCTTCTTCAGGTATTAAAGGGGTCATCGGGCGAGGCGGGACCCCACTACGGCCACTGACTTTCTGAGTCACGTCACGACCCGGGTCCCCGCTCAAACCAGGAAGTGTCGGTATGTGACCACCAGCGCTGGAGCGGGGAAGTAACAGCCTGTTATTTCTTTTATCCTCCCCAGCACTTACTTTAAAAAAAAAAGTGTTTGGACGGACTTCTCCTTTAAGTACTATTCTGTATGCCTAAAAAATTGCATTAGATGTTTTATCTCTAACTACAGGTAAAAGACTTCAATAAAAAAAAAAATCAGTTTCTTGAAGAAGTCTTATGTTTTTGTACCTTTCTATCTCCAATTTGTCTGTATTAGTAAAGTGTTACAATTGCTCTATTACTCCTGACATTGAATGAACTGCTAGAATAGTTTGGTAATATGTATCTTTCAGCAACCGATTTGACCACCTGCTTGGGGGATGTTATGCTTGTTTACCGACCTGGAGGACGATAAGATTTGTGACTCTTTTGGAAGTGGGATTCTCCATTTATCTATAACAAGATCTCTGTTCCAGAAAGTTGCTGTTCCAGAAAGTCTGTACATCTAGGCGAGACCACATTCCATGTGTCAGATCAGTGTTTTAGACCATGCATTTTACGTTCAGGTACATTCTGCATGTGTGTTTGTATATATATATATATATATATATATATATATATCAGTCTGTTTAACATATATGTTTTATGGGGGAAAAATGAATGCAATTTTCATTCCACTGCGAGTATGTAAATATCTTTGGGTCAGTCTGGTTAGGATTATACATCCTATTGGTCAGTCTGCTGAGGCCCAGGCATCCTATTGGTCAGTCTGGTGAGGCCCAGGCATCCTATTGGTCAGTCTGGTGAGGCCCAGGCATCCTATTGGTCAGTCTGGTTAGGATCATACATCCTATTGGTAAGTCTGCTGAGGCCCAGGCATCCTATTGGTCAGTCTTGTTAGGATCATACATCCTATTGGTCAGTCTGGTGAGGCCCAGGCATCCTATTGGTCAGTCTGGTGAGGCCCAGACATCTTATTGGTAAGTCTAGTGAGGCTCATACATCCTATTGGTCAGTCTGCTGAGGCCCAGGCATCCTATTGGTCAGTCTGGTGAGGCTCATACATCCTATTGGTCAGTCTGGTGACACCAAGGCATCCTATTGGTCAGTCTGGTGAGGCCCAGGCATCCTATTAGTCAGTCTGGTGAGGCCCAGGCATCCTATTGGTCAGTCTGGTGAGAACCAGGCATCCTATTGGTCAGTCTGGTGAGAACCAGGCATCCTATTGGTCAGTCTGGTGAGGCTCATACATCCTATTGGTCAGTCTGGTGAGACCAAGGCATTCTATTAGTCAGTCTGGTGAGGCCCAGGCATCCTATTGGTCAGTCTGGTGAGAACCAGGCATCCTATTGGTCAGTCTAGTGAGGCTCATACATCCTATTGGTCAGTCTGGTGAGGCACAGGCATCCTATTGGTCAGTCTGGTGAGGCCCAGGCATCCTATTGGTCAGTCTGGTGAGGCCCAGGCATCCTATTGGTCAGTCTGGTGAGGCCCAGGCATCCTATTGGTCAGTCTGGTGAGGCCCAGGCATCCTATTGGTCAGTCTGGTGAGGCCCAGGCATCCTATTGGTCAGTCTGGTGAGGTGGGTGAGGCTCCAGTAGAACGTTAGCATACATATTGACCAGATTTGTTGTACACCACATAGCCAGTCTTCTCTGGTAGAAGAAAGATTATATTCCCCAGTTTGTCGATCTACTGTAGTAACATGTCACTGTAATTCAGAAGCAAGGGCCACTTGACTTCTCCGAATGGATTTTGTGGCTCGCTTAGCACAGCTCTTTATCTTGCATAAGTAAATAGAGGAGCTCTAATCTAGTTTATTTACACTTATTTACTTATTAACAGAAGTAAATCTAACTCCCGAATTAGGGTCAAATTCTTATCAGACAAAGGCAGAACAGAAAGAACAGCTCAATGGGGTAAATCTACAAAATAAGCAATAACCAAACCTGAAGCTACCTGCTATGTTGTCCTCAATACGTAGACTAAATATATTACAGAGTCAAAGGGTGTAAAATTTAGACTGGTGCAAACTAGCCACAGCAACCAATCACAGCTCAGCTTCCAGCTCTGGTAAATGGAAAGAGGAGCTGTGATTTGTTGCTGTGGGCAGTTTGCACCAGTCTAAATTTTACACCCTTTGATAAATCTCCCCCATAGTGTTGTTCAAGTCACCCCTTAGACCTTATTCACACGTCCAGAGATTTTTAAGGACTGTGATTTTAATCTGCTAGCTAGATCTGTGGAAAATAATCTGTGATTGCATCCGTGTCCGTTTTTTTTTACAGATGTGCATCATATCACTCCAGTATGTGTTTCACTCTGTGTAGCCATTTGGCCCAGGCCAACAACTTGTCTTCATAGAATCTGTCAGATTCATCTCTATACAAATTCCCCATGTGTAGTGCTCCACACTGTAACATTGCCCTCTTTGGGCCACCATGTAGTATTTAGATCCAGTTTGGGTCCTCAGATAGTGCTTAGTTTCCTTCTACATCCTCTTATAGTAGATTAACACATATAGAAGATAGGCACATTTTGTGCCCCCGATATAGTAGTCATCATCAAAAACAAACAGATTCCAATAGTCTATTAAGACCAATGATAATGATTAAACCTAAAGAAGAACTCCAGCCAAAATGTATTTTTTAATGTTATTACAAATTTAGTTTTAAAATTAGTTTTTTTTAATACAATGATGGGAAAAATAAAAAAGTTATTTCTTGTTTTTCTCATCATTGTAATAATAATAATAATAATAATAATAATAAAAACCTTAACTAATAGGGACATGATTGGGAAATATTTGCACTTTTAGAAATGATACAATAATGGGAAAAATAAAGACCTATATTTAATTTTCATCAGGGGATTCAAACCAAAGAAACACCTGCTGGTGGTCACTAGACAGGTGATTTACCTCTAGACCACAGCTCCAACACAGGCTAAGGCTGGGTTCACACACAGTAAATTTCAGGCAGTATTTGATCCTCATGTCAGGTCCTCATTGCAACCAAAACCAGGAGTGGATGGAAAACACAGAAAGGATCTGTTCACACTATGTTGAAATTGAGTGGATAGCCGCCATATAACGGTAAATAACTGCCATTATTTCAATACAACAGCCGTGGTTTTAAAATAACAGCAAATATTTGCCATTAAATGGCGGCCATCCACTCAATTACAACATTATGTGAACAGAGCCTTTCTGTGTTTTCCATCAACTCCTGATTTTGGTTGCAATGAGGACCTCACATGAGGACCAAATACTGCCTGAAATATACTGTGTGTGAACCCAGCCTCAGAGATTCAACTATATCTGACTACAGATCAGTCCTCTGTTGGCAGATACTGACTGGATGAGCCAGCAGGACGCCGGACAGCACTGATTATTCATGAAGAGGAGGAAGCAGTGGTGAGGTGTGCTAGAGTGCGGCACAAACGCTGAGCCACAACTCCTCTTTGACTCTTCATTACAGTAGGAGACCTGAGATGAGTGCATAATCCACTCCACAGGCAAATTACCAAAAGGCACCATGCTCCCTAGGGAACTGCCAGCTACAGCACACTGTCAGCACCCGTGGTAGGGCCTGGGTGCTGACAGATTCCCTTCAATGTCAAAACTATTTATTGCAATCAGTTTTTTCTTTTTTACTATGTAGGTCATGGGGAAACAGACTCTGCTGAGCATCTGTTCTTACCTTCACCATCCCTTTACAAATGTTTGTTTCCTTTATAAAGTTCACACATTTTGTACTAATATTGGTGGTGAGTGCATCTGTCAGTATAAGGTGTTTTGGGGCCTTCCGAGGCTTTACGTCAGTGGAGATAGAGGTCGGGCATGATTTCACTATCTGACCGCTTTATTCTCCTTCCGACTTTACTTTTTTCTATTGAACCATAAACAGATGTCTGGCATGCAGGTTTCCCATAGTATGCTGTGCCGTGGTTATTACCAGTACGAAAACCTATTAACCCTACTTTAAACGTGTGTTTATGGTTTTGAGTTAATGTGCATTCATAATTATAGACGCCAAATATTCTAGAAAGCGTTGGTGCCTGGTATGTTGTCACCGTGACACAATGCAGAGGATTAGTGAAGCTGTAGATCCTCCCATGGGGCAGACTGTCAGCCATACATTCGTACTATAGTACTGTCTGTGAAAACTGTAAAGTCTTGATTAGTGATGAGCGAACTTACTAAACATTCAGGGTTTATCCAAATTTGACTCCTGGTGGCTGGAAAAGTTGGATGCAGCCCCAGGAAGTCCTAGAAAAACATGGATATAGCTTTAGGCTACGTTTATGTTTTCCTGGCAGATCTATAGCTGCATCCAACTTCTCCGGCCACCTGGAGTCAAATACCGATCTTGTTATTTCATCTACTAATATAAACATTTGAAGGTAACCACCATATTCTAGAACTGTACACACACAATATTCACATTGTTCCCTCTCTAAATGAAGTCTTTACAATCTATGTTCTGTAGCCTGATAAATATGTTTTTAGATTAACCAGTGTCATTAAGCTATAAAGATTTCTGAAATACTGTACTTGAAAAAAAAATTGTCTCCAAGTACTTATCAGCTGCTGTATGTCCTGCTGGAAGTGGTGTATTCTTTCCAGTCTAACAGGCTGCTCCCTGCTGCTGACCACACTCCTCTTTCTGACTTCTGTCCGATCCCTCAGCCGCTGCAAGAACTGCATAGCCGACCATGGCCAGTGATTTGCTGTGCAGTTCTCCTGTTGGCTGCGGGACTGGGCAGAAGTCATGAAGATACTAGGAAGTGTGGTCAGGTATGTATAAACTTTATTATTTTCTTTACACCTTCATCAGCCGGTTGGCTATGTACCTCCAATTACACGTCGCGATCGGGCCGGCAATGTTTTTAGGTCAGGACCAAAAGACACAATCAGCCGATGATTGTTGACATTACTCGGGGCAATAATCTGCCAAATCGCCCTAATTAAGAAGATTATTGCTCCATTTAATAGGGCCTAAGTCTATGAGCCAGACTGTTTTCACCAACAGAGAGTGAGTGAGGTCAGGGTCTAAATACTCAGACCTGTACAGATCAAAACTTTTGACATATCAAAAGTTTTTGGAAATGACTTTAGGAAAGCTCCATTCAAATGCAGTGAAAAGAATCCACTTATGCTACTCCTTCCTGCTAGATCCACTTCAGTGACAGCTTTCCAAAAAATGTATCCTAGGTGTGACACTAGCCTAAAGCTGGTCAGATTCTATGTAAACTACTTAAAGCCAATGACATATTATAATTACTCCTATTTGTGATCTGCCATGCTTTTCATGTTTCTGCTAGCAGTCAAAAAACCATCCTGAAATCATCTTCTCGAACATCGGAGCTCTTCTGCAATGAGCTGTGCCCCTTTTCACATTGCTGTTTTGGATCAACGCATACAAGGTAATATTTTCTACAGGCACACATTAGTCTGGCGTGGTAGCGTCTCCTGTATTAAAATCTAACTATTTCTAGACTATGGCTTAAAGTGTCACTGTCGTTTGTTTTTGTTTTTTTGCAGAAATCAATAGTCCAAGCGATTTGAAGAAACTTTGTAATTGGGTTTATTAGGCAAATATGCCATTATCTGTATTCAAAAAGACTTTCCCCATCCCCCCCCCTTCTCTCTCATCCACTGCTGATTATCAGGAAATCTCGACTCTTTTACATCAGTCGAGCCCTGTCTGTTCTATGGAGAGGGGAGGGGGGAGTAGGGAGATTAGTTGGCAGCAGAGAACAAAGGATTACACAGTGGAAGCTGTGTGAAAGCCAGTATTTAGAGGTCAGTGCTGACCTCAGAGGAGATAGCCCTGTGATGTAGCTTTAAATTAACTCTTTATTGTCCTGTTTTGGTGCCTCATCGCCCTCCCCCCTCTCCATAGAAAACCATGAAGGGGGGGAGGAGAGATTCAAACTGCTTTTTTATTATAAAATGCATTTTTAGGCTAATAAACCCAATTACAAAGTTTATTAAAATTGCTTGTACTATTGATTTCTGCAGAAAAAAATACTTTAAAGATAGTGCTTAGCAAATAGCATTTTCCTTTTCACTTTGAAGTTACTAAAGCTAGAAAGGGAATTACGGCTGCATCTAGATCAATGAGAATGTCACGTGATGTTTTATAAAGCCTTTAATCTAGGTTTAAGAAAAAAATTCTTTTTAGAAAAGGGTGTAGTTCTTGTCAGGTTACTGCACTTTTAATAGCATAATAAATGTGACCATTCAGTAAAGCTCAACCCTTCCACTCTTTGGGTGTGTTCACACAGAGTAAGGGTACTATTACATGGAACGATAATCGGCCGATTATCGTTCTGTGTAATAAATACAACGATCAGCCGATGATCGTTTTCATCGGCTGATCGTTGATATAGGTTTTGACCTATAATTGTCGGCCACCGACCGTGCATTGCTACGTGTAACAGCGGTGCACGGCCGGCGACTGACGATATACATTACCTGTCCAGGCTGCAGGGCTCCTCTTCCTCTGTACTTCTCCCCGGGTCCCGCGCACTCCAGCTTCAGAGTGGCCTGTCAGCTGAGACATACCTTCATTCCCTTGTGGCCACTAGGGAGCTATCAGCAGGTTAAATTCATCTAACCTGCTGATTGTTCCCCAACATTAGAAAAACATGGCCACTTTCTATCAGAGCCAGCACCACTCTAGTCTCCAGTTCAGGTGTGATTTCCAATTAACCTCTATTCATTTAACCCCTTCCCGTCAGTAATCTGTATATATACATTCCTACTGCACATACCCTGTGCAGTAGAAATGTATATTTATGTTCCTGCACTAATCAGGGCTGGAGGTAATGAGAAGCAGCTGCGTCTCATTAACCACTTAAACACTGAAATCTGTTTAAGGGTATATTCACATGGGCGGGCTCGCAGCGAGATTCTCGCTGCGAGCCCGGCAGGTCCTGTCAGTTCCCATAAACTACATACTTGCTGCGGTCTAAACGACCGCAGAGAGTATGTAATTATACCGCGCTTAACCCCTTCTACTCCCGCCGGCTGTAAGCAGCATACATTACCTGTCCTTGCTGCACGGGTCCGGCGTCCTGCTCTCCCGTCCGGCCAATTAGTGTGTTGCCCAGCCGCAGCCACTGATTGGCCGGGCGGGAGAGCAGGACGCCGGACCCGTGCAGCAAGGACAGGTAATGTATGCTGCTTACAGCGGGGGAGCCGGCGGGAGTAGAAGGGGTTAAGCGCGGTATAATTACATACTCGCTGCGGTCGTTTAGACCGCAGCAAGTATGTAGTTTATGGGAACTGACAGGACCTGCCGGGCTCGCAGCGAGAATCTCGCTGCGAGCCCGCCCGTGTGAATATACCCTAAGGAACTCAGTGACAGAACAAGCATCTGCCACTGAGTGATCGGGACCATCGCTTGTGCCGACAGGCGGGGGTAAGTCACTTACCTCCGTCCTGTTGGATCAGCGATCCATGTATAGAGTCTGCTCTCAGGCAGGCTGCATGCACAGATCGCCGATAACACTGATCTACGTTATGCTTTGGCATAGCATAGATCAGTACATGCAATCTATTGATTGCATGTTTAAAGGGGTAGTGCGGCGGTAAACAATTATTCACAGAATAACACACATTACAAAGTTATCCAACTTTGTAATGTATGTTATGTCTGTGAATGGCCCCCTTCCCCGTGTCCCACCACCCCCACCCATGTACCCGGAAGTGTGGTGCGCTATACATACCTGTCACGTGCCGACTCGTCTCCGATCTTCAGTCAGCGATGTAGTCTTCGGCCGAATCCCGCCGTCCGTCCTGAGTGCTGGCCGCCCTCTGCTGCGATTGGCTGAGCATAACTGTGCTCAGCCAATCGCGGCTGAGCAGCCGATGACGCGGACGCGTCATCAGCTGCTCAGCCGCGGTTGGCTGAGCCAAACTGTGCTCAGCCAATCACGGCTGAGCATCTGATGACGCTGAAGAGGGCGGCCGGCACTCGGGACGCTCGGAGGGATTCGGCCCGGCCGTCCGAAGATGACATCGCTGACTGAAGATCGGAGACGAGTCGGCTCGTGACAGGTATGTATAGCGCACCACACTTCCGGGTACATGGGTGGGGGTGGTGGGACACGGGGAAGGGGGCCATTCATAGACATAACATACATTACAAAGTTGGATAACTTTGTAATGTGTGTTATTCTGTGAATAATTGTTTACCGCCGCACTAGCCCTTTAACGGTGATAAAAAGTGTAAAAAAAAAAAGTAAGTTTTTAAAAGTATTAAAAAAAAACCTTGTAAACCCCCTCCTAATAAAGGTTTAAAATCCCCCTTGCCCATTATAAAAATAAAAATATAAAAAAATAAAACAAACATATTACATATCGTAGTGTGCAGAATTGTTCCATCTATTAAAATACAACAGATAATGGCATAAACGAAAAAAAAAAAAAAAAAAACAGGATTGCTGATTTTAATAAATTAAATATCAGAAAAAATTTTATAAAAAGCAATCAAAAATTTTTTCTGTTTCACCAATGATATTAATAAAAACGATCATGGCGCAAAAAATGACACCTCAACCAGCCCTGTAGGTGGAAAAATAAAAGCGCTATGGCTTTTAGAAGGCGGGAGGAACATTGCATTAAAGGGGTTGTCCGGCGATAAAAAATTATTCACAGAATAACACACATTACAAAGTTATACAACTTTGTAATGTATGTTATGTCTGTGAATGGCCCCCTTCCCCGTGTTTCCCCCCACCCACGCTAGACCCGGAAGTGTGGTGCATTATACTCACCGCATCTCGTGTCGTCCACGGTCTCCGATCCTCAGCAGTGACGTCTTCTTCGGGAGGCCGGCGGATCTTCCCGAGTGCCGGCCGCCCTCTGCAGCGTCATCAGCCGCTCAGACGCGATTGGCTGAGCACAGTTATGCTCAGCCAATCGCGGCTGAGCTTCGGATGACGCTGCAGAGGGCGGCCGGCTCTCTGGAAGATCCGCTGGCCTCCCGAAGAAGATGTCACTGCTGAGGATCGGAGACCGTGGTCGGCACGTGACAGGTATGTATAGCGCACCACACTTCCGGGTACACGGGTGGGGGTGGTGGGACACGGGGAAGGAGGCCATTCACAGACATAACATACATTACAAAGTTGGATAACTTTGTAATGTGTGTTATTCTGTGAATAATTTTTTATCGCCGGACAACCCCTTTAAAGCGATTCTGTACCCACAATCTGACACCCCCAAACCACTTGTACCTTCAGCTGCTTTTAATCCAAGATCTGTCCTGGGTTCCGTTTGGCAGGTGATGCAGTTATTGTCCTAAAAAACAACTTTTAAACTGGCAGCCCCGTGCCCAACGGGAGTAGCCTGGATTGTGTATGCATTAGGCTGGCACAACCTCTCTGTCCCTCCTACCTGCCCTGCTCATAATTAGGAATGCTCCAGGCAGATTGCCTCCTATTCCTCAGCTGTGGCAGCACGGCATATGGGCTGAATCATTAAGACACCTGTGCAAATGTTCAGACAGGAGAAAATGTTCCAGTGGCATTCCTAATGATGAAGAGGGTGGGGAGGAGTGACAGAAGGGTGGTGCAAAGTTAGGGCACAGATACTCCCGTTGGGCACGGGGCTGCCAGTTTAAAAGTTGTTTTTTAGCACAATAACTGCATCACCTGCCGAACGGATGCCAGGAGTGGTGTGTGTGTGTGTGTGTGTGGGGGGGGGGGGGGTCAGATTGTGGGTACATAGTCGCTTTAATCTGACCAGGACTTTTGCGCATCAAAGGGCTCTGTCTTGCAGGGGTTAAATAAACTGATTTACAACACCTGCACCTAAACTAGAGACAAGTGGTGCTGTCTGTTTTTGTAGCGCTGGATAACCCCTTTAAAACATCAGATAAAAGAAAGGTGTAGACTAGAGAACAGCGGATTCTCCTATAGTACTTATATGATACTTGATATCTTTATCCAAACGCTCTATTATTTTTAAGCTGGATTTACACCTACCATATTGCAGAGGTTTTCACGTTTGTTACAGAGAGATCCTCTGCGATACTGGTTTCTATTAAAGCGAGAGTACTTCGCTGCGCTTATTTTACTTTAAAGGTAATCCAGCGCTACAAAAACATGGCCGCTTTTCCCCCTCTCGTCTCCAGATTGGGTGGGGTTTTAAACTCAGTTCCATTGAAGTAAATGGAGCTTAATTGCAAACCGCACCTGACCTGGAGACGAGAGGGGGGAAAAGTGGACACGTTTTTGTAGCGCTGGATAAAGCTGCTACTATACAAACAGTTTTAGCTCACACAACCCCTGAGTCATTGTGATATCGCCTGTGCAAACCTAGCTTATCCATATTAAGCTTAATCCTTTCTGTCTGAAAATTAATAAACTACTAAAATCCCTTGTTCACCAGGTTACATAACTGCCTAGGATACTACAGTCACCATCTACAGCACTGGACCCGAGGCCTATAGTATTGGTAGAATATGCTGAAAAGAACTAATATTTGGTCTGTGCCCACTGCAAAACTTATCAAAGCTATTTCCCTAGGCCTCTTAATCCAGATGTTCTGGAACAGTATAAACTGAAAACACAATTCACTTATGTAAAAGAGCACAATTCACACAAATATTCCTGAATTCAATAAAAGTAAAATCCTTAGCATTTCTGTGTATGAGATATCGGAAAGTCCACAGGATGTCCTTAGATCTGAATGTTGACTCGGACGTTATTAAAGGGGTTGTATCACGAAACAAAGTTGGTAGCCAATTTGTTGAGTCCTCTATAAACTGTGCCACCTTCCTATATACCTCCTTGCTAGAAGGTGAAGGGGCCTTTTACACAAGCCAATTATTGTGAAGGAGATACTAGAATCCCTCTCTTTTGGCTGATAACTGCCCCATGAAAAATGATAAGCCAAAGAGCAGGAAAACGCTTTATCCTCAGCTAATCGAATCTTTTGTGACGCACTAAAATACATCGGTATTGGCTGCACATCTACCTGTGTGAACAAGGCATGTGCAGCCAATAGAGATGAGCGAACCTGGAGCATGCTTAAGTCGATCCGAACTTTCGGCATTTGATTAGCGGTGGCTGCTGAAGTTGGATAAAGCCCTAAGGCTATGTGGAAATCATGGATATAGTCATTGGCTGTATCCATGTTTTCCAGACAACCTTAGAGCTTTATCCAAGTTCAGCAGCCCCCGCTAATCAAATGCCGAACGTTCGGGTTTGAATCGACTCGAACCTGAACCCGGTTCGCTCATCTCTAGCAGCCAACTGCAATATAGTTAAATGGGCACATGAGGAATCTAGGGATTGTGTGTGTGGCTCAACAGCATAATCGAGTGTGTCTCCTGAAGGCATTGCAAATGAACACCAATCTTGATCAGCACTAGAGATGAGCGAACCGGGTTCGAGTCCATCCAAACCCGAACGTTCGGCATTTGATTAGCGGGGGCTGCTGAACTTGGATAAAGCTCTAAGGTTGTCTGGAAAACATGGATACAGCCAATGACTATATCCATGATTTCCTCATAGCCTTAGGGCTTTATCCAACTTCAGCAGCCACCGCTAATCAAATGCCGAAATGCTCGAGGTTCGCTCATCTCTATTCAGCACCCATTTTCTTCAAAAAGGACCTTAAACAAGCTCGGTCAGTAGGTTTCTGGTGTCCTTTCTAAAGGGTATGTGCACACAACAGTATACTGACAGTTCACCTGCCACAGCCTGCGGCCATAGATCCGCCGGATTCCGTAGTGTGGACACACCTTCAGGGTAGCATAAACTAGTGACAAAAGCTGAACAGAATGATGTATCACTTGCATTGCTCTGTGCAGCTGATCCAGAGATATCCTCCTGAATAACATGGACAATAAGTAGTCCTCTCCATTATGTGCATGAGCCCAGTAGTAATGAGAAGCAGAAATCTCCACCCACCAGCTGATGATTGGCAGTTATTTATCCATGCTGTGTATAGGCAGTCAGCTATCAATCAGCAGCTGGAGGGCAGGGGAGGCAAGAATCCTATTCTCCTGAATATTAGAACGGCTGAACAAAATGATGTAAGTAATACACCGATCTGTTCAGCATTTCTGTCACTAGTTTATGCTGCCCTTATTTAACCCCTTAACGACATCGGGCGTAAACTTACGCCCTGGCGCCCTGGTACTTAGCGCATCAGGGCGTAAATTTACGCCCGATGTTTCCCCGATCGCTGCGTGTTCACACACAGCGGTCGGGGAAGATGGCCTGCTATAAATCATAGCAGGCCATCATAGCTTCTCGGCACGGGGGGTGGTTAACACCCCCCGTGCTTACGATCGCCGCTATAGGCTGATCAATTCAGATCAGCCAATAGCGGCGATCGTAACCTTTCCGGGTCATCGGTGACCCGATGACCCGGAAAAAAATGGCGGTCGGTGCTGTCCGAGGACGGCACCGACCGCCATTACTGTAAAAAGTAATGTTGATCGCCGTGCCACCGGCCCGATCGCCGTGAACGGCCGGCCGGCCGTTCACGGCGATCGGGCCGGTGGCACGGCGATCAGAGTCCCACAAAATAGTAAATACCTGCCCTGGACCCCTCAGCTAGGTAGCCGAGGGGTCCAGAGCAGGTATTTGTACATTACTCACCTGTCCCGGGCTCCTGATCGGCGGCTTCCGGGTTCGCGGCGTCCTCCGTCATTCCGTTCGGTCTTCGGGTCTTTCCGGCGGTCCTCGTCGTCTTCTTTCGGCTATTTTCGGCTCCAGCCTCGTCATTTTCCGGATTTTGCGCTCTGCTGCCCCCTAGCGGCTGATATGTGTAATACACTTAACAGCAGCTACAGGGATATTCAGAATATAGAAAAAGTGTTTTTTTTTTTTCCCCAATTTTTTTTTTTCTATTTTCCGCACCCTATCGCCGCTGAGTGTTGATTAGCATCGCACGAAAGTGCGCTGCTAATCAGCAACTCCTCCTTTTTGGCGTAGGGTGTTTTTTTTCTATATTCTACTGCCACGGTCTGCTTATAAGTGCCGCACATAAGTGCGGCATTTATCAGCAACTCCTTTGTTGGCGTAGATTTTTTTTATACTTACTGTAAAAAAAACACGTAAAAAACACTACATTACACCACACTACATTGAATAAAGTTTGACACTACACCACTACATACCCCATATACTAGTCCCCATATAAAGATGGCCCCCAGGGTGTTTTCGGTGTCAGAGGGATACGTTATTATTGCCTCCGACACCGAAACAGCCAGTGAGGATGAATGGGGGGGATCGTTCTTTCCTCCATTCATCCTCATCATCCAGTGATGTGTCTGGGGGTAGCGTAGCGTACGCTGCCCCCCAGACACGTCTTTTCCGCCAGTACCGTCCCAATAAGAGATGACGGTATGGTGTGAAATTCTACAAACTCTGTGAGAGTACCTCTGGGTACACTTACAGATTTAGGGTACGTGCATTCCGCAGCTGGCACCCGCCGGCGGACTGATGGAGGCGCATGTCTCCACCCGTGTCATAGACTCCATGTTATGCACGGGCGGATTCCGTCGTCCATCCAAAGAACGAACACGTTGGACGGAGAGCGGAATCCGCCCGTGCATAGAATGGAGTCTATGACACGGACGGAGACGTGCGCCTGCATCAGTCCGCCGGCGGGTGCCAACTGCGGAATGCACGAAGGGTTATCTGTCGCGATTCCGCAGTGTGCATGTACCCTTAGAGTGTATGTAGGAAGGAACACCCGAATCCAGCCCCAGATGCCCCCCCCCCCCCCTCCCATCCTCGGAACAAGTGGGAAGATCGTCCGGGAACTGATCTTCCCACTGCTGGATAAAGGTTACCACCACCTGTACGGGGATAACCTTTATACCAGCACCCCCTCTTCCGGTCCCTCGCTGCCCGAGCTACTGTAGCTTGCGGCACGATCCGAACATATCAGAAGTAGTAATAGCGCCCTAATATTTAGCAGCCATGGAGCGGACCCAGCGCTTCTGGATATGAAGGACCCCGTATCACACCAGGACAACATTTTCCAGGTGACGTCCCCCACACTGGAGAACAGGAGACCCCAGAAGAAGTGCAGAGTGTGGGGTAACAGGGGGATCAGGAAGGACACCATTTACCAGTGTGACGCCTGTCCTGATCCCCCCGGCCTCTGCATACTGGATCGCTCCAAGGCGTACCACACGTCACTGGGGTTCTACATTATCTAAATTCTGTCCCTTATTCCTATTTCAGGGGTCACGTTGGTCCGGGGATTATTCTGATCGCCATTATGGAGTCGGGAAGGAATTTTTCCCATTGATGAGGCTACTGTCGTCTGCCTCACGAGGGTTTTTTGCCTTCCTCTGGATCAACACAGGTTGAATTTGATGGACACCTGTCATTTCCAACCTTATAAACTAATAATTGCCCTAATACCCCCAAATAAATTAGAATTGTCCCTTTTTCCCAGCTAAATAGGTATGGCCGCCATTCCCATTAGAGGATGCCATGATGCAATTACAAAGCCTCTGTGCGGCCAGGACAGTAGAAACCCCCCACAAGTGACCCCATTCTGGAAACTACACCCGATAAGGAATATAACAAGGGGGGCAGTGGGGATATGGCCCCCAAGTGACGGCCACATTTGGGAGGTGAAAATGAAAAAAATGGTATTTTTTATTTTCTCGGCACATGTTCTACGTAAGTGCCTGTCACCAGTGGGGTCCATATGCTCACTGCACCCCTTGTTAGATTCCTTATGGGGTGTAGTTTCCAGAATGGGGTCACTTGTCGGGGGTTTCTACTGACCTGGCAGCACAGGAGCTTTGTAATTGCGACATGGCCTCCATCCTCCATTCCAGCCTCTAAATGGCGCTCTGTCCCTTTGGTGGCTTGCCCTGTGCCCATATGGCACATTATGCCCACATATGGGGTATTTTCGTAATCAGGGGAAACTACCCTACACGTTTTGTGTTCATTTTCTTTTTTAACCCCTTGTGGAAATGGAAAAAATCAAGGCTAGACCAACATTTAGTGTAATTTTTGTAAAATTTTTACTCTAAATCATTAATCTTGTCATGATTTTTTCATTTTCACAAGGGGCTAAAAGATAAAAAAAACCACTAAATGTGTAGAGCCTCCGAAGGGAAGGAGCGCCATTTCGTTTTTGAAGGCTGGATTTGGATGGAATGGATTTTAAGGGGCCATGTTGCATTCAAAAGGCCTCTGTGTTGCCAAGACAGTTGAACCCCCCCACAAGTGACCCCATTATGGAAACTACACCCCTCAGGGAATGTAACAAGGGGTGTAGTGAGCATATGGACCCCACTGGTGACGGGCACAAATATGGAACAATGTGGCGTGAAAATGAAATATTACATTTTTTACACTATAATGTTGGTTTAGCCTTGAATTTATCATTTTCACAAGGGGTTAAAAGAGAAAAAAACACAATGGGGGAGATTTATCAAAGGCTGTAAAATTTAGACTGGTGCAAACTACCCACAGCAACCAATCACAGCTCAGCTTTAGGCAGTGCTGAAAGGAAAGAGGAGCTGTGATTGGTTGCTGTGGGCAGTTTGCACCAGTCTAAATTTTGCACCCTTTGATAAATCTCCCCCAATATGTGTAGAGCAATTTCCCCCGAGTCCGTAAATACCCCACATGTGGACATAAAGCGCCATGTGGGCGCAGGGCAAGCCTCCAAAGGGAAGGAGCGCCATTTGGATTTTGGAGGTTGGATTTGGCTAGAATGGATGATGAACGCCATGTCGCATTTACAGAGCCCTCGTGCTGCCAAAACACTGGAAACCCCCCACAAGTGACCCCATTCTGGAAACTGCACCCCTCAAGGAATCTAACAAGGGGTGCAGTGAGGATATGGACCCCTTGATGACGGGCACATTTGTGCCATGAAAGTGAAAAAATGAAATTTTTTACTTTTACGTCACATTGTTCCACATTTGTGCCCGTCACCAGTGGGGTCCATATGCTCACTGCACCCCTTGTTAGATTCCTTGAGGGGTGTAGTTTCCAGAATGGGGTCACTTGTGGGGGGTGTCCAGTGTCTTGGCAGCACAAGGGCTCTGTAAATGCGTCATGATCCTTGAAATCCTTTCCAGTGAAATTCAGCTTCCAAAAGCCAATTGGCGC
This sequence comes from Dendropsophus ebraccatus, assembly GCF_027789765.1. NCBI lineage: Eukaryota > Metazoa > Chordata > Amphibia > Anura > Hylidae > Dendropsophus > Dendropsophus ebraccatus. Next base: position 16,877,544 of record NC_091459.1, on the reverse strand, counting down.
TCCTTCCCTTTGGAGGCTCGTCCTGCGCCCCCTTGGCACTTTATCGCCACATGTGGGGTATTTCCGAACTCGGGAGAAACTGCGCTACACATTTTGTGTCTTTTTTTTCCTCTTATCCCTTTAAGAAAATGAAAAATTGAAGTCTAGAACAACGTTTTAGTGTAAAAAATAAATTTTTCTTTTTTCACACCATATTGTTCGGAAAATCTGTGAAGCACCTGTGGGGTCCAAATGCTCACCGCACCCCTTGTTACATTCCTTGAGGGGTGTAGTTTTCTAAATGGTGTCCCTTTAGGGGTGTTTTTTAGGTTTTGGCACCCCAGAGCCTCTGCCAACCTGAAGTGGTACAGTCAGAAATGACCAAATATAACAGAGGCGTTGAAATTCACTAGGCGCTCCTTTGTATCTGAGGCTTGTGGTTGCGTCAAATAGCACAATAGGGCCACATATGGGGTATTTCTATAAACTGCAGAAACGGGGCAATAATTATTGGGGTGCATTTCTCTGGTAATAGGTTTATAATTATGAAAAATATTGGATTACAATAAAATCTCTGCACAGAAAATTAAAATTTTCAAATTTCTTACACACTTAGCTTTTATTTCTGTGACTCCCCTAAAGGGTTAAAACACTTTATGGATATGCTTTTGCAGAGTGTGGGGGGTGCAGTTTCTGAAATGGGGTGCTTTGTGGGGCTTTCTAACATACAGGCCCCTCAAATACACTTTTAACCTGAACAGGTCCCTAAAAATATCTGATTTTGAAATTTTACTGAAAATTTGGAAATTTGCTGCTAATGTTTTAAGCTTCCTATTGTCTAAAAAAAATTAAAGATCGTTTAATAAATGCCGCCAACATAAAGTAGACATGTTGCTAATGCTATTTAATATATAATTTATGTGGTATAACCACTTTCTGTATACGCAAAAAAGTTTCAAAGTTGGAAAAATGCAGTTTTTCACATTATTTGGGTTTTTTTCATAAAGATTTGTTATGATTATCGACTCCAATTTACCAGAAATGTAAAGTACAATATGTCACGAGAAAACAATCTCAGAATCAGCCGGATAGGTAAAAGCATCCCGAAGTTATTAATGACTAAAGTGACACTGGTCATATTCATAAAATTTGTCTCTGTCATTAAGGCCATTTCAGGCTCTGTCCTTAAGGGGTTAAAGGGGAACTCCAGGTAGAGGTTAAAAAAATGAAACTTCTGCAGAAGCATATAGCATTACTTACCTGTCTATCCCAGTTTTGAAATGACCAAAAATCCATTTGTTTGGGGGGGGGGGGGGGGGAGGGGGGTTGTTCTGTATTGTGTTTCTGTCCTTCCTGGTTGAGCAGTTCCCAGAATGAAATGCTTTTCCTCAGCTGATGATCATCACAGTCCCCCACACATCACAATCAGTAACATTAGTGCTGTACCTGCTTCTGGCCGGTTAGAGATGGTGGGTCACTCCGGTGATTGGGTGATCCAGCCAAGCCTCCTGTGACATCACACCCTGCCCCCTGTCTACATCATCAGCCTGTGCTCAGCAAACACACAATGTGAGACAGAGGCATGGAATATTTCTCTCCTAAGGTGGGAGAGCAGTGGGAGCAGGAGACCATGTGAATTGGCACAGGGGCCATTTTTTTTTTTACTTCCTGGATTTCTATCAGCTACCAGTGTGACAGAACCGTACAGATATGGTAATACATTGTATAGACACAACTATATAACTTTTAATGTACTTTTAATAGAAAACAAGTTTTTCTTATCTGGAGTTCCCCTTTAAGACAGTAAAAACCTAGCGACAAATTCCCTTTAAGTGGTACCAACTGCCAGTACTCACTAGAGACCCACCTTAGTGGGTTGTAACCAAGGGCAGCAGATTATAAAAACAAAGCAGGTACATGGGGGATTAATACGTCTGTCTCTCAAACAGCACATTTTCCAGAAATTATTGTACAATTCTCATCTGAAAAGTTTAATTTCACATAATGCATCAGCTGAGACCTCATTTTCTAAGTGACATAACCCTTTAAATTATATCCACCTGCATTGTGCTGTACTTTTTGTCTGTGGAATCTGCGAAAATAAAGTAAAAACTGCAACACAGACGACTATGAATCCTAATGTATGTGCTTAAAGGAGTACAGTGCAGCACAGAGCATGATAGTCATTCCTGTAATGCAGATCTATTTAGAGTTTGGCACCAGAATAGAGTTGTGAGCGCCATTCTACCAGCCACATACATTGGTACCTTAGGAGATGGAGCAGTACCTATGTCTTTACTCTGCTCCAACCACAGCTTCGCTTTCATTTCTCAGAATGGACCGTGATAGATTTTTGTCTGACAGATTGAAAAATCTGGTCAAGTTAGTTTGTTCATATGACAAAGATTGCAATCTCCCATTATGAAATTGCATCTAATATTGTAACCAGTTGTATTTTTAGACACACATAACTTCACCAGCATTGACCTCAATATTAGTTGCTTATGACTGTGGCCAGGGAGAGATTTATCAAGCAGTTTTATAGTAAGAATGTCCTTTAGTTTCCACAGCAACCAATCACAGCTCAGCTTTCAAATACTCAAGAGCCCAGGTAAGAGAAAAGCTTGATCAATCTCCCCTTAACCCTTTGAGGACCAGGCCCAAAATGACCCAGTGGACTGCGCAAATTTTGATCTTAGTGCTTTCGTTTTCCCCTCCTCCCCTTCTAAGAGCTCTAGCACTCTCAGTTTTCTATCTACAGGCCATGTAAGTGCTTGTTTTTTACAGGAATAGTTGTACTTTGTAATGGCGTCATTCATTTTACCATAACATGTATGATGGAATCCCAAATATATTATTTATGAAGATATAAATAGGTGAAATCGTAAGAAAGAATGCAATATGGTAACGTTTGGGGGGTTCCTGTGTCTACGTAATGCACTATATGGTAACAGCGACATGATACTATTATTCTATAGGTCAGTCCGAACACAACCATATGCAGGTTACACAGATTCTCTAATGTTTATATATTTTTTTTTTATGAAATCTCTTTTTTTTTGGCAATTAAATATGAATAAAATGGGACTATTGTGACGCTTATAACGGTTTTATTTTTTCACCGACGGGGCTGTATGGGGTGTCATTTTTTCCGCCATAATCTCTAGTTTTTATTAATACCATATTTGTGAAGATCGGACATTTTGATCATTTTTATTGATTTCTTTTAATATATAATGTAACATAAAATCGGTAATCTGCGCACTTTTTCCCCTCTTTTCGTGTACGCCGTTTACCGGTCACAATGACGCTTGTTAAATTTTAATAGATCGGACAATTACGCACGCTACGGTATATTATATGTTTATCTATTTATTCATTTTTATATGTTTTATTTATATAATGGGAAAGGGGGGTGATTTAGACTTTTATTGGGGGAGGGGTTTTGGGGTAGTGTGTTAGTGTTTTGAACTTTTTTTTTTTTTTTACACTTTTGAAGTCCCTTTGGGGGACTTCTACATACAGTACTTTGATTTCTACACTGATGAATGCTATGCCATAGGCATGGCATTGATCAGTGTTATCGGCGATCTGCTCCTTGAGCCTGCCTGTGCAGGCTCAGTGTAGCAGATCGCCGATCGGACCGCATGGAGGCAGGTGAGAGACCTCCGGCAGTCCGTTTCAACGATCGGGACCCCCGCAGTCACACTGCGGGGGTCCCGATCGGTAAGTGACAGGGGACTAAGGGGTTAATGACACGCGGCAGCGCGATCGCTGCAGCGTGTCATTACCGGTGAGGTCCCGGCTGCTGATTGCAGCCGGCCCCCACCTGCTATGAAGCGCGCTTCATAGCGGGAAAAACACCCAGGACGTAAGGTTACGTCATGGGTCGTCTGGGGACAGACTTCCATGACGTAACCCTACGTCCAGGGTCGTCTAGGGGTTAAAGCGTAACTGTCATTTCAGGGTCATTTTTTTTTTTTTAAACATTAAATATCAATAGTACAAGCGATTTTAAGAAACTCTGTAATAGGTTTTATGTACTAAAAGAGTTTCCTTCTGTACTAAAAAAAGCAATCTCCCAGCCTCCCCCCTCACATCAAATGAAGCAGGATTTCTGTCTCCATTATGTGGCTATGGAGAGGGGAGGGGCTGTTAGGAGTGACTGAGCACGGAGCAGTCCTGCACAGCACAACACCCTGCAATCTTCTCTCAGTAAGTTCATAGATAAGCACTGACCTTTCTGACACCTGAATCCTGCGTTTTAGGTGCCCAGAGTCTACAAACAGCTGACCTTCATGTCACCTCTTCCTGCTCCCTCATCTCCCCCAGCCCCTCCCCCCTTCATAGGCTTACAATGGAGAGAGCAGAACCCGTCTTCACTGGCTTCTCTGTAATGAAGACGTGTTTGCCTGATAATGCACAGATAAGAAGACAGGGGGGGAGGCTGGGAGATTGCTTCTTGAGTACAGAAGGAGGCTTTTTTGGCTGATAAAACCTATTACAGAGTTTCTTAAAATCGCTTATACTACTGATTTCTGCAATAAAAAAAAAATATGAGTTACGCTTTAAGTGTGTGTGTACTGTATATTAGAACTGTACATTTAAGTCAAGCAAATGCAGTTGTACACCGCGCCATCTGGTGGTTGAACTGCAACACTGCAGAAAATGGTGATGTTGCTTCGAATATACCAGGAGATATTGGGACCCAAAAGACCCTTTTGCATATTAGTATTTCTCGGGGGCAATGCACCCAGGACTCCACTGCATTAAGCCCTTTCACTAGGAGCCGGCAGTGTTGTCATTTGGCTGGTCTCCCTGAGATCAGCGATCTGTTTCTCTTATGGCTCTACTAGGCATTGCTCCCACCTAGCCAGAATCCTGCTCCACACTGATGAGGGTCAACACCTCGAAACAGCTGTATGTGGATGGTTACCTGGCCTTGGTTTATCCCTTGTCATTAAATTGACTTATAGGGCCACTTAATATGGTGTCCTTTAGCGTCCACAGCAACCAATCACAGCTCAGCTTTCAAATACTCTACAGCCCAGGTAGAGTATTCGCTTCGTGTATGGGACCCATTCACCTTCACACTACTGGATCCGCAGTGGATTTCATGTGAACGTACCCTAAATAGGAACTCTCAGCAGGTTAGACAAATCCAACCTGTTGATGTGTCCATATTGCACAGGAGACGCAGAGAAGGAAGATATGTCTCTACCTTCGTCCTCTGCGCCGTTCCCGTTCACACCATATCCGGTAGGACCATTTGGAACACTGGGGCTCCGTTAAACGCACTCCCTCCACCACCATAGTGCCAATCCACTCCTGGCTGACCCGCCTCTTTAAATGATGATTAATAGAGCGGGCCGGCTAAGAACTGTCTCTGCTCCACTGGCATAGGTTACAAACTGGCATAGTTTTTATAGGGGTTATCCAGTGTTAGAAAAACACGACCACTTTCTTCCTGACACAGCGCTACATCTCCAGCTTGGGTGCAGGTTTTGCAACAGAGTTCCATTGATGTGAATGGAGCTTAATTGCAAACCCCACCAGAACTGGAGACAAGAGTGGTGCTGTCTCTGGAAGAAAGTGGCCATGTTTTTCTAATGCTGGATATGCCTTCTAATGCTAAACGCTTTAAATGGATTACCCAGGATTAGAAAAAGCACAGCTACTGTCTTGCAAAAACAGCACCACACAGTCCTCACGTTGTGTGTGGTATTGCAATCCAGCTCCATACACTACAATGGAACTGATACAAAACCTTCACCCAAACTGAGAATAAGAGGTGCTGTTTTTGGAAGAAACTATAAACTTGAACACACCTTCCCTCGATCAATACCATGCACCCTTGTGGCCCACTTGGAGAGTGGGGAACAGATTTCCATAAATGCCCCCCTAGGTATGGCTTTTATAGATCTACCCTTACCCAAAACGGCTACAGGAACATCAATTTATTTTATTTGGATTGCGGGCACATTTGGGTGTAGCCTGCAACCCAATTAACTATTGAACTCAATGCAAGGCTATCAGAACGGCCATATATTGTGTGAACAAAGCAGAATGCCCACTGTTTGCACTCTAGCTGTCCAAAAAAACTGACATGTAAATTAGTTCTACGAACGTTGTTCAATACTTATCCATAGATTTCAATGCAGTGCATTATTTTAAGGCAAGAACAGGCCATTTTAAATTGCCAACAACCGTTCTTGTCTTAAAAAAAAATAAACTGTGTGAACACGGTACAAAGAGGTTGTCTGGGAAGCAACCGGCGGCTAAAACCTTCTCACTAGATGCATTCTGTGACATGGAGGCGTAGGCACTAGAGATGAGCGAATCTGGAGCATGCTCGAGTCGATCCGAACCCGAACTCTCTGCATTTGATTAGCGGTGGCTGCTGAAGTTGGACAAAGCCCTAAGACTATGTGGAAATCATGGATATAGTCATTGGCTGTATCCATGTTTTCCAGACAACCTTAGAGCTTTATCCAAGTTCAGCAGCCACTGCTAATCAAATGCAGAACGTTCGGGTTCTGATCGACCCGAACCCGGTTCGCTCATCTCTAGTAGGCACATATCCCAATCATGAACGGGTGAAACCACAACCACACGATATCCAATAGCCGACTGTCATTCCGACATCATGCAGCTACTGAACATAGTCTGTGGGAAACCCTTTTTAGGGGCAAATCACAGTTTTTATAGCTCAGCACACACAGCGCAGTCACACATCATTAAGAGCAAACAATGACAAAAGCCACTAACATAAAAAATATCCAGAACTTCCTTTTATTTATAGAGAATGTTTAGATCCTTGAGGGGTACAACATCTGTAAAGAGAAAAAAAACATTGGAATTAGAAAATATATAGCCTTGCATCCACAGATCTAAAAAGTAAAAAAATATTAAAAAAAAAAAAGGAGCGCCCAAGCTGCACAAATCACTATCGTTTGTGCAGCCCTAGAAACCGACAGCACACACGTGTATAGGATATACTGTACATACAGGATAAGTATGTCTGTGCTGTCAGTTTCCCTTCATCATTATGGGCCTTACATCCAACCAACATTTTCCCGTTCCTCAGCTGATCACAGTCACTTTTACACAGGCCGATTATCAGCTGCAGGAACGTTTAAAGCTACACTCTCACTGAACAAAGGGGACGGCTACGATTAAACATCATGCCTGACCCCCTCCCCCCATCACCACCAGCATCTATTTGTGGTTTGTCTAGACGCCACCCTACACCTTATACCGGTGGCTGAAAACCACTACAAGGACAGTTTGGCAAACATAAATCTAACTCTAATTTCAATCTGTCACTCCAGCTCTGAGATAAAAGCTTTGGAACTTTTATGCAAATTGGGAGATAAAGCCCAATGAGCTTTCTCCTGGGCTGCAGAAGCCCAGCACAGCTCACAGAGTGGGTGGTTACATCTCTAGTAATGCGCAATTCGGTCACATCAGGGCCAACTTCAGGTTTAGGCCCACCAACGTACTGGCGTCAAGCCGCATCCGGAAATAACGCTCTCTACAGAGAGAGGTGCTGATGTCACACGCCAGAGCAAAGAACTTCCGTGAACAACCCCTTTAACTGCTCACTAGTTAGTGAAATAATGGCAGAAGAACCAGCACTTTTTAAGAGCTTATTTGACCTTTTAAAATTGATGTCTTATCCAGGAGACAAGCCATCAATATGAGGTCAGCCAAAGTTTGCCACTCTAACACTGGTTCTGAGGTTCTATCACATGACTTTGCCATTTAATCTTATTCAAAACACGTATATACAACCACATAACCTGCTAAATTCCACAAACTAAAAAAAAAAAAATAATGACTTTTACTCACCACACGGATTCTGTGTCCAATGGCCTTTGCGGGTAGGTTGGAGCGGAACTTAGCCCGCACCATGCCGCTGTTGCCATGAGCTCTGGTCACCTTCCCCCAGATGACACGAGTTTTGTTGGGTTTGCCTCCTGGAGTCACCGTGTTACTAAGAGACAGAAATCACCATTAGGATACCAGAGTAAACCAGGTACCAAGCACAGAGCAACCAGAAGGATGTATAGAAGTGAAATGAATAATTTCCAGGAAATCTCATCAAAATGGTTAACAGCCCTATAAATCCCTATTGTTCACCCAAATTTTTTCTCCTTTCAAATCAACTGGTATCAGAAAGTGACAGAGATTTGTAATTTACTCTGTCAATGTCAGAACTGTCCAGAGCAGCAGCAAATCCCCATAGAAAATCTCTCCTGCTCTCCAGACTGGAAAGAATACACCACTTCCTGCAAGACATACAGCAGCTGATAAGTACTGCAAGACTGATGATTTTTTTAGTAGAAGTAAATTACAACTCTCTGGCACCAGTTCATTTGAAATAATTAATTTATGTGAATTACTCCTTTAGGATGAAAGGGGGACCCAGAAGATGGCCTAATCAAAATAAGTCCATATCCCAACAGATCATCACTTTGAGAGATAGGAATAACCCTTTAAATCAAAAATTAGTTGAATACACTTAAAACAGTCTTCTGCATGGCAACAATGACTCTTGGGAAGATGCGAGCCTTACTTTTTTGCTTTGTACACATAGGCACATCTCTTGCCCAAGTAGAACTCTGTCTCATCTCTGGCGTAGACCCCTTCAATCTTCAGGAGGGCTGTGTGTTCCCTCTGGTTTCGGAGGCCTCTCTTGTAGCCAGCAAAGGTCGCTTTGCACCACAATCTTGTGTACGAGACGAAAGGAGAAAAAAAAAACAAAAAAAAAAACATTAGTACAATGTAGAGAAGAAACTATTACAGGAAGTCACATGATGTTACAGACTTACCTGCCAGACATTTTCAGTCGTTGGTATCCAGATACCGGCTGGACTGCAAGGAAAACATTCGGGAAGTTAGATGTGAGGCTATTCCTTATACATTTCTGCACAGATTGTCTATAATGAGTTTACAGGTTAAGGCTTTGCTCATATGTATTTGTGACAAGAACGGCCGTTATCATAGAAACATGTGTTACATTGACTTGGAAATAACAGACACGGCAATTATTTCTGGCCGTTGTGCATTGAATGCATTTCAAATTTTCGATGCAACAGCGATTGTTGTTTGACACTTATAATGGCCATTGTTCGTAAGTTGTGTAAACATAGCCTTAATGCGAATATATTGGTTAGAGTAGTGAAAAGAGGCCCACGCCACGGGATCTCCGCGCCGCCCTCGAGCGGGTGGAGTAGTGAATTTCATTTTTTTTCACTACCTGGTCAGCGCGGAGATCCCGATGCTGTGGTCCCTTCTTCCCTACTCCAACAGGTACGTTCACTTTAAAGCTTATAACTTCTAGATACTTCATTAAACATCCATCCTATTACACCAAAGCTAACTTAAAGGGAACCCGTCACCCAGGACGTGGACGCAGAGCCCACCCAAACCCCGATGCAGCCCCGGATACTTACCCTTTCCTGCAAGTCCCGCTCCTGGAACCGGTCCCGAGATAAAGATATCCCCGTTGGAAGCGGTACGCGCGCTGCAGAGATGAGTCTGACGCCCATAGAGAATGACGGCTCCATTCAGTCTCTATGGCATCGGACTTATCTCTGCTGATTAGCATACAGCACGCGCTCAGCTTTGGGCGCAGAGATCTCCGTCCCCGGACCGGGTACAGGAGCGGGACTTGCAGGAAAGGGTAAGTATTTAACAGATCTGATTTTAACCCCTTTCCACCCTGGGGCAGATGGGGGTCAAAACTGACAGCTGCATTTAAATGCTACGGAAAACCATTTGTGGTGGTTTATATATTGCAGCAAACTATCAGGACAGAAGAGAAACCTTTCAGGGGCTTATTACAAATTCACCAAAATAACTTGACTGCAGTAAATAATAAAATACCATGGAAGTTCTATTTCCTCTCCAGGGTCACTTGCTGCACATCTCTGTGGCCTCGGCAGCAATCACCTCAGCGGTCACAATCTGCACCATCACCCCCCGAGGTCAGAGATTTGCAGCAGAGGCCACATGGCTGTACAGGTCAGTGCTGCAGGAAAGTAACAAGGCCGGGCAGGGAGCACTACAGCAGTGCGGGGGTTTATTTTACACCTTTAGACTACGACTGTATGGTGACACTGAACACATGCTGTACGGCCAGGCACCGCAGCGTTAGGGCCCGTTTCATGTAAATTCAGACAACGATAAAAAGGCCAACTAGAAATCGTCCATTGTTCTTGTCATTGTTAATCGTTCGCTGTAATTTCGCATTTGTTCACTGATCGTTCAGTGTAATTGCACATCGTTCCTTCACTTGCTGGGATCAGATGAAGTAACCGATTGTAACCAGTGACTATTGTTCTGTGTAATACAGTGAACGATTTTAAGTTAATGACAAAATCTCGTTTGCAACTGTTTATCGTCAAAAATCGATTCATCTAATAGAACCCCTTACTCTGCCGCCACCGCCGCTAGATAACGCGGTCATATTACAATCCACACAGCCATGCTGGAAGACTGGCCGGCAACAGCGCAGGGTGCAGCAGCTTATATGCCGGAGTGCAACCACATTCCGTTGCATCAGGCTAGGTTCACACCGCATTTTAGCAATGTGTTTTTTTCATGTTTCTGAAAAAAAAAAAAAAAAAAAAAAAAAAAGATGGAAAAACGGATGTTGTGTGCATCTATTTTTTTCTATTGGATCAAAATGCATTCTTTGTCTTTAACATATGCAAAAACGTACTTGACCTTACTTTTGTGAGTGCGGAAAAAAAAAAAGATGCTTTTTTTTTTTTTACAATAGAACGGATCAAAACAGATGCACACAACTGCATCTGTTTTTTTGCAAAAATGCAGTGTGAACCCAACCTTACCTGCATCGCAGACTATGTTTGCACTACATGTTCCGCAGAAATCCCGACTGTTCACTGAATAGCGGCCGCAGAAAACCCTGTCAGTTCACAAAATGGAGTGTGCAGCACCAGCCGCACGCTCCATTGTGTGCAGTGGGGAGTTCTGATGCAGGCACACATCACATGGATGTGCCCACATTCGTATTTAGCGACGCTAAAGACCATCCAGCCACTATTGCAGTACCTGCCAGGATGATCTTTTCTGAGACTGGCCAGGTCACGGAAAAGCCGGTGTTTTACCAAATGTGAACATGGCCCAATACTGCAATCCTGTGCATGAACTGTCTCATTAACCTAAAGGATTTCTAGCACGGCCTATATACAATGGTAACCGCCATCACTTCTGCCCCTACGTCAGGGGTAGGAAACCTTGGCTCTCCAGCTGTTGCACAACTACAACTCCCATCATGCACGGACAGCCGAAGGCTGTCCGTGCATGATGGGAGTTGTAGTTGTGCAACAGCTGGAGAGCAGAGGTCCCCTACCCCTGCACTAGACACTGACGCTTTCATTAACAGCAAGGAGATCTGGCGATTGATGAGAAGACACCAGTCCCACCTATAGTAGTGCACAGTAATGGGGGTACCGCAGCTCAGTGTGTACAGGGCTGTAGGGTCAGCAGGGGGATACCACCAGGGTTAGGGTCATACAGTGGCTTATAGGAGAGTAACCTATGACAGCTCCAGCCCTGAGGTGTATAGTAACCTGACAGATCTCACTACATGTGAACAGGCTCCTATGCTGATGTCAGTGCGGTATCCCCACAGCTCCAGCCACTGACCATTCAATACAGAAAACAACATAAATGCAGCCGCAGAAAAACCGCACCGACAAACGCCTGAATCTACTCTGAAGCCTGCTCAGTGCGCCCATTGCCTGCGCCTCCTGCGCCCAGCACATCACCACAGCGGCTGCCAAGTCAGTCAGAGTCCCCCGGAGCCGGCTCACACAATCCGGGCCGTATCCCGGCCATCCCTCCGCACACAGCCCCGCTCCACACCCCGGCCCAGTCACCGGAGTCCGCGCTATCCGCCTCTACCGTTATTACCGGACACAATATATCTCCCCGATCTACAATCCTCAATATGTAACACGGCTGCAAGACTGCTCACCCGCACCGGAATCCAAGATGGAGGAAAAGGAAGGGAGAGCGCGCGGCACGCTGGGAAATGAGAAGCGTCCTGAGCGGGAGGTGTCTGCGATACTGCCTGCTCGGAAGATACGGGAAGAGCGGGAGGCCGCGCGGTTACACGCAGTAGTGACGTGGATACTGGAGACGTATCCGTACACCGGGGGGACGAGCGAGAAAAACAGACGTAATAAATAAAACCGGCGATTAGGTGCGAGGCCAACGGGAGGCCCCCGGGGGCGGAGCTTCGGTGTCCATGGAAACCAAACGCGAAGGCGCTAGCAGGGCTGTATGTGCTGGACAGGTAGGCTGCACGGAGAAGGGGTCTGTTATATAGTATATATGTTATATACTGGGGTGTGTGTATGTGTATATGTATATATATATATATATATGTGTGTGTATATATATGTTATATATTATGTATGATGTAGGATTATGATTGTTATAAGGTTGCTATTATATTAGTTTTGTTAATATGATAATAACTATTGTGATATTGTAGTGTTGTTATTAAAAGGGTTAATCTTTTTCTTTCAAATCAACCGGTTTCATAAAGTTATATAGATTTGTAATTTATTTTTGTTTAAAAATCTGCAGTCTTCCAGTACTTATCAGCTGCTGTGTGTCCTGCAGGAAGTGGTGTATTCTTTCCAGTCTGACACAGTGCTCTCTGCTGCCACCTCTGTCCATGTCAGGAACTGTCAATAATAATATATATGTATTATTGACAATTATGCTTTATATCTTTTTTTTCATCTGTTTTCGGCTCCTTGTACAGGTCCCATAAATATTGAGGACAGTCCCAGAGACGTCTAGGATGTCATTGCCGATGATGGAAGTCTTGCGGGTGTGCACAGTGCTGGAGGACAGCTTGGATCAGTTTTCTGTCCTGGGTTATATCATGCCGGTCTCCTACCAAGGACGGAATAATGTGAGTAGGCGCTGGAAGAATAACAGAGAACGGACATGGATGGCAGAACAATTACTGGAGCAAATCATCCCACAAATGCTGCCCTTACCTGGGGGTGGTTTATATTAGTTGGGAAGAATATACAAACCACATAAACTAATGATAGGTTATATCCAATTCATCACACCTTTACAAAATCTCCTCTGCCTTTTCCATTGAACTGGATGAGTCAGAGTAGCTAAAAAAAATGGCAGGTTTTGTGGGGTGGCCTTATATACCGTTGTCAGTACCTACCAACACTGAAAAGTGGGTTAAAGGGGTACTCCACTAAAACATAACTTTTGAAATGTTGCGGCCCATGGTGAGACTAAGAATTCCTTCCATACCTGTTATTATCTATTCAGTCTCCTTCCCCCAGTTCTCAGCTGCTGCTTTCTGCTGAAAAAAAAAAAAATCTGTGTTCTCTGAGACAGTCCCTGACTGGCTTTATCTGCAACTTTGTAGTTTCTTTGAAACTTCAGCAGGTATACAGAGTGTCAGTAAGTGTAGTCCACTTTTCCATAGTGAAATACACTTGCTGACACTCTGTATAGCTGCTTAAGTTTCGGTGATTGTCACATCAGTAAACGACCTGAAAGTGAGTGCCGCTGTCGCTCTACACTCCGTTTGCATTGTGGAAACTGTTATTACACAGCAGAGCGCCATCTCTGGTCGCCCAGATCAGTCCCATCAAAGATGATGCTCCACCATATCCATTGTGATCTGCAGTGTAGGAGCGTACGTATATACTAAGCAGCGCTAGGTTTTCTCCTGCTATATAGTAGTCTTGAAAGGCGAAGATGAAAAAGAGGTTAATAACAGCTCCATAACACGGTTGGTTGTATAAAGAGAATCAGCCACAATAGCTTAAGCTGGGTTCACACTACGTTTTTGCAATCAGTTTTTTTATCTGTTTTTTTGCACACAAAAAAAGGTAAAAAACAGATGAAAAAAACTGATGCCTTTGTTTGCATCCGTTTTTAACCGTTTTTCCATTGACTTCCATTATAAAAAAAAAAAAAGGATCAAAATGGATCTTTTTTTTTTTTACATACACAAAGACGTGGTCAACTTCATTTTTGTGTCCGTTGAAAAAAAAAACGGATCCGTTTTGATTGTTTTTTTGTTTTTTTTTATAATGGAAGTCAATGGAAAAACGCATTAAAACGGATGCACACAAAGGCATATGTTTTGTTTCATCCGTTTTTTTTCTTTTCTTCAAAAACGTAGTGTGAACCCAGCCTTAAACGCGATTCTATTTCTTATCTTAGATTTTTAGAAATGAAATTGGTAAAATCTTGAAGACTCAGAGACAAATAGAAGGAAACTTTGAAAAACTCATGGGGACCCGTGCGGACATCCAGTTATCACAGCCCCCCCTGGCAAGCAAGCTGCAGGATCTGAAGGAACAAGTACATGAAACGGGGGAGAAGCTTAAGACGAGCAATGTACAATTCACAAAGGCCGTGAGACAAAACCCGTTAACTTCTGACAACCTAAAGAAAGTCCAGGCAGACAGGTACAGGCCAGCTTTCCACTGCTCCATTTGTATCAGTAGTTGTGATAGTAATGCAGATATGTTGTGCGGTAGCTTTCTTTTTCTTTGTCTTATAGGCAATTTGCAGCAGACGTCATTGCAGATATGTTAATGGAGCTGGAAATATCCGGATCATTTCAGAGCCTTCAGCAAGCGGTGGGAATAGAGAAGGAGAAAAAGGCAAACTTCTACAATGCAATAGAAAGGTGGGGGTATAGACATCTGTGTGGTGGAACACTTAAGGCCCTATTACACGGGACGGTTATCATTCGAAAAATCGTTTATTGTAATAGCAGACAACGATTTGATAGAATTTGGACCTATTTTTACCGTTGATCGTTTGCAAATCGTTCGCATGGACTAAGACGTTGTTCGCAGTAGCGACGACAAGTCAACCGCAAGAACGATCATAAGTGATGACCATCGTTCCATGTAATTGGGTGAACGATTTTTATTGTTTATTGTTAATCGTCGGAAAATCGCTTTGTGTAATAGTACCCATAGAGTACTTGAAGAATCTTTACAAGCAGATTTTACAGCCTCTGCAGGCAGCGTCCAGACATGTCTAGGTGCCTAGTCTGTAACTATTCCAGTGAAGTTTTGCTATCTGAACTTATGCCTTTGCTTGCCTATAAATTACAAAACAGCACAGATATTGTGGGCAATACAAAGACAGCCTGAAAGTATAAAAACAAACACTAAAACAGAAGATTACTGAAAACTTTTTTTTACATGTAATTTTAACAGAGGTGAAGCTTGTTTTATATACACTGTATGTTATTGAATGATGAGACTATTTCCCAATTTTAAAACAATATGTCAGAATTAAGGCCAGTACGCATAACATTACAATTGCTCCACAGAGAACAGCAGGGAAGAAAGAAGATCAAATTGTTGCAGAAGCAATTACAAGATGTAAAACAAGAGAAAAAAGTGGAGTTGCAGGTAGTATGAAGCATGTCTTATTTTACAATCAAAGAATTTACCAACATCACTAGCAAACCATCAAAACAAGTAAATAAACATGTCCCCAATAAACAGTAATGTGCTAAATTACTAAACTGAAGTAAAGTCTGTTACATAAGAGATTAAAGTGTCACTCTTACAGGGGATGGGAAATAAAGCATATTTGCAATTTACATTCATTTTTTAGTCATCATTCTGTAAAACAAAGCTATACTTACTTGAAGGCAGCTATATAACTATACTTACTAATATCCAGGTCCAGTCTCCTGACGGCTGCTATATAACAACTATACTTGCTAATATCCAGGTCCAGGCTCCTGAAGGCTGCTATATAACAGCTATACTTACTGTATCCAGGTCCAGTCTCCTGAAGGTAGCTATATAACAGCTATACTTACTGTATCCAGGTCCAGGCTCATGAAGGCAGCTATATAACAGCTATATTTACTGTATCCAGGCCCAGTCTCTTGAAGGCAGCTATATAACAGCTATACTTACTGTATCTAGGTCCAGGCTTCTGAAGGCTACTATATAACAGCTATACTTACTGTATCCAGGTCCAGTCTCCTGAAGGCTGGTATATAACAGCTATACTCACTTGTATCCAGGTCCAGTCTCCTGAATTGCCTTCTCTGTGAGCACAGATTTCCTAAGAAACACTGGACTTCCATTGTTTAGTCTCTTTTTTTAAGCCAGCAGGAGACTAAAAAGCTTCAGGAGACTGGACCTGGATATAAGTAAGTATGGCTTTGTCTTATAGCATGATAACAAAACAAAAAAAAAATAATGTAAATTGCAAACATGCATTATATCACATCTACTGTTGATTTAGATTTTTAAAGTTGTAACAGCGACACTTTAACCCTTTAAGTGCCAATTTTTCAATTTTTGCACGTTCATTTTTCTTTTCTCGTATTTAAAAGGTCATATCGCTCGCATTTTTTCAACTACAGACCCACATGACCCCTTATTTTGTGCGACACTACTTATACTTGGCAATGACAGACTTAATTTTTCCATAAAATGTGCATTTTAGAGCTGTAAAAATGTCTCATAAAACTATTTTTCCCGCATTTTTGTGTTTTTCTGGTATCTACAGAAATACTGATGTGTGGATGAGGCCTTAGATAGATAGATAGATGTGTGTATTGTATATGTTTTTAACTGTTTGAATTTTAAGTGTAACACTTGGACACCTATGGGGCTGTAAATTTGGTTGAGTATTGCGTAAACAGATGCGTAAACAAAGAAATGCCTTTTACAAATATTAAGGTTTTATTTCTTCTCAGAGTCGCACAGAACTGATTGCACATCTAAAGGACCAACTGCAGGAGATGAAAGCTAAAACCAGCATGGAAAACAAATATGTGAAGAAGGACACCGAACTTCAAGTGTCCCAGACGCAGAAAAAGTGCAACATAGCAGAATCTGACCTGCAGATGGAGCTCCAGGTGTGTATTGTAGGAAAAACTTTTATAATAAAGCTTTATTAGGTAATATTAGGACACTAGGTAATATAAGAACATGAACATAAAATTTCCGACAAAATCTAGGAATAAAGAAAGCAGCAGAAAATGTGGTCCCACAAAACTTAAAGGGAAACTAAAAAGAATATTATAACCTGCCGATATGTCCCTATAGGCCACATGGTGCTGAGGATGAAGGTAAGTCTCTTACCTTAGGCTACATTCACACATCTGTTGTTCTGTCTGCAATTGCAGGCATGCAATCACGGACAGACCATAGGATCAATGTTATTCAATCACCCCGTTCACGCGATCCGTGCCACAAAAAATAGGACCTGCTGTAATGTGGACCGCATTTTGCGTCACGGATCGCTATGCTAATGAAGTGGCAATATAGTGGTCCGGGAATCATGGAGCACTACAGATGCACATTCTTAGTGCGGGCTGCACTACAGGTGTGAGAACAAAGCCTTGATCTTCGGCAAAGTTTTCAGGATACAATATGGTTTTGGTACACTAGGGGTGGTGCTACTGCAGTCTGAAGAGCAAGAGACGTTTTTAATGGGAATTTGCTACTGCTTTGGACAGTTCCTGACATGGACAGAGGTGGCAGCAGAGAACTCTGAGTCAGACTGGAGAGAATACCACTTTCTGGAGGACATACAGCAGCCGATAAGTACTGGAAGACTTGAGATTTTTTTTTATATATGTAAATTGCAGATTTATGGCACTTTAAGCACCAGTTGATTTGAAAGAAAAAGTGTTTTGATGAACGACTGCTGTAAGTGATTTATTTGCATGTGTAAAAGGACTGGGCTACGACATTCAAACCTTTTTTTTTTTTTTTTTTTTACAGAAAATTAAAGAAAAGATGGATGAGGAGATAAGAGTCCACGTTGAGATTGAAAACTTCCTAAGACAGCATCAACAGGTAAGCAAAGCAACCTATGTTTTACCCTGGGTACTTAAAGTGTCACTGTTGTTACAAAAAACTTTTGACATGTCATAGACACATGACAAAAGTTTTGATTGGTCCAGGTCTGAGTGTTCACCCCCACACCAATAGAGAGGTCTGCGCTTTAGCGTATTCTCTCCCCACTCTGAGTTAGGAAAAAAAGATTTGGACTTATAATGGAGCCTGAGTCTTTTTTTTTTGCTAACTCAGAGTGGGGAGATGGCGGGCTGCAGCGAGTTCCTCTTCCCGCTTGGTACGGGTTTGAACACTCAGACCCGGACCAATGAAAACTTTTGACTTGTCTCTGACATGCAAGAAGTGCAACAGCAACCTACAGATGCAATCGCTTACCATACATACTCCCCCCCCGATGTACACACGATAAAAACCTGCTCTATAGATATTAAAAAATGAGAATCTTAGCAAACCATTTGATCAAACAGAGTGTCACCACGTTAAGGTGACCTCAGAGACATGATCCCTACTCTAGCATTCTCACACTAGCAATGGCCCCTCCTGGGCTGACAATAAGCCTACAGCTGGGCAGATAGGAGCCAAATAATCTCTATAGCACCTATAG
Organism: Dendropsophus ebraccatus; assembly: GCF_027789765.1. NCBI lineage: Eukaryota > Metazoa > Chordata > Amphibia > Anura > Hylidae > Dendropsophus > Dendropsophus ebraccatus. Next base: position 16,859,082 of record NC_091459.1, on the reverse strand, counting down.
GACATGGGTGGAGTGCACCACCTTAATGTGGTGACATGGTACACTCTGTTTGATCAAATAGTTTGCTATGATCCTCATTTTTTTATACCTATAGAGCAGGGTTTTTTTCATTTGTACGCCGGGGGAAGTATGTACAATAAGCACTTGCATCTATAGCTTGCTGTTGCACTTTTTGCTTTTTGTTTGTACTTTAGCCTCATGCAACCTACAGTGTGAACAGAGGCATAGGAGTGCTACCGACTTGCTGCTTTTTTCTGACGCGTCTATGACATGTCAAAAGTTTTTTTGTAACAGAGACACTTTAAATCAAATCTGTCAGCTGCAATTTTCTTCCAAACCTCTGACACTGTGATGTAATAGTTAGGGCAGATACACATGGTACCTTTCATTTATCTGTCTGTGCTTCCATCAAATTAAAAATGCTTTTATTCCGATTCAAAGTGCCTCATTGAGGGCTGTAACACCTCCTTGCCCCTTCCCCCTTCGATAGTCCATTACAGATGGTGGTCTGGTATCCAGAATGCCCACTGAACAGTGTAAGAAGCCAAGTTACCTTCATAAAACTGAGGGTGAGGGTGCCAGGAATTAGACCCCAACTGATCACCTCTCCTGATATGACTTCAGCCTATGGGTCTTTATGCTTTTTTTGTACATTTGGCACACCATATACTTTATTGCCTGCATGAACAAGTGTATTTTCATTGGAATCATCAGGAGCTGGAAGAGAAGCTGGAGTTCTGGATGGAGAAGTATGACAAAGACACCGAAGAGAAGCAGGCTGAACTGAACTCTCTAAAAACTTCTAGAACCAATGACCTTTTACTGCTCAGTGAACTAACTAAGCAGGTAAGAATAGTCATCCATGTGATAATAGATAGTGTACATGTATATTTCAGTATGGTTTACCATCAAACTACTTGTCTCATGATTACAGTTCTCTGCTAGACTACTATTACACTTATATTATAGCACCCCTTGTTATTCCCTATTCAGAGAATGCATTCATATATAATCTTACAGTAGCAGAAGACTTTCTATAAAGCGACTGTACAACTATATGATACAGTGCATGAGACCTTTATTTCCAGGCTGTGATAAAAAAAAAAATTAACCTCATCGCTGTACTAGCATCACACAACCACTTTTGAAAGTGTTATTTCATGAACATACCATTGGAGAATATATGTAGAGCAAGGGTAGGGAACCTTGGATCTCCCGCTGTTGCAAAACTACAACTCCCATCATGCCTGGACAGTAGGTGCTTTAGCTTTGGCTGTCCAGGCATGATGGGAGTTGTAGTTTTGCAACAGCTGGAGGGCCAAGGATCCCTACTCCTGATGTAGAGTATAGGTGATTTACTTCTATGGTTTTCTACCCTATGTATTCTTCTTCACTGCTTGACAGAAGGCAGAACTAGACAGACCATAAATGTCACTTTCTCTATTTTAAGTGGTTGGTTGTTCTCCTGGTTTGTTGTAATCTATGTGCTGGATCTAATTATATGTATTTTTATTGAGATTGTACAACAGTTTTTTTTTTTCCCCCTCACTTTTTACTGTAGTATGAAGAATATGAGACTGTGATAACTGAAGATCGTTTAGAAAAGGAGAAAGCCCAGCAGAAGAAGAAACAAGAAAAGATGGAACTAGCAAGTACAATTAAGGTAAACTATTCAGAACGCTTTCAAATATTACAGTCATGAGGGAAAAACTTTCCGAACGTTTTGATCAGTTGGGGCCCTAGTACTGAGATCACCACCAGTCACAACAAGAAGTAGCGGTAAGCGCTAAACTGAGTGCTTCTATACTCGCTGCATAGCGCATGGGCATTGCTGCATTTCCTATGGACATCAGACTCATCTCCGCTTATTTTCATAATGAGCACGGCAGCAATCTTTACACAAAAGGACTGTGAGAAAAGGTTAACTATCCCGTGTTGTATCCCGGGTGGGGTCGGTTCTGGCTTGCCAGGTTACCTGTAAAGCTAAACATATCTGGAGACACGTGGAAATGGCTTTCCACTAATGTCCTCAGTCAGTGCTTGAAGATCGTTAGAACGTTCCAAATCCAGGTGTGCAAACCTTGTGGCATCACACCCAAGACAACTGAAAGCTGTAATCATTGCCATTCTAATTCCATTGACAACTACCTGTCAATGGAATAAAGTGGTGCCTTGGATTACGAGCATAATTCGTTCTTGTAATCCAAATCCACTCTTATACCAAAGCAAATTTTCCCATAAGAAAGCATTGAAATGTAGACAATTGGTTCCACACCCCAAAAATCATTTTATAATCATTATCGCAGCAGTGTGTATAGCTGAGTGTGAGTGCAAGCACATTATAGCAGCAGTGTGTATAGCTGAGTGTGAGTGCAAGCACATTATAGCAGCAGTGTGTATAGCTGAGTGTGAGTGCAAGCACATTATAGCAGCAGTGTGTATAGCTGAGTGTGAGTGCAAGCACATTATAGCAGGAATGGAGAGGATGGGAAACACAAGGACTGATAGAGACTGCAGGGAGCATGAAGGAATGAGCAGGGCAGATGTGGACACAGTATAGCAGCACTCTGTCCGGGGAGAGAAGGTTTAAAGCTATAAAGAGATTACCCCCACAGTCCTGTCCCCTGATGCAAGCCCCAGCCCGAAGTGGATCTGCTATAAATTGGAAGGTGAGAGAGACTTCCTTGGTCAGAGTACTGTGCTGCAGACACCGCTATGCAGGCCATGCCCCTTCCCCACTTACGCTCCCACCCAATACCAGGAGCTCTTAAACCAAAGCAATGCTCTTAAACCAAGTCACAATTTTGAAAAACTGTGAGCTCTTCTTGCAAAACGCTCTTAAACCAAGTTACTCTTAAACCAAGGTACCACTGTATTTTAGTTTTTCTTTTGCTAATTTATTGAAAATATTTCTAATATTACGCTTTCACCTCACTCTGGTCATTATAGGGTATAGAGTGCAGAATGATGGGGAAAAATTGATTTTTTTTTCTTCTTTTTTTTTTCTTCATTCTAGCACAAAGCTACATAAGGTTTGAAAAAATAAATGGGTCAGAAGACTTTCCAAATGTGTTATCGCTTCACCTTTTGCTCCCATACAGCATACATACTGCTGTAAACATGCACATAATAATATTCTACATAATTGCCTTTTCAGATACAAGCCTGGTGGAGAGGAATGATGGTGCGGAAAAACCTGGGAGCATACGCTAAAACAAAAGGCAAGAAAGGGAAAGATACAGGCAAAAAGGGTAAAGCAAAAAAGGGAGGTAAAAAGAAGAAGTGATACCAAGGGGATGAATATGCATTTACTCTTGTGCTGGTATAAGGTCAAAGTTTTGTTCACTCACTTTTGAATTAAAACCAGAAGGTTCAAATAAATTCAAGTGTAGAGGTTTATTTTTTGTTTAGAGTTAGGGCCCTATTCCACGGGACGATTATCGTTCAGATTATCGTTAAATCGTTTGTCGCTAAACGATAATCGTTTGTTTGAATAGCAATTAACGACCAAACGAGACATCGTTGATCGTTTAATAAGACTTGGACCTATTTTTATCGTTGCTCGTTCACATTGCATAAGATGTTGGTCTTACGCAATAGCGGTCGTTTGGATCGTTTATCGTTAACGATTATGCAAAAGATAATCGTCCTGTGGAATAGGGCCCTTATAGGGTTATACTACAGTCATACCTCAACTTACAATGGCCTCAGGTTACAATATTTTCAGCATACAGTAGTCCTTTCTAGACCAATGTAACTTGAGACCAGACAACATACAATCCTAAAGACAGTCTGGATCTGTGAACATCTGATTAACTACATGATTGACCAATAAAAGTGGCAATTTTACTGATGAAGCTCCAGTATAAACTGAAGTGCATGAATTGGCTGTCTAGTATCTCCTCTGCAGAGTCGGCTCCAGGTTTTTGTGGGCCCTTGGGCGACAGAGCCTCAGCAGGCCCCTTTGTGGAGCAAATCATGTGGTAACATTAAAACCAACATCTACTGTACAAATATCAGTATCCCTCCAAAAACTGACCCCATTAGAGGTAGACAGTAATGATTCACAGGCTCTACACATTATATAAGTAATTACAGTACAGTTACATTCAGTGACTCAAAGGGGAAGTCTTTGACCAGAGTTGCTCACTTTTCCTTTTCTTTTCCATCTGGTTCAGGCCATCATGAAGACGTCTCCTGGCCACAACTTGCAGAATGTAACTTACAAACATTTTAGGCGTCTTTCTAATACAGTAGAGGAATCCTCTTTGCCCCCTTATAGTAGTAAGGTGCAGCTGCTGTGAGATCAGATATCGGTGGTTCAGACGGCAGTGGGCCCCCGTTAGCCACCTAAACCACTTACATAATCCGCCACTGGTGGGGGCCCCTAGAAGTGCTATTGGCCATGGCAAGCCGGGTGCTGATGCCAGCCCTGCTCCTCTGTACAGTACAGTGTGATAGGAGGGGCATGACCTAAAACATTTAGGCTTAATTCAAACGTTCCGTGTTCACTCTAAAACACGGATGGTGAATCCCGGTACTGGAGCATTTCTTCATGGCCGGCATATTCATACACCATGTCGTGCGGGGAAACACTACAGTAGAGAAATTCACTGTTGTGAATGTGTGAATCCAGCCTTAATGTAAATTACACCAGAAATTGGCATAATAGCAGTTATCTATGCCAGGTAGTAGCTTGGGGTATAGGCCAAACTTGGCACAGATTCCTTGCACCTCAATTAATACAATTTAGCATTTTTTTTTTACTGTGTAACCACCCACACCCGCTTAAGAAAGATGTTCTTTCAGGTAAATTTAATAGGACCCATCTACCCGAAACAAAAACTTATACTGATGATGTTTTATCACTATAACAACAAAGAAACTGCAAACAGTATATTTGAAATGGTACATTTTTATTCAGTTTACCACATGTATCACACTTTATCAGATGAAGAACGGCAACATTAGACAATTGAGGAGAAACTACTAGATGTACAGACACAAATATATACTTTTAACTATCTTAAAAATATGGAATGTATTTACAAAATTTTAACAATTATTAAACCTTGTGAACTTTTTAAAGTTTACAAAGTTTTAATTCCTCTTCCTACCTTGTCCATCTGTACATATTCTATACCAATCTACTGCAAGTGTCAATTAAAAGCTTGGTGAGTGGGTCGTCCATCAGTTCTATACCACATAAGACAATAGGAACCACAGAAAAGATGTAGGTTAGCTGCATAACTGCAGTTTTACCAGCCAGGATAAGTCCGTTGCAGTAAATGCCTTCAAGGGTAGTCAATATATATGATATATATGATATACGTGATGAGCCGCACAAACAATCCAGAGATTGTTTGTGGGGCCCTCTCATGAGCCATTAGTATGGAAATCAATACTAGGATGGGGGGTTTTATAGGCAAAAATACGGCCATAAATAATGATAATATTCTAAATATGGCCGTGAATAATGATCATGCTCTTTATTCATGGCTGTAATAATCAAAATATGGCCGTATTTTCCCCCCAAAAAATGGTGTGTGAACATAGCCGTAATTTGAATTATGTGTTAACAAACTCTGTAAAGACTGTACAACAGATCTGGTTTTCATTTTGATAATTGAAGGGCTTTATTAGTCAAAATTTTTGATCGATTCCCTTGGCTACGAAAACTGCACCACATTCCAATGTGTGAACTGACAATAAGGTTTGAAAAAGGAACTTTTCTTAAGGCGCTGTTCACATTACATTCCACTTAATATCTGGAGCAGATGCTGGAATAATCTCTCAGCTATGTGAACAATCTTCTATGCTTCTATGAACAGGTTCTGTATAGCATTTCTTATAAACATACATTTTTAGAATGCACCACTATTCTGCTGCATTATTATTTTTTTTTTTTTATAAATATGGGATTGTCAAGTGTACATTATACACTTCAGTTATTACAGAGTGCGGTAGCAAAGGTAATTTTATTTCTTATCTACAGGATATCAGAATGTCAATTTTTTTTTTTATGTCCCTATTTATTATATGCATATAAAATACATTGTTACATTTTTAAATGTACAAAGGTATAATGGCTTTGATCAAATGGGGGTATTAAGCGCTACAAAAACATGGCCACTTTCTTCTAGAGAAAGCACCTCTCTTATCTCCTGTTTGGGTGAAGGTTTTTCAAATTAGTTCCATTGAAGTGAATGGAGCCAAATTGGAGACAAGAGTGGAAGAAAGTGGCCATGTTTTTGTAGTGCTGGATAACCCCTTTAAAAGAGGTTGTCCGTTGAGCAAAAAGACCTTAAACACCCCACTGGGTATTCAGTCTGTTTATGGGGGTCTTCCACTCTATTAGTCAGTGGAGAGAGGGGGAGACTACGTAAAGAGCTGGGGAACCCTGCCTGGTCTGGGCGTTACATTTTTTGTGTAATGGGGCTGAGCTGAAATACTAACCCGAACCCATTGAAAAGAACGGCACTGTAGAGGAAATTCTACTTTCATTCAACCCCTGTAATTGTATGTTTTAAGGACATGTTAACATGGCAGTATATGGGTCAGTAATTTGGATCAGTATTTGTATGCCAACACCAGGTTTGGAACCTACATTGGCAGATGTACTGTCCAAAGTATTACATAGGTCTGAGTATACTGACTTTTTGTAGGGCTGCATCTGCAGCCAAAGCAATAAACCAGGCATGGGGATCCTTCAGCCCTCCAGCTGTTGCAAAACTACAATTCCCATCATGCCGGGACAGCCAAACCCCCAAAAATCACTGCAGCAGGTAAGGAAATTCAAGATGGCCATCAGTCACAAAATCCACAAAACACACACTTTACTTAACCTTCAAAATTGTGGATTTTGTACTTTTATAAAATGTTTTATGGTGCGTTCACACCTACAGGATCTGCAGCTGATTTTCTGCAGCAGATTTCATTTAAATAACTGAACACAGCATCAAATCTGCTGCAGATCCTGTAGGTGTGAACGCACCCTTAGAGTGGAAATACATTTGCCAAATTTCACAAAAATATATTACATCAACACATTCAATAGAATTTATCTGTTTTACAAATATACCTATTATACCAACATATTTAGCATATTAATATAGTAAAATTTGCAGACGAGAGGATCTGTATTTGAAAATCATTTACAAGGCTTAAACATTTTTGTCGGGCAATAATTGCAGTGGGATAGGGGATGGGATTTACAAGTAGAACTGCTTGTATTTGATCTGCATGAAAAAAAAGTTACGGTAAAATAACATGTACATTAAAATACCAGTTAACCGTTTTAGGAAGAAACTGTCTATCATACATAAGTAATAAAACTACACGGATATCAGAAAGTGATTTCAGGTGTGTATTCTAAAATTACAAGCAAGGGATTATCTGGGATGATATACAAAATCAAAATGCATATCTTCTGTAAAGGTGGCCTAAGGGTGGTATTACACGGAACGGATTATCGTTCGAAAAATCGTTCGGATTTGAATGATAATCGTTTAGTGTAATAGCAGACAACGATTAAAACGACCAACGAGAAAACGAATTAGAATTTGGACCTGTTTTTATAGTTGATCATTTGCATGTAATAAGACGTCGTTTGCAGTAGCGGCAAATGCAATGGCAACGACAGGACGAATGCAATAACGATCATAAGTAACGATCATCGTTGCGTGTAATTGGGTGAATGATTTCAGGTTGTTCGCCATAGCGGTCTCTTCAGTTCGTTTATCGTCAAAAAAATCGCTTTGTGTAATAGTACCCTTAGACTTATATCGGCCGAACATGGGGGTTGTTCAGAGAGAGAGAGAGATAAGCCAAAGTGAGAGCACTCTCACTGCGGCTTTCCCCTCCCCTTAGAAAACACAGGTACATTCAGCCACACTGAACGTTCCTGTCTATGGGGAGAATGGAGGGTGGACAGGTAACATAACTGACGACCGCTTGTTCAGCCACAGTCTAGTGAAAGTGTATGGTGGCTTTAGGGCTCCAAACAGGATATAAAAGGCCAAACAAAGGCCATATTTACTGACCATACAGAAAAGTAACCCATAGCAGTAAAAAAAAAAAAAAAAAAACTTTAAACGGCTTTAACTACTAAGCATTATAGAATTAAAGATAACATGTAGCCAATGTAACAGAAAAATATGATTTTACTATCATTTAACACTAAAGGGACCCTGCACAATCTGTAAATACGGGCGTTGTGCTACAGTACGGAGTTTGGAGCTCCGTTCTATAGCATTGTGCTTTTTTATGGAACATGTGATTGCCCCCTTACAGTGCCCAGATTACACACCTTTTTACTGTATTACGATACGCCCTTCCGTTCCCAAGATTTGTATATTTATAGTCTGACAATTTAGACGTGAACTTAATTTCAACACTGGGAGCGATTTTAGATGATATACGTGTATATATATTCAGGGGGTGTAACTGTTACATTGAGAGCCGTGCATGCCTAATAAAAACCCTCTACCCATATAATCACACACATCAAATTATATTTATACCCATTAGGAAAATTAGGTTCACGCCCATTTGACCATTCCCTAAATTGCCAAAATACAAATCCACATATCTCAGGGACAAGGTGGCATATTAACAAACAGGAATACCCCAAGTTATTTAATGGGGTTATCCAGCGCTACAAAAACATGGCCACTTTCTTTCAGGGACAGCACCGCTCTTGTCTCCAGGTCAGGTGCGGTTTGCAATTAAGTTCCAATAACTTCAATGGACCTGAAATACAAAACCTGCACCCAAACTGGAGACAAGAGCGGTGCTGTCTCTGGAAGAAAGTGGCCATGTTTTTGTAGCGCTGGATAACCCTTTTAATGAAAAAAATTTTTTACCTTCTTTTGAGTTGGCGACAGGTCCTCTATAATAATTCTCTGTTTAATGTTGGCTTCTCAGACATAACCTTTCTGCCATGGATTTAACCACAGAACTTTATATATGTTGAGATTTTAACCTGGAATCAACCAAGGATTTTACTGCTGTTACTGATGATTCACCTGAACTGCTCTGCTATCCAACTGCATGCCCCCAAAACACCTTATACTATTGCTATAATCATTTCAGGGCAAAATACACTATATAAACAGTGGTGGTACACAAGTACATAAAAGCCAGGTGCTAGATCAGGGATAGGGAAACCTTTAACCCTCCAGCTGTTGCAAAACTACAATTCCAATCATGCCTGGACAGCCAAAGCGTGGCTTTGGCTGTCCAGGCATGATATGAGTTGTAGTTTTGCAACAGCTGGAGGGCCAAAGGTTCCCCATCCCTGTGCTAGATAAAGAAAAATAACTCGTTTTGTACTGAATAATAGGAGAAACAGTGATTTGAATCTTGCGTATATGAGGGGATATTACTGGAACTAGTGATTTTTTTTTTTCATGACAAGGTCATGTTAACCTAACATTCAGATTACCTGTCAGAGTTCTTGGGGTCATAAACAGGGTAAGCTCAGTGTCAGAACGTTGAATTGTAACTTTCATGACCAAATGTGATTGGCCAGGGTTGGCCAGTCCAGCTGATAACCAATCTTTGTATACTTGTTGTGAATGGGGAGATCCTATGGCTCCAAGTCATTTTTTATTTTTTTTGCATTGCATGTGTTCTAAAAAAAATTGCACCAGTCTCCTGTGACGTGTCCCCCCCCCCCCCAAGCACCCAAAAGCATGTAATAACCGGTTATGCAACCTGTTACATTAGAATACCTGACTCCTAATGCCTGCTATTGGCTACACAAGTCCCTTTCCTTTAATTTTGTTCATTATAACAAAAAAAGACTGGAATTCTCAAAGCTTAAAAAAAAATATAAAATAAAACCAAAATAAATAAAAGCATAAATTAAAATAAAACAAAATAAAAACAGTCAAGAAATTTAAATTCCAAGAACCTCAGATCAATATGTCCGTATAACTAAAGGAGTCAGTACATTTGTTGTATTTTATATTCAACTTCGGCCAATGAAACCAGAGAAACGTTTTGTGCACGGCGGCTTTCGGTTATTTACAACGGTCAGTTATCTTCGTGTTCCAGGTCTCCATAGAAGTGCATGAGGCCGCTTTACTTTCTTAGCTTGATATTCCCAGGATTTTATAATGACAAATACTCGGTGGAGAATGTCCGCATTAGATTGTCATTGTACGCTGTTTAGGGAACTCCTCAAACACACTGCAGACTTCCTTCCACTGGGATGAACAATAAAAAGGACCTCACCATAGGTGGGAACAAGGAAAATACAATAAATAACTTGTTCCTTTGCAGATCTTTCCCTCTGGAGCCGCTGGCGACAGTCTTGTACATAGCATTGAGTATTGCACTTCTTATTGTCTTTAAAGCCCCTTCATTTGTTGGGCATGATATCAACCATTTTCTCTTTTTTTTCTTTAGAAAGTGCTTTGAATATTGATCGTCATGTGTATACTAAAAAAGGATTTTAAACCTCAATTAAAACCTTTTGTGAACAAAATGTGAGTGTAAAGTTCCTGGTGATCTGCAGGCTTCTTTAGTGAAAAGAAGGATGCAGAACGGGCACGCAGAATGAGGAGCCTGTGGATAAGGTGACATTCACACACTAGTGGGGGAAAGCGGTTTTGGTGGTGCAAGATCCAGCAAGGCCTGCACTGTTCCTGCTACTTCCACTAATCCGGTCTCTTCGAGGATGTGCGGAGGCAGACAAAGACGATCCTGGACATGAGAGGAATGGGAAAGGGGGATGAGGGGAGGAGAAGAAAAACAAAATAAAAAGGGAAATAAAACAAAAACAAACAAAAATTATAAAAATAACAGTAATGGCCAATAGTGGCAAAATCATGGCTACCATTTAGCAGACGTCTACCAACTAATGTGATAGGATATTGGCTATACATGAGGGATGAGTACATATAATGTATGGAAAGATAAAAGAAAGTGACACTACGGCAAACCAGAAAAGAGAAGGCAGGAAATACAGGAAAGAGCGTACAGGTCAGTAGCAAAAGTTTATTTACAAAATTCAGCAAAAAACAAAGTGCAATTGATAGGGAGCTGCAGTAGAAACCGTTATACATCAGGGTTCTGCATTCCAACTTGTTTCTAACAGTCTACAATACCATGCATTAAGCTTGTGGCGAAAGCTGGGGCTGCAAATCTCTGAAGCAAAAAAAAAAAAAAAACAGCGTAGCCCCAGCCTAAGCCTCAGGTCTTTTGCAGCTTCAATGTGGTTATATAAGGCACATGAGCCTCTCAGTCTGTCTCTGTTGCAGCCATCAGTCATTATTACAATACATCTCAATAGGCCATTATAGTAGGAACCTACTGCCTAATCTATTACTCCAGAGACAATCCAAATGTTATTAACTACAATCAAAATAATCTGTATTTACATGCTACAATTCTGCACCTTCTCAACCTTTTACATGTCAAAAGTTACTGACCACACAAGATCTCACTCCTGACACCCACTGTGATCCAGATACAGCAGAGGGGGCCCTTTCTACCTTCTGGCTGTCAAATCTGACTTGTTCACTCCATTGGAGTCGGACCTCCCCGCCAGCAGGGTGTACAGCACACGGCCACACACTGCCTGTATCTGTGGATCACACCAGGTCTCAGGAGTGGGACATGATGCCATTAGTAACTTTGACAGTATCCCTTTAAATTTGACCCGCAATACAATTATTATAATATAGCTTTTGAACACTGAGCAGTGTTAGACTGTTGTCAGACAGGGTCTCTTGTGTAGTTCATTATAGGACACATTTTTTTAACTGGTTCTCCTGAATTAATTTAGTTTTTAACATTTATTTAAAAAATGGCTTTCTTCCCCTCCAAACTGAATGCTGCTGTATGTAAACATTGCAGTGAGGCTCAAGTCTGTACAATGCCCAGGCCCGGCCCCGAGAGCAGAAAACAGCCTGACATGCAGCAATGTTGGGTTCAGCAAGTGCTGTAAGGCAGGAGGGAGAGCATCTACTAATAAACATTCTATTGCAAAGCCTAATGTTCCTAAAAAATAAAAGTGACCTAATTAAAAAAAAAAACTAATAAAATACATGCTGGACAACACATTTAACTTGTCACATCGAACACTTGTTCGCATTAAAGCTGTGCCTTCCTAGATGCGGATGCAGACTTGTAGGAGGCACAGGCCTTATTGACTTTAATGGACTTGACATACTTAGCTAGTGACTATGTCCGGGTAATTTTCAGTTGTGTATACTGCACACATTTTGTCCTGGACTCAAAAGCATGAAATGCTGAAGTTTTGAGTCCAAGACAAAACCAGTATGTGGCTCCGAAAATTACCTAAATAGTCGCCCATTAAAGTCAATAGGACCCGTACCTGTCCATGCTCATATGTCAGCATTGACTAACTGCCGGCATATAGGTCTCTTGGAAGGCTCAACAATAATGTGAACCTAGCTTTACTTTAGTTATGAAGGCAACAATTAGTCGATTACATGATGCAAATAGTTCTAGAATGGTTGAATCTGTATATAAACCTGCCCTTCATTATACTTGCCTTGTTTTTAAGAATATTTTTATGCTGCTATATAGTTATCTATTTACAAGGGAAAACATTTGGACAGTTGCATAAAATATAGCAACACTGTGCTTGACATCAGTCCTCTGGTGAGGTAGAGTGTGATGCATAAGGCCTGGCAATATTTGGCCTACACTTCAGGACACTATCTTCCAGTCAATTGGAGCATAAGGTATTTCATGAGAAGTCTCTATTGCTTTAACGTATACATAAACAGCCAAGTGTTTAAGAGAAACAAGCATTAGTTGTTAATATACGTATCACACATATACATGTTGACAAACTAAGTGAAATCCGGATCGGTGCAGCTTTGGCTTTATTATGAAAGATGCCTACTAAAGAAGAAGTCCAGCAACAGCAAAATTCTGACAGCTGGCAGGGGCAAAAAATATCAATCAAGGATTGCTCACCTCTCCTCGTGCCTGTGATGCGCCGCCACCACCGCCATGACGTCACGACTCGGGGGAAAATACCTGTCCCGGCTGATAGACTGCACGCTCAGCCAATAAGTGACCGCAGCGGTGTCCCGTCCTGGTCACTGACTGGCTCAGCAGGCTGTCCATCCATTGGTTTGTAATGTCTGCTCTGCAGGATTTCCCTGAGCCTTATGGCAATCCAGGGCTGAAGATGCACGAGGAGAGAGGAGTTAGCATTGTTTAGGTTCTCCCTGTGACCTGCCATTTTCGAAAAAAAATTCCTGTGGCCGGACTTCTCCTTTAAGGCATCTGGCATGCCCCAGCAAAAGCAATACAGTCTGGTAACATGCAGAGTGTTGCATTTTTTAGGTAATACCATAGTCGACTACCCTAGCGCTTATTGCCTCCGTAAGGTAAACTGAGAACTAGGAACATAAGCTTTTTCTAAACTAAAGTAGAGTATGCTCTAAAAGTAGCCAGAACACATTTTCCCTATCGATCCATTTAGCTTATTCTCTTGAGAGGAACACTCGATCAGACAGGTGAAAATCCTACCTGAGCTACACCTGATTATTAAAAAAAAAAAAAGCATCAAAGGAAATCTGTACTCTCCATTGGATCGTTCCTAGACCCTAAAAAAAAAATGTATAGCTTACATTTAGGAGCAGGGCCATGTAATAAATTATCCCGATAAAACTGAACCTAAAAGTGCTCAAACATCCTTAAAAGGTCTTCTCAATAATAAAAAATAAATAGAAAACAAACCCTTTGTACATAGAAGATCGTCTGTTGCCACCCTTTGTATGGAAAGGGAGCATTACAGTCAGTCATTCAAATGAATGGTTGGCCTTGTAATAAATGGGTCGGTTTGGTCCACTAGAACTGCCCTTATAGAGTGCCTTTCCATTATAAATGGAGAATTTTTGTAAGCACTGACCGTTGGATATAGTGCTCCCATAATGTGCTAAAATAAGTTGAAACAGATGTACTAATAAAATTCAGCCCTTTATGTTAGTTTTAGACAAGAAAACCTTTGGTATAGAATAATCCCAAGTGTTCTGGAAACGCAACTTTTAAAAAAATTTTTTATCAAGCTTGGAAAACAACTTCTGGCAACATTGGCGTGAAGGCACAAGAAGGGTGCAGCCAGCTACTGAACCCAAAGACCTTCCGTCCATCTGCCCTTTTTGTTTAGGAGGTGAAGAGTGTTCCTTTCTCCTATTGTAAAAGTTTACGAATGCCTCGCGCAGCATTTAACCACGCAGTGTGGCTACTCATTGGTAACACTGAAGTCATTATTTCTTATAGGCATGAAGCATTGGCTACATAATGGCTGTGCAGCTTTGCCCAAAGACATGGCGGTTATAATATTTGCATCCGTGGGTAATCGTGTTCATTGGCCCTGGAATACGGTTCACAGTAAAGGGTTAACACTGACGTTGTGCTTCAGGGGTCTGCAGAAGAACCCATAGTTGCAGGATCAAGAAAACACCCACCCCATCAACAGTTAGTGACCTGATCCCCCTGCCTCTTCATGCCTGGGTCCAGAAGGTAAGAAACCAGCGATAGAGCATGAAGAGGAGAAGCATAAGGGTGCAGTAGAAAACCCCAAAGCCCAGGAGGTGGAAGGAAAGAGCAGGTGCTTGGGAGCCTTCTCCATAGGAGAGGAGACATTCCAGAGTCCCCATAACGCTGCAGAGGTTTAGCTGAAGAATGTCTGAAGGGAGACAAACTTTGTCCTGTCCGAGGGGGTGAGCAGGAAGGGAAAAACAGAAAGCAGAGTCAGTCATGCAAACATCATCATGCAGTTAGACAATTGCCTGCCGACAAGAAACAAGACAATGGGAGGGAAGAAAACATAATAAAGCAGGTCATGTTTTTAGTTCTCCATAAAGATCTGGTTTATGAAAACACTAATGTTAGCGGGGAGTGGTGTGATATTGTAAGACACAGTAGAAGCCTGAAAAATATCCTTCTCACCTTTAAAGAGAGACTGTTAGAAGGTTTATGGCTCTAAGGGTCACAAAAACTAGTGACAGAGTCGCTGAACAGAATGATGTATCACTTACATTGTTCTGTGCAGCTCATCTAAAGATCTCCTCCTGAATGACATGGACAATAAGTAGTCCTCTCCTTTATGTGCAGAAAACTCCACCCACCAGCTGCTGATTGGTAGTTCTCTATCTATTATAGACAGTCACATGTCAATCAGCAGCTGGAGGACGGGGGGAGGGGGTGTGGCTAGAATCCTTTTCTCCTGCATATTAGGAGAATGGCTGAACACAATGATGTAAGTAATACACCGATCTGTTCAGCATTTCTGTCACTAGTCTATGCTCCCCTCATTTAAGGTGAAATAAACCTAGTGACAGATTCCCTTTAAAGTAAACCTGTTATCACTTATATGTGGCCTGAATGACAAGGTTTGTCCCCACCCAACCAGACTTGATTGATAGATCTCTTCCTGTTTGGGTATAGGGAGAGATCTATTAGTCAAAGTCGGCAGGGAAGGCAGAAGCCACAGAAGAAAACCTTTGATGACTCCCTGTAACAGGGAGAAAGAACACTGGTGTCTCAGATGTTAAAAATACTTATTTTTCTATAACAGTTGGAAGGTATACCTAAGCACACTGGTATGCAGTTTTAAATTGAGTCTCATACTTTTTTTTTCTTCATAATGCCCCAGTTCCCTCACTATTCCTATTCTGTAACTGTATAGCGAGGTGTGCAAATTTGATCCAAAATATGACATACAGTTATCTCTTCTTGTTCTTAAACCTTTAGCTATGCTTGACATACTATGCTTGTCATAGGAAAATGACAAAGCAGCTAAAAGAAAAAGAATTGCAGCAAGAAACCAGTAACTCAAAACATAGTATAACCATAAAAAGTGAATTTCATATTGTGTTCTCTCCCTAGTGTGATAGAATGGACATATCAGAAGCGTTTTCTTACCTGTGGAACACCAATTTTTCTACAGGCTTCAAGGAAATTTTCCACATTTCTCCTGCACTTAGCCATTTTGAGCTTTGGCTATTAAAGACAGACATTGAGTATTACTGGAGAAAACATTTCTATTTCTCCTTGCCGTTTACTATACTACACAATACTTACAACAGCAGGTGAGGGAACATGTATACTCGGCACAGATCTTGGCCGAACATGGTTGGCTAAATGACACAAGACCACGCCATCGGTGAGAGCTGCTCCCAAGTCACTGGGAAGTGATACCTTTAACCGTGACTCAATATTCTAGAAGAACAGAAAAGATATTTACAACCAAAAACACACAGATATTTCAAACATAACATAATCCTAATGTATTCATCCTGCAATATAAAACAAACATTTTGAAAAGATTTACTAACTGGGAAAAATGATCTAGAAATCAATGAAAAAAAAATCCCTTTATGTTATAAATCTCATATCTTACTGGAAAATTAGGTTACATGGCTTTTCACGGCAGGTCACATGATATTATGACTGCAACTGTACATTTAACACAGACAAACAAAAATGTCCCGCACATCCAATACACCTATTCACACTATGCAGGTGTAAAAAACACAAATGGAGGACAAGGCACTACTATATCAGTAAAGTGGGGTGCTCAACCCAATATGACATGAAGAAAACCATATAGATCAACAAACAAAGAGAAAGCCATGTCACACATACAGGGGTGGCACATCCCCAGAGAAAATGATGAAATAAACTGTATGTGAAAATGAAAAAATGATACAGATTTTATTAGTACACAAAAACTACAAAGTGCAAGACATAC
This sequence comes from Dendropsophus ebraccatus, assembly GCF_027789765.1. Lineage (NCBI taxonomy): Eukaryota > Metazoa > Chordata > Amphibia > Anura > Hylidae > Dendropsophus > Dendropsophus ebraccatus. The sequence continues at coordinate 16,842,335 of NC_091459.1, read as the reverse complement.
ATGATAAAATCAATTAAAACCACAACATACAAGAGGCCCATGTAAAATAAACATGGAACCAGGACAAACCAACATGTGAAAATATAGTGAATCCCCCCTATGGCTAATGGTATAGACTCACAATCAAAAAAACAAATGTAATAATGTCAAAGTATAAACAATAATGTCTGTATGAATGACTAAACTCTATGGACACAAGACAAAGGATAATAACAAAAGAATAAAGCAAAATATGAGAGCCTAATAAGTAAATCAAATATCACCAGGGGGGGAGAGTCCATGTCGGGGTCCAAGAAACTCCACGCGTTCCGTCTCTGTCACGAGACTTTCTCAAGGGTACCAATACAAGGACTTACTACACATACATATAGCACTTGTAATTAATGAGAATTAGTTACCAAATCCGCAAGTAAATGACTGTGCCTCCTACTAAGTGTGGATCTCGGTCTGTGCCTCAAACATGGCCGCGGCGTCTCCAAAAATCCACTGCGCATGCGCGTGATAGCGATACCGCCCTTCGATGATGTGGGCAATGACGTATATGGTTCAGCTTTATTGATACCGAGCAAGTGCTGACAAAATAGCACCGCACGCGCCGGCATGGACTGCTTATTAACCTAGCTGCTTGTCAATTCAAAGCCTTACACCTCACTATGCATAACACAGCAATCGCACAGTCTGTATTAGGCCTACAATAAGTACCAAAATTATACCCTTGTCAAGCATCTATATTGTAAAATAGTGTTTAGAAAATTATTATGTGAATTTATACACACAGTGTTAATCCATACTATGGTAAAATAGAAAAATAGATAAAAGTAGATAAAAAGTTGGAAAATAAATATTAGTATAAATAATGAAACAAAAAATATATAAAAAAAAAGTTATTATAAATTAATATTATAAATATGAAAGTTAAATAGATATTATAGTAATAAATAAGTAAATAGATATAGACATACATGTGTACAGAATACAGGGCTCCAGATGGCGACCAAACTGGTCGCCAATGTGACTGACATCTTGCAAATGGCGCCCAGATTTATTAATCTGGGCGCCATTTGCGACTGGCCCCGGCGGCGGCGCACTGTCTCTTTAAGGACAGTGACCGCCTTCCGCACGCTGCACCGAAGCGTGTCTCCGCACGCTGCACCGAAGCGTGTCTCCGCACGCTGGGGACACGCTTCTCCAGTGACGTCATCTAGCACGTCCCTCATTCATTGGACGGACGGCCGCAGAGGCGCCACACTCATCCAGCGCCTCTCTCCCGCCTCTCCTCACCCGGCGGATCCTCAAGTTCACCCCAGCGGCACCATACTTAGATTGTTGGTGACTGGGTGAGTATAACCGGAGGGGCGGCAGGGGTGGCGGCCGGCCAGTAATGTGTGTGGGGGGGGAACGCGGCCTGGGTAGTGTGTTTATTGTGATGGCGGCCAGGTGCGGTAGTCAGTGCGTGGGGGGGGGATGTATAGACTGCACAGTACCACTTCCCTCAGTGTCTGTATGTATACACTGCACAGTACCACTTCCCTCAGTATCTGTATGTATAGACTGCACAGTACCACTTCCCTCAGTGTCTGTATGTATAGACTGCACAGTACCACTTCCCTCAGTGTCTGTATGTGTACACTGCACAGTACCACTTCCCTCAGTGTCTGTATGTGTAATAGACTGCACAGTGCCACTTCCCTCAGTGTCTGTATATATATATACACTGCACAGTAGTACCACTTCCCTCAGTGTCTGTATGTATATACACTGCACAGTACTACTTCCCTCAGTGTCTGTATGTATATACACTGCACAGTACCACTTCCCTCAGTGTCTGTATGTATATACACTGCACAGTACCACTTCCCTCAGTGTCTGTATGTATATACACTGCACAGTACCACTTCCCTCAGTGTCTGTATGTATAGACTGCACAGTGCCACTTCCCTCAGTGTCTGTATATATATATATATATATATATATATATATATAGACTGCACAGTACCACTTCCCTCAGTGTCTGTATGTAATACACTGCACAGTACCACTTCCCTCAGTGTCTGTATGTATATACACTGCACAGTACCACTTCCCTCAGTGTCTGTATGTATATACACTGCACAGTACCACTTCCCTCAGTGTCTGTATGTATATACACTGCACAGTACCACTTCCCTCAGTGTCTGTATGTATAGACTGCACAGTACCACTTCCCTCAGTGTCTGTATATATAGACTGCACAGTACCACTTCCCTCAGTGTCTGTATATATATATATATATATATAGACTGCACAGTACCACTTCCCTCAGTGTCTGTATATATATATACATATATATAGACTGCACAGTACCACTTCCCTCAGTGTCTGTATATATATATACACTGCACAGTAGTACCACTTCCCTCAGTGTCTGTATGTATATACACTGCACAGTACTACTTCCCTCAGTGTCTGTATGTATATACACTGCAAAGTACCACTTCCCTCAGTGTCTGTATGTATATACACTGCACAGTACCACTTCCCTCAGTGTCTGTATGTATAGACTGCACAGTGCCACTTCCCTCAGTGTCTGTATATATATATATATAGACTGCACAGTACCACTTCCCTCAGTGTCTGTATGTAATACACTGCACAGTACCACTTCCCTCAGTGTCTGTATGTATATACACTGCACAGTACCACTTCCCTCAGTGTCTGTATGTATATACACTGCACAGTACCACTTCCCTCAGTGTCTGTATGTATATACACTGCACAGTACCACTTCCCTCAGTGTCTGTATGTATAGACTGCACAGTACCACTTCCCTCAGTGTCTGTATATATAGACTGCACAGTACCACTTCCCTCAGTGTCTGTATATATATATATATATATATATATATATACTGCACAGTACCACTTCCCTCAGTGTCTGTGTATATATATATATAGACTGCACAGTACCACTTCCCTCAGTTTCTGTATATATATAGACTGCACAGTACCACTTCCCTCAGTGTCTGTATATATAGACTGCACAGTACCACTTCCCTCAGTGTCTGTATATATATATATATATATATAGACTGCACAGTACCACTTCCCTCAGTGTCTGTATATATATATATATATATATATATATATATATATATATATATATATATATATATATATATATATAGACTGCACAGTACCACTTCCCTCAGTGTCTGTGTATATATATATAGACTGCACAGTACCACTTCCCTCTGTCTGTATATATAGACTGCACAGTACCACTTCCCTCAGTGTCTGTATGTATATACACTGCACAGTACCACTTCCCTCAGTGTCTGTATGTATATACACTGCACAGTACCACTTCCCTCAGTGTCTGTATGTATATACACTGCACAGTACCACTTCCCTCAGTGTCTGTATGTATAGACTGCACAGTACCACTTCCCTCAGTGTCTGTATGTATAGACTGCACAGTACCACTTCCCTCAGTGTCTGTATGTATAGACTGCACAGTACCACTTCCCTCAGTGTCTGTATGTATAGACTGCACAGTACCACTTCCCTCAGTGTCTGTATGTATAGACTGCACAGTACCACTTCCCTCAGTGTCTGTATGTATATACACTGCACAGTACCACTTCCCTCAGTGTCTGTATGTATATACACTGCACAGTACCACTTCCCTCAGTGTCTGTATGTATATACACTGCACAGTACCACTTCCCTCAGTGTCTGTATGTATATACAGTGCACAGTACCACTCCCCTCAGTGTCTGTATGTATACACTGCACAGTACCACTTCCCATATACATTGCCACAGGGGCTATATGTCATCGATGGCAGCTGGCTGAGGGAACACACCGGCAGCAGGGGGGTATATGGTTGTCAAGTTGCAAGTTTCCATGTTGAAAATTTTCAAACTAAGAAAAGAGGAGGAGGCTGCCGTGGCCTCTGCACACAGTAAGTCCCATTTAACATAACATTAATGTTACATGTTTTAAAATGTTGGCGACCAAATATTCTATTTGGCGCCTACATTTTTCAGGTTAGGAGCCAATGGCTCCTAGGTAAATTTTTTAGTCTGGAGCCCTGGAATACAGTGCTAGACAGTAGCAGAGTGTGAATGAATAAATAAATATACAAATGTATATAGATATTCATATGTGGAAGAATATAATGCCAAACAATCACCGAACACAATTAGGTTAACCAGATCCATATAGTTAATATATTAGCCATCTAAAGTACATACCCAGACTGTGATATATATCCCCACTCAATAGTAAGCGCGTGCGCCCCCTCACAATACACAATAATACACCTATCAAACAAATTATTATTATAAGTGAGACATATAAAAAACACAGAAAGGCGCCCCACACAGAAAACAACGTGAATATCCAGAACCCTACTAGTGAGTTTAGTATGCAAACACATTGAGTAATAATGTATCCATTAGTTTCTAATGAGGGGTTGACGAGAGATACAATAGTGGATAAAAAGAAAAAGCGTATACTATATATAGAGAAAGGGAAAACCCTCCCCCCCATATAAGCGCATTTTCACTAGATCAAACGCATTTTTATTATATCAAAAGGTGTACAAGGCTGTCAGTAATTAAATACTCAGTCATGTATCCAACACCAGCGTCGCGTCCAAATGCTATGTATACAGCAAGATCTTCGGGCCAAAATAAATCTCAATATCCTTACCAGATGTCAAATTAAAATATAGTAACTAGCCTAGCCTTCCATACACGGACGGAGGTGCAGATCAGGTACAAAGTCCAGTACCAAGCGGCCACCAATGAACAGAGGCACAGATCGAGATCCAAGAGAGGCTTGCAAATATCACAATCAATTTAACCAGCATGTATCTATGTATGTACGTATATAAGCCAATCCTATGGGGAACTTAATGTCTCTCAAAAACATTGTTCATTGTACATTGATGTCTCTCAAAAAGAGTTCATATCACATTAACGTCTCTCAAAGAAAAAAAATAATAATATGCAGGTGTAAGCTACCATGGCCAAAACACAGACACAAGAACAGACGGTGGAGTATCTGCCTCCACTATGTGCACTCCACCCAGGGGAAACACAGTGAAGCAGGTCTTTTATTTACTACAAACCTTTCTCAGTTGCTCCGTGACTTCTAATTCCTCTTGTCTAACTTTGGAGCCGTGTTCTAATCTGGAGTTTGGACTATCACCGAAAGCACCAGGAGGTGGAGTGTTACCTGTTAACAGAAAAAAATCGTAGAAAACACGAGAATTTATCACACTCACATATAACCAAAACTATTTCCAACTTGGTGTCTTTGCAAAAACGGATGAAAAAAAAAAGTGTGAACCAAGCCTAAGGGTGCTATTACACAAGCCGATAAGGGCCCGATAATACCTGTAAACGAGCGCCGATCTGCTAGACACGGGCCAATAATCGTTTACTGAGCCTATTACACGGCCCAATAATCGTTTACCAAGGGCCGCAGGGACATCGTTGCCAATGTCCTTGCAGCCCTTGTTTAAACTGTATACATTACCTATCCAGGCTGCAGGGCTCCTCTTCCTCTGTGCTTCTCCCCTGGTCCCGCGCGCTCCAGCTTCACAGCGGCTTGTCTCAGCTGACAGGCCGCTCAGCCAATAACTGGCCACGGCGGTCTCGGCCTGTTATTGGCTGAGCGGCCTGTCAGCTGAGACAAGCTGCTGTGAAGCTGGAGCGTGCGGGACCTGGGGAGAAGCACAGAGGATGAGGAGCCCTGCAGCCTGGATAGGCAATGTATTCCTCTTTTCATATCGTCAGCTGTGCACCGCTATTGCACGTAGCGGTGTGCGGTCGGCGACCGACGATTATAGGTCAAAACCTATATCAACGATCAGCCGATGACAAAGATCATCGGCTGATCGTTGTCTTTATTACGCGGAACGATAATCGGCCGGGTAGGGCCAATTATCGTTCCGTGTAATAGTACCCTAACACTACTTTTAAAGTGAAAGGATTGTGACTTTTTGCCAGAGGGCTACGCATGGCCATATGCCTATAAGTGAAATGAGCGCTTACTTCTCTTGACTTCTTCTCGCACAGCTGCCCGGAACAAAAAGCTTTCTGGTCTCTGAGGGGAGCTTCGATATGATGCAATAGATGGCGATGACAAATGTACTATAGAAAAAGATATATATGTATACATTTTTATAGATTTTAACATTCTTGTGCAATCTAGAAATCTAAATGGTGTTATTTCCTGTACTTACCATGAAATCCAAAGTGCATATTAGTTACTAATAATAAGCACTGCATGGCCAAATGCATGTGGACACCTGAGTGGGGTAGGAGGAGCATGAACCTAAGGGTATGTTCACAATACAGAATATGCTGGGAAATTTCAAGCGGAGGCCGTGCAGTTATCTCTCCTGTCACCACCCCACCCCACCCCCATACACGTGAACATTCGGCGCAGCTAGACATTCATGTTTTCTCTATGGGAAGGCGTAAGCTGCATCCTGTGAGCTCTAGTAGTGGCTTAACTCTCTGAGAACAAAGGGGTCGGGCAATTTATGCCAGACAATTCCTTTTAGGCTATGTTCACACAACAACGGCCATTGTTTTCAATTTACACAATGGCTATTCTTTTCATAATAAAATGATTTGTACCAGAGTCAATACAAACAACGAATCACTGTTCACACAATGTAGCGAACAATGGCCTTTGTTTAACTGAGCCACAAAAATAATGGTCGCGAACAATGGCCGTTGTCTTTAGTTGTTCACACACAGTTCTTTTTTTGACCCCTCCTTTGCATTAAAGTCAATGGAATTTTAATACAGGACAGCAGTCAATATTGAGCTAAAATATGTTCCTATGCCTGATACAGCAAAGTCAACCGTACACTAAACAACAGCTGTTTGCACAGCGTGTGAACATAGCCTTAAAGTGTAGCAGTCATTTAAAAAAAAAAAAAAACAGAAATCGATAGTACATGTAGGAGAACAGCTTTTTCAGAACAGACTGAAACTCTTGTTTAATAAAACCAAATTACAGAGTTTCTTAAAATCGCTTTTACTAACACACACACACACACACACAACGGATCTACAGTGGATTTCTCGCTGCGAATTCACAGCGAGATCTGACTGGCGGGGGGTTAATGGTGCGGTCTCCTGACAAACTGCCAGCGGGATGTCAAACCTGCTGCTAGTATGTCTGACCATAGACATTACAGGGCAGGGATCCGCAGCGAGAAATCAGCTGCGGATCAGTTGTGTGTGTTTGTACCCTCAATCAGCAAAATGTAACCATGAAATATGCCCTTCAGGCACTCTAAGTGTGGATTACATGCACGAAAATTCACCCATTACACACTATGAGATTACAAGTGGACTTTTCGTGTATGAAATCAGCAGCAAGGTGCATGTGAATCTACCCCAAACATTTGATTCGTATAAGTTTTGGGGGGCAATACAATACAAAAGAGTTGTGAATTTTTATTTATTTATTTTTTTGGAGAAATCAATAGTCCAGGCGATTTTAACCCTTTGAGGACCAGGCCCAAAATGACCCAGTGGACCGCGCAAATTTTGATCTCAGTGCTTTCGTTTTTCCCTCCTCCCCTTCTAAGAGCTCTAGCACTCTCAGTTTTCTATCTACAAGCCATGTAAGTGCTTGTTTTTTACAGGAATAGTTGTACTTTGTAATGGCGTCATTCATTTTACCATAACATGTATGATGGAATTCCAAATATATTATTTATGAAGATATAAATAGGTGAAATCGTAAGAAAGAATGCAATATGGTAACGTTTGGGGGGTTCCTGTGTCTACGTAATGCACTATATGGTAACAGCGACATGATACTATTATTCTATAGGTCAGTCCGAACACAACCATATGCAGGTTACACAGACTCTCTAATGTTATATATATATTTTTTTATGAAATCCTTTTTATTGGCAATTAAATATTAATAAAATGGGCCTATTGTGACGCTTATAACGGTTTTATTTTTTATTTTACACTTTTGAAGTCCCTTTGGGGGACTTCTACATACATTACTTTGATTTCTACACTGATGAATGCTATGCCATAGGCATAGCATTGATCAGTGTTATCGGCGATCTGCTCATTGAGCCTGCCTGTGCAGGCTTAGTGCAGCAGATCGCCGATCGGACCGCACGGAGGCAGGTAAGAGACCTCCGGCAGTCCGTTTCAACGATCGGGACCCCCGCAGTCACACTGCGGGGGTCCCGATCGGTAAGTGGGATAGCGGGAAAAACACCCAGGACGTAAGGTTACGTCATGGGTCGTCTGGGGACAGACTTCCATGACGTAACCCTACGTCTAGGGGTTAAGAGACTTTGTAATTGTGTTTATCAGGCAAATATGCCATTATCTGCATTCAAAAAGCCTTTTCCAATGTCCCCCCCCCCCTCCTCTCCTTTCTGTCATCCACTGCTCAGAATCAGGAGACCTAAATCAGACGCGTCCTGTTTGTTCTATGAAGAGGAAAGGGGGGAAAAGAGACAGAGCAAAAATATCAACAGCAGAAAACGGAGAACAAAGGATTCCTCAGCGGGGGGGGAGGTTCTCCTTTAACCAATATCTATCAATGTAAGCAGCATGAACATGAATTGCAGCTGACAGAAGTATCAACTTACCAGTCTGAGAAGTGGGTGATATGGGAGTCAGCGATGACCTCTCATCACTCTATAAAAAGTGCACAGAGAGAAAAAAAAAAAATGAGTACATGGCTTTAACAGAAGGTGGATTAACAAAATGAACCAACAGCAAATACATAACATGCATGGGGGGTAACACCAAGCACTGAGCAGATCTTAATACAACGTCATGGAGTACCTGCCACTTTGATATACCGGAAGAAAGATTATTAAGACGAGCTTTCTGTATCTTTTTTTTATTTATTATTATTATTATTTGGGTTAGGGGGGAAGGGGGGGTGTATACCATAAAATAGTTGCAAAGCCTGACAATGTCTTTATACTCAATTTATTATCAGCCCTTGCTATAGAGCCTGCAACCACCAGGATTTTCAGGACTCCGTAGAGCTGCATCCAATTTCTTCAGCCACCAAATGCTGCACATTAGGATTCAGACAAACCCGAGCTAATCTCTAGTAAGCACTCAAGTGGGTTAAAGGTAGCCATACACCTAATGTGCCCAAGAACCATTCAACCGACAGTTATCCCTCCCGTTCCCCTAATACCCATGCGTGAATGGTTGGCATAGCCAATCCTTCTTGTGTCTTCTATGGGAAAGAGAGAGGTGGAGTCTGTGAGACCCAAACACACACTTTATACTGAAGGCCAAACCCACCACAAGCATATAAAATGTATAGGGACCTTATGCAAATCTGATTCCCTTGGAAACTAAAGGCCCTATTCCACGGAACGATTATCGTTCATAAACTCGCTCCAACGACCGCTCGTTAACGATAATAGCTTCGTGGAATTGGTGTAAACGAGCGAACGACAAAGGCGAAATCGTTTTACTGTCGTTCAAAATTGTTTTTCAACATGTCGAAAAAAAGTCGTTGGGTCTTTGAAAGATAATTCGCTAATCGGTTCGTAAAATTAGAAATCTTTCAGTCGTTCGTAAAAGGTGTAAAAAAAAGTAGGTGTGTTGTATGGTCATGGTCACCCCGGCGAACGTTTTAAACGACCATGTAACAACCGCAAAATAATTGTTACACTACATTTATATAACACGTTATGTGTTATCGTTCGCTAAAAAAAAATTGTTTAGTGATCGTTAACGAGCGGTCGTTGGAGCGAGTTTATGAACGATAATCGTTCCGTGGAATAGGGGTATAACTGATGTACAACAAGGGTATAATGTATGTAAACAGGAACAATGCCAAAGTTGCGAAGGAAGATCACCAAGACACTGGGAGAGACATGCTTTATTCACCTGCATGTGGCTTCCTGGCCTCCTTTTAATGGTATTGGTGTTATTGTCAATCTCAAAGACAAAATGAGGCTCAAAGCCATTCTGCCAGCAGCAGGAAGAAGACAGAAGAGGAGAGACAGAAACAGGGTGGCTCAAATGAAGGCATTTCAGATATCATGAAATAATGAAGAAAAAGAAGAAAAAAAAAACACCTTATGAAGTCAGCCAAGTGCATGCACAGACTATACAGATCAGAGAGCAAAGCTGCAATATAACACATAGGGCAACAATGCGGCCTGCATCCTTCTATATGTCAAGGATATAGAGCTATAGATGCATTAAACATGACAGCTAGAATAATATAAATAAAAGACAGATAGAGAGCAGTTACCCGGAAACACAGCCATAGAGGAGACATGAATTCTTGGGGGGGGCAGCACATTTAATGTATTTTAATACGAAAAATATTTTATCTTGGAATCGGCGCCACTCTCTATATAATACAAGATAAACACAACCTGCTACATTTCACAAAAGAAATAAGGAGGATATTTGAATGTGTGAACCTGACATCATGTAATCTTTAGGGAACCTTGGCCCTTCAGTGTTGAAAAACTACAACTCCCATCATGCTTTGGCTGTCCAGACATGATGGGAGATGTAGTTTTTCAACAGCTGGAGAGCCAAGGTTCCCTACCCCTGCTTTATACAATATATCGTACAAGGACACAATTAAGTAATTAGTTCTGAAAGGTTTTCTCCAAATATTACCCAGAAAATAAATCCCTATCATATAGCTTAAGGGTGCGTTCACACCTACAGGATCCGCAGCAGATTTGATGGTGCAGATTTGATGCTGTGTTCAGTTATTTAAATGAAATCTGCTGCGGATCCGCAGCGGAAAATACGCTGCGGATCAGGTAAGTGTCAACGTACCCTTAGGATGCCTTTACACACACCGGATCCGCAGCAGATTTGATGGTGCAGATTTGCTACTGTGTTCAGTTATTTAGATCAAATCTGCTGCGGATCTGTAGCAGAAAACCTGCTGCGATACGGTGTGTGTGAAGGCTCCCGACCCCCCGTTACAGCCCCCTATACTAACCTGATCCCGCAGGGTCCCGCTTCCTGATCCGGTCGGGTCACGGAGATATCAGCGCCCGAAGCCCTGCGCGCGCGCTCACAGGAGAGTCCGACGCTCATAGAGAATGAATGGGGAGTCCGATGCTCCGTCATTCTCTATGGGCATCGGACTCTCCTGTGAGCGCGCGCGCAGGGCTTCGGGCGCTGATATCTCCGTGACCCGACCGGATCAGGAAGCGGGACCCGGCGGGATCAGGTGAGTATAGGGGGCTGTAACGGGGGGTCGGGAGGCTGTCACCCCGGCACGGGGGTGACAGGTCCTCTTTAAGAAGGAAGGCTGCATTGCACAAGAGAAACTGCACTGTATTTGGATTATTGCTCAAGAAGGAGGCGCTGCTCTATATTAAAAGTTACAGGCCTTTTCTAAGGGCCCTATTACAAGGAGCAATAAATCGGGCAAATAAGGGAGATTATCGCTCCACGTAAGGCCCGAATCCTGTCTTCTACCAGGCGTCTCCGTGCCCCTCTGCTCAAAGAATTTAAATTTTCTGCACAGAATTTCAGCGCCAATTCTGTAGTGTGAATGGGGCCTAATAGGAGGCAATGATCATTGGCTGATCGTGTCTTTAGGACTGACACCAACGACCGCCGCCTGCAATGTGTAATAGCGATGCGCGGGCAGCAGCTAACGACTGAATAAACTGTTATACATTACCTCTCCACATTCCCGGTGTCCTCCTTTGCTTCATGTCACAACCCCTTTAAGTTCAACTGCATCTAGGCCTCTTGACATATTCCACACTCCATGTCAAAGCAGCCACCAGGGTTACCAACCTCTTTTCCTCTAGATGGCTTGTGCAAACTTTAATTTTTATTTTTTATTTTTTTTACAGACATACTGGAAAACCAAAATAAATCTCAAAAAGTCCTATTTTTACTAACTTTCCCGACATGTACAGTGAGGTGGCAACCCTGGCAGGCACTGTGTGAGGACACCAATGAACTGCTCCACATAGCTCACTTTCCTGTGGACATGACATAAGGGAAGTGGGATACAAACATAGAAGATTGTCGGCAGAAAAAGACCACCCGGTCCATCTAGTCAGCCCTTTTAGGATTTCTTTTTTTATTACCTTAGGATAGATATGTTTATCCCAGGTTGGTTTACATTATGTTATAGTAGATTTACCAACCAAATCTGCTGGAAGTTTGTTTCAAGCATCTACTACTCTTTTATTAAAGTAACATTTTCTCATGCTGCTTCTGATCTTTCCCCCAACTAACCTCTCACTGTGTCTTCTTCATTTCAGTTTTTTTCTAAAAACAGATTTTAATCATACAGATTCAAATCCTTAAAGTGACGCTATACCCACAATCTGACCCCCCAAAACCACTTGTACCTTCGGATAGCTGCTTTTAATCCAAGATCTGTCCTGGGGTCCGTTCGGCAGGTGATGCAGTTATTGTACTAAAAAACAACTTTTAAACTTGCAGCCCTATGTCAAATTGGCGTAGATATGTCCTAGGATTGCAACACCCCTCCGCCCCTCCTCCTCACCCTCTTCAACATTAGGAATGCCCCTAGAACAATTTCTTCTATTCCTTGTTTTTTAGGACAATAACTGCATCACCTGCTGAACAGACCCCAGGACAGATCTTGGATTAAAAGCAGCTATCCGAAGGTACAAATGGTTTTGGGGGGTCAGATTGTGGTTACAGAGTCGCTTTAAGTCTTTCCCGATATGTTTAATGCCTGACTGACACCTTCCACCACATTTGTAGCCCGTCATTGGACCAGCGGTTCACGGACAATTGTATGACTTGGCGAGACATCAGTACCATTTAAAAACACATATTAAAAGTCAAAAGGGGCACTGTTGATATGTTCTTGCACATTGTGTGTGAAAGGTGAAAGTGTGTGCCAAATAAACCAAAGTGTTAGGATTCAGTGATCCATTTCTGTTTGCATGACGGAGAGAGACTAAACTGCAGATGAATGCTATTCCCAAAACTATATTATAGCAACAATTGAGCCAAATCATCAATCCCCTAACAGCATAGACCAGGACTCTGCCATCATAAACAGTCATAGTATTTAATACATTGTAAATAAGCTGAATATTTCTTAAGCAGGGCTTGTAAAAGAATAGGACGAAAATTATTTCAGTAGAACGCTACATGCAGCATTTCCAAGGACCCGCAGAATAGCTGAAACAGACGAGTTATATGCCACATCATGAGCACCTATAAACTGTGATCACATTACAATAAAAAAAAAAACTTCAACTGATGTAAATTTTTATGCCATGCAAAGCTTTACATTTCACATCTAGCAAGTAAATGTGAAAAAAATGCTGCAATGGGCCAGAAAAGATCATTGCTTAAGGTCAGGGCAGGAACAGTCCTGGTTTATGCCGTCGGCATGCATTTTCTACAAATGATTCCACGAGGAATTGTGTCATGCTGAAGGTGCCAGATCATTCCATGCAGGGTTCTTACCACTAAGAGGGCACTATCATCTGTATGCTGGGAGCGTCTGGATGGGAGGGGACACTGAGATGGAGGCAGGGAGAGATGGAGCAATGTCAAATAAAAACACACAAACTCATAAAAACAAAAGGAAAAAAAGAATAAAATGCAAAATGTTCAGATACCAGAAGGCGACACAAATGGAAAGAAGCAGATCTGCTTATGGAGAATGGGTGAGACATTGAGTGGGGAAAAAGGGTCACCTCCTATGAAAACTGTAAAGAAACAGCATCAGCATCAGAGGAGATAACGCCAAACTTGTCATATCCGTCACCATATCGTTCACATACACCTCTCTCTCATTCTAAATCAGGGGTAGGCATGATGGGAGTTGTAGATTTGCAACAGCTGGAGATCCAAGGTTCCCTACCACTGCTCTCAAATTCAAAGTATAGTTGCTGGGTTATTGTGCGCATTCAAAGCTCGGATCTGGTAGTACTGGGCGCATGTCGACTTTTCCAGCCTTGAAATTTTGTGTTCAGTAAGTGACAGTAAGCAGCACTATTCTTGCGATAACTAGAATTACGCTAATACCCTTAGTTAAAGTTTTGTTAAGCACGTCAATATTGATGTGCTAACAAGTCCAGTACAATCATATGATAAAAAACAACAACAAGGGCACTCAGCTTTGCCATATGACTTTATATCCTCACAAAACGCGTGACTACACGGAACTGCAGTGGCAGGTGGGGCCGCCAAGCAAAGACATGATTTAGGGCAGCTGTTTTACAGATGTTTGAAGAAGCGTGCATGTGCGTGAAACAGCTGTCATAAATCACGCCTGTGCCTGGCATCCTGCCACTGCAGTTCCATGTGGACAAGTTTTTTTTATGACAAAGTTATATTGGAACTCTGAACGCCGTCCATACGGTTAATCTTTATCAGATGATTCACCCAGTCTGCATCTCCAATCCAATACTTGGGGTCTGGACTCACAGAATGGTGGCTGAATTTTTTTTATAGTCTATTGATCAGCACTGTTATTCGGGCAGCTGTACGGCTCTTGCACATAGTATGGAATTATTATTATTATTATACCACATGGGGAGGCACCAATAGAAGCTGCCACAAGAATGTATCAGGAAACAAATACATACTGAAGATGCTGCCATACTAAAACATGGAAGTTTATGAAAACACTGATGCTTAATGATTATTATATAAGTATCTTGGTGAAGAAAATGTGTCACCCCCACCCAAAGCTGTTGCAACTTGCACACTACGGAAATCATGCGGATAACTTGCCGCGGATTCCGTGCACCCTCCCTCTTGACTTTTCGCCCTTTCTATGCTTAGGCGGATTCAGCAGTCCGCCCAAAGAATTTACATGTCACTTCTTTGGGCAGGCGACAAAATCCGCTTGACCACAGAATGGAGCCTATGGAACTGGCGGAACTTCAAGCGGGAAGCGTGGTGCGAGTTATCCTCGTGATTTCCGTGGTGTGCAAGGGCCCTTAGGGAGTAGGTTTTTATAAATGCTGAGCAGATACACTTACAAAATGGTTTTTGGCTTTAATTTCATCCCAAAACAACTTTTAATCCAGTGCTAAAAATGTCAAAAAGAGGTGGGGCCTAGTTTTCCCTAGTTTAGGTCCCTGCGCCTAAATGCTCTTCAATATAGTAATTCCCCAGATCTGGATTGTAACAGTCTGTATCCCACTTATGCGCCATGGCCTATTGGCTCAGAAGCAGTGAGGGATAAATTTGGAAGTGTCAATTCTCTAGGCCACTGTGCGTGCGGAGGATATAGACAGGGCAGGCCAAGGGCTTAACTACAATGGAGGGGATGGGAAACCCCAGGCCCGGCTTCTGACACTGTCCGCACAAGGATAAAAGTTGTTTTTTAAGAAAATAAAGCCATAAACACGTTTGCAAAGTATGTCTACACAACATTTATTAAAACCTACACAACAGTTGCAGCAGCTTGGTGAGGGTGGGGGGGCTTGGTGACAGTCACTATAAAGAATTTATCCAGGATTATAAAAAAACAGCTACTTTTTGATAAAAACACGTTGTGTGTGGTATTATTCTTCAGCTCCATTCACTTCAATGGAACTGAGCGACACAAAACAAAAGTAAACTGCAGAAGAGTTATGTTGTTAGAGGAATAAGATGACCGTGTTTTTCTAAACCTGGATAACCCCTATAAGTATTAGTGGTCATTCAGTTATATAATGTTGTCCCCTGATGGTCTAAGATTTTAAAACTTTTCCTTTAAACCACCCCCAACCCCCCCCCCCCCCCCCCAAAAAAAAAACACCTATATACCTCTCATATAACACTGTACTATAACTAAAGGCAAAAAAAAAAAACCATAACCAGAGTGTTAGAGTTAGAATACATTCTTATAGTAACAAACCTGTTTTAAATGGTTCCCAGTAACCCAGGTCTCCCTACTGGGCTGAAGTGACATTCTTGTTACTAAGCCAACTATATAGACATACATTATCTATCTCAAGGATGAATCACATAAACTAGTCATTGATGCAAATAAACATATGCAAAAAAAAAAGAGAACACATGCATGGTAGGTTATGAGATGATACCATAAGATAAGGACAAAGTCATACTAGTGAATCAAGTGTGGATATAGATTTTATGCTATTACTTTACTCAAATAAAGTAAGGCATCATGGACATAGCAATACTGTGAACAGACAATGTTTGGAATCAAATGCAGTGCCTGACAGGTCTGTATACTGGACAATTGGCACTCTTGAAGCCGCTGTTTGGTGGTCCTCAGTCCAAACGGCCGGCCAGTAAGAATCTAGACACCGCAAATTACTTAATACTAAAATAAAATTACTATTAGAAAAATAGAAATAGTAGGAAAAAAGACCCCCCCCCCCCCCCCCCCCCCCCCCAAAAAAAAAAAAAAAAAAGTTTCAGTATCTAGCGCTAAACCAAAGAAAAAAAAATCCTAGGCAACACATTTACGTTAATGTTAGTACTGATCGGTGTAAGGCGAGTGTTCCCATAGGGACTCAAAGAAACAGGGGCGACTCCATAACAATTATGGAATAGCAACACCTAAAACATTTTCTAAATGATTCAAATGGAATATTTAGTGAAGAATAATCAGTAAATTAAAGGGATAAGTTAAGCGAAAAATGTTTTCTTTCAAATCAACTGGTGCCACAGATTTGTAATTTACTTAAAAAAATGTCCAGTCTTCCAGTACTTATCAGCTGCTGTATGTCCCGCAGGAAGTGGTGTGTTCTTTCCAGTCTGACACAATGCCATCTGCTGCCACCTCTGTCCATGTCAGGGACTGTCCAGAGCAGCAGCAAATCCCCATAGAAACCCTCTCCTGTTTTCCAGACTGGAAAGAAAACACCACTTCCTGCAGGACATACAGCAGCTGATAAGTACTTTAAGACTGGAGATTTGTTAAATAGAAGTAAAATTATAGATCTCTGGCACCAGTTGGTTTGAATTTTTTTTTTTTTTCTGAACTACCCCTTAAATATCCAACTGTGGAACAACTCTTCTTGTACTGTAGAACAGATACGCAAGATAGGACCTTTCACTTGGAAAAGTAAAAAAAAAAAAAAAAAATACATATTCTCAAAACGGTGACTATTTCTATACCAAAAATAGTTAACATTTTTTTAATATCTCAGAAATAAAAATGTAATTAGTTAACAGTCAGCAACCTCAAAATCAGCGCACACATCCTCACCTCGCTGTCCTGTGGGCTCTGTTTCTCTGGACTCAATGTTCTCTGCTGAAGGAGGGAAAATACTGATATTAATACAAGTACGGAGTGCATGCTCTATACCAGAGATGTCACACTCAGGCCCTCCAGCTGTTTTAAAACTACAAATCCCATCATGCCTGGACAGCCAAAGGTTTAGCTTTGGCTGTCCAAGCATGATGGAAATTGTAGTTTTAAAACGGCTGGAGGGCCTGAGTTTGACGTGTCTGCTCTATACTCACACTGAACCAAGCAGGGCCTGAAACCAGCTCAGAACAGTATATTCCTAACCAGGCTTAAAATACATTTAAAAAGTTCTAATCGCACCTGCCAGCTTTTATAATTATATAAAAGCTGGCAGGTGCGATTAGAACTTTTAGAAGACACTGACACTTACTTTTATAGAGTCTGTATGTGCGAGTCTCTCTCTTATCCTCTCCTCATCGTACTGCTGAGCTGCCAGCTGCGCCTCCCTCCTGGTGCTTTCTAAGACATCTCTTCTATATCTGTCTGGTTTTGTCTACAACAGAAAAAAAGCTGTACTCTCAGATAGTATAAAACAATGATTGCTTTTTTATATTTACAGGAGGTAAAAGAAAAAAAAAATAATAAAGACTTGGGCATTAAAACACAGATCACTATGCTAAAGGAGTATTCAGATATCAAAAGTCATGTAAGGGTATGTGTACACTACAGAATAGGTAAGGAATTTAATTTGACATGGCAATTCTTTGGGCAGATGGCAGATTGCGCTTGAGAAATCCCACAGAATCGATGGGACATCCGCAGTACAGATTCCACTTGAATTTCCTCACCTATTCTGTAGTGTGAACATAGCCTAAGGTAGCCAAGTAAACAATACTATATGCTTACACCGCATTTTTTTTTTTTTTTTAACCTGATCTCAGAGTACTCCATTTAAAGTGTATGATAATGTCAGTAGATGAACTTATGGCTAAAATCAATCGGATACTTTGTCCAGACTTTACCTGGTTTTGACTACTTGACAAGGCCAGAAGATATGAAGCATCCACCTGGGATCTAAAAGTAAAGATAAAAATAACAGTTCAAGTGAGTGCTTTATTAATAACATTATTACTATAGGGCCCAATCTATTCTGCAATATATTAATGCATGCCAATGGTATCTAAGAAAAACTAGATGAAGGAGTTTCCCCACCATATTATGTCATGACATATCGCCCACTGATTCCAAAAACAAATGGGTAGAAAACACTCTGCTTTTTTACTGTACAGTTGTTCTCCCAGTAAACATACAGCTCCGAGTTACCAAACGTAATACTGAAAGCTCCATATTTTGCCACTAAAAAATTTAACTCCTCTAACAAAATTCAAAAAAACAGTAAGGCTGGGTTCACACTAACGTTTTTCTTATTTGCTAACGGTTCCGTCCATATTAATTGAATGGATAAGCAAAAAACTGATGAGCAGACTGATGCAAACTGATAGCAAAATGTTCACTTTTTTCATTGTCCGTTTGCATTTTGGCTTTAAAAAAAATGACTTTTGTCCATCAGTCGGCATATCAGTTTATTTGGTGGTTTCTCACTTCTCCGGCACATGCTCAGTGACAAAACTGATCAAAACTGTTAACTTTACGGATGTAAACGGAAAAACCTTCTGTTTAGATCCGTCCTCTATAATTGACTATAATATATAAAAAAAAAAAAGTTCTTTTAAACGGAGGAAAAAAGCTGCATGCAGGATTTTTTTTTCCATTCACAAAAATGGAACCCTGACGGAATACATGCAAACGGAGCAAAAATAAGACAAATGGAGCACAATAAAAAATACATAGAAATGAATGGGGTGTTGGACGGATACGTCAGATTCCATTTATGTTGTTTAAAAACGGAGCTAAACGAGACTGTGGCGGAGAGAAAAACGTCAGTGTGAACCTAGCCTTAGTCAACATAGGAAGGTATGTGTATAACCTAAGTAAGCCAGGGTGGAGACAAAATTATCATGTCACGTCTATAGCTCTCCAATGTCTTTTACAATAGGTTTAGAGATTTAATACAGATACAGTGGTACCTTGGTTTAAGAGCGTTTTGGTTTAAGAGCTCACAGTTTTTCAAAATTGTGACTTGGTTTAAGAGCATTGCTTTGGTTTGAGAGCTCCCTTTACTGGATGGGAGGGGGGAGTGGGGGAGGGGCATGGTCTGCATAGCGGGGTCTACAGCACTATACTCTGACCCAGGAAGTCTCCCTCACCTTCCAAATCATAGCAGATCCACTTCAGGCTGGGGCTTACATCAGGGGACAGGAATGTGGAGGTAATCTCTTCATAGCTGTAACCCTCTCTCCCCTGACAGAGAGTGCTGCATGTATGTGCCCACATCTGCCCTGCTCACTCCTTCATGCTCCCTGCAGTCTCTGTCAGTCCTTGTGTTTCCCATCCTCTCTATTACTGTACAGTAACTAATATCACAGATTCTGCTGTTTCTGAATTTTTGTTTAATTTGTTTTACATGTTATTCAGAATAATAGTTAACTATTTTTGGGGTGTGGAACCAATTGTCTGCATTTCTATGATTTCTTATGGGAAAACTTGCTTTGGATTAAGAATGGCTTTGGATTACAAGCGCCGTCCCGGAACAAATTATGCTTGTAATTCAAGGCACCACTGTACTTAGAACACACAATTTCATTAAGACCTGAAAAATAGAATCAGTAATACCATTATTTTTTTTTTTTGGTACAGTGGGCAAGCATGAACAGATGTAACTTTACAGTCTGCAAAAACACTTGACACAAGTCAAGTCTTGTTAAGGTCACTACCTGTCAGTTTGTCTGCGTGGTGAAGGCTGTCTCTGCTTGTTCTGTATTAAACTCAGAGATTCAGGTCTCTTCAGTTCCTCTTGGGTTCTGCAAGATAAAAGAATGTATAAAATTCTCCTAAAGAAGAAGTCTGGCCGTAGTAAAATTCTTAGAGCCAGCAGGGGACATAACAACAATCAAGTATGGTTTTTCCCCGTGCCTACGATGCGCCACCTAAACATTGGCATTTTACTGCAAAAGATATTGATGGTCATAGTGAATAATGAAAAGGTCTAACCTGCTGTGTCCTAAACTTCTCTTACCTTTGATATTCTCGGGCCTGTTTAGAAGGAGAGCTCTGCAGGGGGAAAAAAAGCTCAAAATTAAGTGAGCACAAACATATAAATATAATTATTATTATTGTTGCCATGTTCACACAACGTATGGACAATGGCCGTTGTTTGGTACTCAAGAGCAACAGCTGTAGTATCAGTGTCAAGCAACGTCCGTTGTTGCATGGAAAATTGCACTGACATCAATGCACAATGGGCGGAAATACCAGACACGTCAATTATTTCAACATTTGTTGTTTGCATTGACTTTAATGCAACACATGTCACTATGAAAATAATGGCTGTTGTTTTAATTCAAAACAATGGACGATCTTGTCATAAAATATACGTTGAGTGAACGTAGCCTAAATCTCAGCTAATGCTGCAAAAAAATAGGCAAAACAAGAGCGATGATGCCTGGAGCAATGCTTTAAAAATCTTATACAATTTTCTTTTCTTTTTTTTTTTTTTATTTTCCTTACCTCATGTGACACTCGTCTCTCTTCTATATATGCCATGAACTGTGAGCTTAGACTGTCTCCTCTGGAGTGCCTCACATCTTCCTCCTCTTCTTCGGTAGTATAACTATCTATGTAGTCGATCTGATCCAAATCGTGATCCACTATTAGAAAAGAAATCCTTAGGACTACTATAACTAACAAAAATGTTTTATAGGGTATTCAGCCATGTTCTTGGCCAATTCTTATGACAGAAGTTTAGAAATGAAGGTGTGAGACAGGCAGGAAAGCAGCTGGAATCATGACTGGAACTAATGTCAAGGCTCAAACGAGACTTCTCTGCTGTCGCTGCACTTACCTCCTCCATTTGCAGTTACTGAACTGCCCCGGGAATCTTGGTTTTGGTGATCTCTTCGGAGCCTATGGTCTCTATTTGCATCCGTTGTCCGAAAAGAAAGTTCTGGAAATTCATCTGTAGGCTGCAAACACCAACAAAACAAATATAAAAGGCTTTAAAAGAAATACATCAAGCCAAACATCTTAAAAATTTAAGTTTTTTCGCCCTGTGACCTTCTCTCTGGCTGACCCGCAGCTAAGGAGGCCGGAAGTCAGATGGGGGTACTTCGGCAACATTTTTTTTTCCTTCAAATCAACTGGTTTCACAAAGTTAGACATATTAATAACTTTTAAGATCTCCAGTCTTTTAGTATTTATCAGCTGCTGTATGTCCTGCAGGAAGTGAAGTATTCTTTCCAGTGTGACACGGTGCTCTCTTGTATATCTGTCTGTGATTCCAGAACATAGTACCGTAGAATAAAAAGTGTTTTCTAAGAGTCTAAGAGGTGTTCTCGAGCTCCTGAAGTGCAGTAAGCTGTAACACCTCTTCACTCACCCTACCGTACCTGAGCCTGCTGGGATTCAGCTTCCAGGTGTCAATCAAGCAGGGAGGAGGGGGAGAGAGGAGACATTCCAGCTTGCAGCAGATCAGGAGTGTGGAAAAGCCTCTTGACTGTTTGTACCAGAGAATAAAAACATTTCTCTACATTCTGGAAGCACGGCTGGATATATGAAAGGTACCATTTGTCTCTTTGTCCTAACATCTGCCTAAGGCGCCTTAACACAGGACAACTCCCAGCGGAAATCTCACGAGTTTTGCAGCGAGATCTTCTACAAGGTAAGGTCCTGGTAGGTCCCTGTGACTACATACTTGCAGCGGTCTGAAAGACTGCTGCGAGTATGTAATTCACCCGCCCCCTCAATCGGCTCACGCTGTCTGTATACATACATGCTGTTCGGGGTCCCGGCTTCCTGCTCTGCCACCCAGCCAATCAGTGGCTGCGGCTGGGCAACACACTGATTGGCTGGGCAGCAGAGCAGGAAGCCGGGACCCCTTGCAGCAAGGAGACAGGTAATTTATACACACAGCGGGAGCAGGTTAAGGGGGCGGCTGCTGCATTACATAATGCATTACATAGTATGTAGTCACAGGGGCCTGCCAGGACCTTACCTTGTAGCGGATCTCGCTGCAAAACTCGCAGTGAGATTTCCGCTGCGAGTCGTCCGGTGAAGGCACCCTAATGGTGTCAGCAGTTTGGAACATAAGTTACAGCTAACCAATTCCCTTAAATGCATCTCGTAGAGAGCGCTCTCATAGAGATGGATAGATGACCCTCACTTCTGGTCTTCAAAAGCCCTGGAGAAAGAAGAGGGGTCAGAAGAAAAGCGATGTCTGCACCAGCGGGATTCGAGCAGTATCTGAGCACCATAATGATGACAAGCTGCGGGAAGGCAATAATCACGAGTATTTATACATGCCAGCCTGCTGCGAAAGGGGGGGGGGGGGGGGGATTTGTTGCAATGAAAAATAAATTAACGCCTGCTACTTTAATATGTTAATTTTGTGATTATTATTTATAAGGTTGCAAACCCTACCTCATTCCCAGACCATCTTTTATCACCGCTGTCAACACTGTTAAACCCAGAGTCCAGAGCACCATAGGTACGGCCAGGATACACATCATCGTGACTGTAAGAAATGACAGATTTAAATTTTACAGCTGCAGTTTCAACACATAGAAAAAAGTCAAGATGCCACAAGCAACTTAAAGAGGTTTCCTGGGAAGCTTCTAATGATGGCCTAACCACAGGTTATACCCCCAATATCAAATCAGCAGTGTCTGACTACCAGCAAACCCGGTGGTCAGACCCCCACCAATGAAACATGGGTGGGCCTATCCTGCGGTAGGCCAAAAACAATTTTTTTTAAATGAAAATTCTTAACGTCACAACAATGAAACTTGTAATATATAGGACGGAAATACACTTACCAAGAACTAAACCCTAATGGTCTCCGATCATACTCCGGCAGATCCGGAGCATTCTTTAGAGCTTCTATGTTCAGGTATTTAAATATATGGATTTTACCTTTGATACAGATCTATTGGAATAAACATACACATGAAGAAAATTACCACCGTACGATATGATAAAACATTAAACCTACACAGCTCGTCTACAGGAGACCATTTCTTTAGAACTAAAACATTTTTAAGATTTCAAGCCCATACCTGTGCCGGAGGGGATTGCAGGGGATTATTATCCAAGATGATGGCTTGGAGATTACGCAGATTTCTATAGCAGACTGGGATGCTGGTCACTTTGTTGCAAGAAAAATCCAATCTGACTAGCGGTAATTCTGCAAGTTCTAAAAGGACACATGCATGAAGACATTAGATTTATAACAATTTTATATTAAGTAGATAATGCCTGTCCATCTTATTGTCTGATGTTAAAGTAATGGTGGAATGCAAAGGATTTCATGTTAGTCAATGCTATAAAGACTAAGGGTGTATTACATGGAGCGATAATCTACCAAAATCAGGCCGATTATCGCTCTGTGTAATAAAGACAATTATCATCGGCTGATCGTGTCTTTTAGTCCTGACCTAAAATTGTTGGCCGCTGACTGTGCATCACTTTCTGTCATAGTGATGCACGGCTGATGAACCTGTAAAGAAAATAAAGCTCATTCACCTCTGCCCAGTGTCTTCTTCCCACAGCTGTCGATGCAGCTTCAGGGTGTCGCTCTCTGAAATGACAGGCTACTTAGCCAGTCACTGGCCAGGACATCGGCCTGTTACTTCAGAGAGCAACTCTAAAGTTGCACCAGTGACAGGAAGACACCGGGGATGGGGCACAGGAAATGTATGAACTTTATTATTACACTTTTAAAGAAAGGGCTGCACAGACATCACTTATGATATATGCACACACATTTATATTTATACATATATATACATACACACACATTGCTGCATGATAATCGGTTCGTGTAATTGTCTCAGTGAACGAGTGCCGATCTAGCAGATCAGATCAGGCTGTGTAACTCGGCCCTAACTAATGAGCTGTCATGGCACGATAGATCACTTTAAGGGTCCATCTACACAGAAAGAGTATCTGACAGATTATCTGCCAAAGATTTAAAGCCAAAACCAGGAACAGACTATAAACAGAGATCAGATCATAAAGAAAAGACTGAGATTTCTCCGCTTTTCAAATCCATTCCTGGCTTTGGCTTCAAATCAAATTTGGCAGATAATCTGTCAGATAATCTTTCTGTGTAAATGGACCTCTTACAGGTATGTGTGCGTTCATTATTGGAACATGCTTACAATGCGGTTAGGTGCAAACACTTTCTTCAGCTTTGGGTCTTTATAACAACATATTAAAGGGGTTATGCAGGATTACAATAAAAAAAAAAAAGGGGGGTGACAACTGTCTATTGACTGCATCCTGTACTGCAGTTCAGTTCTATCAAATGTTTACTTGGCTAAACTGCAAATGTGTTTTGTGAAACCTTGGACAAGCTCCAAGGAGGCAGCTACACTTATCTGACATTAAAAAAAACACAACTACTTGCTTGCAAAAACAGCACCCCACCTGTCCTCTGCTCCATTCACCGCAATGGAACTGAGCTGCAAAACATCACCCAAACCGAGGACAAGAGTCATGCTGTTATTTAAGGAAAGTGACTATGATTTGTAAGCCTGAATAACCCCTTTAATTACAGACTAAGGGCCCTATTCCACCGGACGATTATCGTTCGCATAATCGTTAACGATCTCATACGACTGCTATTGCGAAAGACCTGAAAACGTTCACTCATTTCCATGCAACGATAATCGTTACTTATGATCGTATTTGCGATAGTTTTTCTTCGCTATTGCGTTCGTATCTACTGCGAAAGATCGGACGTCTTATTCAATGCAAAAGATTTGCGAACGTTTTGCGAATGAGCAACGATAAAAATAGGTCCAGGTCTTATAAAGCGATCAACGATATCTAGTTCGGTCGTTAATCGTTAACTGCATTTCAACCGAACGATTATCGTTTAAATTTGAACGATTTAACGATAATCTGAACGATAATCGTCCGGTGGAATAGGGCCCTAAGGGCCCTATTACACACACATATTTATCTGACAGATCATTGAAGCCAAAGCTAACAACAGACTATAAATAGAGAACAGGTCATAAAGGAAAGACCTCTTTTTAAAATCAATCCTGGCTTTGGTTTCAAAAATCTGTCAGATAGATCTGTGTGTGTAATAGGGCCTTAAAGCAGACCACCTTCATGTGTGGCCAAAATGGATCCTGGCCCTGAAACTTGCAACTCTGATTACTGTTATATCAAAGAAGGAAAGACTGAAGTTAGTGGTTGTCTGGGACTGTACTAAATCTGAACTAAAGGACAGAATGGAATAACACAGATCTTCTAAGGCAATTTAGGAAATAAGATGGGAGGAGAGGGGATTTGTGGTATTCTAACCATGGGGTATAACCAGACCAATATACTGGATTGTGTACGGTGTATTGATCCCAATGTCTATTGTTCCATAAATCTGTTTCTCATTTCCCCAATTCCAGCAATAAGTGAAATATTTATTACAGAGAATGGGTTAAAGAGCCACATAGGCAATATTCTGTGCTGCACGTTCCATGCCAACATAGTTTAGGCATTGCTCAGAATATATTATAGTAAAGAATGTGCAGTGCTAACTTCCCTCATCATTCCCCATATATCTATAAAAAATAAGAATATGTAACACGCTCAATATTTCATGCTAACAAATGCAGAAAAACTGAACATGAGGCTATTGTTACCATTCTGTCAAGCACTAGCCATGACTTATATTATATAAGCGCACACGCTGTGTCCTTTTGGTTGTGATCATTTCTGCTCTTCAGGGGGAGTGTCACAAACTCAGAAGTCTATAGGGCTGGCTAACACCCAGTGTGTTTGTTAAAGGGGAACTCCGGTTAAAAAAAGAATTAAAAACCCCCAACCATAATCTAAGCTTGTGTGTAATAGGCCTATATTACATGAATTGGTCTGTTTGTCTGTATCACATCGTGACACCCTGAAACTGCAGAAAATCCTCGGATCCTCTGTCTTCCATCTCCTTTCTGAGACAGAGGTCAGATGATCTTCCTTTCTTCAGTTGCCAGGCGACTGTAACCCCGCCCACCACTGACATCACAGTGATCACCTGGCCAAAATACTGTGTTTACTGTGCAAAGTAGAAGCAGACTGAGCGAGTGGTGGGCAGATACTACAAGACAGGGATGGGGACCTGGCAGTTAGCTCTGAGGTGCAATGCATGATGGGAGATGTGGTTCCCCAGGTGAATGCCATGATATAAAACTGGGATCATTAATAACAGTTTGAATCTGGGGCTAGAAGCAACATAGACAAGTGGGAAAGGTGTGAAATAATTGATGGGGGATCGGTGAGTGCACCTATATGCTTTTTCTGCATTTAACTTTTTATTTAAAAAAGTTTCTGTTTAGGCTATGTTCATTGTTTGTTGTTTGGCGCTCAAAACCAACAGCCGTTGCCTTGAGTGTAAAACAACGGCTGTTGTCGCATTGAAATCAATGCAGAATGGCCGGAAATAATTGTCATGTCAATTATTTCCACGGCCATAGCAAACAGGTGTTGTTCAATACACTGTGTGAACGGCTGCTGTTTGCATTGATTTCAATGCAATACATTTCTCTATGACAAGAACGGCCATTGTTTTAATTGAAAACTGCATCACACTTTTTTTTTTTTTTTTTTTTTGCAAAAACAGGATAAAAACAGACTCCAAAAATGCAAAGGATGAAAAAACATTTGTATCTGTGTGCATCCGTTCTGATCGATTTTTCTATTGATTTGCACACACATACGTTTTTTCATCTGTTTTTCGCAAAAAAGAAAGAGAAAGAAAAAAAAAAAAAGCAAAAAGCGCAGTGTGAACCCAGCCTAAGGAACTAATGACAGTGACATGCACTTGGAAAAGCAAAATTACAGTTAATACCTTGTGCATCTTTTTCTTTATTTAGCGCAAAAAAAAAAAAAAAAGCACATATTATGCAGCGTAAAAGTCAAAAAGGCATGGTCTCTCTAGGGTATGCTGTTACGGCATTATGAGAGCTTGGAGAGAGGTCTCTTCTAGTATACACTGCAGCACATGCACAGTGAGGCCATGTTCAAACAACGTATAAATTCATTAAACAACGATCGTTAGCTTTCATTACTATGGAATCCCGTCCAGAGTGTATACACACTGTATACAATTCAGCCGGATTCCACGCGGCCGCACAAAACACTCCCATGTTAATTTTGTGCAGCTGCTATTCATTGAATAGCGGCTGAACGAAATTGACTGTGCAGACAATGTAAAGTGCGGCTCTGGCCGCACTTTACATTGTCTGTAATGGTGAACTGGAACACGGGCACACCAAATTGTGCCTGCATTCCAATTTAAAAGAAATTAAGTTCATCCGTCCGGGGGTTAAACTTCACAGACAACTTACAACGTGGGAACAAGGCCTAGGTGTAGAGTTTAGCAAGGCTTGCAGAGAGTGGGGATTGTCAGGTTATCAGTTTTGTTAGCCTACAACACAGTGTAAATCCTAAGCCATGTCTCTGGGATGGAGCAGTAAGCTACCAGCAGATGCATGGGAGCCAGTGATGTACGTGTAGTTTATTATTTTTAATCATTAGCTCCCAAGGCATAAATCAAAAAAAGTCCTGAGCCCGGACAGCCAATTTAACGCAAACCTATCATGTGACCACAGCAGGATAGGTTGAAAAAAATCAGCAGGTAGGCTCTCTCTTCTGACGCGACCAGGAGACGGAACTCTCAGAAGTGCCATAGACTGCATTGCAATACCCTTACAATGCAGTCAACGACGCTCCAGAGAATTCCGTCTACCACCTGCATACCTGCAGGATTTTTTCAGCGCATCATGCTGCGGTCACAGAATTATAGGCATGTTTTAAGAAAATAATACTATGTAAGTATGACAGCTATTTAAACAATGGGGCAGGTTTATCAAGCTGTTTGTTGCCCACAGCAACCAATCACAGCTTTCGGTTTACCAGAGCAATACAGGAAATTAAAGTGGACCTCTAACTGGTTGCTCTGGGCAACAAAGAGAATCTTACTAGATGGATTCCCTCCAATGTTTCCACAAAATAGTACTCACCTTCTGGTAACCGCACCAAGTGATTCCTTCTAATGTTAAAATCCCGTAAGGATTCTAGTTTACCGATCTGCCGAGGAAGTGTCTGGATCTCGTTACAGCTGACATCCTATAGATAACAGGGACAATCATTTTGTGTATTTCATCCAGTTCATTTCGATGGTTGTATCAAGTATTGTAATGGTATAGTCTTTATAGAAATACTACATAACCCACATGCTCTAACTACTAAATCCCTTTGGGGGAGATCAAACTGGTGTAAAGTAGAATTGGCTCAGTTGCCCCTAGGGCTGGGCGATATGGCCAAAAAATAAAATCTCGATTTTTAAGAAATTGTTTGGGCGATTGTCGATTTAAATCTCGATTTTTTTTCTTTTTGCTAAATAAACAGAACATTTTCTCCCTGCAGCTTCAGATATTATTTTAACGATGTTTGAGACAACTGTATTGCTTCCCAATTTAACAGTGCTACCCTGTACCCCATGTAGTAGACAAGCCCATTGTGTGCCCCATATAAGTAGTTTTCCCAAATATGTAGTAGACAAGCCCTATGTACTCTGTGCCCTCATATAGTATAGGAGATCTTCTTTGTGCCTCAATCTAGGTAAGGTGTAGTAGTGGAGGTATAGTGGATAAGGGGTGTAGTAGTAGTACAGGAACAGATGAAGGGTGTAGTAGAAGTAGTAGTTCAGGGACTGGGGGGGAGGCCTGGGGCGCACTGGGGGGCAAGAGCATGGGGCGCACTGGGGGGCAAGAGCATGGGGCACACTGGGGGGCAAGAGCATGGGGCACACTGGGGGGCAAGAGCATGGGGCACACTGGGGGGCAAGAGCATGGGGCACACTGGGGGGCAAGAGCATGGGGCACACTGGGGGGCAAGAGCATGGGGCACACTGGGGGGCAAGAGCATGGGGCACACTGGGGGGCAAGAGCATGGGGCACACTGGGGGGCAAGAGCATGGGGCACACTGGGGGGCAAGAGCATGGGGCACACTGGGGGGCAAGAGCATGGGGCACACTGGGGGGCAAGAGCATGGGGCACACTGGGGGGCAAGAGCATGGGGCACACTGGGGGGCAAGAGCATGGGGCACACTGGGGGGCAAGAGCATGGGGCACACTGGGGGGCAAGAGCATGGGGCACACTGGGGGGCAAGAGCATGGGGCACACTGGGGGGCAAGAGCATGGGGCACACTGGGGGGCAAGAGCATGGGGCACACTGGGGGGCAAGAGCATGGGGCACACTGGGGGGCAAGAGCATGGGGCACACTGGGGGGCAAGAGCATGGGGCACACTGGGGGGCAAGAGCATGGGGCACACTGGGGGGCAAGAGCATGGGGCACACTGGGGGGCAAGAGCATGGGGCACACTGGGGGGCAAGAGCATGGGGCACACTGGGGGGGCAAGAGCATGGGGCACACTGGGGGGCAAGAGCATGGGGCACACTGGGGGGGCAAGAGCATGGGGCACACTGGGGGGCAAGAGCATGGGGCACACTGGGGGGCAAGAGCATGGGGCACACTGGGGGGCAAGAGCATGGGGCACACTGGGGGGCAAGAGCATGGGGCACACTGGGGGGCAAGAGCATGGGGCACACTGGGGGGCAAGAGCATGGGGCACACTGGGGGGCAAGAGCATGGGGCACACTGGGGGGCAAGAGCATGGGGCACACTGGGGGGCAAGAGCATGGGGCACACTGGGGGGCAAGAGCATGGGGCACACTGGGGGGCAAGAGCATGGGGCACACTGGGGGGCAAGAGCATGGGGCACACTGGGGGGCAAGAGCATGGGGCACACTGGGGGGCAAGAGCATGGGGCACACTGGGGGGCAAGAGCATGGGGCACACTGGGGGGCAAGAGCATGGGGCACACTGGGGGGCAAGAGCATGGGGCACACTGGGGGGCAAGAGCATGGGGCACACTGGGGGCGGAGGAGAATGGGGCACACTGGGGGGGGAGGAGCATGGGGCACACTGGGGGGGGGAGGAGCATGGGGCACACTGGGGGGGAGGAGCATGGGGCACACTGGGGGGGGGGAGGAGCATGGGGCACACGGGGGGGGGAGCATGGGGCACACTGGGGGGGGGGGAGCATGGGGCACACTGGGGGGGGAGGAGCATGGGGCACACTGGGGGGGGAGGAGCATGGGGCACACTGGGGGGGGAGGAGCATGGGGCACACTGGGGGGGAGAGCATGGGGCACACTGGGGGGGGGGGAGAGCATGGGGCACACTGGGGGGGGAGAGCATGGGGCACACTGGGGAGGGGGGAGCATGGGGCACACTGGGGAGGGGGGGGGGAGCAGGGGGCACACTGGGGAGGGGGGGGGAGCAGGGGGCACACTGGGGAGGAGGGGGGGAGCAGGGGGCACACTGGGGAGGAGGGGGGAGCAGGGGGCACACTGGGGAGGAGGGGGGGAGCAGGGGGCACACTGGGGAGGAGGGGGGGAGCAGGGGGCACACTGGGGAGGGGGGGGGAGCATGGGGCACACCCTCTGCCTGGAAACACACCTCTGGCACTTGCGCTCTCCTCCCGCCCGCATATGGAAGTGTATACTACCTGCTGCTGACCCACCCCCATAGCGGGATGAATATCACCTCCCGGCTGCACATAGAAGTCCACGGAGGAGGCTGCAGGGACTGACGGATCGGGTGATAGTGTCGCTGCAATTACTGGAGCTGTACAGCGGGATCAGGGGGCGCAGTGCAGACCCCCGATTACGCTGTACAGCTCCAGTAACCGCAGCACCACTATCACCCGATCCTTAAGTCCCTGCAGCCTCCTCCGTGGACTTCCATGTGCGGCAGGGGAGGGAGCGTGTGTATTCGTCCCGCTATGGGGGCGGGTCAGAGGACGCTGCTGGGCGCTCTTACTCCTCAGGCTCTATTTCAGTAGCTGGAGGCTGCGACAACCTTAGTCGCCCCTAGCAACCAATCAGATTCCACCTTTAATTTTTTCAAAGAATCTGTAAGGAATGAAAAGTGGAATCTGATTGGTTGCTAGGGGCAACTAGGACAATTCTACTTTACACCAGTTTGATAAATTTCCCCAAAAGTGTTGTCCAGATTTGTCAAAACACAACCAGACGTGCATATATGACTCGTATGATTATGAGGGCTTGTTTTTTATGTAAAAAATTATACTTTGAAATGACATTCTTTACATTGCCATCAAATCTACTGCTAAACAGAAAAGTATATTGTGACAACAGAATACTGTGGCTGCATGCAAATTCTGCACCTGGGAGTCAAATGCCAAGCGTTCTGGTTTGGGTGTACCCAAAATTTCAGCAATTTCGCTCATCAATACAAAAGACCTAACAACTAATGGAGGTAAGTATTCTTCCTCCGTCTGTCAGGGAAAGTGATCGGGACCCCTGCAGTATGTTTGCAGGGGTCTCAATCAGTAAATCAATGACAGGTACTTCTCCTGTTACTGTCACTCTTAAACACTACTCTCTATAGATATATAAGGGGTTAGGGACCGGCAGCAGCATGATCCGTGCTGCCTGTCATTATCCCTGGCTCCTGGGGCAATAATGTTTGCAAGGCTGCTTACACTGAAGCAGCCTAGCACACATTACAACCCCTTCATGCCAGGATCATATAAATAAGTTTCTACTGCATGGAACATTGTCAGTAAGGGTACAAACACACACATCGTATTTGCAGCAGATACGCAGCAGATTTGATGGTGAAGACTTGATGCTGTGTTCAGTTATTTAGATCTAATCTGCTGTGTATTTTCTGTGTATCGCAGCAGTAAATACGCTGCGTATACAGTGTGTGTGTGTGTGTTTGTACCCTAAGGATGTATACACTGTAGCTGTATGGCTGATGTGAAGGGAGTAAAATTGCCTCTAAAATTTTTAATAAAATGGGACCTATAACTCCAGCTGGGGCATATGCTCAATGCACAAACGGATGCAAAGCATAAATGTTTTCGCCCAACACATTCTTAAAAAGTGGAGGTACAGCTAGTGCTTATGGTGTTATATCTATCATAACACGTAGATGGACTTTACATAAGATTAGGTCTTTCTTTAAGAAGAAGCACTTAGCTGGATATGAACCAGAAGACATAATGGCTAGTTATGCAAATATTTGTTCTAATGTAAAGTGCAGGGCCGACAGCCTATATATCACTGAACACATATGCTAAACGTGGATGATCCTCTGTGCACCTACCAGCTCAGTCAGATGCCTCAGATGACAAATCTCCTCTGGCAATGAGTCAAGCTTGTTGTTACTTGCAATAAGCACTTTGAGTGGCAGGCTGCAGAGATGCCCTGGAAGTGAAGTCAGTTGGTTCCGACTAGGAAAAAAAAAAAAAAAATTCAAATAATGTAATAAGTATGAATGCTGCAATACCAATTATGTATAGTTTCTTTTACCATAAAAAGATTAAAATGTGTGCATTTTCTTAGTTTTTTTTTTACAATACTTATCAGCCTCACAAGGGACTTGGTCATGCAATGATGGGCTTTTGTTTATGTTAGACCCACTGTTAAAGGGGTAATCCGTAGGGTCTTTTTTTTAATTAAATCAATGGCATCAAAAAGTTATAGGTTTGTAAATTACATCTACTTAGAACACCACTTCCTGCAGGGCATACAGAAGCTAAGTAGTACTGGAAGGATAGTTTGTTTGTTTTTTTTTTTAATGGAAGTAATGTCTGATTTGCTCTCTGACACTCTGACACTCTGACACTGGCGGCCTTGTATCTGTACTGACAGGCCGCTCAGCCAACCACCACCTTGCAGGGCGTCACTAGAGAGAAGGGGGGCTGAAGTGTCTGAGGCGGCAGCGGGGAGCACAAAATGAAGGGAAAAGGCACCAGGACACCCAGGGAGCCTAGGTAAGTATAAACTTTATTATTTCCTAGGTGAAAGCAAAGGCTGCCCGGGTGTTGTTAACATCAGCGAACGCTGAGTCGCGTAATAGGCTCAATAAGTGAGCGCAGAACTAGCAGAAAGGCGCTCGCTTACACTGTTTATTGGGCCATGTAATTTGGCCCTTAGGCCCTGTACATATTATGTAAATGATAGAGCTCCTGGCACATAGGCTGAATGAAGCCAAGCACGAACTGGAGAGAATGGAACGGCTGCACATCCCATCTATGGCTGATACTAATGCCGCTAGGCCTATATTAAAAATCAACACCAGAGTGTCTGTATATGAATTGATCAAGCCATATTGCCCCGTGTACCACCACGCAGGTCCTCTGGTCCACACGGGTCCCTACACTAACTCCACACCGTGTCGGTCAGCGACCGCCAACCCCGCAAAGCGTGCACGTGCAGGGAAGGGAGGCCATGGAATGGCCCTGCAACCCCAATGTCACAGGACCAGACCCAAAAAGCCCCACCAAAAACCGGCCAGCACCACTGGCGGGGAAGGCTGCCCCCAAACGACACAAGTATGGATATGGTATTACACTTACCATTGCTGCTCTCACAGAATGGGGAAGACATAGGGTCCAGACATGTGAGCATAGGCATCTCCTGCTAATTTTGGTCATGTGGGTCTTATAAAGGAGTGCTAGCTGTTCAGAGAGGGAGAACTGTAAAACACGAACTGGAGAGAATGGAACGGCTGCACATCCCATCTATGGCTGATACTAATGCCGCTAGGCCTATATTAAAAATCAACACCAGAGTGTCTGTATATGAATTGATCAAGCCATATTGCCCCGTGTACCACCGCGCAGGTCCTCTGGTCCACACGGGTCCCTACGCTAACTCCACACCGTGTCGGTCAGCGACCCCCCCAATTTTTAATATAAGCCTAGCGGCATTAGTATCAGCCATAGATGGGATGTGCAGCGGTTCCATTCTCTCCAGTTCGTGTTTTGCAGTTCTCCCTCTCTGAACAGCTAGCACTCCTTTATAAGACCCGCATGACCAAAATTAGCAGGATATGCCTGTGCTCACATGTCTGGACCCTATGTCTTCCCCATTCTGTGAGAGCAGCAATGGTAAGTGTAATACCATATCCATACGTGTGTCGTTTGGGGGCAGCCTTCCCCGCCGGTGGTGCTGGCTGGGTTTTGGTGGGGCTTTTTGGGTCTGGCCCTGTGGGGTTGCAGGGCCGTTCCATGGCCTCCCTTCCCTGCACGTGCAGGCTTTGCGGGGTTGGCGGTCGCTGACCGACACGGTGTGGAGTTAGCGTAGGGACCCGTGTGGACCAGAGGACCTGCGCGGTGGTACACGGGGCAATATGGCTTGATCAATTCATATACAGACACTCTGGTGTTGATTTTTAATATAAGCCTAGCGGCATTAGTATCAGCCATAGATGGGATGTGCAGCAGTTCCATTCTCTCCAGTTCGTGAATGAAGCCAAGGCCCCAATTTACCCCTGAAGGCAAAAAAAAAAAATTGTTTTGTTAGATTTTTTTTTCTACTCTATAGGAAAGCCTGGCTGCCTATACAGTGGGCCACTAGGGAAAAAAATATAATAATAATAATAATAATAATAATAATAATAATAATAATATATAGCATTCAATGCATTTTTTATTTCTTATCTTTTTACTGTCGTCAAACGGCCAACATGTGTCATTATTAGAGATGAGCGAACCTGGAGCATGCTGGAGTCCATCCGAACCCGATCGTTCGGCATTTGATTAGCGGTGGCTGCTGAAGTTGGATAAAGCCCTAGGGCTATGTAGAAATCATGGATATAATCATTGGCTGTATCCATGTTTTCCAGACAACCTTAGGGCTTTATCCAAGTTCAGCAGCCCCCGCTAATCAAATACCGAACGATCGGGTTCGGATGGACTTGAGCATGCTCAAGGTTCGCTCATCTCTAGTCATTATATGACACGGGTGTCAAACTTACAGCCCTGCAGCTATTGCAAAACTACAATTCCCACCATTTTTGGATAGCCAAAGCAGGTATGATGAGAATTGCAGAGTAAACTCCTGTGGATTTGACACCACTACACACAGAAGCATATGGAGGTGGTATACTCCCACATATACATGTGATAAAGGTCTTAGATTAGGTTTTACATTACAGAGCAGCAGGTAGAATACCTGAGGTTGAGGAAGTTTAAGGCTTGCAAGTTGAGCGTGGCCTCCGGCACATAGCGGATACAGTTCTGGTAAAGATTCAGGCTCTCCAAAGAAACGTAGTTGCAGATTTCCGCAGGAATCTCAGACAATCTATTGCGAGACAGATCTGAAACAAAAGTACAGTTATTACTCAACATTCATTAGGGGCTGAAAAGAGAATAAAGAGAATGCATGATGGGATTTGTAGTTTTGCAACAGCTGGAGAGCCAAAGGTTCTCCTTCCCTGTGCTGCAAAGGCCCAGCAACATTTAGGCAATTTTTTATAACACTGCTATGCCTGAAAGTAAATGTCTCCTCGGTTCAGATTGACTATGCTGGGCTTTAACAGCCTTGTGGACTTTATCTACTAATTTGCCTAAAACTTATATCTCAGCGCTGGAACGACAGATTGAAATAAGTTATATTTCCCAATACAGGTTAAAAAAAAAAAACTGCAAAAATCAGCTGACAGGTACTATATCTAGAGGGCTATAAACATTGTTGTATAAAACATTTTAAAATACAACATGGGATACTTTTTATATGTTGGAATTTGCCCCCTGAAATCTATAGAGAGGGATGAAAATACAGCTTCCCTTACTGCATCCAAATTTCAACTTTATTTTCACTTATTTTTCAAAGCGTAACTCGATTTCCCATCGTAAAGTACACGTAAAATCTCCTAGGCACAACACAAACAAGAGGGGATCCTGCCTATATCTCTAAAACATACCCTAACAAACAGCAGCAGCCTAAAAGACATTATAGAGCAGTACTGAGTAATCTAAGCTGTCAATCCAGCACTGGGATGAATTATAATATTCATCGAACCTTCTGTAGTCAATCTACACTGTAAATCTAACCTGGGAATATCTCTGTAAGTTATGAAATGGGGTCTCCATGGATCCCCTGCAAATCAATGTGCACTGAGCAACCATAATTCACCAATTGTTCTTCCCAGAATTACTTTCAATAGGTACAAAAAAGAACATACTTGAAACAAACCACATTTTGGAGATCTAGTCATGACAACATGGACCACACTCCTATATCCAGGATAGGATCACATTGCATTCTAGGTGTACTTCACTGGTGCCTGTCAGCATCCAACCAAGACACAGATGCAAAAGTATACTGTGGAGTACTGGAGGGGGTACAACTATTTAAAGAGGCTCTGAAGGTTTATGGCATTCTATCTTGGTAGCAACTAGTAACAGAAGCTGAACAGGATGATGTATCACTTATATTGTTCTGTGCCACTCATCCAGAGATATCCTCCTGAAAAACACGGACAATAAGTAGCCTTCTTCAATATGTGCATGAGCCCAGTAGTCCAGGATATTCATGAGCAGCAGAATACTCCGCCCACCAGCTGCTGATTGGCAGTTATATATCAATGCTGTGTATAGGCAGCCAACTGTCAATCAGCAGCTGGAAGGGTTAGGGGAGGGGTGGGGCAAGAATCCTATTCTCCTGCATATTAGGAGAACGGCTGAACAAAACAGTGTAAGTAATACACAGATCTGTACAGCATTTCTGTGCCTAGTTTATGCTGTCTTCATTTAAGACGACATAACCCTAGTGACAGATTCCCTTTAAGGTCCCGAACAAAGTCACCTAGTGACTACATTCATTCAGTTTTTGCCGATATACAGTAATTTAATGGAACTCAAATGCGCAAAAGAACACATTGAGCCTTAAATTAGCAGACAAGGGCTGTCTGGAAAGTACCCAGCCATGTAATATGAAAAAGAGACCTTTACTAAAGATATAAGAAACGCTGTACATAGAACAATGATGCTTCAGTCCTCTCTCAAAGTAGGCACTTAAAGTGTCCCTTCCACTGTTCAAAACACTCTGCAAAATTCCAGAGTTCACACTATGGAACCATTGGCGAAATTCCAGGTGGAACCCCCGGTCCCAGACTTGGCACCAAATCCTGCCTGCTATCTATTTGAATGGGAGGGCTCACGCGCCTCCGCTCAAAGAATTGACATGTCACTTGTAAATGTGCAGGCAAGGCATCAAAAGAGCCAGCGCCTGCCGCCATCCCCGTTGTTCTCTACTGCCAAATGTAGAGCTGAACACAGTCTGCCATACCGTACGCTGTCCCTGCTGTGCTGTACGAGTGTGCCGTGGTGCGCTCCCCCTGGTGGCCAGAAGCTGCCATACTGTATGCTCTGTCCTTGCTGTGCACGTGACGTGAATTCTTCTTAATGGAAAAATAAGGTATCCTCTGAAAATAAGACCTAGCGCATCTTTGGGATCAAAAATTAATAAGAGACTGTCTTATTTTAAGGGAAACTTGGTATAGTGTGACACTGTCAGTGACAGACTGTAGGGGCACAGCAGCAACTGGTAACTCAGGGACTTATCAAGGCTGGTATACCAGTTTTCTGGCAAAATAAAAAAAAAATAAAAAAAAAGTGTATTTTTTTGCTCAAGC
Source organism: Dendropsophus ebraccatus (assembly GCF_027789765.1). NCBI lineage: Eukaryota > Metazoa > Chordata > Amphibia > Anura > Hylidae > Dendropsophus > Dendropsophus ebraccatus. The sequence continues at coordinate 16,804,536 of NC_091459.1, read as the reverse complement.
CTCATTTTACTCAAAAATGTAAAACCTTTCACCAGTATCGCGTTCATAAATTACTTTCCCGCTTTAGTTTTCAATTTATTTATACAAATCACAATCCTAAGAGGAGAAACCAAGGAACAGCACAATATGGAGGTATGAGAAAAGCTTACACTGATTTATTATATTACGGTAATATGAGAATTTATTAGACAGGGCAGAAGAGACCTTTTTATTCTACAAGCGGGTGAAATGCAGGAACCCTATCAGACATTGATGACATATTCATGTGGATATGCCTTAAAGGGCAACTCCAGCTAATCCTTTTTTTCTTTCCAATCAACTGTTATCAGAAAGTGCCAGAGATTTGTAATTTACTTCTTTTAGGCTGGGTTCACACTACGTATATTTCAGTCAGTATTGTGGTCCTCATATTGCAACCAAAACCAGGAGTGGATTAAAAAAATGTTGAAATTGGGTGGATGGCCGCCATATAACAGTAACTAACGGCCATTATTTCAATACAACAGCCGTTGTTTTAAAATAACAGCAAATATTTGCCATTAAATGGCGGCCATCCACTCAATTTCAACATTGTGTGAACAGATCCTGTGTTTTTAATCCACTCCTGGTTTTGGTTGCAATATGAGGACCACAATACTGACTGAAATATACGTAGTGTGAGCGCAGCCTAAAAAAAAAAATCTCGAGTCTTCCAGTATTTATCATCTGATGTATGTCCTACATGTCTATGACATACAGCAGCTGACAAGTATGGAAAGACTTGAGAGGTTTTTTTTATAGAAGTAAATTACAAATCTATATAACTTTCTGGCACCAGTTGATTGGAAAGAAAACAAAGTTTCACTGGAGTTGTCCTTTAAAAGGTGGAGTGGGGGGGGAACTTGATTCTGAAATATAGAGAAAAGCCTATTCTATAATGTGATTTGTGGGCTGCAAGTAACCTGACCTGTGATGGTGTACATGCATAAGGGTACAAAGCGGTGCATTATAAAACAATAGCCATTCACCATTCATTGGCCGATTTAATGGCAGAATTTTCCTATGAGACAAATAAAGTGGCGGCAGAGATGAATGTCGCTGGTTTATACACTGACAGCTGCTCGGTTATTTCTCTGCTATTCTCACTGAGATGGCAAAGTCCCAAATCATTTCAGAAGTAATGTACAAGAGTGGCCTCTTCATGCTAAAAATGTGGCTGTTCCGGTCGTCTGTGTGCAGCACAATGATCCGTTTCACATGATGTCACTGTGTGGAGGATGGCCTGGAGGAGTTATTAGAGGAACATAGGACTTTTTATGGACACCACATCCCCCCTTACTCGCAGACACACAAACCCTCAATAGCGTAGTGCCCTGTAGGACAGGAGTCTATGAGACAATGCCGGGACAAGCTTTGTGTGGCTAGAAGAAAGAAGAATAGCTGGGGGCAACGTATCACGTCCCTCTAAAGAGATTTATGAGATGAAATTACAAAAAGTAACTTATATTAAAAAAAAAAAGCAGTAAAACAAGATGCTTGTGATGTGTTCTCTGGTGTTAGGTTAACCCTTAGAAGATCCGGCCAATTTTCATTTTTGCACTTTTGTTTTTTCCTTGTATATAAGGCCATAGTGCTTGCATTTTTCCATCCCTTATTTTTTGCACCACTAATTGTACTTTGCAATGGCAGATGTAATTTCTGCCTAAAATATGCTGTGAAACCAGAAAAAAAATTATATATGTGGTGAAATAAAAAAAAACATAACTTTTATTTTGTTTTTACGCCGTTCGCCCTAGGGTAAAACAGACTTGTTATAAATGTTCCTAAAGTAGCTACAATAACGACAATATGTAACTTGCATAACTTTTATTTTATTTGATTGCCTTTTAAAAAATTAAAACCTTTTAAAAAATATATATATATATATGTTACTTAAAATTGCTCTATTAGGCCATGTTCACACTTCGTAAGTGATCACAGCTGTTGTACATTTTTCTATGGTACTTACGTAGTGCTGCCTTCTTAGGAATCACGGCCGGAGAGTATACACATAGGGGGAGATTTATCAAACATGGTGAAACATGGTGAAAGTGAAACCTCACGCGACCACAAGTGCTTCGCGGACTGAAAAAACGCAGGTCTGAGGTCCATATTTTTCATTCGTATTCCACAAACAAAGAGACATGCTCAAATAAGATCTGGAGGCATATAACAATGTCAAAACTCAGGGAAAAGATACTAATACGGACAGCTGTATGTCGTCGGCATTTTTTAAGGACCCATTGACTTCTATGGGTAAGTCTGTTCTGCAAATATACCATATAAGAGCATGTCCTATTTAACATGGATAGGAAATTAAAAAAAATGTATGGAACCTTTAATATCTGATATGTCCCATATCTGGGGACCATACATTAAATGGATTTTAAGAACAGAGAGAAGGCATTGACCTGGTATTGCAGGGCTTCAAAGTTTAGTGCAAAAAAAATGATAGATAAATATATATATATATATATATATATATATATATATATATATATAAATACACACACACACACACACACACACACACACACACAGAGTGGTACCTTGGTTTAAGAGTGACTTGGATTAAGAGTGTTTTGGTGTAAGAGCTCACAGTTTTTCAAAATTGTTACTTGGTTTAAGAGCATTGCTTTGGTTTAAAGCATAACTGTCATTTCAGGGTCATTTTTCTGAAAACATTAAATATCTATAGTACAAGCGATTTTAATAAACTCTGTAATAGGTTTTATGTACTAAAAGAGTTTCCTTCTGTAGTGAAAAAGCAATCTCCCAGCCTCCCCCCTCACATCAGATGAAGCAGGATTTCTGTCTCCATTATGTGGCTATGGAGAGGGGAGGGGCTGTTAGGAGTGAGTGAGCACGGAGCAGTCCTGCACAGCACAAAACCCTGCAATCTTCTCTCAGTAAGTTCATAGATAAGCACTGACCTTTCTGACACCTGAATTTAGCGTTTTTTTTGGTGCCCAGAGAGTCTACAAACAGCTGACCTTCATGTCACCTCTTCCTGCTCCCTCATCTCCCCCAGCCTCTCCCCCCTTCATAGGCTTACAATGGAGAGAGCAGAGCCCGTCTTCACTGGCTTCTCTGTAATGAAGACGTGTTTGCCTGACAATGCACAGATAAGAAGTCAGGGGGGGAGGCTGGGAGATTGCTTCTTGAGTACAGAAGGAGGCTTTTTTGGCTGATGAAACCTATTACAGAGTTTCTTAAAATCGCTTATACTACTGATTTCTGCAATAAAAAAAAAAAAGACATGACAGTTACGCTTTAAGAGCTCCCTGTGCTGGGTGGGAGGGGGAGTGGGGGAGGGGCATAGTCTGCATAGAGGGGTCTACAGCCCTGTACTCTGACCCTGGAAGTCTCCCTCACCTTCCAAATCAGAGCAGATCCACTTCAGGCTGGGTCTTACATCAGGGGACAGGACTGTGGGGAGTAATCTCTCCATAGCTGTAACCCCCCTCTCCCCAGATAGAGAGTGCTGCTATACTGTGCCCACATATGTCCTGCTCCTTTATGCTCCCTGCAGTCTCTGTCCCCCCTTGTGTTACCCATCCTGCAGCTCCATCCTGTATCTACAAACAGCAGCTGTTTTTCAGGTTTGCTACACTGTACAGTAACTTATTATTCTAAATGTCTGTTTTACATGTTATTCAAAATATAAAATCATTATTTTAGGGGTGTGGAACCAATTGTCTGCATTTCAGTGATTTCTTATGGGAAGTTTTGCTTTGGTGTAAGAGTGGATTTGGATTACGAGCACGGTCCCGGAACGAATTATGCTCGTAACCCAAGGCACCACTGTATCTTTATTAGGAGATTGGGAGAGTGATTTGTAAATACAACATGCTGCCTTGTACTGAATGACGCAGCAGGTGCTGCAACCTTATGCCTTATTCCCACGTCAGTATATTTTACCAATCTGCAAATTTCAGTAACAATCAGCAAATTCAGTCTGTATTGCATCCGTAAAAAAATACGGACCCCATAGAGTTGTATTGGGTGTGTCAGTTACTGTCCGTACTAGGGCCTGTACTTTTTTTGCGGAACGGATTGCGGTAACGCCCTATTCACACATCCTGTTCCTGTCCGCAATTGCGGATCCACAGAAAAATAGGACCAATGTATTTCAATGGACCCATACACACATCCGTGTTGTGTACTGGGCTGCAATTCGTTCCACAAAAAAAAAAAAAGGACAGGCCCTAGTACGGACAGTAACTGACACACCCAATACAACTCTATGGGGTCCGAATTTTTTTACAGATGCAATACGGACTGAATTTGCGGATTGTTACTGACTGAAATTTGCGGATTGGAAAAATATACTGACGTGTGAATAAGGTATACTGTGCAATAGTCTGTAAAGAAATTAGATGTTCAACAGCTTTTTGTAGAGAACAGAGGCAGGAGTGCTGGGGGAGGGGAGTAGGAAGGGTGAGAAAAAACAGTGCATTCTGGGAACTGTAATACTGAGCGACTGCTCTTGCAGGAAGTACAAAAGACAAAATACAGAACTAAGATCCCCAGAACAAATGTATTTTTGGTAGTTTCTAGAGATGAGCAAACCTCAAGCATGCTCAAGTTGATCCGAACCCGAACGTTCGGCATTTGATTAGCGGTGGCTGCTGAAGTTGGATAAAGCTCTAAGGTGGTCTGGAAAACATGGATACAGCCAATGACTATATCCATGTTTTCCACATAGACTTAGTGCTTTATCCAACTTCAGCAGCCACCGCTAATCAAATGCCAAAAGTTCGGGTTCGGATGGACTTGAGCATGCTCCAGGTTCGCTCATCTCTAGTAGCTTCAGAACTATGGCAGATAGGTGGGCAGGTAGGTTTTTTTTTTTTGACCGAATGTCGGAGTACCCTATAAAGCAGGGGAATCTCGATCGTTGATGACTGGCTATTAACCATTAGTGTTCAAAATTCCCTGGTAACTACAGCCGACACCTGAACTTTACAGTGCTCTAAGCTGCAACTCTAGGTGTCGGGGCAATGAGTAATGCAGATGGCAGCCATAGGCTTTTGCCACCACGTGTAAGAGCGACCTGTGATGTCACTGAAAAATGGAACTGATGACACCTCTGTAACTAGAGCCTAAGAAAGCTATGGAACTTTTCATTTATACAGCATTTAAAGGGTTACTCACATCTTATAAAGTGGTGTCATAAAACTAGGAAATGCCAACACTTTACGATCCCAGACGCTGGATCCCAATCGACCCCGAGAATGAAGGGGCCTCAGCACTAGTGTAGCTGGGCTGTCTCGCTCCTTCCTACACAAAGGAACCCCAGTCATGGGCTATGCAGGAAAAACATGGGACTAAACTACAGTTCTGAGACCCTTACACAGAAGGAGTTCTCAGAATTGGTGAGGGTCGCACAGGTCAAAACCTCACCAATCATAAAATGATGGCGCTTTTAGAAGATGAACACAGCCCTTTAGGCAATATTAACCTTAAAGTGTCGCTGTTGTTTAAATTTGTTTTTGCAGAAATCAACAGTACAGTATCAATAGAAATCAATAGTACAGGCGATTTTAAGAAACTTTTTAATTGGGTTTATTAGCCGAAAAATGCATTTTTATGATGAAAAAGCAGTTTGAAGCTCTCCCCCCGGTCTTCATGGTTCTCTATGGAGAGGGGAGGGGTGAAGGGAGATGAGGCACCAAGACAGGACAACAAAGAGTTAATTTACAGCTACATCACTGGGCTCTCCCCTCTGAAGTCAGCACTGACCTCTCTGACCTCTGAATACCAGCTTTCACACAGGTCCCACTGTGTAATCCTTTGTTCTCTGCTGCTGACTAATTTCCTTCCTCCCTCCTCCCCCTCCATAGATTACACAGGGCATGTCTGATGTAAACAAGACGTGATTTCCTGATAATGAGCAGTGAATGAGAGGGGGAAGGGACCTGGGCAGTCTTTTTGAATGCAGATAATGGCATATTTGCCTAATAAACCCAATTACAAAGTTTTTAAAATTGTCTGTACTATTGGTTTCTGCAAAAAAAAAAAAATAATAAAAAAAAAAATAATACGACAGTGACACTTTAAGAGTACGTTTGCTGCTGGGCTAATACATTACCTGCCCGGGCTCTCAACAGGTTCTCCAACTGCCGGGTAACCGCCGTCCCGCTCAGCTAATCCGTGCACTGTCCCGTCACGCCCACGGATTGGCTGAAACGGATGTCAGTGACCCGGAAGCCAAAGAAGCAGACAGGAGCTCAGGCAGGTAATGCATTATCTTGTTAAAGCCTGGCAGCTGGTGGGTTAAGTGGTTTACATTCCTGCAGCAGAATGAAAGCCTGTAAGGGCCCTATTCCACGGGCCGATTATCGTTTGAATAATCGTTAGATCGTTCGTAATTGCATGATAGTTACTTTGCGTAATAGACAACGAGAAATCGTTGGTCATTTGATCGTTGGTCGAATTTGGACCTATTTTTATCGCTCGGTGTAATAAGGCATCCTTCAGTCGTTCGGAGTAGCAAAGCACTCGGTAGCGACAACAGGACGACCACAAGAACGATCATAAGTAACGATCATCATTCTGTGTAATTGGATGAATGATTTCGGGTAGTTCGCCATAGCAGTCATTTGAGATCATTTATCGTCCCAAAAGAAAAAAAAAAAAAAAAAAAATCGCTTTGTGGAATAGGACCCTAACAATGTAGAGCTATAGGGTACCATTACACAAAGAGATTTTTTCGACGATCAACGATAGACGAACTCAAACGACCGCTATGGTGAACGACCTGAAATCATTCACCCAATTACACAGAACGATGATCGTTATTTATGATTATTGCTTTCGTCCTGTGGTCGCTACTGCCAACGACGTCTTATTACATGCGGACAATTTGCAAATGGTCAACTAAAAAAATAGGTCCAAATTCTATTGAACGACCAATTATTTCTCGTTGGTCGTTTATGGTTGAATCTTTTTTTATTAAACCAGGTATCAAAACACAGTATAACACTCAAATGGCATTTACATACAAGGCACATCAGGTGACAAAGATCCAAGGATGCAACAGGGCTGCATACGCTGGTGAGCTCAAATGCCGGGTGGTACTGTAGGCGGTGAGCCAGTGCAGGATAAACAGAGTAATAAAAAACACAAGAGTCCAACTGCACAGGTGGTGTACTGCCCAAGTCCACAAAAGTTCTCAGAGTGGGATAAAGCGCGCTAGCAGTGTCCCTGCCATCACCCTCGAAAAAACGTAAAGTAAATGTAACAGTAAAATGTAAAAGTAAAAGTAAATGTTTGCCAAAACAAAAGGGACATCTGGTAAACTTATATAGTATTCAAGAGAGAAAACATATAGATCCAGAGGCAGGTGAGAAAGGAAGATGAAAGAAGAAAAGGAAGAGACCAAAGTAAAGACAGGGAGGGATAAGGTAGGGGAAGGGAAGAAGAAGAGGGAGGGGGCAATAGGGTTGGTTGTAGGAAAGAATGACCACCCATGGAGAAGAGTAGAAGAAGAGGTCAGATAATAATCAACCACATCTCACTAAAGCCACGCCCTAAATTCCGCCTCTCGTGGGTCGTTTAGTCTTCTATTACACTAAACAATTACCGTTCAAATTCGAACGCTTAAACGATTTTTCGAACGATAATCGTTCCTTGTAATACCACCCATAGGCAATGGCAGTACAGATTATGGAATCGGATTTCACTGAGGAACGCGGAGTGCAAATTCCGCTGCAAAGTCGGCATGTGTGAACGTACTCTAAACCAGGAAAAATCCTCAGGGGTCAATTCACAATTTTGGTGGCAGAAATGTCTTGAATTTTGAAACATAGTAAATCCATTTACAACCCATTCTCACTCCTCCCATTCAATACAACCCATCAACTAAATTGTGAAACAAAAACAACGCACGTGAATTCCCAAGCTTGCTGTACAACTACTATAATAGAAGGTGTTCTGGGGATGAAATGCTCGTTCTGCAACCACTACATACCAGAAACATACCTCTTACCTCTTTCAACATGTTCCGGCTAGCGAAAAAATGCCACCAAATAACTCAAGGGGAAATTCCAGTTTTGTTAACTAAAATAAAAAGCTGATGAGTGAGTGAGGCACGGACGGAGGAATCCTCGGCTGAATTTACAGAACTTCCAAGAAACAGGTTCCTTACATAATCAGATGACATTCAGCTTTAGTAACTTGGCCTAACATGCTGCTAGACGGATGGCATTTCTCTACAAACAAAGTGGATTTTCTTTTACCAATTTTCCATTTATGAAATCTTGCAGCAGTTTTCAATTATAGCAAAAAGTGTTAAAAAATCGGTTGTTTTCTTTCCCAGTCTGAATTTTCCTCAAGAAGCCTCTGCAAAATGATGCTGATCCTATAATAATGGACTTGGGACGCAAATTTTAGTAGAAAATTCAGACGTTACATGCACAGCAGGGACAGTGCATACATTATGGCGGCTTCCGGCCACCAGGGGGAGCTCAACACCGCACACTTATACAGCACAGCAGGGACAGCGTATAGTATGGTGGCAGGTGACGGGATAACGATAGACTGTGTGCAGATCTACATCTGGCGGTAGGTGATAACGGGGGTTGTGGCAGTTGACGGGCATCTTGATGCCTTCCCTGCATGGCCACTGAGGAGAACATCAGGGTTGGCGGCAGGTGATTGTCTTCAGGTCCTGCATGCAGCTGCTCTGCAGTGAAGGGAGGGGACAACGATAGCGGGCTAAAAAGAATTACAGCTGCATGTCACTGGTGTTCTATTGAACAGGCATGCTTTCAAAGAAAAACTTTGCTAGGTCTTAATATCGGTGGAGGCCTTATATTTAACAAATCAGCAAAATCTCTACTAGGACTTCTTTTCAGGAAATGTCTTTTTTCTGAAAAATAGGGTAACTACTTTTCAACAGAGAGCGAATTGCAGGAAGGCGAGTTGAAGGAGGTAAAGGCCCTATTACACGGAGCGATTATCGATTAATAATTCGCTAAATTGACAGAAAATGAGCTTTTATCTGCCCATTGATCAAAATCAAAATTGTTCGCATATCTGTTCATCTAATAAGTTGTTCGCAGATAAAACCAATCCATAGGGTGTCCTGAGAAACGATAATCGACAAAAAAACAAACAAACAATTATTTGGCTGTGAGTTTTTAAGCATACATTTTTGTACCCATTAGGGTTAATGCACACGTCCATAGAATTTCCGTCTGAAAAAGGATGGTGTCCTGTGGACTGGACCTGGAAGCTCCCAGCATCATGATTAATTATGATGTCGGGACCTCCTAAGTTGTTTAAAAGTAATGACTTACTGTGTAAATAATGTTTTTATGTTAAAAAAAAAAATAAAGAATTTTTGGCGACTTCTTTCTAATTTTGCATTTTTCTATGTTTATTATCAAATGATCCTGAGATTTTGCCATTTTCATCACTGGGGCTAAAGCTAAGCTGAGGCTTCCTGTTGTGTCTGTGGTGATAAGAAGAGGCTGCTGTTACGTGATCTGTACAGCATTGCAGCGTCATGTGACACCAGGAGATAGAGGAGACAATAGCAGCTCCCTGTGGAATGACCTTTTCAAAGGTCACAGAGCATGCTCAGTCATGTACTACATTCATCTCTCATCTATTGTCGTCTATGTCCACCAGTCTTGCTGTAAAGCAAAGTGAATGGTCCCCCTTCCCCCGTGTTCCCCCCCACCCCGGAAGTGTGGTGCATTATACTCACTGAATTACTGTCAACCCCGGCCGCCATCTTGGGTCAAACACGTCATCCTTAGGAGGCCGGACGGACGGCTCCAGTCCTCCCTCATGCCGCCCCCCCTCCAGCGCGTCATCAGCTGCTCAGCCACATAGTTATGCTCAGCCAATCGTGGCTGAGCAGCTGATGACGCACTGGAGGGGGGGCGGCATGAGGGAGGACTGGAGCGGTCCGTCCGGCCTCCTAAGGATGACGTGTTTGACCCAAGATGGCGGCCGGGTCGACAGTAATTCGGTGAGCACATATAGGAGGAGCCAGAAAGGCAGTGACGTCACCACGCGCGGGATTTGAACAACGTTGCAGGACACCGATTATCATTGAGGAGTATATGTGCTACTGTGCAGCAGAGGGAGGGATTAAAAAAATTGTGGAATGCTTATTTAATATGATTTGAAACATATTCTGACCAAATATGTTTGTTAAGTGACTGTCAACTCAATGTAGTCTACCTTTCTAAGGGCCGTATTACACAGGACGATTATCGTTCGAAAAATCGTTCGGATTTAGAGAAATCGTTGGTTGTTTAATAGAATTCTGACCTATTTTTACCGATTGACCGTTCGCAAATCGTACGCAATAGCAATGACAAAATGATCGCAACAACGGTCATAAGTAACGATCATCGTTCCATGTAATTGGGCGAACGATTTCAGGTCGTTTACCGCAGCGGTCGTTTGAGATTGTTGTACAGTGAAACAATCACTTGTTTGCTTTGTTGAAAATAAAATAAAGTTTTTTTTAAAGAAAAAGCATCTAGAAGTCTCAATAAAACTGTGTCCCCCTGCTTTTAATCTAGATGAATATCTGCTATCCCCTCCTTATGCCCTCAGGCATAATAGATAACAACAAGAGCAGTGTGATGTATTGTAGAGAGGCACAGAGAGCCAAGAATAAATACAGTGTGGACACAGTTCAAAGCATGACATCACCAGAGAACAAGCCAGGAGGCTCCTGGCAAGATGTCCTTTCTTCCCTGTGAGAGCAGACAGACAAGGATTAAAGCAGATCTGCCCTACAACATGACTGCAAAATAAAGCTACAGGTCCATACAGCACAAAATATAGCACAGTATATTTTTTTTTTTACTTACTTATTTTTTAGCTTTTTTTAGTTCACACTATGTTTTTTCATCTGTTTTTGCAAAAAAAAAAAAAAAACATGAAAAAATGGATGCATCAGTTTTGATCTGTTTTTCCGATGATTTTCATTTTAAAAAAAGGATCAAAATGTATGTTTTGTTTTTTTACGTACAAAAAAACAGTCAACCACATTTTTGTTTATTCTAGAAGTTAAAAAAAAAAGATGCGTTTTGATTTAGATTTTTTTTTTTTTTAAGGAAGTCAATGGAAAAACTGATTAAAACAGATGCACACAAACATCTGTTTTTCTGTAAAAAATTAAGAAAAATAAAACTATGAAAAATAAACCTACAGGTCCATACTAGTAACAGCTAAAAGGCGGACCACCACAAAAGCAAAACATACAGCACAGTACGCTTTTTCTCTCATTTTCATTTTGACTAACCGGTGATGTATGCCACCATATGGATATACAGCGCCATAGGTCAATGCATGAGTTAGGGAATGCTCCCTTACATACACCTCCAACGTATACAACAAACAACGTCAATGGGATATAAGTCTTGACGGGACATTAAAGGGGTAATCCAGCGCTACAAAAACATGGCCACTTTTCCCCCTCTCTTGTCTCTAGTTCAGGTGTGGTTTGGAATTAAGCTTCATTTACTTTAATGTAACCGAGTTTTAAAACCCCACCCAATCTGAAGACGAGATGGGAAAAAGTGGGCATGTTTTTGTAGCGCTGGATAACCCCTTTAAATATTCCTCAGTAAAGACATGAGCACATGATATAAAATACACCACTTTGTATCTGCGCTCCATCCTGTCAGTATGAACATAAGCCAGCGGAATCTTCTCTAGCTGGGCTGAGCTATGCGGCCGCTGGGTGTACGGTTACACAACATGTTATATTTAAACTCCAGAGTAATCTGTAGCATGTGGGAAACCAGACGAAGTTTTTACTGAGTAAACTGCTGTAAACACCGACAGGTTTCAGAGGGATACATGTATGCGAGTATGTCAGAAACAGGGCCCCCCACCAAGACATTGCAATATATGCCTCCAGCGTTCACTAGACGGAGCTTCTTACATGTAACACTGCCTGTTCTGGCATGGAGTCAAAGCATGACCCAGGAGGTGAAGGGGATATTCCAGCTCCACAAGAAGAAATTACGTGACTCAAGGCGATATAAACATAGAAGAATGATAAACGCTTGCCGCAATTCACTACTGCTGCCGATCCAACGCGCTCTGGTCCCTAAGGGCCCGTTCACACTACGGAATCAATGTCGAAATTCCCTGGCCCGTGGTGTCGAATCCTGCCTGCTATCTCTTTCAATGGGAGGCCTTGCAGGGTTCCGAGCAAAGTTTCGGCGCCAATCTAACGTGTTCTGCTCCCTAATGCTCATGACCGCTACCTGTGAGGTACTGACCCCAAAAGGTGCCATTCAACCACTGGCAATAGTAAAGATACGCAGAAAATGCCAGAAGTGGGTGGGGTTTTAAAACTCAGTTCCATTGAAGTAAATGGAGCTTAATTGCAAACCGCACCAGAACTGGAGACAACTGTAGGGGGAAAAGTGGCCATGTTTATGTAGCGCTGGATAACCCCTTTAATCTCTTCCTCCTCCGCAGACACAGCGCTGCCCCAAACAGGAGAAACAGGAATGGAGCCAAAACTACCAAAAGAGGACAAAAACCCTACTGTAGGGTGTTTCATGAGGCTGATAATCGTTTTTTGTGATAGGGCCCTTACATACAGTTTCTTAGGATCTTTTCACATTACAGAATTTGCATGGAATTTCAAGCAAAGTCAGCACAGCAAACGCCACTTGAAGTTCCGCCCGTTCCATTCATTTAATAGGATGTCTCAATTGCATTCAGCCATCTGCCCAAAGAATTGACATGTCTATAGTGTGAATATACGCTAGGGGCCCTATAACGTAATAAATTGTTATTTCGTTTGAATTTAAACGATAATCGTTCCGTGTAACAGCAGGAAACAACTGAAAAATCGGTTGTGTGTCGTTGATTTAGATCTAACCCGAAAATCATTGCTAATCGTTCTTTTATTGTTCGCTGTAATTCTGCATTCATTCACTATTCGTTCATTGTAATTCCAAATCGTTCCTTCTTTTGCTGGGATCAGATGGAGTAAACGATCGTAACTGACGACTATTGTTCTATGTAATGGTCCGTTTACACAAACACATTTATCTGACAGATCTTTGAAGCCAAAGCCAGGAATGGATTTAAAAAGAGGAGAAATCTCAATTTTTCCTTTATGATCTGATCTCTGTTTATAGTCTGTTCCTGTCTTTGGGCCCTATTCCACAGTAACGATAATCGGCCGGATCGGCCCCATTTGGCCCGATTCGCCCGATTATCGTTTGGTGAAATAGAGAGAACGATCAGCCGATGATCGTGTCATCGGCTGATCGTTCATTTAGGGCCAGACCTAAAATCATCGTTCCCCCACCGCGCATCGCTACAGTTGAATAGCGGTGCGCGGCGGGCAGGCGACCGACGCTTTGACAACCATCATACATTACCTGTCAGCTCTTCTCTGTGCTGTCTTCATCTCCGGGTCCCGTGCGCTCTATCTTCAGAATGGCCGATCAGCTGACAGAGCGCTCAGCAAATCACAGGCCGGGACCGCCGCGGCCTGTGATTGGCTGAGTTTGGCCGGTCAGCTGACCGACCATTCTGAAGATAGAGCGCGTGGGACCCGGAGATGAAGACAGCACAGAGAAGACCTGACAGGTAATGTATGATGCTGCAAGGACATCGGTAACGATGTCCCTGCAGCCCTCGCTCAATGATCATCGGACCGTGGAATAGGCCCAGTAAACGAGCGGCGATCTAGCAGATCGCTGCTCGTTTACATCGTTGATCGGGCCCTCCTCAGCCAGTGGAATAGGACCCTTTAGCTTCAAAGATCAGTCAGATAAATCTGTCTGTGTAAACGCACCATTATACGGTGAATGATTTCAGGTTAATGATAAACAATCTCGTTAAAACTCGCTTCACCTAATAGGACCCTGAGGCTATGTGCAGACTGAGGAATAGACGAGGAATTTGAATCCACTCCTAATTTTTGCTTGAAATTCCTCCAGTAAAATACAAACAGAGCAATGTCCCATTCCGTTCAATGGGATTTCTGTTATGTTGTTCACATGGCAGAGTTTTCCGACGCAAAACTTTTGGTGGATTCCACTAGAGCAGGGGTAGGGAACCTTGGCTCTCCAGCTGTTGCAAGCCTACAACATGAACATCATGCCTGGACAGCCAAAGTTTTACTTTTACAACAGTTGGAGAGCCAAGGTTCCCTACCCCGGCTCTAGCGGAATCCTATAGAGGTCAATGGGGATTGAATTCTGCTTGCATTCCGCTCAGATTCTGCTCCTATTCTGCCAAAGCTGAATAGACAAGGAATTTCAAGGAATTTCTCTTCATTTCCTGTGGGGACACCTTTCTTATCTTAGTCATCTTTGTCACGATAAGTCTATTTCCGGATACTCATCAATTCCTCGCCTAAAAAAAAGAAACAAAAAACACCTTTTCTGCCTGCTGAATGCAGGTGTACAGGCACCATATCGAATGCCCATGTTCAGGTATTGATCATTCTCAAGGTGACCACACCCGCACACTAATAACATAGACAGGACCCAACCTCCAGGCATTTTTAGAGCTTTAGTATAACCACAATTCCAAAGAGTTATGGTCCTATTACATGGAGCGATTTTTAACGATTAACGACTAACTATCGAAAACGAGATTGTTTATCATTAACTTAAAATCGTTCACCATATTACACAGAACGATGGCCGTTAGTTACTATGATCGTTTATTCCTTCTGATCTCAGCAAAACAATGAACAATGTGCAATTACAGTGAACGATTAGTAGAAAAATGCGGAACTTGAGCGAACGAATGTGGAATTACAGCGAACGATTAACGATAATTTTAGGTTCAGATCCAACTGTTCCGTGTAATAGGGCCCTAAGGGTCCTAATTCACGGCACGATCAATAATGTAAACGAGCACCGGCGCTCGTTTACTGGGCCTATAACACGGCACGATAATAGTTTAGCAAGGGCTGCAGGGACATCGTAACAGATGTCCTTGCAGCACTTGTTGTTAAAACACCATAATTACCTCACCAGGCTGCAAGGCTTCTCCTGCGCTTCTTCTCCCCGAGTCCCGTGCACAGCAGCAGCTTCGGAGCGGCAGGCCGCTCAGCCAATCACTGGCCGTGGCGGTCCCGGCCAGTGATTGGCTAAACAGTCTGTCAGCTCAGACAGGCCGCTCTAAACTGCTGCTGCGCGCGAGACCAATAGAAAGAAGCGCAGGAGAAGCCCTGCAGCCTGGTGAGGTGAGGTTTGTTAAATCGTTGGTCGCCCGCTGCCCACCGTTATTCCACGTAGCGATGCGCAGTCGGTGACCAATGATTTTAGGTTTGCACCTAAATGAACAATCAGCCGATGACACGATCATCAGCTGATCGTTGTCTCTATTCCACGGAGCGATAACCGGCCGAATCGGGCCGATTATCGCTCCGTGGAATAGGCCCCTAAATGGTGTTCTGCCGTAGACGGCACTGGAAGTAAAAGGTATACATCAACTAAAGCTCCACCAAAGAAGAGAGACTGCATGACGATTGCAATCCCTTTAATCATCTTCTACAGAGTAAGGATTAGCATAACAATACCACAAAACAACAAAGGCTCACAGATGGCTCCTCTATATACAGGCACTTCTACATGAACATACATGCCTACAAGAGCGACAAATGTAAAGATGTGCAACAAAATATCCAGAATAAGTATAGAGCCATTATAAGGGGAAATATGGGCAGATTTATCAGGAGCCAGGCGGTGTACTTGTTCTGCACAATGCCACAGGAACGCTGTAAGCCGCCAGAACACATTGTTTGTCTAGAAAAGGAAGTGACAGAATATAATGCTGTACATTTGTATGACTAAAAGGAAGCATGTCTTCATGAATGAGCAACGCCTGGCGAGCAGGTGGAAGGATGTCATTACGCTCCACACTATTCCTTCTTTCCCTCATAGACTTGCAGAGTGCAATGTATACTGGAGCGCGGCCAGCCTGTACTTCCACAGTGTAGCTGGCACATTAAGCGGATATAAGAAAACAGCTGCACATCTGGGCACCAGTCTGGCCCCAGTCACATGATTCTTACTGGGTCACTTGGCCAAGTTAGCTTTAAGAAGGAAGGAACAATACATTTTTACATTTGGTACATAGCCGCTGAATAAGGCTGCATTCACCCGTTCCATGAAGTTGTCCATGCGCACAAATTTATAGCCCATTGCTTTGTATTGGGCTATTCACATGTTCAGTGTTTTCACGAATCTCCAATCTGTTCAAAATTAGGACATTGTCATAACTGAGAATAGAAGCACGAACTGAACCGATTCCCCATAGAAATCAATGAGATCTGTATTTTTCACGGACGTACACAGAAGTGACATCCGTGAAAAACACGGATGTGATGTCACCAATTTAATTTAAAATGCTTTAAACAGATGCGTGAAAAACACGGACACAGAAGAAAAACAGATGACAACACAGACTGTTTTGCACGGACCACAATCACGGACCAGGGAAAACACTGAATGTGTAAGTGCAGCCTAAGGCTGGGTTCACACAGTGTTTTTTGCTCTCTTTTTTTTGGAAAAGCAAACTGACGAAAAATGGATGTATTTGTGTGCATCTGCTTTGATCCGTTTTTTCCATTGACTTCCATTATGACAAAAATGTGGTCAACCACATTTTTGTGTACACTAAAAAAAAAAAAAATGCGTTTTGATCAGTTATTTTATCCCTTTTTTTATATAATGGAAGTTAATGGAAAAACAAAATCAAAACGGATGCACACAAATACATCTGTTGTTTAATTTTGCAAGGAAAAACAAAAGAACAAACAGATGAAAAAACCGACTGAAAAAAAAAAAAAACAGTGTGAACTGACCTAAGTGACATGTAAATAACTCAGTATTTATTGTTTTCCCTGAGGTAAAGTTGTTTAGTATGCTAGCATGCATTTTCTCAGCAGATAATAAAGACAAAAACTAAGGAACCTAAAATTTCATTTTTCAGGAAGTTACTGGAATGTGCGGCAAAACGTTGCATCTATCCCCGTGCATCTATATACGTATACTGAGATACTAACAGCTCATCTATAATATCACAACCCTCGGAAATGGTGGTCTATACTATAAACGGAAAACAATATTTAGTAGAATGTGCTCTCTCTGAATATACTTTACCCCTCAATTACTGTTACGCTGGGTTCACACTACATTGTGTGCATCCATTTTAATCCGTTTTTCCATTGACCTCATTTTGTGTCCGTTAAAAAAAACGGATCCAATTTGATCTGTTTTTTGTTTTGTTTTTTATGATGGAAGTCAATGGAAAAACGGATGCACACAATTGCATACGTTTTTTTTTCATCAGATTGCAAAAACGTAGTGTGAACCCAGCCTTAGAGGGTTTTTCTGGGACTCTCATATATTTGGCCTTTCCTTAGAACCAGCAATGTGTCCAGGTAAATAAGTAAAATGATGTGGCACACAGACGTCTGCAGCACAATGCCACCCTGCGAGTGCCACCCACGCCCAGCATAGGAATGTCACCGGCTGTGATGACTCCGTGGTGGAATTTAAAAGCACTTCTTACTACTGACTCCTACTGTTCACGATACTGTAGTTAATGCCGACTGCAATTTACTCCTTCATAACAATCTACCAGCCACATCCTCTGTTGTTGGCCTGAAGTGGAACAACAAGCGGAATCCCAACCAGCCTTCATCACCATGCAAACAGAGAATTCATTGACACTGGCACTATTCCCTTCTTGCAACCTCATTCCCACTCCTTATTGCTACCAGATTTCCCACAAGTAGTTCCAAAATTGGCTGAGGCACTGAGAAAAAAAAAATATCATCCCTTTCGGCACATTGTTGCCTAAGGATAATGCTGTCCTAAATGAGAGAAACATAAACTAGTGACAGAAATGCTGAACAGTTCAGTGTATAACTTGCATTATTTTGTTCAGCCGTTCTCCTAATACGCAGGAGAATAGGATTCTTGCCACCGTGCCCCCTCCCCTCACCTGTTGATTGACTGGTGGACTGCCTATCCACAGCATGGATAGATAACTGCAAATCAAAGCTGGTGGGTGGAGTTTTCTGCTTCTCATGAATATCCAGGACTACTGGGCTCATGCACATAATGCAGAGGACTACTTATAGTCCATGTTATTAAGGAGGAGATTTCTGGATCAGCTGCACAGGACAATGGAAGTGATACATCATTCTGTTCAGCTTCTCTGTCACTAGTTTAGGCTACACTGAGGTAGGTCACCACAATCCTACTGACAGAGTCTCTTTAAAGGATGATTGATAGCTGAGGATGATGGGTATTTTCCTCCCTATCTAGAGATACAACAGTTAACAGTACCCTGTGCAAATGTCATTAAAAGTTTATATTAACTCAACATAATTAAACAAAAACATTAAAAATGATACAAAATTAGACAGGAAACCGGCCGTTATTTACAGTCTGCAACACGTCTTTCTGACTGTGACTCTATTCCAGCTAGGACTCCTCTATGGTCCCTCATTGATCTTTACTGCAGTGATGAAACCTAAATCCTAATAGGTGACCGCATTGGCCATTCACACCTCACCAGGGTTGTTAGTTTGGAAAGAACGTCCACGTTTCTATCAGTGATTGGCTTCCATGGTTACATGTATAGTGGCAACTGGGTGACAATTGAACAGTCGGGCCAAGTAATATGAAAGGTTTATGATAAGTTATTTTCGTATTGACATTGACTGCTTATCAATACAATTTGCTTATCTCCAGGCAACTGAGCAATGTAAATTACAGGAGATCGACTACACAAATATCTACAACAGGTGAATGCTGCCCATGCTGAAATGAAAAGACATGGCCGTCGGGTGTCATTTTTCAAACCAGTGATCATAAAGATTACGTGAGGTGTTACGACTGGTGATGAGAAAGCGTGACAAACAATCGGGTTTGTCTAAACCCCAACACTTGGCATTTCACATCTGCTGCCTGGCAAAGTTGGGTGCAGCCCTAGGGGGTCCTGGAAAATATGTAAAAAAAAGAAAACAACAGGCTGTATCCTGGCAGTTCTAAAGCTGCATTCACATGTTCCATGTTCTGCACGGAACACGGACATGGAATGCATGTAACGGACATGTAACGGACTTCCCACCCCACCCCGCCCCGCCAGCATCTGTAAGCGGGAGAATTGTATGCACATGCGATACGCTGTGATGCTCATATGCATACAGTTCCCCCGATCTCAGCATCTAATTACAGATGCTGCCCAGACAGGGAGGGAAGTCCGTTACATGCATTCCACGTCCGTGGCCCGTGCAGAACACGGAACGCGTAAATGCGGCCTAAGGCTTCATCCAACTTCTCCAGGTGGCGGGAGGGAAATGCTGAGTGTTCAGGTTCGGACAACCCCAATAGTTTGGCAAGTTTGCCGATGACTAGTTATATGTAAGTTTTTATTTTATTTTTTTATTTTTTATTTTTTTTTAGAAAAACACCACTGCAGTTTTCTATGCAGTCTGAGCCAAAGGCAGAAGACGACCAGAGAGGAAGAAATCCATCCATTAAATTCCACACCCTGAATCACCGCTGAGGCATTTTTTGCAAAAATAAAATATAAAAATAAAAAATAGCACCTGTCTTAGAGTGAATTCACACACTGACTTGGCATGGCAAATCTGCACCAATTTACAACAAGATGCTCTTTATGTAGCGCAAAAGAGTGCAGCCATTTCTAAAATCCACGGTATGCTCATTTTGGGTGGAAATTCAGCAGATTTTACCGTTTTTATGTGAATATGATGGTAATTTTATGTAATACCTGGACATAACAAGGTCCTTTGTATCCAGCGCTATCTGGGTCACCAAGTCCACTATTCAGCCAATAACTTAACGCAAACTCTCTGCTTCTAAACACTCAACACAACTAAACAAGTAAACAAGTTAATTATTTTTTTAATCTCGGTGCATAAATTGGACAAATCTCCAACAACATATGTTACGCTGTAGCATCTGTCACCCATAGATTATGTTGGCGCCCATTTAAAGGAGAGGTCCGGCAGATTATAAAATCCTGCAGCTAGCAGGGGGCAAATTGAATACAAGTACAAACCTACCGATCCCCCAGCCCACAGTGAGCGGCAGAGACCCCGAAGCTGACACGTCCTGACCCGGCTGATGAACTGGCCACACAGCCAGTCAGTCAATGGGGCGGGACGTCGCTCCAGTCAATGATTGGCTGATCGGCCAGTCCATCAGCCAGGACAGGCATTTCCCCCCCCCAACATGATGTCGTTACAACTCAGTGGAAAATCCGGTTTCCGGGGCTGGTCCCACCGCCAAGTAAGTTACTACTTGTAATCAATTTTCCCCCCCTGTCAGCTGCAGGATTTTATAATCCACTGGACTTCTCCTTAAAAAAAACTATTGATAGCCTGTTGACAAAATAAATTATTCTTAGTAGTTGATCAGCAGGGTGCCGGAAGAAGTCTGCAAAGTAAATAGAAGCTGTGGCACCCTGGCACCATTTCTTTCTTTTCATAGAATCACTATTATCCAGTGAAAATCTTTTTAATTTAAATAAACTGATGTCAGAAAGATACATAGATTTGTAATTTACTCTACTAAAAAATCTCGCAGCGGGGCCATGATTAAAAAAAATCTCCAGTCTTTCAGTACTTATCAGCTGCTGTATGTCCTGCAGGAAGTGGTGTATTCTTTCACGTCTGACATTGCTCTCTGCTGCCACCTGTCCATGTCAGGAACTGCCCAGAGCAGTAGCAAATCCTAATAAAAATCCTCTCCTGCTCTCCAGACTGGAAAGAATACACCACTTCCTGCAGGACATACAGCAGCTGATAAGTACTGGAAGGCTTGGGATTTTTTTATAGAAGTAAATTACAAATCTCTGCCACCAGCTGAGTTAAAAGAATTTTTTTTTTGTGATCTACCCCTTTAAGTAGGCCGTAGGTAAAAGTACAGAGTATCACAGCGATATGGTACGTGTGAAACTGTCCTTAAAGGGGTTGTACAGTGAAAATCTTTTCTTTCAAATCAACTAGTATCATAATGTTATGTAGATTTGTAATTTTCTTCTACAAAAAAAATCTGAAGTCTTCCCACACTTATTAGATGCTGTATGTCCTGCAGGAAGTGTTGTTTTATTTTCAGTCTGACACAGTGCTCTCTGCTGCCACCTCTGTCCATGTCAGGAACTGTCCAGAGCAGGAGAGGTTTTCTATGGGGATTTGCTGCTGCTCTGGACAGTTCCTGACAGGGTGGATTTGTTTTAAATCAAACTGATTTAAATCACGATTTAAATCACGATTTAAATCACTAGTCCGGAAGGCTTGATTTAAATCAGTGATTTAAATCAAAGTTTCTACCTAAACTAGTTCTTGCTACTTTAACATGCAAGTAGATGAAGATTTTTAGAATCACTTTTTATATTACTTTTTTCTCCCCAGTTTAATGGGTTAATCATTCATATTTGGACACCACTGTTCTGTTGTACTTAGGAAGGAGAAAAATAATCCTGAACTTAATAACAATTTAAATGGATTTATTCAACTGAAACAATAACAACATTACAGCATACGTTATTTGCTTAAACAAACATCCATGTTAACTAATTTGGCTAAACAAAAAAAAAAATAGTCCAAACAATCAGAAACATATTGTCTAACTTCTTGGACTTGGTACTGAAGGGGATGATTCTGTATTCATAGGTTTGTAGAACAATAGGATTAAGGTCTTTTTCTCAACTCTGTTCATGTTGTAACATTTGAGAACATATACAGCCTTTATTCTACTGAGTTAAACAACTCAGCTTTATCTCATGATGGAAGAACCTTTGGATGGTAAAATATTTTCCTCAAAAAGCAGTTTATTGAAAAAAATCCGATTTAAATCAAAAAAATCCGATTTAAATCAAAAAAATCCGATTTTTTTGATTTTTTTAAAAAAATCATTGATTTTTATCCACCCTGGTTCCTGACATGGACAGAGGTGGCAGCAGAGAACACTATGTCAGACTGGAAAGAATAAACCACTTCCTGCAGGGCACACAGCAGCTGATAAGTACTGGAAGACTTGAGATTTTTAAAAAAGAAATCATTCACAAATCTATATAACTTTCTGACACCGGTTGATTTGAAGGAAAGATATTAAAGGGGTATTTTTGGAAAAATAAACTTTTCCCCTGTGCCCTGTATTATGAATAGAGCGGTGGGAACAGCATGTGACCCGCAGCTCTATTCATTCCTATGGAGGTGCTGGAAAGAGTTGAGTACACCAGAAGAGCGCCATATTCTGCTCTTTCCGTCGCTTCATAGGTATGAATACCTGCTACTCTATTCATAATAGGGAGGTTGGGGTCCGATACAGAGAACGGCCGGAGGTAGAGATGTCTGACCTCTGCTATTTCCTACTTTTTTTCTATCATGTGGATAGGGGAAATGTTCATTTTTCCTGGAATATTCCTTTAAGGCTCATCACAATCCAGGCACCACAATAGGCCTGTGCTTCACATACTGCCCTACACATACCAGCGATGCACCTGCTACAGCAATAAAGAGATGACAATAATAGATTGGCATCGGTATGGTATGAGCATGGCAGATTCCGATCAGCTGAGGAGATAACAATGGCAGCGCCATCCTACAGCTGAGGAGATCACACTGGCAGCGCCCTGATACAGCTGAGGAGATCACACTGGCAGCGTTATCCTACAGCTGAGGAGATCACACTGGCAGCGCCCTGATACAGCTGAGATCCCACTGGCAGCGCCCTGATACAGCTGAGATCCCACTGGCAGCGCTCTGATACAGCTGAGATCCCACTGGCAGCGCCCTGATACAGCTGAGATCCCACTGGCAGCGCCCTGATACAGCTGAGATCCCACTGGCAGCGCCCTGATACAGCTGAGATCCCACTGGCAGCGCCATCCTACAGCCGAGGAGATCACACTAGCAGCGCCATCCTACAGCCGAGGAGATCACACTGGCAGCGCCATCCTAAAGCCGAGGAGATCACACTGGCAGCGCCATCCTACAGCCGAGGAGATCACACTGGCAGCGCCATCCTACAGCCGAGGAGATCACACTGGCAGCGCCATCCTACAGCTGAGGAGATCACACTGGCAGCGCCATCCTACAGCTGAGGAGATCACACTGGCAGCGCCCTGATACAGCTGAGGAGATCACACTGGCAGCGCCATCCTACAGCTGAGGAGATCACACTGGCAGCGCCATCCTACAGCTGAGGAGATCACACTGGCAGCGCCATCCTACAGCTGAGGAGATCACACTGGCAGCGCCATCCTACAGCTGAGGAGATCACACTGGCAGCGCCCTGATACAGCTTGAGATCACACTGGCAGCGCCCTGATACAACTAAGGAGATCACACTGGCAGCGCCCTGATACAACTGAGGAGATCACACTGGCAGGGCTGAGAAGATCACACTGGCAGCGCCCTGATACAGCTGAGGAGATCACACTGGCAGCGCCATCCTACAGTTGAGGAGATCACACTGGAAGCGCCCTGATACAGCTGAGGAGATCACATTGGCAGCGCCATCCTACAGCCGAGGAGATCACACTGGCAGCGCCCTGATACAGCTGAGGAGATCACACTGGCAGCGCCATCCTACAGCTGAGGAGATCACACTGGCAGCGCCATCCTACAGCTGAGGAGATCACACTGGCAGCGCCATCCTACAGCTGAGGAGATCACACTGGCAGCGCCATCCTACAGCTGAGGAGATCACACTGGCAGCGCCCTGATACAGCTGAGGAGATCACACTGGCAGGGCTGAGGAGATCACACTGGCAGCGCCCTGATACAGCTTAGGAGATCCCACTGGCAGCGCCATCCTACAGCCGAGGAGATCACACTGGCAGCGCCATCCTACAGCCGAGGAGATCACACTGGCAGCGCCCTGATACAGCTGAGGAGATCACACTGGCAGCGCCCTGATACAGCTGAGGAGATCACACTGGCAGCGCCCTGATACAGCTGAGATCACACTGGCAGGGCCATCCTACAGCTGAGGAGATCACACTGGCAGCGCCCTGATACAGCTGAGATCACACTGGCAGCTCCCTGATACAGCTGAGGAGATCACACTGGCAGCGCCATCCTACAGCTGAGGAGATCACACTGGCAGCGCCATCCTACAGCTGAGGAGATCACACTGGCAGCGCCATCCTACAGCTGAGGAGATCACACTGGCAGCGCCATCCTACAGCTGAGGAGATCCCACTGGCAGCGCCATCCTACAGCTGAGGAGATCCCACTGGCAGCGCCATCCTACAGCTGAGGAGATCCCACTGGCAGCGCCCCGATACAGCTGAGATCCCACTGGCAGCGCCATCCTACAGCTGAGGAGATCACACTGGCAGTGCCCTGATACAGCTGAGATCCCACTGGCAGCGCCCTGATACAGCTGAGGAGATCACACTGGCAGCGCCCTGATACAGCTGAGGAGATCACACTGGCAGCGCCATCCTACAGCTGAGGAGATCACACTGGCAGCGCCATCCTACAGCTGAGGAGATCACACTGGCAGCGCCATCCTACAGCTGAGGAGATCACACTGGCAGCGCCATCCTACAGCTGAGGAGATCACACTGGCAGCGCCATCCTACAGCTGAGGAGATCACACTGGCAGCGCCATCCTACAGCTGAGGAGATCACACTGGCAGCGCCATCCTACAGCTGAGGAGATCACACTGGCAGCGCCATCCTACAGCTGAGGAGATCACACTGGCAGCGCCATCCTACAGCTGAGGAGATCACACTGGCAGCGCCATCCTACAGCTGAGATCACACTGGCAGCGCCCTGATACAGCCGAGGAGATCACACTGGCAGCGCCATCCTACAGCCGAGGAGATCACACTGGCAGCGCCATCCTAAAGCCGAGGAGATCACACTGGCAGCGCCATCCTACAGCCGAGGAGATCACACTGGCAGCGCCATCCTACAGCCGAGGAGATCACACTGGCAGCGCCATCCTACAGCTGAGGAGATCACACTGGCAGCGCCATCCTACAGCTGAGGAGATCACACTGGCAGCGCCCTGATACAGCTGAGGAGATCACACTGGCAGCGCCATCCTACAGCTGAGGAGATCACACTGGCAGCGCCATCCTACAGCTGAGGAGATCACACTGGCAGCGCCATCCTACAGATGAGGAGATCACACTGGCAGCGCCATCCTACAGCCGAGGAGATCACACTGGCAGCGCCATCCTACAGCTGAGGAGATCACACTGGCAGCGCCCTGATACAGCTGAGATCACACTGGCAGCACCATCCTACAGCTGAGGAGATCACACTGGCAGCGCCCTGATACAACTAAGGAGATCACACTGGCAGCGCCCTGATACAACTGAGGAGATCACACTGGCAGGGCTGAGAAGATCACACTGGCAGCGCCCTGATACAGCTGAGGAGATCACACTGGCAGCGCCATCCTACAGTTGAGGAGATCACACTGGCAGCGCCCTGATACAGCTGAGGAGATCACACTGGCAGTGCCATCCTACAGCTGAGGAGATCACACTGGCAGCGCCCTGATACAGCTGAGGAGATCACACTGGCAGCGCCATCCTACAGCTGAGGAGATCACACTGGCAGCGCCCTGATACAGCTGAGGAGATCACACTGGCAGGGCTGAGGAGATCACACTGGCAGCGCCCTGATACAGCTTAGGAGATCCCACTGGCAGCGCCATCCTACAGCCGAGGAGATCACACTGGCAGCGCCATCCTACAGCCGAGGAGATCACACTGGCAGCCCCATCCTACAGCTGAGGAGATCACACTGGCAGCGCCCTGATACAGCTGAGGAGATCACACTGGCAGCGCCCTGATACAGCTGAGATCACACTGGCAGGGCCATCCTACAGCTGAGGAGATCACACTGGCAGCGCCCTGATACAGCTGAGATCACACTGGCAGCTCCCTGATACAGCTGAGGAGATCACACTGGCAGCGCCATCCTACAGCTGAGGAGATCACACTGGCAGCGCCATCCTACAGCTGAGGAGATCCCACTGGCAGCGCCATCCTACAGCTGAGGAGATCCCACTGGCAGCGCCCCGATACAGCTGAGATCCCACTGGCAGCGCCATCCTACAGCTGAGGAGATCACACTGGCAGCGCCCTGATACAGCTGAGGAGATCACACTGGCAGCGCCCTGATACAGCTGAGGAGATCACACTGGCAGCGCCACCCTACAGCTGAGGAGATCACACTGGCAGCGCCATCCTACAGCTGAGGAGATCACACTGGCAGCGCCATCCTACAGCTGAGGAGATCACACTGGCAGCGCCATCCTACAGCTGAGATCACACTGGCAGCGCCCTGATACAGCCGAGGAGATCACACTGGCAGCGCCATCCTACAGCCGAGGAGATCACACTGGCAGCGCCATCCTACAGCTGAGGAGATCACACTGGCAGCGCCATCCTAAAGCTGAGGAGATCACACTGGCAGCGCCATCCTACAGCTGAGGAGATCACACTGGCAGCGCCATCCTACAGCTGAGATCACACTGGCAGCGCCCTGATACAGCCGAGGAGATCACACTGGCAGCGCCATCCTACAGCTGAGATCACACTGGCAGCGCCCTGATACAGCTGAGATCACACTGGCAGCGCCCTGATACAGCCGAGGAGATCACACTGGCAGCGCCATCCTACAGCTGAGGAGATCACACTGGCAGCGCCCTGATACAGCCGAGGAGATCACACTGGCAGCGCCATCCTACAGCCGAGGAGATCACACTGGCAGCGCCATCCTACAGCCGAGGAGATCACACTGGCAGCGCCATCCTACAGCTGAGGAGATCACACTGGCAGCGCCATCCTACAGCCGAGGAGATCACACTGGCAGCGCCATCCTACAGCTGAGGAGATCACACTGGCAGCGCCATCCTACAGCCGAGGAGATCACACTGGCAGCGCCATCCTACAGCTGAGGAGATCACACTGGCAGCGCCATCCTACAGCTGAGGAGATCACACTGGCAGCACCCTGATACAGCTGAGATCACACTGGCAGCGCCCTGATACAACTGAGGAGATCACACTGGCAGCGCCATCCTACAGCTGAGGAGATCACACTGGCAGCGCCATCCTACAGCTGAGGAGATCACACTGGCAGCGCCATCCTACAGCTGAGGAGATCACACTGGCAGCGCCCTGATACAGCTGAGATCACACTGGCAGCGCCATCCTACAGCTGAGGAGATCACACTGGCAGCGCCCTGATACAGCTGAGATCACACTGGCAGCGCCATCCTACAGCTGAGGAGATCACACTGGCAGCGCCATCCTACAGCTGAGGAGATCACACTGGCAGCGCCATCCTACAGCTGAGGAGATCACACTGGCAGCGCCCTGATACAGCTGAGGAGATCACACTGGCAGCGCCCTGATACAGCTGAGGAGATCACACTGGCAGCGCCATCCTACAGCTGAGGAGATCACACTGGCAGCGCCATCCTACAGCTGAGGAGATCACACTGGCAGCGCCATCCTACAGCTGAGGAGATCACACTGGCAGCGCCATCCTACAGCTGAGGAGATCACACTGGCAGCGCCATCCTACAGCTGAGGAGATCACACTGGCAGCGCCATCCTACAGCTGAGGAGATCACACTGGCAGCGCCATCCTACATGTAATGTCCTACAATATTAGCATAGACCAGGGATAGGGAATGGTCGGCCCTCCAGCTGAGGCAAAACTACAACTCCCATCATGCCTGGACAGCCCCAGCTGGAGGGCCGACGTTGCCTATCCCTGGGATGCTCCCACCTGCTGTCAGTGGAGTCCAGCAGGGCGCCCCGTCCTGTCACCCCCGCACTCCCTCACCGCTTCCCGCCCACTCACTCACTCCCTCACACTCACCCGCTTGCGTTGTGTCACTCAGATCCTGTCGCGCTGCGCTCCGCGGAAACTCTCTCAATTTCCTGCCGCTCAGACTCAGGGACCCGGTCACCGCCGCTTCCTCCAGAGCCCTCTCTAGTGAACGGTTCCAAGCGGCGGGGCCCAGGCTAGCTCCGGAAGTAGCGGGCACTGTATGACCGTTATGAATAACGCCACTAAAACCGGGAAGAGCCGAGCCTTCGGCCAACACCGCGGCCGCCATCACACCGACTTCTCAGTGAGCCTGCGCAACCAAAGCTGACGGGAAACGCGAGCCAGGGGCAGGGACGGGCCGCAACGCGCATGCTCGTAGTGCTGTCCGAAATGAGCCTAATGCGCATGCGCGGCCTTCTACCGGATGTGTCCAAAGCGCATGCGTCATACATGTGTTTTTGTTTTTCTGTGGTTGTACTATGTGCTGCTGTTGTTTTCAAAGTAAATAATAAAATGTGTGACCCATCATTAGTGTGAACTTCTGCTTTTCCTTTATCTTTTGCCTTGTATACAGTAGAGTGAGGTTCCTCAATATGTATCTAAGGAGTTATAGTTATGCAGCAGTTAGAGAACCCAGTTTGGGCAACACTGAACTATAGGTTAACCCCTTAAGGACAGAGACAAATTTTATGAATATGACCAGTGTCACTTTATTCATTAATAACTTCGGGATGCTTTTACCTATCCGGCTGATTCTGAGATTGTTTTCTCGTGACATATTGTACTTTACATTTCTGGTAAATTGGAGTCAATACAAATCTTTATGAAAAAAAAACAAATAATGTGAAAAACTGCATTTTTCCAATTTTGAAACTTTTTTGCGTATACAGAAAGTGGTTATACCACATAAATTATATATTAAATAGCATTAGCAACATGTCTACTTTATGTTGGCGGCATTTATTAAACGATCTTTCATTTTTTTTAGACGATAGGAAGCTTAAAACATTAGCAGCAAATTTCCAAATTTTCAGTAAAATTTCAAAATCAGATATTTTTAAGGACCTGTTCAGGTTTAAAGTGTATTTGAGGGGCCTGTATGTTAGAAAGCCCCACAAAGCACCCCATTTCAGAAACTGCACCCCCCAAACTCTGCAAAAGCACATCCAGAAAGTGTTTTAACCCTTTAGGGGAGTCACAGAAATAAAAGCTAAGTGTGTAAGAAATTTGAAAATTTTAATTTTCTGTGCAGAGATTTTATTGTAATCCAATATTTTTCATAAATATAAACCTATTACCAGAGAAATGCACCCCAATATTGATTGCCCCGTTTCTGCAGTTTATAGAAATACCCCATATGTGGCCCTATTGCGCTATTTGACGCAACCACAAGCCTCAGATATAAGGGAGCGCCTAGTGATTTTCAATGGCTCCATTATATTTGGGCATTTTTGACTGTACCACTTCAGGTTGGCAGAGGCTCTGGGGTGCCAAAACCTAAAAAACACCCCTAAAGGGACACCATTTAGAAAACTGAACCCCTCAAGGAATGTAACAAGGGGTGCGGTGAGCATTTGGACCCCACAGGTGCTTCACAGATTTTCCGAACAATATGGCGTGAAAAAAGAAAAATTTATTTTTTACACTAAAATGTTGTTCTAGCCTTCAATTTTTCATTTTCTTAAAGGGATAAGAGGAAAAAAAAGACACAAAACATGTAGCGCAGTTTCTCCCGAGTACGGAAATACCCCACATGTGGACATAAAGTGCCAAGGGGGCGCAGGACGAGCCTCCAAAGGGAAGGAGCGCCAATTGGCTTTTGGAAGCTGAATTTCACTGTAAAGGATTTCAAGGGCCATGTCGCATTTACAGAGCCCTCGTGCTGCCAAGACACTGGAAACCCCCCACAAGTGACCCCATTCTGGAAACTACACCCCTCAAGGAATCTAACAAGGGGCACAGTGAGCATATGGACCCCACAGGTGACGGGCACAAATGTGGAACAATGTGACGTGAAAGGGAAAATTTTCATTTTTTCACTTTCATGGCACAAATGTGCCCGTCATCAAGAGGTCCATATCCTCACTGCACCCCTTGTTAGATTCCCTGAGGGGTGCAGTTTCCAGAATGGGGTCACTTGTGGGGGGTTTCCAGTGTTTTGGCAGCACGAGGGCTCTGTAAATGCGACATGGCGTTCATCATCCATTCTAGCCAAATCCAACCTCCAAAATCCAAATGGCGCTCCTTCCCTTTGGAGGCTTGCCCTGCGCCCACATGGCGCTTTATGTCCACATGTGGGGTATTTACGGACTCGGGGGAAATTGCTCTACAAATTTTGTTTTTTTTTCCCTCTTTTAACCCCTTGTGAAAATGATAAATTCAAGGCTAAACCAACATTATAGTGTAAAAAATGTAATATTTCATTTTCACGCCACATTGTTCCACATTTGTGCCCGTCACCAGTGGGGTCCATATGCTCACTACACCCCTTGTTACATTCCTTGAGGGGTGCAGTTTCCATAATGGGGTCACTTGTGGGGGGTTTCAACTGTCTTGGCAACACAGGGGCCTTTTGAATGCAACATGGCCCCTCGAAATCCATTCCATCCAAATCCAGCCTTCAAAAACCAAATGGCGCTCCTTCCCTTCGGAGGCTTACCCTGCACCCGCATGGCGCTTTATGTCCACATGTCGGGTATTTCCGTACTCAGGGGAAATTGCGCTACACATTTAGTGTTTTTTTTTAATCTTTTAGCCCCTTGTGAAAATGAAAAAATCATGACAAGATTAATGATTTAGAGTAAAAATTTTACAAAAATTACACTAAATGTTGGTCTAGCCTTGATTTTTTCCATTTCCACAAGGGGTTAAAAAAGAAAATGAACACAAAACGTGTAGGGTAGTTTCCCCTGAGTACGAAAATACCCCACATGTGGGAATAATGTGCCATATGGGCACAGGGCAAGCCACCAAAGGGACAGAGCGCCATTTAGAGGCTGGAATGGAGGATGGAGGCCATGTTGCATTTACAAAGCTCCTGTGCTGCCAGGACAGTAGAAACCCCCCACAAGTGACCCCATTCTGGAAACTACACCCCATAAGGAATCTAACAAGGGGTGCAGTGAGGATATGGACCCCACTGGTGACGGGCACTTACGTAAAACATGTGCCGAGAAAATAAAAAATACTATTTTTTTCATTTTCACGTCCCAAATGTGGCCGTCACCAGGGGGCCATATCCCCGCTGCCCCCCTTGTTAGATTCCTTATGGGGTGTAGTTTCCAGAATGGGGTCACTTGTGGGGGGTTTCTACTGTCCTGGCCACACAGAGGCTTTGTAATTGCATCATGGCATCCTCTAATGGGAATGGCGGCCATACCTACTTAGCTGGGAAAAAGGGACAATTCTAATTTATTTGGGGGTATTAGGCCAATTATTGGTTTATAAGGTTGAAAATGACAGGTGTCAATCAAATTCAACCTGTGTTGATCCAGAGGAAGGCAAAAACCCCTCGTGAGGCAGACGACAGTAGCCTCATCACAGGGGAAAAATTCCTTCCCGACTCCATAATGGCAATCAGAATAATCCCTGGATCAACGTGACCCCTGAAATAGGAATAAGGGACAGAATTTAGATAATGTAGAACCCCAATGACGTGTGGTGCGCCTTGAAGCGATCCAGTATGCAGAGGCCGGGGGGATCAGGACAGGTGTCACACTGGAAAATGTTGTCCTTCCTGATCCCCCTGTTACGCCACACTCTGCACTTCTTCTGGGGTCTCCTGTTCTCCAGTGTGGGGGACGTCACCTGGAAAATGTTGTCCTGGTGCGATACGGGGTCCCTCACATCCAGAAGCGCTGGGTCCGCTCCATGGCTGCTAAATATTAGGGCTCTATTACTGCTTCTGATATGTTCGGATCGTGCCGCAAGCTACAGGGCAGCGAGGGAGCGGAAGAGGGGGTGTTGGTATAAAAGTTATCCCCGTACAGGTGGTAACCTTTATCCAGCAGTGGGAAGATCAGTTCCCGGACGATCTTCCCACTTGTTCCGAGGCTGGGGGGGGGGGGGGGCATCTGGGGGCTGGATTCGGGTGTCCCTTCCTACATACACTCTAAGGGTACGTGCACACTGCGGAATCGCGACAGATAACCCTTTGTGCATTCCGCAGTTGGCACCCGCCGGCGGAGTAATGCAGGCGCACGTCTCCACACGTGTCATAGACTCCATTCTATGCACGGGCGGATTCCGCTCTCCGTCCAACGTATTCATTCTTTGGATGGACGATGGAATCCGCCTGTGCATAGAATGGAGTCTATGACACGGGTAGAGACATGCGCCCGCATCAGTCCGCCGGCGGGTGCCAGCTGCGGAATGCACAAAGGGTTATTCTTCGCCATTCCGCAGTGTGCACGTACCCTGGATCTGTAAGAGTACCCAGAGGTACGCTCACAGAGTTTGTAGAATTTCACGCCATACCGTCATCTCTTATTGGGGCAGTACTGGCGGAAAAGACGTGTCTGGGGGGCAGCGTACGCTACGCTACCCCCAGACACGTCACTGGATGATGAGGATGATGAGGATGAATGGAGGAAAGAAGGATCCCCCCATTCATCCTCACTGGCTGTTTCGGTGTCGGAGGCAATAATAACGTATCCCTCTGACGCCTAAAACACCCTGGGGGTCATCTTTATACGGGGACTAGTATATGGGGTATGTAGTGGTGTAGTGTCAAACTTTATTCAATGTAGTGTGGTGTAATGTAGTGTTTTTTACGTGTTTTTTTTTTACAGTAAGTATAAAAAAAACCTACGCCAACAAAGGCGTTGCTGATAAATGCCGCACTTATGTACGGCACTTATCAGCAGACCGTGGCAGTAGGATATAGAAAAAAAACACCCTACGCCAAAAAGGAGGAGTTGCTGATTAGCAGCGCACTTTCGTGCGATAGGGTGCGGACAATAGAAAAAAATAAAAAACTTTTTCTACATTCTGAACATCCCTGTAGCTGCTGATAAGTGTATTACACATATCAGCCGCTAGGGGGCAGCAGAGCGCAAAATCCGGAAAACGACGAGGCTGGAGCCGAAAATAGCCAAAAAAAGCCGATGGGGACGGCCGGAAAGAGCCGAAGACCGAATGAGAAGACGGAGGACGCCGCGAACCCGGAAGACGCCGATCAGGACCCCGGGACAGGTGAGTAATGTACAAATACCTGCTCTGGACCCCTCAGCTACCTAGCTGAGGGGTCCAGAGCAGGTATTTACTATTTTGGGGGACTCTGATCGCCGTGCCACCAGCCCGATCGCCATGAACGGCCGGCTGGTACTGGCCGGCCGTTCACGGCGATCGGGCCGGTGGCACCGTGACCACCATTACTTTTTACAGTAATGGCGGTCGGTGCCGTCCTCGGACAGCACCGACCGCCATTTTTTTCCGGGTCATCGGGTCACCGATGACCCGGAAAGGTTCCGATCGCCGCTATTGGCTGATCTGAATTGAACAGCCAATAGCGGCGATCGTAAGCACGGGGGGTGTTAACCACCCCCCGTGACGAGAAGCTAAGATGGCCTGCTATGATTTATAGCAGGCCATCTTCCCCGATCGCTGTGTGCGAACACGCAGCGATCAGGGAAACGTCGGGCGTAAATTTACGACCTGATGCGCTAAGTACCAGGGCGCGAGGGCGTAAGTTTACGCCCGATGTCGTTAAGGGGTTAAAGGGGTTATCCAGCGCTACAAAAACATGGCCACTTTTCCCCCTACTGTTGTCTCCAGTTCAGGTGCGGTTTGCAATTAAGCTCCATTTACTTCAATGGAACTGAGTTTCAAAACCCCATCCAAACTGGAGACAACAGTAGGAGGAAAGTGGCCATGTTTTTGTAGCACTGGATAACCCCTTTAAGCGTGCGTTCACACATACAGGAACTGCTCCAGATCCTGTATGTGTGAACGCACCCATAAGGGGATATTCCGTGAAAAGTTTACTTTTCCCTATCTACACTATAAGAGATCACAACCTCCAAACCCTCGAGCAAACTACTACTTATCGGCAACTACCTTCTGTGTTGTTAATAGAGCCGCGGATAGAGCATGTGATCCGCAGTTCTATTAATTCTGATGGAGGTGCTGGAGAGGGCCGAGTTAGCACTCTTCCAGCTTACTCAGCTCCTTCTGGCAGCTCTATTCGTTTCTATGGAGCAGCCGGAGAGAGCTGAGTACAACGCTCTTTCCAGCACCTTTATAGGAATGACTAGAGCCACAGGTCACGTGCCATAGCCGCGGCTCCATTCATAACACAGAAGGCAGAGGGTGATACAGAGATCACTAGGGGGTTCAGAGGTCGGACCCTCCGTGATCTCTTACTTGTTCCCTATCCTGTGAATAGGGGACAAGTTGATTTTTCTTGGAATACCACTTTAAGGTTATTTTCACACAGTAGAATAGGAGTATTGGCATACTAAGAAATCGTTGCGGATTCCACCGCTCCTCCCTGCGCGCTCCCGCTTCACTATCCGCTCATCCCATAGACTACATTCTATGCTCGGGCAGATTCCGCCATCCACCAAAAGAATCGACATATCAATTTTTTGGGCGGACGGCAGAATCTGCTCGAACATACAATGGATTCTATGGCATGGGTGGACAGTAAAGAGGGAGCTCGTGTGGGCAAGCACCGGAATCCAAGGGATTCCGAAGATTCCGCTTCAAATTCTTAGCCTATGTGCACACACCCTAAATCCTCATTCACTCCTGAGGAAAATTTATCCAGATTTCTTTTCAGAAAAGCCAGATAAATTTCCAGACCCCTTTACTTCTATTCCTTTCTCCTCAGTTTTCATGGTCAGGAAACACAGTGTATAAACACAGGCTTTTACTCCGATTGATATAACAAGTATATAAAGATATGAGGCCATATGACATAGCAACGTTTCGGTCCTGCCAGGACCTTCCTCAGGCTGTGCGGTCTCTGAATGCCTTGAGAAGAAGAAGTCTGTAAAACTTTTCTCTACAACTAAGCTGAGACTTCTTGTTGTGTCTGTGATGATAAAGGAGCTGCTGTAAAGTGATCTGTACAGCATTGCAGCGTCACCAGTAGATAGAGGAGACAATAGCAGATCCCTGTGGAATGACCTCTTTACAGGTCACAGAGCGCGCTCAGTAACGTTTAGACAGAGTTTGTCTATTGTTGTTTATGTCCATGAGGGTTGCTGTAAAGCATGTCACTAAATGCTGTTAAAAACAACTTAGGCAAGATGGCAGCTCCCATAACAATGTACAAACAATAAAATAAAAATGGTTTTCCCTGAGGTGCTGAGCACTTATTTTTTTTTCCCTCCGGTCTGCAATCAGATTTATTACAAATCATCTCATTTGGGTTCATGTTGAGTGATTGTAGAGGCAATGGCATCTGATGCAGCACCCCATCATTCTTTTTCTTGGTCAAATAGCCCTTACATAGGTCTCAGTGTTCAGACCCGTACCGATCAGGAGAATGAGCAGGTAGAAGACAGCGCTAAGCGCAATCCTTTCCTGGCTCTGTGTCACATGATCAGTCGGCTCCTAATGTAAGTCTATGGAGCCTGACTGATTATGCTGACACAGAGGGAGGAGCGGACAACACTGCAGCGTGGTCCTCTCCCAGGTCGTTCTCCTAAATGATACAGGTCTGAACACTCAGACCCGGACCAATAAAAACTTTTGACATATCTTGACATGTCAAATGTTTTCTGTGATGAAACTGACACTTTAAAATTGTCTGATTTTCCCATTTGTAGCAAGAACCACTGTAGACCACCCAGTGGTGTCCCAATACTTACTGCTGTCCTATGATTGACCTCTGCCTATAACTGGGAGGTACTATATGCAAATATTTCCAAATAATAATATAAAATATACCTTCCTTTTCCCAGTGGCTGAGGATTTACAGACCTGGATACAGTAAGTATAGCTGTTATATAGTAGCCTTCAGGAGACTGGACCTGGATACAGTAAGTATAGCTGTTATATAGCTGCCTTCAGGAGACTGGACCTGGATACAGTAAGTATAGCTGTTATATAGCTGCCTTCAGGAGACTGGACCTGGATATAGTAAGTATAGCTGTTATATAGCTGCCTTCAGGAGACTGGACCTGGATACAGTAAGTATAGCTGTTATATAGCTGCCTTCAGGAGACTGCACCTGGATACAGTTAGTATAGCTGTTATATAGCTGCCTTCAGGAGACTGGACCTGGATACAGTAAGCATACAGTAGCTGTTATATAGCTGCCTTCAGAAGACTGGACCTGGATACAGTAAGTATAGCTGTTATATAGCAGCCTTCAGGAGACTGGACCTGGATACATTAAGTATAGATGTTATATAGCCGCCTTCAGGAGACTGGACCTGGATACAGTAAGTATAGTTGTTATATAGCTGCCTTCAGGAGACTGGACCTGGATACAGTAAGTATAGCTGTTATATAGCAGCCTTCAGAAGTCTGGACCTGGATACAGTAAGTATAGTTGTTATATAGCCGCCTTCAGAAGACTGGACCTGGATACAGTAAGTATAGCTGTTATATAGCTGCCTTCAGGAGACTGGACCTGGATACAGTAAGTATAGCTGTTATATAGCAGCCTTCAGAAGTCTGGACCTGGATACAGTAAGTATAGTTGTTATATAGCTGCCTTCAGAAGACTGGACCTGGATACAGTAAGTATAGCTATTATATAGCTGCCTTCAGGAGACTGGACATGGATACAGTAAGTATAGTTGTTATATAGCAGCCTTCAGGAGACTGGACCTGGATACAGTAAGTATAGTTGTTATAAAGCTGCCTTCAGAAGACTGGATCTGGATACAGTAAGTATAGATGTTATATAGCTGCCTTCAGGAGACTGGACCTGGATACAGTAAGTATAGATGTTATATAGCAGCCTTCAGGAGACTGGACCTGGATACAGTAAGTATAGATGTTATATAGCAGCCTTCAGGAGACTGGACCTGGATACAGTAAGTATAGATGTTATATAGCAGCCTTCAGGAGACTAGACCTGGATATAGTAAGTATAGATGTTATATAGCAGCCTTCAGGAGACTAGACCTGGATACAATACCCTAAATAATTATTGGCCTTAATGGCCAATAGTTTGGGGGGATTTGCTACTGCTCTAGACAGTTCCTGTCTCTGACAGAGATGGTGGTAGCAGAGAGCTCTGTGTCAGACAGGAAACAATAGAATACACCACTTCCTGCAATCATAAATGGCTGAGAAAAAAACCCATTTAGGTTTGTTTTGAGACATTACGTTAGTTAAAGTACGAGTATTCGCTTCTAATTTCACTGCCGGACAGCGCCAAGAGGGGGTTAACCTCCTTCTTTCACCTTGCTACGGTGATTGGACACCCTTCATACCGACCACTTCCTGCAAGACATACAGCAGCTGATATGTACTGGAAGACTGGAAATAGATGTAATTTGCAAATCTATATAACTTTGTGAAACAGTTGATTTGAAAGAAGAAAAATAAAATGCTGGAGTACCCCTTTAAGACATAAGCACAATGGGGGAAATTTGATAATGCCTTACCCAAAAAAAAAAAAAAAAAAAACTATTGTTAACAAAAAAATATATATATATATATTTTTTTTTGCACAATGCTCTCAAATATTGAGCAAAGCACAGGAAAGCCTGCACAAATAATACTCTACACAAACCATTGATAAAATCCCCCCATGTGTATCTAACCTAAGATTGTTAATATTACAGACCCTATTTACAAGCAAGGTTTATGGTTTAGCATCCCTCCGCAGTCCCAGTAAATGCTCAGCTCCTGCTATTTGCATGAAACATAGATACTGCAGTACACGCAGCCTTAAATAATTTATAGCCATAATGTAACATAGCAACCGGCGTTCCTTGTTTCCTGAAAGGAATAAATAACTAAGTAACTTATTATGTATGTCGGCCACTGTTCATACTGTTTTATTCCCTGTTTAGATGCTGAAGAGAAAAA
Organism: Dendropsophus ebraccatus; assembly: GCF_027789765.1. Taxonomy (NCBI): domain Eukaryota; kingdom Metazoa; phylum Chordata; class Amphibia; order Anura; family Hylidae; genus Dendropsophus; species Dendropsophus ebraccatus. The sequence goes on along the minus strand of NC_091459.1, from coordinate 16,766,702 downwards.
AAAATAACTTGAGAGTGATAAGCAGAAATCAAGAGAATATAAGATTTTTTTTTCCATATAGAATTCAGTCTGTACTGTAGTGTGTAAGACATAGTGAACAACTATTTATCATTTATAACACCTACAGAGGGATAAAACTATCTAAGGTCAGGTTTAAGGGTTATACAGATTTAGGCTGTGTTCACACACAGTATTTTTTGCGCAGTATTTTTAAACCAAAACCAGGAGTGTATTGAAAACACAGAAAGGCTATGTTCACACAATGTTGAATGTGAGTGGATGGCCGCCATTTAATGGCAAACAGGGACCAGGCTAGGGCTTATTTTTCAGGTAGGTCTTATTTTTTTGCATGAACTACAATGACGCATTATGCTTGATTCCTTTCTTGTACTCTACACAGTAGGTTTTTCTATTTAAACTCTTGTTGTGTGGGGGTAAAAATATTTTCTTATCTTAAAAGTATACCCGTAAGAGATGAACAATTCTATCCACAGATTTGTAGATTCAGACCAAATCTGTGGAGTCTGATGGTGCGTTTACACAGGCAGATTTATCTGACAGATTTTGAAAGCCAAATCCAGGAATGGATTTGAAAAAAAGGAGAAATCTCAGTCTTTCCTGTATGACCGGTTCCCAGTTTAAGGTCTGTTCCTGGCTTTGTCTTAAAAAATCTGTTAGATAAATCTGCCTATGTAAACGCACCATTAGGGTCATATTACACGGAGCGATTTTTAACGACTAACAATAAACAAACGCAAACGAGATTGTTTATCGTTAACCTGAAATCGTTTACCATATTACACAGAATGATGGTCGTTAGTTACTATGATCGTTTACTCCATCTGATCCCAGCAGAACAATACACAATGTGCAATTACACTGAACGATTATTGAAAAAATGCGGAACTTGAGCAAACAATATAATGATTTTTTACACGATAATCGTCCTTTGTAATAGGGCCCTTAAGCAGGTGAGTGGTTTTTGCTTGGCTGTAGCAGGGCTCTTGTCTGTGATGGTTGGAAGCTATGGTATGTCTATTCTTCCTCTCTGTTACATCATGTACGGCTGAAGGCACTCACTGTAACTAGGGCGTATATTTCAAGCCTACCCAAAAAAAATCAAGCTAGGGCAGGGTGTGTGATCTATCTATCTATCTATCTATCTATCTATCTATCTATCTAGTTTTTCCCGAGCATGGACCATCGGTTGTATGTGGTGAGTTTAGCACTGATGAGGCTTCACATACAGTACAGTACTCTATAAAATTTCTGGAGTGCATATACAGTACAGTAGTAGTACAGTCAGTACACCACCATCTCCCATCCTGTACTGCAGGGGTCCCCAAGTTACGGCCCGTGGGCCGCATACGGCCCCCCGAGGCGTTTTATCCGGCCCCCGCCGCACTTCCGGAAGGGACAACTGTTTCATTGGTGGTCAGTGAGAAGACTGCTCTCACTGACCACCAACAAAAGAGTTCCCCCTTCCGGATCACGCCAGCCCCTGCCCCGCATCCACACTGCTGCCGACATCCCCGCCGAAGGGATCCCCCAGCAGGTACAGCGACGTGATCACTGCTCCTGCCGGAGGATCCATCAGAGATCATTTCCAGGTTACATCCCAGGCGGGGGGGTTGGTGGTCCGTGCGGCGCGGAGGAGGCTGGCGGCAGGGCGACATCTCACACTGCTCGGAGATCTGCGGTCCTGCTCCGGGATCTGCGGTCTGGTGCAACGGACCGCAGATCCCGGAGCAGTGTCAGACGTTATCCCTGCCGCCTGCCTTCTCCGCGCCGCACGGACCACCAACCCCCCCGCCTGGGATGTAACCTGGAAATGATCTCTGAGGGATCCTCCGGCAGGGGCAGTGATCACGTCGCTGCTCCTGCTGGGGAATCCCTCCGGCGACTGACCGGCTGAAGAGGCTAGAAAAGATGAACACAGTATTAGGTGAGTATAATTTTTTTTTTTTTTTTTTTTTTTTTTGTAGCAATGCAGGGGGGCATAATAACTATATGGGGGACATTGCAGGGGGACAATATAACTATATGGGGGACATTGCAGGGGGTCATTATAACTATATGGGGGACATTATTACTATATGGGGGACATTGCAGGGGGTCATTATAACTATATGGGGGACATTGCAGGGGGGCATTATAACTATATGGGGGACATTGCAGGGGGGCATTATAACTATATGGGGGACATTGCAGGGGACAATATAACTATATGGGGGACATTGCAGGGGACAATATAACTATATGGGGGACATTGCAGGGGGACAATATAACTATATGGGGGATATTATAGGGGGACAATATAACTATATGGGGGACATTTCAGGGGGTCATTATAACTATATGGAGACAATATTACTATATGGGGGACATTGCAGGGGGACATTGCAGGGGGACAATATAACTATATGGAGGACATTACAGGGGGACAATATAACTATATGGGGGACATTTCAGGGGGTCATTATAACTATATGGGGGGCAATATTACTATATGGGGGACATTGCAGGGGGACAATATAACTATATGGGGGACAATGCAGGGATACATTATTAGTATATGAGGTGAGGGGGCTGGTTGAGGGTGTGAAGGGGGAGTTAGGGGACGCTGGTTGAGGGGGGAGTGAGGGGTTGAGAGGGGGCTGGGTGAGGGGTGGAAAGAGAGGGATGCTTTTACTTGGGGGGGGGGGGGCGTTGTGGCATTTTGCACTGGGATTTGATTATAGTTTTTTTTTTTTTTTTGTTTTTTTATAGTCCGGCCCTCCGACCGTCTTAGGGACAGTGAACTGGCCCCCTGTGTGAAACGTTTGGGGACCCCTGCTGTACTGTATAAGATTGCTGGAGTGCATATACAGTACAGTAGTAGTACAGGCAGTGCACCACCATCTCCCATACATTACAGTGCTTGGATGGGGGGGACGCTATACAGTAAAGGATGGGTAAGGAGTTGGAGTTGTTAACTACTGTACTATAATTGCTGGTTTTGTTGAACATTTGTGTGTAATGTGCAGTATAGTATAGTAGTGTTATGTACTGTGCAGTGTATAGTGCTGTTTGTAGCTTTTCTAGTTCTAATTCATATATGTCTTGCTTGCTACAGCTTCTCTTTAGCCTTAGGGCCCTATTCCACCGGACGATTATCGTTCGCATAATCATTAACGATTAACGATCTCAATTGCGAAATACCTGAAAACGTTCACTCATTTCCATGGAACGATAATCTTTACTTATGATGGTATTTTAGATCGTTTTTTGTTCGCTATTGCGCTAGTCACTACTGCGAACGACCAAACGACATCTTATTCAATGCGAACGATTTGCGAATGAGCAACGATAAATATAGGTCCAGGTCTTATAAAGTGATCAACGATCTCTCGTTCAGTCGTTAATCGCTATTCAAATGAACGATTATCGTTAAGATTCGAACGATTTAACGATAATCTGAACGATAATCGTCTTGTGGAATAGGGCCCTTAGACATTCCCCATATGGATTGTTTCAGATGACAAGTGGTGGGTGACACGATGTAGCCATTAGAATGGAATTAACAGCACAATCCTTTCTATATGGTACGATTTGTACACAATTATTGTTATTGTCAGCCACCAAATGTACATCTAAAAAGGGAACTTCATTACCTCCAAAAAATGGTGTAAATGTCAGACCATATTCATTAAGGTACTCTGCAAATAACCTGAAAGAATCCTCAGAACCCTTCCACACTAGGACCAAGACGTCTAAGTAACAAATAGAGATAAGCGAACCTGGAGCATGCTCGAGTTGATCCGAACCCGATCGTTCGGCATTCGATTAGCGGTGGCTGCTGAACTTGGATAAAGCCCTAAGGCTATGTGGAAAACATGGATATAGTCATTGGCTGTATCCATGTTTTCCAGACAACCTTAGAGCTTTATTCAAGTTCAGCAGCCCCAGCTAATCAAATACCGAACGTTCGGGTTTGGATCGACTCAAACCCGAACCCGGTTCGCTCATCTCTAGAAACAAACAATCCACTGAATATGTTTCAGAAATTCATTGTTGTCCGAAAATATGTATTTTTCTTCTAAACACGACATGACAATATTTGCTAGGGGTGGTGACCCGTTCCGTGACCCGGCCGGGGTCACGGAACGGCCGGTCTCTTAGGTAGTGTGAAGATAGCCTTACATTGTTTCCTATGGGAAAATGTTGCTCAGTTCTTAAACTCAAATTTATGTTACCTGTTAAGAAATCGCTAAAGGTCCTCCATACACCTTCATTAACCAACAGCCAAACAATAGTTCAGCCATCAGTTATCTCTCCCGCCCCTCTTCCTCCCCATACACAGGAACGTTTAGATCTGCTGAGCAATCCTGTGTTCTCTATAGCTGCAGCTTCTTTCCCAGAAAAAAGGGGTTGGGTGGTGATTTTTCCTTGCGCCCAACCCCTATCTTCACCAACATTGCATGTTCTTAGGCATTGGGAGAGCCTTATACCGGTGGGTATGGATGACAAAGCTCCCCCTCTACTTCTGTATTTTTTTTTCTTTTGTATACCTGATCCTTTGTTCCATCAGGAAATAATGTGTAAATGCAAGTAGAAAAGGGGTATGGTCTGCATAGAGTGGTCTACAACTCTGTACTCTGACCCAGGTCTCCCTCACCTTCCAAATACAGATCAACTTCAGGCTGGGGCTTACATCAGTGGACAAGACTGTGCAGGTAATCTCTCCATAGCTGTAACCCCTCTCTTCCCAGATGAGAGTGCCATGTATGTGCCCACATCTGCCCTGCTCATTCCGTCATGATCCCTGCAATCTAACCTTTATCTACAAACTGTTGCTGTTTTTTTTTCTTCAGGTTTCTGCACTTACTATACTTTATACTCCACATGCTGATTTCTGTACTGAACAGTTAACTTATGTGACATATTTAGCCATTTCCAAATTTTTGTTTGTTTTACATGTTATATAGAATTTTAAAAAAATCATTATTTTTGGGGTGTGGAACCAATTGTCAGCATTCCAATTATTTCTTATGGGAAAATTTGCTTTAGTTTGAGAGTTATTTGAATTACAAGCACAGTTCCAGAACGACTTATGCTTGTAATCCAAGGCATTACTGTGTGTGTGTGTGTGTGTATATATATATATATATATATATATATATATATATATATATATATATATATATGCAAAGAGTCTGTTGTTGGTCAGCTAAACTGCTGTGGTATTGCCGTCTGTGCGCGGTAAGACCCGATGCCAGGGTCACAGCATACAAGAAAGGAAGTCCAGCACCAGATCGGCAACTTCCAATAAACAAATTGTACTTTATTGTAAATCTTCATATCAAGGACAGTAGGTATAAAAAGTTGACGCGTTTCAGCGCTTCTCGCGCCTTGTTCACAACTTAAGCATGACAAATGCAATCCCACATCTCTATTTAAGGGGTAGTATCATACATCACATGCCTAGCAATCAATTAAAAACTATGTAACACATGTTAAAAACTTAACAAGCTTGGAAAAAAGCAGTTAACTCCTAAAGGGTATATTCAGAGTGAAAGGTAAATAGATAATTTTACTCTTACATCGTATAATAAACTGAAATCACAGCTGAAGAGTCACCAACATAAATTTCATTATATATATATAATATATTGTTGTAAACTAGGGATGGTCCGAACCTGCCGAGATTCGGTTTCGATATTTCCTGTGTGAATTTTCTCTCTTTAAATCTATCCTGTAGCTTTTCTAGTTCTAATTCATATATGTCTTGCTTGCTACAGCTTCTCTTTAGCCTTAGGGCCCTATTCCACCGGACGATTATTGTTCGCATAATCGTTAACGATTAACGATCTCAAACAACCGCTATTGCGAAATACCTGAAAACGTTCACTCATTTCCATGGAACGATAATCGTTACTTATGATGGTATTTTTGATCGTTTTTTGTTCGCTATTTCTTCGCTATTGCGTTAGTCACTACTGCGAACGACCAAACGACATCTTATTCAATGCGAACGATTTGCGAATGAGCAACGATAAAAATAGGTCCAGGTCTTATAAAGTGATCAACGATCTCTCGTTCAGTCGTTAATCGTTAACCGCTATTCAAATGAACGATTATCGTTAAGATTCGAACGATTTAACGATAATCGTCTTGTGGAATAGGGCCCTTAGACATTCCCCATATGGATTGTTTCAGATGACAAGTGGTGGGTGACACGATGTAGCCATTAGAATGGAATTAACAGCACAATCCTTTCTATATGGTACGATTTGTACACAATTATTGGTATTGTCAGCCACCAAATGTACATCTAAAAAGAGAACTTCATTACCTCCAAAAAATGGTGTAAATGTCAGACCATATTCATTGTTATTAAGGTACTCTGCAAATAACCTGAAAGAATCCTCAGAGTCCTTCCACACTAGGACCAAGTCGTCTATGTAACGACTAGAGATGAGCGAACCTGGAGCATGCTCGAGTTGATCCGAACCTGATCGTTCGGCATTCGATTAGCGGTGGCTGCTGAACTTGGATAAAGCCCTAAGGCTATGTGGAAAACATGGATATAGTCATTGGCTGTATCCATGTTTTCCAGACAACCTTAGAGCGTTATCCAAGTTCAGCAGCCCCCGCTAATCAAATACCGAACGTTCGGGTTTGGATCGACTCAAACCCGAACCCGGTTCGCTCATCTCTAGAAACAAACAATCCACTGAATATGTTTCAGAAATTCATTGTTGTCCGAAAATATGTATTTTTCTTCTAAACACGACATGACAATATTTGCTAGGGGTGGTGAAAATTTGGCTGCCATACTCACTCCTTGGATCTGTAGAGAATATTCCTCAATAAACACAAAATAATTGTGGCTTAAGAGGAAATCTGTAGCCATGATAATAAATTCTATTTCCGGACCTGAGTATGAGCCATTTATATAGCCCACACAGATTCCGCAGCACTTTACATAGTTTCGCCAATTATTGCTCCCTGTCCCCATTCGGGCTCACAATCTAAATCCACCTATCTGTATGTTTTGGGTGTGGGAGGCAACCGGAGTACCCGGAGGAAACCCGCGCAAACACGGAGAGAACATACAAACTCTTTGCAGATGTTGCCCTTAGTGGGATGTTAGAGCTATTCCTTTAGGAATGGAAGGGTATAAAGCTACCACATCCATTGTAGCTAGTTTCCACCCTTCACACCACCCAAAATTCTTTATAATGTTCAATACATGCTTATTGTCTTTCACGTGAGAGGGGGTCACTCTCACCAAGGGTTACAGGTAATGATCCACCCATGAGCCTAAACATTCTCCCATGCAGCCGATCCCGGCTACTATGGGTCTCATCGGAGGGGGGAAAAAAATCCCCTTATGCACTTTTGGTAGAGAATGGTATGTCGGGGTGATAGGATCATCTACCAGCAGAAATTCTGCCATTTTTTGATTGATCACTCCCATAGCCACACCATCCTCTACCAATCGTTTAAGTTTAAATTGAAAAATCTTGGTAGGATCTGACTAGGAACGAGAGACCCAGAGGGTTTAAATTCCAGACATGATTTAATTTTGACATATTAAGGTATTTTTTGGAATGGGTTTACAACAATATATTATATATATATATATATATAATGAAATTTATGTTCGTGACACTTCAGCTATGAGTTCAGTTTATTATACGATGTAAGAGTAAAATTATCTATTTACCTTTCACTCTGAATATACCCTTTAAGAATTAACTGTTTTTTTTCCAAGCTTGTTAAGTTTTTAACATGTGTTACATAGTTTTTATTTGATTGCTAGGCATGTGATGTATGATACTACCCCTAAAATAAAGATGTGGGATTGCATTTGTCATGCTTAAGTTGTGAACAAGGCGTGAGAAGCGCTGAAACGCGTCAACTTTTATACCTACTTTCCTTGATGTGAAGATTTATAATAAAGTACAATTTGTTTATTGGAAGTTGCCAGTCTGGTGCTGGACTTTCTTATATATATATATTTTACCACAATGTGGTTATAACTATGTGCATTAGGGAGGACCTCATGCTTTACATTAAATGAGCAGACACACTACAGTTAAGATAAGGTGAAGTTGCAGTTTATATTTTGTGATATAGAAAGAGGTATATACCACCCATGATTTTTATTTATGACAATACTGGGGATGTTTACTTGACACTGACGTTTTATCATACTTTTGTAATTTTTAGGCCATGTTCTCACACACGCACAGTATTTTTGCTTAGTATTTTGAATATTTTTCAACCCAAACCAGGAGTAGATTAAAAACACAGAAAGGCTATGTTAACCCTTTCACGACCTGGGGTCATTGATGCCTCAATGCTCAGGTCGTGTTTGGACATCAGCTTATGGGATCATAATGATTTCATAAGCTGATGTCTGTCCCCTCTCCTCTGTCCCTTGCCTTGTCCCTTGGGAGAATCCTCTGTCAGGAGTCCTACAGATGCTGCGGTTATGCTGACCGCAGTTTCTATTGGGTTAACTCTCAGCAGAGCATGGTGCTTGTTCCAGTAAAAAGTGATCTTTTATCATCTTTGGACTGTGCTATATGGGTGGGGTGAACCACCACTTAGCCCCGCCCAGAACACCACAGTTGCCCCCACCCCCTCCAAGGCCATTGGAATGGGCAGACCGAGAGGGGGTGTGGCCTAGACATTTAGGCTGGCCTCTTCCACTGGCCGTCGAGGGGCGGGGCTAGGTGGCTCTTCAGCCGTGAAGCCCCGCCCAGATAGCACAATCCACAGATAAAAGATCACTTTTTACTGAAACAAGCACCATGACGAATGATATAAAATAAGGTATGAAAACTGCAAAATTTACCCTTTACACCTGTGTAGAGAACTCAAATAATGCAAAAGGAGGCGACAGTGTCACTTTAAATGAGGGCAGCATTAAAGGACAACTCCGGCAAGACGGAAAAAAAAAAAAACACAGACACACGCCTGCGACTCCGTCACCTCCGGCTTCCAGGTCTGTGTGAAGTAAATGGGAGAGAAAAGGCTGCGGGTGCGCATGCGCATCGGCAGCCTTTTCATTGGCTTGAGCGCATCACATGGCTTCCAGCAAGCTTAGCCAATAAGGGCTGAGCAAGGTGGGAGCCATGTGATGCGGTCCAGCCAATGAAAAGCAGCAGCCTTTTCATGTCCCATTCACTACAGCAGAAGACGCCGAAGAGGATGAAGACCAGGCCCGTCCCCTGTTGTGACGACATCATCACAAAATAGCGCCCGGAGGAAGAAGACGGGGTCGACCGTAATTGGGAACCTCCGTCCATGGACTCCGCGCCGAATCCCTCATGCTATGTCTTTAAATGGGAGGGCTTGTGCGCCTCCGCTCAAACAACTGAAGAGAGGCGTGGAGAGCGGAAGCCCACAAGCTCTCCCATTCAAAGACATAGCTGGAGGGATTTGGCGTGGAGTCATCGGACGGAGATTCCCGGCGCTGAACCCGTAGTGTGAATGCTGCTTTACACATCATTTTGGGAAGCACAGATCTACATGAGAAGTCTTAAACTATGCTTAGATTGCAAACCACATTTACTTAATGACACACTCTACAGATGACCACTTCGGGCCAGCATGCAGCCTAACATTGGCCTCATACCACTACCACTGAAGCTAGTCATTAGTTGAAGGACAGTAAACAAAGGCAACAGAGCCGGCAAGAAAGGCACCACACAGGTGATAATGTATCTAAAGTGGTTGCTCACAAAAAAGAAAAAAAAAAATTGTAATTTACTTCTATAAACAAATCTCAAGTCTTCCAGTACTTATCAGCTGCTGTATTTCCTGCAAGAAGTGGTATTTTTTTCCAGTCTGGGGTGCAGGAGAGGTTTTCTATGGGAATTTACTACCGCTCTGGACAGCTCCTGACATGGACAGAGGTGGCACCGGAGAGCACTGTGTCACACTGGAAAAAATACATCACTTCCTGCAGGACATACAGAAGTTTGTTAGTACTTGAAGACTGGAGATTTTTTTTTTATAGCAGTAAATTACAACGCTCAGGCACCAGTTGATTTGAAAGAAAATGATGAACAACCCCTTTCATCACCAAAGCAGGATTTCCTTTTTTTTAATCTTAGACAATCGCTTTAAAGCTTATCAATATAACCATTACAATAGGAACAAACAGTTGTGCAGAACTGTTTATTATGAAAAAAGGTAAGATATACAATATTGTTTTATCAACATAATTTAACTGTAGCAAAAAAAAATGCCATTTCACCAAAACAAACAAGCCTTATGGTCTGTATGCTCGGCAAGATCCCAACCAATACAACCTAACCAACCTAAATATTGAACCGTTAACAAAACATTAATTTCCCAAAATGCTACTAAGCAACACTTCACAGTGCGTCTCTTGGCAAAAATTCTTGCCGACAGTCTATAGCTAGACAAGCAAAAGGTTGCTTCTTCATCTAACCCGACAGGGGTCGTAATACTTTAAGCTCAGAAATTGTTGCTGATAAATTCTTAGAAAATGTTGAAAACGAAGCCAAGTCTACTGACAGAAAGCCAATGAGAGACGGGGGGGGAGGGGGGTAGATCTTCCATCGTACAAGGGCAACTCTTCGTAACGAGACCTCAGCAGGCGATCTTCTGCTGAAACTTGATACTTGTGGAATAAGGTAAATCTTCATTCTGAAGGACTTTGATGTTTAATAATTATACAAGTTGTATAGCATACATAAAACTGTACAAAAAAAAAAAAAAGAACATTGTAGGAAAACATCAAGAATCCGCTTTATAATATGGAAACCATCTCCTCCAGCAAAATAAAAAAATGCTGACTATGTATCTGTATTCGGTACAGTACTTTAACTCTGGCCGCGGTTTGCAAAAAAAGTGACTGAAGAATCCCCCAGATGACACTTCACTTTTCCAGGCTTATAAATTCTTTTATCCATATTTCACAGTACAAACAATACGAATTTTTTAGTTTTTTTTTTCCACTTTAGAGCTCTTAAAAATAAACCAAACAAATATGAAGAGCCGTGGCCTGGGTGCAGAAGACGTCGCATCTTTGTCTCTGCGGTTAAAGTCAAGGTAAAAACTAAAAACTAAAAAGGAACGTAAACAGAGCACTGCCCCCTGGGTAAGGGACAGATCTCATCCCACAGTCACAAATCTGCTTCCTTTGCTCAGCGGCTGAGACAGTCTTTGTTCTTTCAGGATCTTGAAGCGCTCATTAAGTGTGATTCCAGTCTGGTAAAGAGAGTAAAACTCAATGACGACAAGTATAAATCCTTAATGTTAAAGTGTCACTGTCGTATTTTATTTATTTATTAATTTTTTTTGCAGAAATCAATAGTACAGGCGATTTTAAGAAACTTTGTAATTGGGTTTATTAGGCAAATATGCCATTATCTGCATTCAAAGAGACTTTTCCCAGCCCCCCCCCCCCCATTCACAGCTCATTGTCAGGAAATCTCGACTCTTTTACATAAGTCGAGCCCTGTGTAACCTATGGAGAGAGGGGGAGGAAGATTAGTCGCCAGTTGGAGCAGTGTGAAAGCCGGTATTCAGAGGTCAGAAAGGTGAGTGCTGACTTCAGAGGAGATAGTCCGGTGATGTAGCTGTAAATTAACTCTTTGTTGTCCTGTTTTGGTGCCTCATCTCCCTCCACTCTCCATAAAAAACTATGAAGACAGGGGGGAGAGCTGCAAACTTCTTTTTCATGATAAAAATGCATTTTTCTGCTAATAAACCCAATTACAAAGTTTCTTAAAATCCCCTGTAATATTGATTTCTGCAAAAAAAAAAAAATTAAAGACAGGTACACTTTAATGTCAGAAATAAAATCAATTCAGGAGAGGAAAGAAAAAGCTTCTATATAGAAAATAGTTACCTGTTTAGCAACACTGTTTATATCAAAGTCTAGAGGGACACCCTTGGGAACCTTTGCTTCTGCACCCTCCTTTTTCAACAAGAAAGGCAATGGGGGTCTCGGCAACATTGTTCCCATACTGCTGCACAACATAAAGCACAAAACAATAAAGCAGTAGACAATAAATCCGGCCACAGAAATGACAGAACAAAGAGGTAACATACCACTACTATCGGTTTACTAAAACCTAATTTACCTTGGTACAGCAGAAGGATTACCAAAGGAAACAGTGAGAAGGCCACTTCTGTTCATAGAAGTCCTCCACCTAAGAATATAAAGGAATTCATAAAACTATTACATCAACTATTACATCAATAACCAGAAACTACTACATTTGCACAGCAGAGAGAGACAAAACCATGAACAAACCTCAAAATGTATTGCTAAGCTTGAAGGGACAGATTCACATGTAAGAGATGAGCAAATTTACAGTAATAACCTTGTTATCTCTGCAATCCGCTCATCAGCCGGCTTCCTTTTAACTCCCTGCCGCTCCTCCCTGGGTGCTGGGAAACCTGGATCTAGTCCAGGGAAACTTCTCCTAGTTTCTCAGAACTGGGTCCAGCTTTTCCCAGCACCTAGGAAGGAGCGGCACCCAGAGCAGCACTAAGTTGAAAGGCAGCCGGCTGATGAGTGGATTGCAGAGATAAAGCGCTTCACTTCATTATTAGGCCTCGTTCACATGTTCAGTGATTTTTATGGGCTGCAAAACCTTTGCAATCTTTTCTCAGTGATCCATGGAAAATCATTCGTATTTGCATCCGAAATTGCATCCATTTGCATATACATAAAATGTGAACAGTATTAGATTCACGTTTTTCACGCACATCACAGATGTGAAAACACGGATCCCATAGACTTATATTGCTAATCCGTACTGCAATCACAATCCGCACTAGGACATGTCCTATTATGTTGCGGTATGGATTGCAGATCCGCATTAGAGCAGACTGTTTGAATAGCCCAACAGAAACCAATGGGCAAAAGGTTGATCGGTGATTGCAGATCCACAATAAAGGACAACTTTACAGGATGTGTGAATACGGCCTTACTGTAAATTTGCTCATCTATAATCAGGTCATATCTGAGAAAGGCAATTCTTGGAAAAGCCAGTAATTATACTCACGCATTACTTCTGTTCATGTCCTGAATGTCTTCATGATGATCACCCTCCATTCTTGCCTGCACCTAAAACAGAAGAAATAACGCTGCTTAATGCCTCATGTTCTGGAAAGTTGGAAGCACTGTACACTAGTCTAATGTTCCTTATTTTCTAGGTGGTGTTCCCCAAGCAGTAGAAAAGCATTTCTATGCAATTCTATCCCCCCTGGATGCACTTAAAAGCTGATGCCTGGAAACACATTACTAGCTGGTAGTCCCCAAAATCAGAAATTTGGGCAAACAAGGATTGGGACAGGTCACACTTAAAGGGAACCAATTGCTGCTAAAATGCCCAGAAGCTATACTTCTGCACGGCTTTCAAACATGTAACTGACACCTATGAGCTTTGCACATACCGCCTAAAAAGAAGTTTGTAAACGTCCTGTGCTATGTGTAAATTACCCTCAACAAATCATGTGGGAGTTCTACAGCGCCAAACTGTTTACGGATTGTTTTTGTTTAACCCAAGCCTTGCTGGGAAGTGCTTTCAAACTATTATACACTCTTCTGAAACTTTAGTTTCAATAACGGCCTCTTTATCATTAGGAATACCCCTGGACAGGATTTCTCCATTTCATCACTTGTCTGAACACTGCACACGTGCTGAATTGTTAAAGCGTTAAACGTTATGATTAGCAGAAATCCTACCTAGGGGCATTCCTAATGATGAAGAGGGCGGGGGGAAGCGACTAGAGATGAGCGAACCTGGAGCATGCTCGAGACCATCCGAACCCGAACAATCGGCATTTGATTAGCGGTGGCTGCTGAACTTGGATAAAGCCCTAAGGCTATGTGGAAAACATGGATATAGTCAGAAAGGAGTCACAGGCCTAGGGCATGGGTACTCTAGGCCACGCAATTTTTAAAGTTGTTTCTTTAGAACAATAACTGCATAACCTGTCGAACGGACCCCAGTACAAATATTGAATTAAAAGCAGCTATCCGAAGGTACAAGCATTTTTAAATTTATTTATTTTTTGGCCGGGGGGGGGGGGGGGGGAGGGGGTGTTCCTGCAACTCTCCTATAAGTCCTGGTATATCCACACAGTTTAAAAAGTCATTTGAATGCTGCTGTCAGTTTTCACAGTGGCATTTTAATAGTTAATTAGCTGGAATGGGCGATAGCTGCCGTGAGCCCTCTCTGTACCCCCTTAGCGGTACCATGACGAACCAGGAATGTCACGAGTTAAGAAGTAAAATAAGATTGAAAAAAACTAAAACAAATATAATGATGACTTTTAGATTCTTCTTATTATTCCAAATAAAATTACCTTCAAGCCTCTCCTAAGGAAATATGTGCTTTGCCGAGTGTCTCTCTGCTGCCTCATTCTCAGTCCACTTCTAAAAGTATTTCCATGAGAATAATTGCTGAAAAGATAAGTTACTAGATTACACAATTTGAAGATCAACTCTCATTCTGGCCAGTGAGTGAGTGTATATACACATGCTCCCTGCAGTCTCTGTTAGCCCTTGTGTTTCCCATCCTCTCCATTCCTGCTATAATGTGCCTGCACTCACACTCAGCTATACACACTGCTGCTATAATGTGCCTTCACTCACACTAAGCTATTCACACTGCTGTATAGAAAAGTTTCTGTCTCTGTCCTCCTGCACAGCTCTGTGATTCTCACCTCCTGATTGGTCCATGCTGAACACACACCCCTTCCCCACTGCTGTCATATGACCACACAGACCTCTGACAGCAGCCCTGCTTCTCTATTCTAGCCTGTTGTACTACGCTACTGCATTATGTAAATCTGCAGCTCCATCCTGTATCTACAAACTGCTGCTGTTTTTTCAGGTTTATGCAGTTACTATACATTATACTCCACATGCTGATTGCTATACTGTACAGTAACTTATATCACATATCCAGCTGTTTCTCATTGTTTGTTTCATCTGTTCTACATGTTATTTAGAATAAGAAATAATTATTTTTGGGGTGTGGAACCAATTGTCTGCATTTCAGTGATTCCTTATGGGAAAATTTGCTTTTGTCTAAGAGTGGATTTGGATTACAAGAACGGTCCCAGAACAAATTCTGCTCGTAATCCAAGGCACCACTGTATTTATTTGAATTTTTTTAACGTTATTTATTAGCCAAAACCAGAAGTGGAATTGACAAAGAAAAAGATATATTTTAGATCTACTCCTCATTTTTGCTAAACATACTGTGTGTGAACCCAGCATACACATACAAGCAAGTAAAAATTTTACAAAATGACATTGCCCATCATTTGAAATTTATATGCTAATAATCATTTGGGAAGTAAATATGGCTGATTGTTAGCCACTTCACTTCTACCATAAAAAAGCCCAACTAGTTGCAGCTAGACCACCACTAGAATTGCATATGAGCCACAACTGTAGACACGGCTATGAAAAAAACTCTCTCAGAATTCATCAGGCAAAGTCTTCCTCCCTACGATAAATAATGACATACCTTTCATTTTTGTAGTTAGCAAAACCATCAGTTTATCAAAGACGCTACCTGTGCCGGAGATCGACGAACCTCTCCTGGGCAGTCCAGCGTCTCATCGGAGAGGCTCGGAGATGCTTGGCTGCCGATAGAGCTTTGGGAAAAAGAGAGAGGCGCCGGAAGTTCCCGAAGCCTCTCTCATTCTCCCGAAGCTCTGCCAGCAGCCGAGCGTCTCTGAGCCTCTCCGATGAGACACTCGGCTGCCCAGGAAAGGTTCGTCGATCTCAGTCTCCAGCGCAGATAGTGTACGTCACACTGCCTGCGCAGGGAACAGTACGGGAAGCGCTCCGATGCCGGGAACGAGCCCCGGTTTAGTTAAATGTTTTTTTTTTTTTTTTTTTTATAGTGGTCGCCCCAAATGGTGGAGATGGGGCCATTTTTTAGCCCCCCCACCGTATGGGGCGACCATACTCAGCGTATAAGACGACCCCCAACTCCTAAGAAGTTTTTTGGGGGGGTTAAAAAGTCGTCTTATACGCCAGAAAATACGGTAATTATAAGTCCAAAATTGAACTTACCTATTAAAGGGATACCTGTGCAGTGTCGGTGAAGACTTGTTTGCCAAATCCATGGGTCCTGAAAAGTTCATTCTGCTTCTGAAAGGTGGCCGCTGAGGTGCTGAATTCTACAAAAAAAAAAAAAAAAAAAAAAAAAAAAAAGATATGAAGTGGGACCAGCAAAGAGACACAAATCAACGTCAACTTGACAGCTGTTTTTTAGTTTATAAATTCTCAATGGTACAAGACATCAGGCTGGTATCTAGCAGAGAAATATGTTGGGAGCTCATCTGACGGACACAAACAGAATGAAGCAGAGCAAATTCCTATTTATTTGCTGTTAAATGGCGGCCATTAACTACATTTCAACAGTGTGTGAACATAGCCCTTCTGTGTTTTCAACCCACTCCTAGTTTTGGTTGAAAAACACTGAGTAAAATACTAAGCAAAAATACTGTGTGGGAACATAGCCTAAGGGTGCGTTGACACGTACAGGATCTGCAGCAGATTTGATACTGTAGATTTGCTTTGAATCTGTAACTTCTGCTGCAAATCCTGTACGTGTGAATGCACTCTAAGGCATCTTTCACACATCTGTTTGTTTTTAAGGATGAAAATCTGGGTGCACTAATTTTTATCCGCAATCCGCTTGGTGATGTCATAAAAAATGGATCCGTGATACGGATGGTTTTGCGGATTGCAATGTATTCTTTGCAAATTTTGCACTCTCCATGGAATTCTATGGGGGTGTCCAGTCCGTAATTATGGACTGTATTACAACATGTCCTATTCTTTGCGGATTACGAATGGGCAAATTAGCTGGATGTACAAATAGCACCAAAGAAAATAATGGGTTGTAATTAGAGATGAGTCAACTGGGTTCGGGTTCGAGTCCATCCAAACCCGATTGTTCGGTATTTGATTAGTGACGGTTGCTGAACTTGGATAAAGCTCTAAGGTTGTCTGGAAAACATGGATACAGCCAATGACTATATCCATGTTTTCCACATAGACTTAGGGCTTTATCCAACTTCAGCAGCCACCGCTAATCAAATGCCGAAAGTTCGGGTTCGGATGGATTCAAGGTTCTCTCAGCCTTAGTTATAATTGACTCCATACTTCCTGGTTCCTAAAAACAGATGAAAAATACTGAAGTGTGAATAAGTACTTAAACTATAAGGGAGGTGAACATTTTTTCCTATTTTGTTTTGTTGTTGTTGTTACCCTTACATGAAGTGAACGATTCAAAGGACTAACTCCACTCCAAGAGGACATCCTACGCAACGCTGTCTTGGCACCATATGGGCGCTTGTGCACTCCCATGTTACCAGCACCTACAAAAAAAAAACAAAAACAAAACAATGACGACCAATGAAATCCTACAACCATTTATACAATCAACGTACCACCACAATTTTACGTACCAGTCTGGCGTCGAGCACCCCACTTCCCTCTGTTGCTTCTAAATTTTGGGAAAAAATTTGTTTGTGCGCCTCCATTATACAACGCTTGGTTTTGCTGTTCTTGCTTATTTAACTTGATAATGTCATCTGCGGGAAAGAAGTGGTTAAAATGGATAAGAATCAACATTTCCCCCTTGGGATAAAGCAATTTAATTTGGAATAAACCCCTAATGTAAAACACTTTGGAAGTACCCCAGAGTATGCTGACAGGTTGGATTTTACTAAGCCAATCCTTGGTTCCTCCAGATATAGGGGCTGCTAAACATGTCTAGTGTCACTTACCTAACTTTCCCTACTGAAAACAAATGACGCCCATACAGAATTAGGCAACACCACAGTGTGAGGTATTACTTACAGACATGACACTGGTCTCACAGCAGGAAGGGGCTGAACCTGAGGAGTCCTGCTTCAAGGAGCAAGATGAATGACCAGCAATGGGGGACGCCTGGGACAGACAGGCGGCGGACTACAGGATGATGCCCTATAACGCTCCGCAAAGGGTCGCAAAGAAGTCTTCTAACCGCTAATAATAAACACCAGATTCACGCACTGATGAGCGTGCATTTTGGAGGGCATGATATCACACAATATGTGTCGCAAACTACAAACAATGCACGACCATTGTTTTAATGGGAATACACACCCCAGTTCACACTGTGATAGTTCTTGAATAAGCCGTACAAATACACCAGAATAAGTGACACGGCTCTTAATCCATGCGACTTCCTGGGGAACGTGCGTCAGAGATGCAGGAGACCGACTAGCCTCACTGCATGGGTCTGATGCATCCATGACTGCCAATAAAGGGGGATTCCACCCAAACATAATATGTTGCCCCCAATGGTGAGACCAACAATTCCTTTCGTATGTGTTATTATCTATTCAGTCTCCTTTTCCCAGTTCTTTGCTGCTGCTTTTTGCTGAAGACACAAAAATCTGTGTGTGAGCCTTTTTCTCTGTCTCCCCCTCCCTTCTGAGACAGCTGACATAAACAAGTCCCTGACTGGCTTTATCTGCAACATTTTAGCTTCTTTGTAACGCTGGGAGGGTTATTCTGAGGTCAAGTTGCTGATGAACTCGCTGTGATAACCCTCCCAGCGTTACAGAGAAGCTACAATGTTGCAGAGTGTGGAAACTGATGGTGACCCAGCCATGTCCCCTGATTCCTGACAGGACCGTACACACTTGTGTACAAGCAGCAGGACCGTACACATAAATAGCAGGGGGAGATTCTTACAAGCCGCCCAGTCCTGTAGTGTGGGGACTTCCCCTCACATGTAGCATCAATGGGCAATGTGCCATACAGGAGCTTGGGAAAGCTGGATGCAATTCCAAGGAAAGGGGGCTGAACAGAGTATGTAACAACTTGACAGAATCCCTAAACCCTCCCTGACAGACGGGGACAGTCAGCTCTCCCTTACACACAACACGGGGACAGTCAGCTCTCCCTTACAAACACAACACGGGGACAGTCAGCTCTCCCTTACAAACACACACACACACGGGGACAGTCAGCTCTCCCTTACACACACACACGGGGACAGTCAGCTCTCCCTTACACACAACACGGGGACAGTCAGCTCTCCCTTACACACAACACGGGGACAGTCAGCTCTCCCTTACACACAACACGGGGACAGTCAGCTCTCCCTTACACACAACACGGGGACAGTCAGCTCTCCCTTACACACAACACGGGGACAGTCAGCTCTCCCTTACACACAACACGGGGACAGTCAGCTCTCCCTTACACACACACACAGTCAGCTCTCCCTTACACACACAGGGACAGTCAGCTCTCCCTTACACACACAGGGACAGTCAGCTCTCCCTTACACACACAGGGACAGTCAGCTCTCCCTTACACACACGGGGACAGTCAGCTCTCCCTTACACACATGGGGACAGTCAGCTCTCCCTTACACACAACACGGGGACAGTCAGCTCTCCCTTACACACACAGAGACAGTCAGCTCTCCCTTACACACACACACAGTCAGCTCTCCCTTACACACACACACACACACACACACACACACACACACACACACACAGGGACAGTCAGCCCTCCCTTACACACACAGTCAGCTCTCCCTTACACACACACAGGGACAGGCAGCTCTCCCTCACACTAGAGCTCAGTTACTCGGTGACAGGTTCCTTACCAAGCGACATATCAATCTTGTCAATGTCCATCATGTCGGATGTAGACGGCACCATCTTGGTCACCGCCAATACAACGCCTCCGGTAAAGGTCTATAGCGCCCCGTGTGCCTCTCAGCAGGCGATGAAAGTAAGTAGCTAACGATCCGTGACTAGGCCAGAGCAGCGCTCACAGAGGAACCTGCAGATCAGCTGACGTCCGGGCGTGACGTCACAGCGCTACGCTTCGGCCATCTTTGGAGAGGCAAGGAGCTGAGGTCACGTGGGGCACGTCGCTCTGCGGGAGGCGGGGACGCTGCGTGCAGTGTTACCTAGTGAGGGGAGCTTGGTCGGTTTCGCTTTGTACTCGGTCTCCTCTAAACAGCAATATTCTACAAACCTCCTATGGTCACAGTTGTCAAACTCACTCAGGCCCTCCCAGCTGTTACAAAACTACAATTCCCATCATGCCTAGACAGCCAAAGCTTTAGCTATCCAGGCATGATGGGAATTGTAGTTTTTCAACAGTTGGAGGGCCTGACTGAGTTTGACAACTGTGTGGTGAAACCCTTCCCCTCTTTGACATGGCTCCATTGAGTTGTGTCTCAATGGCCTATATGTGTCTATACAATGTATTACCGTATCTGTGCCGTTCTGCCTCACTGGTAGCTTATTGAAATCCATGAAGTGATGCCCTCTGTGCCAATTCACATTGTCTCCTGCTATCCCCCCTTAGGAGACAAATATTCTAAGCCTCTGTCTCACATTGTGTGTGTTTGCTGAGCACAGGCTGATGATGCAGACAGGGGGCAGGGCGTGATGTCACAGGAGGCGTGGCTGGATCCCCCAATCCCCTGAATGATTCACCATCTCTGACCGGCCAGAAGCAGGTGCAGCAACTTCACTGATTGTGCAAACCTCTGCAGTTAAAGCGACTCTGTACCCACAATTTAACCCCCCCAAAACCGCTTGTACCTTCAGATAGCTGCTTTTAATCCAAGACCTGTCCTGGGGTCCGTTCGGCAAGTGATGCAGTTATTGTCCTAAAAACAATTTTTAATCCTACAGCGCTGTGTCTAACGCCCGGGGCTTACAATTGTATATGCATTAGGCTGGCACACCCTCTCCGTCCTTCCTCCCCGCCCTCCTCAGCATTAGGAATGATCCAGGAACATTTACTGCTGTTTGAGCTTTGCACAGGTGTCTTAACGATCCAGCCCATGTTCATTATGCACACAGAAGGGGAATAGGAAGCAATCTGCCTGGAGCATTCCTAATGAGGAGGAGGGTGAGGAGGAAGGACAGAGAGGGTGTGCCAGCCTAATGCATATACAAATGTAAGCCCTGGCCGTTAGACACAGCGCTGCCGGATTAAAAGTAGTTTTTAAAACAATAACTGCATCCCCTGCCGAACGGACCCCAGGACAGATCTTGGATAAAAAGCGCTATCCGAAGGTACAACTGGTTTGGGGGGGACAGATTGTGGGTACAGCGTCACTTTAAATTCGGGCTTTGTTCACACATGTTGAAGTTTCATCGCAGTACTGCAGCATATTCACAAAAATGATGCAGTAATGAAATGATGCTAAACGGCAGAGAGGATCAGAGCCAGCACTGCCAATCCCACCTGGAGAAAAAACGAGGCATAAACAGTATATACCATGTAAGATAATATGGAATAAACTCCTTATTGTGGGGCTCAACTTCAAAGATAAAAGATGCTTGATTATAATATGTGCGTGGAGATGAAAAGAAAAAAAATTGAAATTAAATTCAAAAAGTTCTTTACTTTATTCTAATATCGGCATTACAGGAAGAGAACACATTGTGCTGTGTGGTGTTACAGGTAGAGAATACAGCGTGCTGTGCGGTGTTACAGGTAGAGAATACAGTGTGGTGTTACAGGTAGAGAATACAGTGTGCTGTGTGGTGTTACAGGTAGAGAATACAGCGTGCTGTGTGGTGTTACAGGTAGAGAATACAGTACTGTGTGGTGTTACAGGTAGAGAATACAGTGCTGTATGGTGTTACAGGTAGAGAATACAGTGTGGTGTTACAGGTAGAGAATACAGTGTGCTGTGCGGAGTTACAGGTAGAGAATACAGCGTGCTGCGTGGTGTTACAGGTAGAGAATACAGTGTGCTGTGTGGTGTTACAGGTAGAGAATACAGCGTGCTGTGTGGTGTTACAGGTAGAGAATACAGCGTGCTGTGTGGTGTTACAGGTAGAGAATACAGCGTGCTGTGTGGTGTTACAGGTAGAGAATACAGCGTGCTGTGTGGTGTTACAGGTAGAGAATACAGCGTGCTGTGTGGTGTTACAGGTAGAGAATACAGTGTGGTGTTACAGGTAGAGAATACAGTGTGGTGTTACAGGTAGAGAATACAGCGTGCTGTGTGGTGTTACAGGTAGAGAATACAGTGTGCTGTGTGGTGTTACAGGTAGAGAATACAGCGTGCTGTGTGGTGTTACAGGTAGAGAATACAGTGTGCTGTGTGGTGTTACAGGTAGAGAATACAGCGTGCTGTGTGGTGTTACTGGTAGAGAATACAGCGTGCTGTGTGGTGTTACAGGTAGAGAATACAGCGTGCTGTGTGGTGTTACAGGTATAGAATACAGTGTGCTGTGTGGTGTTACAGGTAGAGAATACAGCGTGCTGTGTGGTGTTACAGGTAGAGAATACAGTGTGCTGTGTGGGTGGGACTACAATGAAATGGTAAAGTATTGCAAATAATTCACACAATTCAATGTGTGAACACAGCTTAGATGTTCTGCAACAGATAAGGGAGAGGAATGGGCATTCTGGAGCCTGTAGTACTGTGTACAACTGCTCAACCAGGAAGTACAGCCACACAAAAAAAAAAAAACCCAAAGCAAATGGATTTTTGGTAGTTTCAAAACTGGGATAGACAGGTAATTAATGCTGTATGCTTCTGCAGAAGGTTCATTTCTTTTTTCCTCTACCTGGACTCAGAGATGCCTGCTGGAGGGCATTTTCCCCCTAGTTGTGATGACCTAGGGGAAAATGCCAGTACCGGCTGTTGGAATGGCTGCTCAGCCAATCAGTGACTGTAGTGGTGTCCATCAGCTAGGTCGTGACATCTGCAGCGCTGGAGATCCTGGAAAAAAACACATTTTATTTGGGGGGGGGGAGGTTGTTTTTACGCTGTTTGCGCTGAAGTAAAACTGTCTTGTTATATATGTTCCTCAAGTCGCTATGATTACAACGATATATAACATATATAACTTTTATTGTATTTGATGGCTTTTAAAAAATTAAAACCATTGTTAACAAATAAATGTTCCTTAAAATCGCTCTATTCCCAGGCTTATAGCGCTTTTATCCTTTGGTTTATGGGGCTGTCTGAGGTGTACTTTCTATCGGTACCTTGATTGCGCATATGCGACTTTTTTGATCGCTTTTTATTACAATTTTTCTGGATTTGATGCGACCAAAAATGCGCAATTTTGCACTTTAGGGGTTTTTTTGCGCTCACGCCATTTACCGTGAGAGATCAGGAATGTGATAAATTAATATTTTGGCTGATAACGCACGCGGCGATACCAAACATGTTTATTTATTTATTTTTAACATGGGAAAAGGGGGGTGATTCGAACTTTTATTAGGGGAGGGTTTTTTTCTATTAATAATAACACTTTTTTTTTTTTTTTACACTTATACTAGAAGTTCCCCTGGGGTTAGGGTTATTCCCCCTGGGGGACTTCTAGTATAAGGACACTGATCTCTCATTGAGATCTATGCAGTATGTTATACTGCATAGATCGATGAGATAGGCACTTTATTGTTTTCGGCTGCTGCAGCCGAAAGCAATACCTTGCCGAGCCGGGATCAGCGCTAATACGGCGCAGACCCCGCCACAGGTAAGAAGCAGGGAGCGAGTTTATGAACAAGAATCGTTCCATAGAATAGGGCCTTAAGATGGGCGTGATCCCTGACTTGCACTACATCATACATCGTTTAATCATTTGGACATTTCATGTGACACAGATCGGAGTTCCATAAATAGTGGCCTCATTTCTGATCGTACAACATTCCTTTAGAAGGGAGATGTAATCAAAACGCATGTCGGTGAGACGGAGCAGCTGTAACAGCTCTATAGAACCTCCCACAACTCAGGAGTTTATTAAGATTAATAATTTGATAAGACTGGAAAGGAATGTACACCTCGGGACTGCCTAGTAGGGCACTATGGGAATGTTGTAGAAACCCCATGCAGCTCTCTCTTAATCAGATGGCAGCCACTAATTTGCACCTATAGGTGGAGATTTATCAAACATGGTGTAAAGTGAAACTGGCTCAGTTGCCCCTAGCAACCAATCAGATTCCACCTTTCATTTTCCAAAGAGTCTGTGACTGTGAAAATGTGTCAAATAAAGTGTTCAATAAAACTTCTTATAAAAAAAAAAAAAGACAGCTCTATACTATACATGGGTAAGATTTCTTTTTAGCTCATTGAATTTTGTATTAATCTTAAAAAACTTGTCATATAGACCTTTACTACACATGGTATCTGTGCTTAGATAAGTTAAAAGGAGAAGTCCGGTGAAAATTTTTATCAAACAAGGCCGCTTCTGCCATGAGGCGGAATGAGTATTCCGCCTCAGGCAGCAGATTCTGCGTCCCTGCAGGGGGCGGCAAGATCTTCACCGCTGTCCTTTTAGTTATGTTTAACTTAGCTAAAATGACAGCAGCAGTCACGGCCTCACCACTTACCACACATCTTGCCGCCCGCTCTCCCCGGCATTCCCACGTACCGCCGCGTACCACCCAGCAGCCTTGTCCCTGATTGGTTGCGTGCGTGCATGCGCTGCAGCCATCCACCGCGGCGCTACGCAGCTGCACTCTCCAGGAAGTGTTGCCCTGCGCTCTGGTAAGTGCCGGGGGAGGGTGGTGCGTGATGGTGCGGCCGGTTATGTGTTTGCAAGCATGGGCCCGGGGGGGGTTTTATGCCTCAGGCGGCATAAAGCCTGGAAACAGCCCTGTTATTAAAGTATTGTATTGCCCCAAGAGTTATACAAATTACCAATATACACTTAAAGGGGTGCTCCAGCCTGGGGGCTTTTTTTTTTGGGGGGGGGGGGGGGGGGGGAGGTGGCTGAAATAAAAGACGTCCACTTACCTCCCTGGTTCTAGCGGCGGGTCCTGCATCACGGCGCTCCTGTGCCAGGTTCCCAGCCGCTTCCTGGTGTCTGACACCGCCCGAGACGCTACGTATGCTCGAATTCCCCCTCCTTCACTGAGTGGCTGAGCGGCCCTGAGACGTAGCGTCTCGGGCGGCGTCAGACACCAGGAAGCGGCCGGGAACCGTGCACCGGAGCGCCGTGATGCGGAACCCGCCGCTGGAAGCGGGGAGGTAAGTGGACGTCTTTTATTTCAGCCACCTCCTCCCCGGTCCCTCCAAAAAAGTAACCCCAGGCTGGATAACCCCTTTAATATGGGAAATGCTTATAAAGTGCTTTTTTCCCTGCACTTACTACTGCATCAAGGCTTCACTTCCTGGATAAAATGGTGATGTCACGACCCGACCCAGAGCTGTGCGGGCTGTGGCTGCTGGAGAGGATGATGGCAGAGGGATGCTCAGTGTCCCTCCAGAGCCCTGTGTCCCTCAGTGTCCCCCTGCCATCATCCTCTCCAGCAGCCACAGCCTGCACAGCTCTGGGAGTTAGGTCGTGACATCACCATTTTATCCAGGAAATGACATCACCATGGTATCCAGGAAATGACATCACCATGGTATACAGGAAGTGAAGCCTTGATGCAGTAATAGGTGCAGGGAAAAAAAGCACTTTATAAGCATTTCTTGTAATAAGTGTATATTGGTGATTTATATAACTTTTGGGCGGCAATACAATACTTTAATAAAAATTTTCGTTGGACTTCTCCTTTAACAAATAAACTAAATTTTTGCCTCTGTTTTGTTTAACTGTCTTACTCCACCTAATGAAGTACAGAATATTTCAGAAGCACAGAGGCATGGTATTGCATAAAGGGTGCAGGCCCTACCCCTGTAAAAAAAAAAAAAAAAAAATAATACTGTAATTTACACTAGAACACACTTTGTTTTTAGGTTTTCATAATAAACCTTTATGGGAGTATGCAGAAGCCTTACCCTAAAAATAATGTCAACAATAGGTGTCAGGATACAGATTATTTATTACATGGTTTAAAGTAGTGTCTTAAAGTGTTTTTGTTTTTTTTTTGCAAAAATAAATAGTAAAAACGATTTTAGGAAATGTTGTAAGGTTTTATTTAACTTAAGTGTTTTCTTCTGTACTCAATAAGCTTTTCTGCATCTTTCCACCTCACTTATCTGTGTCCATTATGGTCTATGGAGAGGGTAGGGGGTCAAGGGGGGGGGGGGGAGAAGGGAGAGGAGACAAACAGCTTGTGTATAGCAGAGAGCCCAACATCCTGCAATCTTATATCACTGAGTTCACAGATAAGCACTGATCAGTCTGACCTGTGAATCCACTGTGTGCATAGACACACAGTCTCCAAAATGCACCAGGTGGCTCTCTCCTCTTCCTGCTCACTCATCCCCCTTGGCCCCTCTCCTCTCCATAGGCTATCATGGACACAGCAGAGCCAGTCTTCACTTTGCTTCACTGAAATAAAGACAGATTTGCCTGTATTGAACAGATAAGGGGGGAGGGGGGGGGGCAGTAGGAAAACAGCTTTTTGAGTACAGAAGGAAACTCTTTTGCTTAATAAAACCTATTACATAGTTTCTTTAAACTGCTTGTACTATTGATTTCTGCAAAAAATAGAAAGTTTAAAAATTAAAATGACATACTTTAACATATCAATTGCACCAAGCAACCGAGACATAAGAGGCCAGATAGAAAAATAAAAGTTTATTTTACTGTATGATCACAGTATACAGCACTCAAGGTATAAACACAAGAACAGGAAAAATCACCATTTATAGCAGCTTGTTTTTTGTTTTTTAAATTATTGGTGGCAGTCTCGCTTCAGGTTCTCGGTTAGTGCTAAACCTGTCATGTATTTAGTTTAATACCCTGTCTGCCAGTTTACAAAAAATGTTTCCAGAAAAATCAGTAAAACAGATTATTTTTTGGTCATCTTGTTAAGGTCAGATGGCTTTCTACTTCATCAGCGATATAACGGAAACCTAAAAATAAAAAAAACAAGCCAAAAATATTAACATGCTGCTAGTGTACATTCAAACAGTACTAAACCCTTTCCCTGACATACATCTTGGGCCTTAGAGGGGAAGTCTCACAAAAGTGAAAAAAAAAAAAAGACAGAGGGGGAGCAGGAAAATAATTAACAATTTTAACTTCCCTATCCTTGTGCCCAGTAGCACCACTCTGGAGTCCCATTCACAGCCACTGATGTCCTGCAGCTCTCCTACCTGCAACGTCAAGTACCCGGCTGAGTGACTGCCTGCTCAGCCAATCAGGAACTGTGGCGTTGCACCACCATAGTCACTGACTGGCTAAGCAGCCAATTGCCCAGCCAGGCCATGACCTTGCAGCTAGAAGAGCTGGGTACCTGGTTTACAGCAGAAGTTGACATCCGGCAGCGGTAATCGGGACCCTGCCTGTTTTTTTTTCTTCTTGGGACTTCACCCCACACCCTCACCAATCAGCTGTTCCGATAAGTCACTGCACCCACATACAGCCAACTGTGCCTGAATCCCCTAATCGCCCACTGTGTTGTGCTGGTGCAGATTAAAACAGTAGATGGCTTCTAGCACTGTTCACTGTGCATAAGGGCTGGTGCAGCTTCTTCCCTGTTTAGACATTGATGGCCTATCCTGCGGAAACACATGCTAAGACAGATAACTTTTTTTTTCGTTATTTTTCCCCTGGCAAGTAAGGGCCAATTCTTTACAGGAAAATGTGTAGTTTTTATACGTACCAATTTGAAATACCTATGACTTTTTGATTATTTTATTTTTAGAGGAGATGGATTAAAAAAAAAAAAAATACAGCATTATACTGGCTTTGTTTTTCTTTTCAGCGTTTACTGTGCAACACATAAGAAGAATGAAAGCAATGTTTTCTGCACTCTTGGTGGTTATAATGGGAGTCCAGTTGTGAGTATGCAGAGAAAACAGCCCCTTCTTTAAAAACACAGTGGGCTGGAATAAGTACCCTTAAAGGGAATCTGTCAGCACCCGGGCCCTACCTGAGATGGTAACCATGTGCTGTAGCTGACAGTCCCCTAGTGAGCATGGCACCTTTTGGTAATTTATCCGTGGAGTGGATTATGTACAATCATGGGTCTCCAACTGTAATCAAGATTCAAAGAGGAGTTGTAGCTCAGAGTTTGTGCCACACTCTGGCACACTTCACCACTGCTTCCTCCTCCCTCTCCTACATGAATAATCTCTGTTCCCCGGCCTTCTGCACACTCAAGCTGTCAGACAGTAACTCTGAGTGTTTATTTAAGACATAAACTGCCTTTAGAGTACTGATCAACAATCAGATGTTGTTGTGTTGAAGCTGTGGTCTAGGCATAAATCACTTGTTTAGAGACCAATGACAGTCTTTTTTTCTGGGTTTAATTCCCTGATGGAACTGAAATGTAGTTATTTTTTTCCTTTTACTCATCATTATATTAAAAAAAACAACTGGATTTTAAACCTAATTTGGACCAGATGGGGAATTCCTTGCACTTTTAGGCTATGTTCACACTACGTAAAAGTACGGCCGTGGTTGCCATCGGCAAAAGTCCAGGCAGAGACCGGTCTCTTCCGGTGTGTGAGCATAGCCTTAAATATTATACAATGGTAAGAAGAAAAAAAAATAACTACATTTAATTTCAAAAAAAGAAAAGCTGTCACTGGTCTCTTTACAAGCGATTCACCCCTAAACCACAGCTCCAACACAGCTACAGCTAATTGCAGATTAGTCCTCTGTAGGCAGCTTATGTCTGTAATAAACACTCAAATACACTGGTTGGCAGCTTGAGAGAGCAGGAGGCTGGACAGCAGAGAATATTCATGAAAAAGAGGGAGGAGAAAGCTGTGGGACTGGCAACTACAGCACACTGTCAGCACCTCAGGTTGGCAGGGGCGGATTAACTTTACCATAAGCCCCGGGCTGTTCACCAAACCTGGGCCCCCCCAACCCACTGTAACTATGGCAGCACTAGCGTAATGTTCATAGTACAGGATAGATAATGTCATGATGCCCTGAATTTTGCAAAATTGCTGTAAAAAAAAGCAATGATTATTTGCAAATCGTGGCAGAAAGTCTTTTTGGGTGGCCATGGGCCCCCAGGAGCTTGGGGCCCTGGGCTACCGCCCGAAACGGACCTATTATAATCCTCTACTGCGGGTAGGGCCTGGGTGCTGGTAGATTCTCTTTAATGACCTGCTAATAAAGGCATATGGAAGGGTCATTGAGAGTGCTCAGAACCCACAGGTCTATAGATATAACTGAAAGAAGCATGTGGTTTAGCATTTCAGTCCCAGTATCTGTGATCTCTGTCTCACTGCAGAAGATGGGCTCCATTGTAAATCTATAGAACCTGTTTCACACAGAGAAGGAGGTCACACGAAGCCAGGGAGAGGAATGCTAAGCCACTCACTTCTATCGGCTATATCTAAAGAGCGGTGGAATACTGAATAAGTCAAAAGTTTTTTTTTTTGTTTTTTTTTTTATAATGACAGGGACACTAAGTTTTTATTATCATAATACGAAAGTCAGTACTCTGATCTTTAAACATGCAGATCACAGGTGAGTGGTAGATTCTTTTTCTAAGAAATAACTGTACTGACGCAATTTAGTGAGAACAACTTAGGGTCTGTTTATACCTGCAATAGTTATATTCCTTAAAGCATAACTGTCATTAAAATGTCATTTTTCAGAAATCAATTACTATCAATAGTACAAGTGATTTTAAGAAACTCTGTAATAGGTTTTATTAAGCAAAAGAGTTTTCTTCTGTACTAAAAACACAGTTTTCCTACCTCCCCCCTCACTTCAGAAAAAGCAAGATTTCTGTGTCCAATATGCTGTATGGAGGGGTTGAGGGGGATGAGGGAGCACAGGTAGGAGAAAAGCAGGGCTGTACAAAGAAACATCCTGCAATCTTCTCTCACTAAGCTCCCAGATAAGCAGTGACCTTTTTGACCTGTGAATCCAGTGTTTTATGCGCTAAAACAGTCTCCAAACTGTACAAATTCTCGTCTCCTCTTCCTGCTCACTAATCCCCATTGGCCCCTCCCCCCTCCATAGGTTATAATGGACTCAGCAAACCGGTCTTCACTCTGCTTCTCTGTAATGATGACGGCTTTGCCTGATAATGAGCAGATAAGAAAAATAAAACCTATTCCATAGTTTCTTAAAATCACTTGTACTACTGATTTCTGCAATAAAACTTTCAATGACAGTTGCACTTTAAGGTTACCTCCCAGTTGCTTTTTGATGGTTAGCATGGCATGTTGTAATTTTGTGTTCAGCAAGAATGCTGACAGATGCCACACATACCTCCTGTACGTCAATAGAAAAAAAAAAGTCTTAATGGATTATGACATAGCATGCTAACAGATAACCATCGTGGTTTCTGTAAAAACTGAAAACATGATGCAAGTATGAACATTAAACACAGCTAGGTCTTCTTAATTATTATAAAGTTATTTATACGCCAAATGATTTACTGACCTCTTTCAGGATGTGCCCCAGAGTCTCTTCACTCTTTATAGGTTTCCTGTGCAAATACAAAAGTTATGATAAAGAAAAAAAAGAAAAACTTTTAGAAAGTCGTCAGATGACATGCATCCTGCACTTACCTCTCAGTCTTGGTAGAGATGAATATTGAGAATTTACACTCCTGGTCGGGAAGGTAAGTAGAAGGCACAACGATATATTGTCCAGGGGCAAGTTCACTGGCTTTTGACACTTCCAAAGAGTGACTATGTGGAATACAGCTGGAACACGGCTCTTGTGAAAATGGACAGAAGCTGCCATCAGCTGGTGCCTAAGGGCAAATTTAAAAATAAATTATTCAAATGTGTCTAAATTATATGTAAGTGTCACTGCACAGCCCTTGCCATGTAATAAGCTCAGTAAACGAGCACCGATCGGGCCGCCATAGGCCCCTATAATAGGACCCTAAGAAACTAGATGCCTCACCAAGTACACATGAAATCCAATGGCATGGCACTGATTCTCCTGGCTGTGCTGGCGCAGTGTCACCTTTACCATTCGGGAATTAGGGGGCACACAAAAAGTAATGGCTGGGTTGAGATGGTAAGACGAAAAGTTCCTGCTGCCTCCTGCACTGTTATTTTTCTTCCATTCTCCTTTAAGCTCCAGTGTTTCCCATATTCCAGGTATTACATCTTCACTTGCCCTCCGTACAGGCTGATTGGAGGGTAATTCACTAAATCAGTAGAGGGGAAACAAATTAAATAAATTAGTGTCCAAAACAAAAAATGCACTATAAGAAAAGGATCCTGCCGGCTCCAATAACTAGCCCCTAATTTAACCCCTTAGCGACCCATGACGTATCTAATACGTCATGGCGCCGCGGGGGGTGTTCAGAGCGGGGTCCCGCCGGGACCCCGCTCTAAACGGCGCTGATCCCGGCTGACACGTGCAGCCGGGCAGTGCCTCTGTTAGCCGGCGCGGGTCCCGTTGCTGCGCCGGCTAATTAAGCACTTCAATGCAGCTGTCAAACCTGACAGCTGCATTGAAGGGCTTCAGACATCACATCCCTGGTGTCTAGTGGCACGGATCTCCCTCCCGCGATGTGATCGCGGGGGGGAGATCCGTTCTTCTGGCCGTGCCGGGCCTCAGCGTCGGAATGACGCTGATCCCGGCTCGGCAATAGATTGCTATGGCCTGCAGCAGGCCATAGCAATCTATGACCGATCTCATGGATCTTTGCTGTGTATATACACAGCATTGATCTCTATGAGAGATCATTGCTGTGTATATACAAGCCCCCCAGGGGGGCTTCTAGTCCATGTAAAAAAAAAAGTAAAAAAGTGTTTTTATTAATAAAAAATCCCCTCCCCTAATAAAAGTCCAAATCACCCCCCTTTTCCCATTTTATAAATATAAATTAATAAATAAATAAACATATTTAGTATCGCCGCGCACGTAATCGCCCGAACTATTAATTAATCACATTCCTGATCTCGCACGGTAAACGGCGTAAGCGCAAAAAAATTCCAAAGTGCAAAATTGCGCATTTTTGGTCGCATCAAATCCAGAAAAAATGTAATAAAAAGCGATCAAAAAGTTGTATATGCGCAATCAAGGTACCGATAGAAAGAACACATCATGGCGCAAAAACTGACACCTCACACAGCCCCATAGACCAAAGGATAAAAGCGCTATAAGCCTGGGAATGGAGCGATTTTAAGTGACATATATTTGTTAACAATGGTTTGAATTTTTTACAGGCCATCCGATACAATATAAGTTATACATGTTATATATCATAGTAATCGTAACGACTTGAGGAACATGCATAACAAGTCAGTTTTACCATAGGGCGAACGGCGTAAATGCAAAACTCCCCGAAATCAAAACAAATTCGTTTTTTTTTCAATTTGACAGCGCAAATGATTTTTTTTCGGTTTCACAACATATTTTATGGAAAAATTATGCCTGTAATTGCAAAGTACAATTGGTTTCGCAAAAAATAAGCACTCATATAAGTCTCTAGGTGAAAAAATGCAAGCGCTATGGACTTTTAAACATAAAATGGAAAAAGCAAAAGCGCAAAAACGAAAATTGGCTTGGACCTTAAGGGGTTAATGGCTAACTGGGAACTAGAGCTATATGCACACAAAGACAATAAAGAATTATAACAATCATCTTGCCTGCAATTGCAATGGCTGCATAGCAATGAGGTCGGTCTGACTAGGATGGCGTTCTGCATTTCTTAGCAATAATGCATATTATTCATTTACTAATGATAGAACACAACAACTTACATATACAGTGGAGGCCTGTGAGTTGTATCACATGTAAGGTATTTATATTAGAACCCCATAAGGTTTTAAAGCCCTATTACACCAAGCGATAATCGTCCCCATTTGGACGATAATGGCTTGGTGTAATAGCTACGATTAAAAGGCAACGATCAGCCGACATACATGATGTCGGCTGATCCTTGTCTTTCAACACATTGAAAAGAACCCCCCAAAAACGATAGCGACAGTCTGCTGCAGCTCCCTGCGGACCCTCTGCTCTTACCCGCTCACTGTTGGAAATAGCAGCGACAGCAAGCAGGGAATGAGGAGCAAGAGAATGCTGACCAGACAGATCAGTGCTTGCTTAATCCTCCAGATCAGGCTGTGTATTAGGGCCCTAACACTTTATTTGGTAACATTGGACGAAACTACAGTAAGTTTGTCATATGAATGCCCTTTTCATTAAAGTGTAAGTGTCATTTAAATTTTTTTGGCAGAAAATCAATAGTACAGGTGATTTTAAAAAAACTCTGTTATAGGTTTTATTAGGCAAAGAAAAAAAGGCTCTTTCTGTACCCGAAAAGCTGTTTTCCAGCCTCCCCCCTTACATCTTAATTGTTCATTATCAGGCAAAGCCATCTTTATTACAGAGGAGCAAAGTGAAGACAGGTTTTGAAGACGAGTCCATTATAACCTATAGGGTCGAGGGGGATGAGTAAGAAGGTAGAGCAGAGAAGCGACCTTGCCGTTTGGGAGACTGTCTTGGCACATAAAACACTGGATCCACAGGTCAAAAAGGTCACTGCTTGGGGTTTCCTCAGTGTTCGAATGTTCGATTACAAGTGCTTTGTTTGGCATAATGGATAATTGTTGTACCCGCAATGTCTTTGTAACATTTGTGTGTGATGTGGTTTTTATTTATTTTTTTTGTAAAAAATGTAATTATAAATAAAGATTTGAAAGAAAAAGGTCACTGCTTATCTGGGATCTTGGTGAGAGAAGATTGCAGGATGAAGTGTTTTGCAGGGCTGCCTTTTCTCCTCTCCATGCTCTCTCATCCCCCTTCGGCCCCTCCCCCCTCTATAGACCATAATGGACACACAAATCCTGCTTCTTCTGAAGCAAGGGGGGAGGGGGGGAGGAAAACAGCTTTTTGAGTACAGAGGGAAACTCTTTTGCTTAATAAAACCGATTACAGAGTTTCTTAAAATCACTTGAACTATTAATATTTATTGATTTTGACATTTAAATGACAGTTGCGCTTAAACTTGAATTCATGAGTCATAATGGGCTATAAAGGTTGTTCAATCTAACCTGAGAGTAATGGGTCCACTGGAAAGCACACGAAATAAAAAATCCCCTTCTGTGTCCCTGAGAAATGTGCTGGGGATAAGCAGATAGTATCCTGGAGACAACTGGCATCGGAGATGCAGCTGTCTATCATAACTGTGTGAGGAGGTGCCAGCCACAGGCGGTGCCAGAACGGTCTTCTGAAGGTTAAAGCGGCGTTTTTCCACCTAGAGACAAGACAAAAAAAATTAAAGATGGCTTATGTATTCTAAAGTATATAAAGTCAAACCTGTAACAAAATTGGGAAGAGTGTGGGGATTACATATACATTAAGGCCCTTAAAGGGAATCAAACATCAGGGAATCACTGCTATTACCACTGCAAGTTATCAAAAGTGTAAAGGATATGCATTTAGGATTACCTGTTGACAGCTAGTTGTCTAGGTCGCCGACCACTGCTCTGCTCTAAATGCAGTGGTTTGGCTGGTGTATATGTTGCAGTGAAATGATAGAATCCAGTGATTTGATCAAATCCCGGGAAATAATGGATTGAACGCGCCGTTCCATAATTTCCCTAGGTGGGGGGCGGACAGGAACTCCTGCCAGGCATATGACGGCGGAGGCGGACGGGAGGAGCAGAGCAGCACACCTCCTCACCAGGCATATGGCGGCAAGGCGGACAGGGGAGCAGAGCGGCACACCTCCCGGCAGGTATATGGCGGAAGGTGGACAGGACCTGGGGCGGATGGGGAGCAGAGCTGTACACCTCCCAGCAGGCATACGGTGTTGGGGCGGACTGGGAGCAGAGTGGACAGGACGGGGGAGCAGGAGGAGTGTCGCAGGGCAGGGTGGATGGGGAGCGGAGTGGCACACCTCCCGGCAGGCGGATGGCGGCGGGGGCAGACTGGCAGTGGAGCAAACAGGCCGGGGGAGCAGGAGGCACGTAGCATGGGAAACAAGAGGAATGGGGAGCAGAGCGGACAGGCTGGGGGGGGAGCAGAGAAGCGACACAGTTCAGCAAATTCTATCTCGCAGGGGGAAATGATAGGGTTCATTCCATCATTTCCCTGAAAGGGGTCAGTGATTTGATCGATTACATTTTTGTTTTGTAAGAGCTGTGTGTCCTGCATGAAGTGGTGTATTCTCTCCAGTCTGACACAGTGCTCTCTGCTGCCACCTCTGTCCATGTCAGGAACTGTCCAGAGCAGCAGCAAATCCCCATAGAAAACCTCTCCTGCTCTGGACAATTCCTGACATGGACAGAGGTGGCGGCAGAGAGCACTGTGTCAGACTGAAATAAATATACCACTTCCTTCCTTTTCGCCAAAGTTCCCCCTCTAATTGAAATGAAAAAATCATCTAGCTCCTGAAAAAAGCACATATTATGCTTGCAACTACAAAATGTCACAGCAATAATCATTGGGGCTACTGAAGATCATAGAAAGCATATCTGTTCTTACAACCACAAAACCATTGGTACCTTGGATCATAAAATCAAAAAGGATTCTGAAATTCACCTTCCAGATGTGCAGTCCCACAGCAATTGGGACCATATTATTTGAGAGCTCACACTGTAACTTTCTGCCGCTGTGCATCTTGTCAGAGGCTCCCATTCCAACCCTTGGCTTTTGCAGAAGAGTTACATACACCTCACTCTGCTCCCTTACACGTAACCAGAACTTTGGGTTATCAGGAAAGCTGGTGTTGTTGCGTGAGCCGCCTGCATTCTGGCCTTTAACCCAGGTACCATAAATCTGTTTTGTATGAGAAAGTGGGGAACCTACATATGGAAGTGAAAAAAAAAAAAGAAGTGTATGATTTGTGATCTTTATAGTATTAGATAAATTGAATAAAGAGAACAATAAAAGTGAATGTACAAGGTTGAGTAACAGCATACAGCCTTAAAGGGGTTGTTCCCTAAAAATGTTTTTCTTTCAAATGAACTGGTGCCAGACATTTGTAATTTACTCCTATTAAAATATCTCTAATCTTCCAGTACTTATCAGCTGCTGTATGTCCTACAGCAAGTGGTGTATTCTTTCCAATCTGACACGGTGCTCTCGGCTGCCACTTCTGTTCATGTCAGGAACTGTACAGAGCAGCTGCAATCCCCATAGAACACACTGGACATAATACACCACTTCCTCCAGGACATACAGCAGCTGATAAGTACGGGAAGACCAGAGATTTTCAGATAGAAGAGAATTACAAATCTATATAACTTGTGATATGAAAGATGACTTTATCGGGGAGTATAATGGGCAGTCTATTTGACAGTCTGATTTCATTTCTGCATACGAATTGTGACTTTTGACTGAAGCAGCAGGATCGCTGTAGGTGGCCAGTGACTTTGATTGAGCAAAAGGTTACTAGAAAGATAGCAATTTTGGTAACCTTGACTTTATGGGGTAGTTTATTTAAAGCGTAGTTATCGTTTAAAATATTTTTCTTTCTGTACTAAAAAAAAAAAAAAAAGCTGTTTTGCAGCCTCCCCCCCTCACCTCTTATCTGCTCATTTTTAGGCAACGTTGTCTTCATTACAGAGAAGCAAAGTGAAGACTGGGTTTGCTGTGTGGGGGGGAGAAGTGCTGAGGGGGATGAGTGAGCAGGAGGAGGAGGCAAGCAGCTGTAC
This sequence comes from Dendropsophus ebraccatus, assembly GCF_027789765.1. NCBI lineage: Eukaryota > Metazoa > Chordata > Amphibia > Anura > Hylidae > Dendropsophus > Dendropsophus ebraccatus. Next base: position 16,730,199 of record NC_091459.1, on the reverse strand, counting down.
AGTTTGGAGACCATAAAACGCTGAATTCACAGGTCACAGAGGTCACTAGTATTCTGGGATATTAGTGAGAAAAGATTGCTGGATATTGTGCTGTGCAGGGCTGCCTTTCTTCTATCCATGCACACTCACCCCCCTCCATAGAGCATAATGGACAAATGTTTCGGCCGCTTTCACGTAGTAGGACCACATTTTCTGTATTACCATAGCAGGTCTTGGTCCAACTGCATTTCTGATGTCCCCAACTTGAGGCGGTAATATGGACATAACAATCTGGCTGTATTACACCTGTGTGCGCTTTGTAATCCATTCCCAGTAGAGCACAAGTGATATTCTGGTATTATGTATACTTTCCACATCAGGGACAATGCCTAACATATGAGCACATATTGTGTCTTCCATTAGCTACGCCTTCAATTGTAACCTCCACAATTTACCTGCACTCACCAGTCCAGATACTTTCAATCTCATCTTTATTAATGACAGGAAACGACAACGTAACTTCATTAAATTCTTGAAAGAATTCTTCTTTTTCCACCCAGAATTCTCCATCTCGCATTTGAGATAAAAATCGGGAACTTTCTGTCTGGTCCATCAAAGCCCACTTATCACCACTGAGGTTAAGCAGAAAACAGAAAAGTCATTTTCCCTTTTTCCCTTTCCTATTTCTTGTACTAGACCAGGGGTGGGGAACCTCCGGCCCGCGGGCTGCATCCAGCCCCCGAGATCTCCTGATGCGGCTCGCAAACTTGTGGGCCCTGCGCACAGCTTCCTTCTGTGTCCGGTGGCGTCATGCACATTATACCTAAATGCCACGGCTGCCAGACACTGAGGAGGATGCTGGGCCTGCCAGCTTCCCTCAGCCAGAGCTGCGCACGTCTTCCTTCTCTTGTGGGCCGCGCATGATGACTTCATTTTATCGTGTGCCGCCTGCAGGAGGAGACGTGCGTTGCTCTGGCAGACTGTAGGAGATGGCAGAGGACCCGGCCAACGCTGAAGCGAGGAAAGGTGAGTGGAATGTTTATTGTTTTTATTCGGCACTGAATTCCAGGGCATTGCAAGAGGTTACTACAGCTATCAGGGCACCACAGGAGGGGGTAACTACAGCTGCCAGGGCATCACAGGAGGGGGTAACTACAGCTACCAGGGCACCACTTGGGGGGTGGTCACTACAACTACAAAGGCACCACTAGAGTGTTAACTACAGCTAACCGGGCAACACTTTGCCTTGTCCAGGGCGCGGCCAACCCACACTGCACCTCTCCCACGCAGAGTATAACATTAAGTGCAATGGCCACGTAGTGTATGGCCCTCGAATGATTTTATAAATGCTCAAATGGCCCTCAAGCAGGAAAAGGTTCCCCACCCCTGTTCTAGACAAATTGCTTACCAGTACGGCTATGAATGCAATGTAATCATGTTGGCAATTGAAATGTTACTGACAACTGGGTCATCAGAATAATTACTCACCGATAATTCGTTTTTCATGAGTCCATCATGACAGCACCCATTTACTAGGTGTACAGCACACCTAGTAAATGGGTGCTGTCATGATGGACAGTCTGAAAAAAACATTTTTATTACTTTAATAGGATGTCCAGGCAAAATAAAAAAGCTAGAAGACAGCAGGGGGTGGTGTAACCATAATAAAGTTATACAAACCCATCCTAGCCCCCCCACTGAACTCCTCTATCTCCCGACTCCTGTGACATGACGTTGCCACAGGGACAGCCCAGCCAATCAATGACTAAGGGTCTATTTACACAGAAAGATTATCTGACAGATTATCTGCCTAAGATTTGAAGCCAACGCCAGGAATGATTTGAAAAAGAGGAGAAATCTCAGGCCTTCCTTTATGACCTGATCTCTGTTTATAGTCTGTTCCTGGCTTTGGCTTCAAATCTTTGGCAGATAATCTTTCTGTGTAAATGGACTTTAAGGCAGGACACCGCTGCAGCCACTGATTGGCTAAGCAGGCAGTTACTGTAGTGACATAAGATTGCAGGAACCAGGAGAAGTGGATGTTGTCCAATTTTATTTATTTATTTTTTTTTCCCCCAGAAAACTTTCGATGCTTATTGTGGAAAATATTTGAAGTGAAGTGTCACTATCGTTTTTTTTTTTTTTTTTTTTGCAGAAATCAATAGTACAGGTGATTTTAAGAAACTTTGTAATTGGATTTATTAGCTGAAAAATGCATTTTTATCATGAAAAACCAGTTTGAAGCTCCCCCCCCCTGTCTTCATGGTTTTCTATGGAGAGGGGAGGGGTGGAGGGAGATAAGGCACCAAAACAGGACAACAAAGAGTGAATTTACATATTTACAGCTTCATCACCGGCCTGAGGTCAGCACTAGGGATGGTCCGAACCTGCCGAGGTTCGGGTTCGTATGAACCCGAACGCTCGGCAGCAGATTCCTGCTGTCTGCCCGCTCTGTGGACCGGGCGGATACAGCGGGAGGAACGCCTGGAAAACTGGGATACAGCCTATGGCTATATCCCAGTTTTCCAGGCGGTCCTCCCGCTGGATCATTACCGAGGGTTCGGGTTCTTACAAACCCAAACCAAACTCGGTTCGGACCATCCCTAGTCAGCACTGACCTCTGAATAGCAGCTTTCAAACAGCTCCCACTTTGTAATCCTTTGTTCTCTGCTGGCCACTAATCTTCCTCCTCCCCCTCCCCTCTCCATAGGTTACACAGGGTCCGACTAATGTAAAAGAGTCGAGATTTCCTGATAATGAGCAGTAAATGAGAGAGAGAGAGGGGGGAGGGGGAGGAGACCTGGGGTAAGTCTCTTTGAATGCAGATAGCGGCATATTTGCCTAATAAACACAATTACAAAGTTTCTTAAAATCGTCTGTACTAAAAAAAACTCGATAGTGACACTTATGTTTTTTTGTACCTATGAATTTTTTTAGGTGTTAATGAGCTACAGTAAAAACTTAAATTACAAGTAACTTGGTTTTAGAGTGCTTTGCAAGACAAGCTAAAAATGTTACAAAATCATATCTTGGTAAACAAGCAAGATTCCTTACTACAAGCCCCGTGTCCTTATCCTAAAACTGTACGGGGTAGAAAACCACTCTCATTTTAACCTGCTGCTTCCTGATCTACTCTGCTGGTGATTGCATGCCTTCCAGCTCTCCCCCGATACCTGTTCGTGTCACCTCTGCTTCTCTCTGACCCCTGAATTATCTCCTTCCCCAACAGCTGCTCCGGGTAAGGCTGGGTTCACACTGCGTTTTTGCAATCCGTTCTTTTCATCCGTTTTTTGAAAAAAAAAAAAAAAAAACAGATGAGAAACAGATTGTAAAAACGGATGCATTTGTGTGCATCCGCTTTGATCCGTTTTTTCCATTGACTTCCATTATAAATAAAACGGATCAAAACGGATCCTTTTTTTTGGACAGACGCAAAAACGTTGCTGACACTTTTTTTTTGTCCGTTAAAAAAACGGATCCGTTAAACGGATTGCAAAAACGCAGTGTGAACCCACCCTAAGCAGCAACAGTATTAGTGGGTTTGCAGCCACCTGGGGAGGTGTGTGAAGGGAGAGTTAACTGATTAACCCCTTCTTTACTGAGTGTTCTTTATTGATACCTTGGTTCTCGAACTGCTCGGTTCTCAAAAATGTATTTTCAAGAAAAGTTTTCTTTGGTTCTCAAACTCTGCTCGGTTTTCAAACAGTTTTTGGGCCCCCAGTCTTAAAATACTCAGCATCTGAGAGTTTTTGCGAGCGTGGATGGTGGGTTGTACCTGGTAAGTTTAGCACTGGTGAGGCTTCACATACAGTACAGTACTGTATAAGATTGCTGGAGTGCATATACAGTAGAGTAGTAGTACAGTCAGTGCACCACCATCACCCATCCCTTACAGTGCTGGGATGGGGGGGACTATACAGTAAAGGATGAATGAGGAGTCTGACTACTGTACTATAATTGCTGGTTTTGTTGAATGTTTCTTGTGTATAATGTCCTGTACAGTATAGTGCTGTTCTGTCATGTACAGTAGAGATTATACTGGGCACTATACAATGTAATATATGGGTATTGTATGTAATTATTGTTGGGTGCTGGAACCAATTAAACACATTTACATTATTTCCTATGGGAGGACATTGCTCGGTTCTCAAACTGCCCTCTGGAACCAATTAAGTTCGAGAGCCGAGGTACCACTGTGTGTATATATAAATATATATATATATATATATATATATATATATATATATATATATATATATATATATATATATATATATATATAATATATATATATATATAAAAACTAACAACTTTCAATAGTTTGCACAAACCTTTTCCGCCATGATCCCTCCCAGCAGTTTCTGCCCCAAGGATTGTGCACACAAAACAAGAGTAGCGTCTCTCCGTTCTTTGTAATTCCATGCTGTATATCTGTGATTGTAAAGGCATGAAACTGCCCCAGATCTCCAGATCCTACATATAAATTAGATCAGATTAAGATTTTTAACATGGAAGAAGTATACATGTTCTATTCTTTTACTCTGTAAACACAACTACTATATAAACAAAGAAAAAAAAAAAAAACAATAATATGCAACATAAGAAAGCAAGAAAAAAACAAACTTAAAAGTGCATCCACGCTTTTTATTTTTATTATATGCTCCCACACACATACATGCAGACACATTTGTGACAAATACACAATATAACAAGTTCCCCAATTATATGATAAATGAAAGTACACAATCATGTTATCAGTATAGGATTAACACAAATACACAGGAGATAAAGATTTAAAAAAAAAAGATACATGGCAATATATAAGAGTCAGAAAAAATGGTAGGCACAAGTATATAGATACATATGAAGGCAGGGTATAGTATATAGATACAAATCTTGATAGGGTGCAGTATATAAATACATATGCAGGCATATACAATGCAGAATACAGAGATACATGCAGGTAGGGTACAGCATATTGATGCATATGGAGGCAAAGTGCAGTATTTAGATGCAAATAAAGGTATAGTATATTAATGCATATGGCAGCAGAGTTCAGCATACATCTACAGTCAACTTCTTTTCTCTAGATATAGACTGTGTATGAATATAAAGACAAAGTAGACTTACCACCTCACCATAGAATCCCCCACTGTACAGCTTACTGCAAACTTTGTTTTCGGGCTCGTTCACACAGAGCAAAAGCAGCTGAATTTCTGCGCTGAATCAGCCCTGAAATTTCAGCCGTTAAAATAGGTGCAGAGCCAATTTCCATTGTGTTGAATGGAAATTCTGCTCTGCAGTTCACACGGTGGAATTTCCGCATTGAACTTATCCGCTTTCCGCTAGAAGAATGAACATGTTCATTCTTCCGCTAGCGGAAGCCTATACAAACCAATGGGGCTCTGATTTTCTGTTTTAGCGTGGAATACAAGCGTAATACAAGCGGAAATTACACGCTGAATCAGCGCGGAAATGGGGGAAAAAGGGGGGGAGGAGGATTCTAGTATATGTTCTGGTATAGTCTAGTTTACTCGCCAAATACTCGCTGAATTTCAGCGCTGAATGCATGCGGATTCAGCGCGGATTCCTCAAGTATTCCGCGCTGAATTTGTCAAGAGCTGATTATGAGCTGAACACGCAGGGATTCTGCTTACATTCTGCTCGGAATTCAGCGTCAGTTGATTTCAGGCGGAAATATTTCCTCGCGTAATCCGCCCCTTTTGCTCTGTGTGAACGTAGCCTTCTTCTATAGGAATCTGTCAAGATTCTGTTCTTCAAGAGGACAAAAGTTGTCCGGCCTAATACCAGCTCTCTTTTTTTTTTTTTTTTTTTTTTAATCAAATCTTTTTTTTTATTGAAAAAGTTTTTTCAGAACAAATTATCTCCCAGTACAAAAAAAAAAAAAAACAACAACTCTGAGAGGGCATACTCTCTCCCCCATTCCTATCCCAGCCCAGCTCTCTTATATTTAATTCAACAGATGCCCAGTATACTAAATTCGGCTAGGCCTGCCTCCTACGGCAAGTACAGCTGATGGAGAGCCAGGAGACCCCCATACAACTTGATATATCATCTACAGATGATGTCTATGGAGAGATTGGATAGGTGATACAGGACCCTTGCATTTTTTTCCATCACAATACTACCCCATGCGACATCTGTTGGAGGTGTGGAAGGAATAGAGGATAGATTTCCAACGTCTGCTGGTTCTGTGACACCATACGTCCTTACTGGAACCAAATTATTGCCTGGATCGCCAAACTCCACGGGCCCACCCCCACTATCAGGCCTGAGTTACCTCTTCTCTGGGAACCTACCCCTGACTACTGTCTAAGTAAGCATTCCCTGATCACTCATCTGTTGGCTGAAGGTCGAAGATACCTATAGCTTAGAGGAAATACTTAGTTGGCAATTCCTCGGACATGAAAAATATCTGTCAGTGTGGGCCCCATGGACAACGCTCCTCCAGTCCAACCTGCATACAACATCTCTCTAGTACGATCATAGTAACAATCGTAAATAACGACTATGGTTCTTTGTAATATCGTGAACGATTTCAGGTTAATGATAAACAATCTCATTTGAAATTGGTGATCGTTCAAAATTGCTTGGGATCCTATTCCACTGGCCGACCAGGGCCTTATCAACAATGTAAGCATTTACTGGGCCTATTCCACGGCCTGATAATCGTTTAGCGAGGGCTGCAGGGACATCATTACCGATGTCCTTGCAGCCCTTTTTTAAACATTATCCTTTACCTATTCAGGTTGCAGGTCTTCTGCGCTCAGGGCATCACTGACCATGGCGGTCACGGCCAGTGATTGGCTGGGTGGTCTGTCAGCTCAGACAGGCCGCTCCGAAGCTGCTGCTGCGCGTGGGACTGGGAGAAGGAGCGCAGAAGAAGCCCTGCAACCTGAACAGGTGAAGTATGCTGTTTTTAAATCGTCTGTTGCCTGCCGCTGCTATTCCACCTAGCGATAAGTGGGTGGCGACCTATGAACAATCAGCTGATGACACGATCTTTGGCTGATCGTTCTCTCTATTCCACAGAGCGATAATAGGCCGAATCGATTTTTCGCTCCGTGGAATAGGCCCCTTATTTGAACAGTCTGTATCAAAGTTCTGTTGATCTCTTTTATACTGGTGGAATCCCTTCTATGTGCAATACCTGCCTACATAAAACTTTCAATAAAAGATTTTATTAAAATATAATAAAAAAAATTTCTACACACACACACAGTATATATATCATTTTTTAATATGGTGAGTGAAAGGTAACCCTTACCTTCTCTGCTGTGGAGCACAGAGCAACTCATTGCACATCTCTTCTTCAAATCCAGCATCTTACTAAGTATTTCCTCTCTGAAACTTTCTTCTGCAGATTCAAATGACCATCTTTCTACCAGACCCCCAGTTAAATCTACCAAAGCATCGACCACCTGACCAGCCCACAGAGCCTCATAGCAGCCATGCAGCCTGTAGACACAAACATGTACACAATTTAATTATATAAACATCTCTATATACTCAAGTAAAAAAAAACACTGTTCATGGAATATTTTTTAACCTTTTTTTCTTGGCCAGAGTCGGGAGCGGATCTAGCAGAAATAAAATTACAGAGGAAAGACCAATACATCATTGCCAGACCATACATTATTGGCTACACCATTAGAAGTTGGTGTGCAGTTCTATATTATAGTGTGCTTATGGATCTGATACAGCCATGTCAATTTAATACCAGACGTATATACATACTTGGCATATGCCTTCTCTAAGAGTGGAAGCCAAAAAGCTTCTTGATCTTGGCAATGGGAGAAGCAAAGTTTGTGTCCAAGGCACGGCAAGCGATCATCAATTGTCACCTCAACCCAGCGACCAAATCTCCAAAATCGACAAGTGAAGCATCCAGTGTAACCTTCATCTTCCCAGGTGCTCTGATCAGCAGGAAAAACCTTTAGGTAAAAGAAAAAAAAAATGAAGTAAGGACTGTGAAAAGTGAATAGCCAGTGTGTGACGAGCAATATACTGTAGCATGTAGGGATGGTCCGAACCTGCCAAGGTTCGGGTTCGTATGAACCCGAACGCTCGGCATCAGATTCCCGCTGTCTGCCAGCTCCGTGCAGCGGGTGGATACAGCGGGAGGACCGCCTGGAAAACTGGGATACAGCCTATGGTTATGGCTGTATCCTAGTTTTCCAGGCGGTCCTCCCGCTGTATTCACCCTCTCCACGGAGAGGGCAGACAGCGGGAATAATTTCCGAGGGTTAGGGTTTGTACGAACTCGACCCGAACCAGGTTCGGACCATCCCTAGTAGCAAGTAAAAAAAATAATAAAAAAAAAAGTGGTATAGGAGCATGTTGATACTACAGTATTAACCTCTTAAAGTGTTGCTGTTTACATTTTTTGCAGAAATCAATAGTACAGGCAATTTTAAGAAACTTTGTAATTGGGTTTATTAGCTGTAAAATGCATTTTTATAATGGTTTTCTATGGAGAGGGGAGGGGTGGAGGGAGATGAGGCACCAAAACAGGACAACAAAGTTAATTTACAGCTACATCACCAGGCTATCTCCTTTGAAGTCAGCACTGACCACTCTGACCTCTGAATACTGGCTTTCATACAGTTCCCACTGTGTAATCCTTTGTTCTCTGCTGGTGACTAATCTCTCTCCTCCTCCCCCCTCCATAGGTTAGACAGGGGCCCAACTGATGTAAACTAGTCAAGATTTACTGATAATGAGCAGTGAAGGAGAGAGGAGGGAGGGGGGGACCTGAGGAAAGGCTTATTGATTGCAGATAATGGCAGATTTGCCTAATAAACCCAATTACAAAGTTTCTTAAAATCACCTGTACTATTGATTTCTTAAAAAAAAAAAAAGAAAAAAAAAAAAAAAAAGACAGTGACACTTTAAGGGTACGTTCACACATACAGGAACTAAAGCAGATTTGATGGTCTAGATTTAAAGCAAGTCTGTGCTTTCAAATCTGCTGCCTGTACCTGTGAACGCAGCCTAAAGACGTATTCCAGGAAAAATAGGAAATCGTGGGAGAGTCCAACCTCTGTACCCCCCTGCCGATCACTGTATCGGGCCCCCGACTTCTGTGTAATGAAGAGGCGCGGGCGCGGATATTGCACGTGAGACGCGGCTCTATACGTTCCTCTAGAGCCGAGCTCTATAATGCCAGGTGGTTTAATCACTGAGTTCAGAAGCAGCTTGACCTCAGATTAACCCTTTCCAGCATTACAAAGAAGCTACAATGTTGCAGATGCAGCCTGCCGTGAACTTGTTTATATCAGCCATCTCAGGGGGGAGGAGGGGGAGAGAAAATCTCACGCACAGATTATTGTGTCTTCAGCAGAAAGCAGCAGCTCAAAACTTGGGGAAGGAGATTAAATAGATAATAACTAGTATGGAAGGAATTGTTACTCTCACCATGGGCAGCAACATATGACATGTATGTTTAAAAGGAATACCCCTTTAAATTGTACCTGTTGCTATAACTTTTAGAATCTAAATTAACACGGGATGTGAAATGAAGCAAGTTTGCAATTTACTTTCAATTTTTTATCTTGCTTTAAAACAAACCTATACTTACATGTATCCAGGTCCAGTCTCCTGGCGGCTTTTAAGAGACTAAACACATGAAGTCCCGGCCAGTACAGATTGTCGTGGCTCAATGTGTCCATCAATCACATGACTGCCTTCTCTGTGAGCGCTGATGACTAAGATTTCCTGTGTTTAGTCTCTTTTTTTTTTCCAACCAGCAGAAGACTAAAAAAAAAACTTAAATAGACTGGACCTGGATACATGGAAGTATAACTGCTGTTGATTTAGACTGTGGAAGTTGTAAACCCTAGCTGCTGTCTAGTCTAGTATGTATAAAAAAACAAATAAAAAAAACCCCACCCTCACAGAAAAGAAAAACGCCACCCCCAAAAAAACGCCATGTGTGTAAGGCCAATCATAAACGTCCATCAACTTCCAGCTAACATCTGGCCCCTGGCATTTTTATTGGATTTAAAGGGGTTCTCCAGCCAAAAACGTAATGTTGTAATTTACTTCTATTAAAAATTCTCAAGTCTTCCCATACTTATTAGCTGCTGTATGTCTTGCAGGAAGTGGTGTATTCTTTTCAGTCTGTCGCTGTGCTTTCTGCTGCCACCTCTGGCCGAGACAGAAACTGTCCAGAGCAGGAGAGGTTTTCTATGGGGATTCATATAAAACCAAGACAGAGTTCCTGTCTCAGCCAGAGATGTCAGCAGAGAGCACTGTGTCAGACTGAAAATAAAACACCACTTCCTGCAGGACATACAGCAGCTAATAAGTAGGGGAAGACTTGAGAATTTTTAATAAGAGTAAAATACAAACCTATATAACTTTCTGAAACCAGTTGATTTGAAAGAAAAAGTTTTTTGCTGGACAACCCCTTTAACCCCTAGACGACCCTGGACGTAGGGTTACGTCATGGAAGTCTGTCCCCAGACGACCCATGACGTAACCTTACGTCATGGGTGTTATTCCCGCTATGAAGCGCGCTCCGGAGCGGAGCGCGCTTCATAGCAGGTGGGGGCCGGCTGCAGTGAGCAGCCGGGACCTCACCGGTAATGACACGCTGCAGCGATCGCGCTGCCGCGTGTCATTAACCCCTTAAACGCCGCGATCGCGGCGCGACCGCAGCGTTTAAGTGTAAGTGACAGGGGGAGTCCCCTGTCACTTACCGATCGGGACCCCCGCAGTGTGACTGCGGGGGTCCCGATCGGTAAAACGGACTGCTGGAGGTCTCTTACCTGCCTCCATGCGGTCCGATCGGCGCTCTGCTGCACTGAGCCTGCACAGGCAGGCTCAATGAGCAGAGCGCCGATAACACTGATCAATGCTATGCCTATGGCATAGCATTCATCAGTGTAAAAATCAAACTAGTGAATGTAGAAGTCCCCCAAAGGGACTTCAAATGTGTAAAAAAAAAAAAGTTCAAAACACTAACACACTACCCCAAAACCCCTCCCCCAATAAAAGTCTAAATCACCCCCCTTTCCCATTATATAAATAAAACATATAAAAATGAATAAATAGATAAACATATAATATACCGTAGCGTGCGTAATTGTCCGATCTATTAAAATATAACAAGCGTCATTACGACCGGTAAACGGCGTACACGAAAAGAGGGGAAAAAGTGCGCAGATTACCGATTTTATGTTACATTATATATTAAAAAAAATTAATAAAAAGTGATCAAAACGTCCGAGCTTCACAAATATGGTATTAATAAAAACTAGAGATCATGGCGGAAAAAATGACACCCCATACAGCCCCGTAGGTGAAAAAATAAAACCGTTATAAGCGTCACAATAGGCCCATTTTATTTATATTTAATTGGCAAAAAAACGGATTTCATAAAAAAAAAAATATATAACATTAGAGAATCTGTGTAACCTGCATATGGTTGTGTTCAGACTGACCTATAGAATAATGGTATCATGTCGCTGTTACCATATAGTGCATTACGTAGACACAGGAACCCCCCAAACGTTACCATATTGCATTCTTTCTTACGATTTCACCAATTTATATCTTCATAAATAATATATTTGGAATTCCATCATACATGTTATGGTAGAATGAAAGACGCCATTACACAGTACAACTATTCCTGTAACAAACAAGCACTTACATGGCTTGTAGATAGAAAACTGAGAGTGCTAGAGCTCTTAGAAGGGGAGGAGGGAAAAACGGAAACACTAAGATCAAAATTTGCGCGGTCCACTGGGTCATTTTGGGCCTGGTCCTCAAAGGGTTAAAGGGAACCAATCACACAAAAATTGGCCATAAAGCTAAGGAAACGTGCTGGTACATCAGCCAGCACGCTTCCTAACCATCCCCCTTTACCCTCCGTCCCATGAACATTCAGCCAGCAAAGTTAGTTTAAAGGGGTTGTCCGGCGATAAAAAATTATTCACAGAATAACACACATTACAAAGTTATACAACTTTGTAATGTATGTTATGTCTGTGAATGGCCCCCTTCCCCGTGTTTCCCCCCACCCACGCTAGACCCGGAAGTGTGGTGCATTATACTCACCGCATCTCGTGTCGTCCACGGTCTCTGATCCTCAGCAGTGACGTCTTCTTCGGGAGGCCGGCGGATCTTCCCGAGTGCCGGCCACCCTCTGCAGCGTCATCCGAAGCTCAGCCGCGATTGGCTGAGCATAACTGTGCTCAGCCAATCGCGGCTGAGCAGCTGATGACGTGGCCGCGTCATCAGCCGCTCAGCCGCGATTGGCTGAGCACAGTTATGCTCAGCCAATCGCGGCTGAGCTTCGGATGACGCTGCAGAGGGCGGCCGGCACTCGGGAAGATCCGCCGGCCTACCGAAGAAGACGTCACTGCTGAGGATCGGAGACCGTGGTCGGCACGTGACAGGTAATGTATAGCGCACCACACTTCCGGGTACACGGGTGGGGGTGGTGGGACACGGGGAAGGGGGCCATTCACAGACATAACATACATTACAAAGTTGTATAAAAATAAAAAAAAAAACACCCTCACAGAAAAGAAAAACGCCACCCCCAAAAAAACGCCATGTGTGTAAGGCCAATCATAAACGTCCATCAACTTCCAGCTAACATCTGGCCCCTGGCATTTTTATTGGATTTAAAGGGGTTCTCCAGCCAAAAACGTAATGTTGTAATTTACTTCTATTAAAAATTCTCAAGTCTTCCCATACTTATTAGCTGCTGTATGTCTTGCAGGAAGTGGTGTATTCTTTTCAGTCTGTCGCTGTGCTTTCTGCTGCCACCTCTGGCCGAGACAGAAACTGTCCAGAGCAGGAGAGGTTTTCTATGGGGATTCATATAAAACCAAGACAGAGTTCCTGTCTCAGCCAGAGATGTCAGCAGAGAGCACTGTGTCAGACTGAAAATAAAACACCACTTCCTGCAGGACATACAGCAGCTAATAAGTAGGGGAAGACTTGAGAATTTTTAATAAGGGCGGCCGGCACTCGGGAAGATCCGCCGGCCTACCGAAGAAGACGTCACTGCTGAGGATCGGAGACCGTGGTCGGCACGTGACAGGTAATGTATAGCGCACCACACTTCCGGGTACACGGGTGGGGGTGGTGGGACACGGGGAAGGGGGCCATTCACAGACATAACATACATTACAAAGTTGTATAACTTTGTAATGTGTGTTATTCTGTGAATAATTTTTTATCGCCGGACAACCCCTTTAATCGTGTCCCACGCTCTATGCAAATTACCATACAAGTAGTCACGGTGGGCGGGCGGCTAGTCAAGTAGTCACGGTGGGCGGGGGCCTAGTCAAGTAGTCACTGGGTCCTGGGCCGGCGCTGTAATCACGCCCCTCCGGGTGTGTTGTAAAGCGGCGCCGCATTGCTAAGCTGCGCATGCGCAGGGCAGCCTGAGAAGACGCTGCTGTACTGCGCTTGCGCGGCATAGTACAGCAGCGGCTTCACCCACTGTACTGCGCATGCGCAGCTTAGTAAAGACGTCGCCGTGGCCGACGTGCAATGCCGCCCCCCCCCCGAGTGACGTCACCAGGCACCACTTTACAACACACCCGGAGGGGCGTGATTACAGCGCCGGAGCCAGCCCCCCACCCACCACGACTACTTGACGAAGCCCCCGCCCACCACGACTACTTGTATGGTAATTTGCATAGAGCGTGGGACACGATTAAACTAACTTTGCAGGCTGAATGTTCATGGGACGGAGGGGACAGGGGGATGGTTAGGAAGCGTGCTGGCTGATGTACCAGCACATTTCCTTAACTTTATGGCCACTTTTTGTGTGGTTGGTTCCCTTTAAGATCTAATTCACACATCCAGCATCTTGGGTTGGTGGTCAGGGGAGCGGTGACAGGAGCTGATGAGAAGGAAGCGGCGTCAGGAGCGGATGACAAGACGGGAGCAGGTGGCAGGAGCGGGTGACGAGAACCCGAGCGGAGAACTTCGTTCGCGTACCCGGCCGTCTGCCTCTCCACCCGTGCCATAGTCACCATTCTATGGGCGGCCCGGTTCTGCTATCTGCCAAAAGAATTGACATGTCAATTCTTTCGCCGGAATGCGGAATCCGCCCGCGCATAGAATGGTGACTATGGCACGGGCGGTGAGGCGAGCTACGGAATCCATCGGAAATTCTCTGCTCGGTTTCCGTAGTGTGAACCCAGCCTAATAGTGATATATGAGCCGGTTAGATTGGTGTAAGCTGCTGAGAGTTCCCCTTTAAGGCAGAGTGACGCCTGAATATTGTAACCTAAGGAAGCAATGTGTAACATAGAGGAGCAATACCGGGAGAGCGGCCCCGCCGCAGCGTCTCTCCCGTTACCTGGTGCAGAAGCAGCGGAGACGTGTGCAGCACCGAGCAGGCACAGATGAACCAGCAGTCTCCCAGAATGCCTTGCTTCCCCAGAGCATCTCTGCCGTCCGCCGGGAACAGACGCGGAGACGGACAGATCTCCTGCCGGAAACAGAGCACAACAATGAGCGACAGAGCGGGCGGTGAGGGACCGGGGACAATGTCACGGATCCCACCTGAGGTCTCAGCCATGTAATACGGTCACATAGCGGAGACAGCGGCGTGTTACCGCGGCCCAACAGGGAGGAGACACAGGCGGGGAACTCCGGGTCCGCGAACAGCCGGGCGGCAGGGGGAGGCATGTTATCTGCGGATAGAATACAAAGCTGTCAGCCACACACGGCGTATAGACGGGCGGATACCGAGCATGGAGACCGGGGGCTTACCGGACACCACATGACACGGAGCTGACAGACCGTGCACACATCCCGCAGCCGGGGATAACCATCAGACGAATAGATAGACAGCTATAAGCCCCGCCCCTTACACGGCGCCTGACAGGGTCGCCCCTCACGTCACACAGCCGCAGCCCGCCACATGATGGGCCCTCAGGCGGTGGTCACCTCACAGAGTCCTATAGTGTAGTCACAGCCATACTACAGCATTGTATCAGATATTATATATCTATCTCTATGTATTATACAGTCCTACATATGTACCTCACCAGATATATATATATATATATATATATATATATATATATATAGTGTAGTCACAGCCATACTACAGCATTGTATCAGATATTATATATCTATCTCTATGTATTATACAGTCCTACATATGTACCTCACCAAATATAAATATATATATATATATATATATATATATATATATATATATAGTGTAGTCACAGCCATACTACAGCATTGTATCAGATATTATATATCTATCTCTGTATTATACAGTCCTACATATGTACCTCACCAAATATATATATATATATATATATATATATATATATATATATATATATATATATATATAGTGTAGTCACAGCCATACTACAGCATTGTATCAGATATTATATATCTATCTCTGTATTATACAGTCCTACATATGTACCTCACCAAATATATATATATATATATATATATATATATATATATAGTGCGAGATACAGATGTAGCATTGTATAATATATAGATATATTGGGTGAGATACATGTGTAAGGGCCCTATTATTATCGTTCGCATAATCGTTAACGATTAACAATCTCAAACGACCGCTATTGTGAAAGACCTGAAAACGTTCACTCATTTCCATGGGAAGATAATAGTTACTTATGATCGTATTTGCGATAGTTTTTTCTTCACTATTGCGTTCGTATCTACTGCGAACGACCGAACGACGTCTTATTCAATGCGAACGTTTTGCAAACGAGCAACCATTAAAATAGATCCAGGTCTTATAAAGCGATCAACGATTTCTTGTTCGGTCGTTAATCATTAACTGCATTTCAACCGAACGATTATAGTTTAGATTTAACGATAATCTGAACGATAATCGTCAGGTGGAATAGGGCCCTAAGCCATTGAGCCCGCTGAGGGTCCTTAAATAAATGAACATTGAATATGCGACAACCAGACTTTGACAGTGACATCGTTTACTCCATCTGATCCCAGCAAATAAAGGAACGAATTTTCACGATAACGATGGCATTAGAGCGATAATCGGCTCGTGTAAACACAGCGAACGATCAAGTGACGAGCGAGAAATCTTTCATTGTGATCTTTCGACATGTTCTCAAATGGTCGTTGCCAAAAAATTCGCAGATCTCTTCGTGTAAACAGTCTTTCACCGATTCACCTTATGGGTGAGATGGGCTTAAGCGATCTTAAAATGATCCCAATTTTCCAAACGATATATCGTTCCGTCTAAACGCTGAACGTTACTCATCGTTTCATCAAAATCGTTCGATTAGGTGAATTACACCCTTACACGATTAACAATTATTTTGGTGTTGGCACCAAACGAAGCAGCAACGATTTCTCATTGGTTTATTGTCTGTCGCCAGCATTTACAAAAAACGGTTGTCGTTTAAACTCTAATGATAAACGTCCCCAGTAATAGGGTTTTAACCCTTTGAGGACCAGGCCCAAAATGACCCAGTGGACCGCGCAAATTTTGATCTTAGTGTTTTCGTTTTTCCCTCCTCCCCTTCTAAGAGCTCCAGCACACTCAGTTTTCTATCTACAGGCCATGTAAGTGCTTGTGTTTTACAGGAATAGTTGTACTTTGTAATGGCGTCTTTCATTTTACCATAACATGTATGATGGAATCCCAAATATATTATTTATGAAGATATAAATAGGTGAAATCGTAAAAAAGAATGCAATATGGTAACGTTTGGGGGGTTCCTGTGTCTACGTAATACACTATATGGTAACAGCGACATGATACTATTATTCTATAGGTCAGTCCGAACACAACCATATGCAGGTTTACACTGATTCTCTAATGTTATATATATATATTTTTTTTATGAAATCCTTTTTTTTTGGCAATTTAATATAAATAAAATGGGCCTATTGTGACACTTATAACAGTTATATTTTTTCACCTATGGGGCTGTATGGGGTGTCATTTTTTCCGCAATGATCTCTAGTTTTTATTAATACCATATTTGTGAAGATCGGACGTTTTGATCACTTTTTATTGACTTTTTTTAATATATAATGTAACATAAAATCGGTAATCTGCGCACTCTTTTCCCTCTTTTCGTGTACGACGTTCACCGATCAGAATGACACTTGTTATATTTTAATAGATCGGACAATTACGCACGCTACGGTATATTATATGTTTATCTATTTATTTATTTTTATATGTTTTATTTATATAATAGGATAGGGGGGGGTTATTTCAACTTTTATTGGGGGAGGGGCTTTGGGGTAGTGTAATAGTGTTTTGAACTTTTTTTTTTTTTACACATTTGAAGTCCCTTTGGGGGACTTTTACATACAATAGTTTGATTTCTACACTGATGATTGCTATGCCATAGGCATAGCATTGATCAGTGTTATCGGCGATCTGCTCATTGAGCCTGCCTGTGCAGGCTCAGTGTAGCAGATCGCCGATCGGACCGCACGGAGGCAGGTGAGAGACCTCCGGCGGTCCAATTCAACGATCGGGACCCCCGCAGTGACACTGCAGGGGTCCCGATCGGTAAGTGACAGGGGACTCCCCCTGTCACTTACACTTAAAGGGAACCATTCACCGGAAAAACGCATATAGAGCTTTTGAAATGTGCTGTTAGAGCACACAGCACACTTGCCACACGTGTTTCCATAGCCTCCGTGCCTTCCCCGTGTAAGCCGCAAAGTAACTTTATAAAACTGGCGCCCTGTATGCTAATTACCTGAGGTAGTCATCTGGGCGGTGTGCGGCTAGCAGGTAGTCACGGTCCCCTGGGCTTTCTTCTGCCGTAATCACGCCCCTCTGGGCGTGATTTAAATGGCCGAGTAGCTGTGACATTCTGATGCCGGCCACCGCCGCGCATGCGCAGTACAGCCGCTTCCATTCCGGCGGTACTGCGCCTGTGCAGAATAGCCTCGGATAGCCTGTTAGCTGGAGTTCGAGGCTATTGCACAGGCGCAGTCCAGCCGGAATGGAAGCGGCTGCAGTGCGCATGCGCGGCGGCGTCTGGCATCAGTACATAAGCGCGCCGACCTCGGGCACGATGCGCTCCCGAGAGACGCCACAGCTACTCTGCCATTTGATTCACGCCCAGAGGGGCGTGATTACAGCGGAAGAACGCCCAGGGGACCGTGACTACCTGCTAGCAGCACACCGCCCAGATGACTACCTCAGGTAATTAGCATACAGGGCGCCAGTTTTATAAAGTTACTTTGCGGCTTACACGGGGAAGGCACGGAGGCTATGGAAACACGTGTGGCAAGTGTGCTGTGTGCTCTAACAGCACATTTCAAAAGCTCTATATGCTTTTTTCTGGTGATTGGTTCCCTTTAAACGACGCAATTGCGGCGTTTAAGGGGTTAATGACACGCGGCAGCGCGATCACTGCAGCGTGTCATTACCGGTGAGGTCCCGGCTGCTTACTGCAGCTGGCCCCCACCTCTTATGAAGCGCGCTCCGCTCCGGAGCGCGCTTCATAGCAGGAGAAACACCCAGGACGTAGAGTTACGTCTAGGGTCGTCTGGGGACAGACTTCCATGACGTAACTCTACGTCCTGGGTCGTCTAGGGGTTAAGGGTCCATGTACACAGAAAGATTATTTGACAGATTATCTGCCAAAGATTTGAAGCCAAAGCCAGAATTGGATTTAAAAAGATGAAAAAATGTTCTCTGTTTATAGTCTGTTTCTGGCTTTGGCTTCAAATCTGTGTCAGATAATCTGTCAGATAATCTTTCTGTGTAAATGGACCCTTAGTGGAAACACAATCAATTAAACGTTTCCTAGTATCTTTTAAAGTGAACCTGTCTTAAGAATGTCTTAAAATCTTGGAAACACGCCAATAAAAACGCCAACGACCAGATGTTAGCTGGAAGTCAATGGAAGTTTATGATCTGCCTTAGGGCCCTATTACTCGGGGCGATTAACGTGCGAAAAATCGTTAAATCGTTCAAATTTAAACGATAATCGTTGTGCGTAATTGCAGGCAACGATCGAAAAATCGTTCGTATGTCGTTGATCGTTGATTTAGTTCTGAACTTAAAATTATCGTTAATCATTCGCTGTAATTCCACGTTTGTTCGCACAAGTTCCGCATTTTTTCACTAATCGTTCAGTGTTCATTGTTTTTCTGGGATCAGAAGGAATAAACGATCATAGTAACGATCGTAACTAACCATTATCCATCTGTGTAATATGGTGAACGATTTCAGGTTAACGATAAACAATCTCATTTGCGATCGTTAATCGTTAAAAATCGCTCAGTGTAATAGGACCCCTACACATATGTTATTTTTTTGGGTGGTGTTTTTCTCTCCTCTCTGGAGTTTTTAAGGCTCTTTGGCAGTTTTTCCAAAACGCAGCATGCTGAGAGAGTGGCGTTTTTTCTACCAAAGACTTCAATGGCATTGTTCTGGTTATCTCACCATATCTTACCTTTTGTGCAGCTAGGTCATGTGATGGCAGAAGGGAAAAAATGCCTAAACCACAGAAAAGATCATTCACACAAAAAAATGCCAGAAAAAAGTACAGTTTTTCTAGTGTTTGGAGGCTAAGCTTACCTGTCTACGCTCCGCCAGGGTCCTGTTGTGGTGTCGCCTGCTGACTACAATCGTCTTAGGAGTGAAAGTCTGCTCAGCCAATCACTGACTGAGATGGGACAGCCCTGTGGCCAGTGATTGGCTGAGAGGGCTGTCACTTAGCTCTGCAGTTAGTAGGGGACACTGCAGACAGCAGGACACCAAGATGGGGATTTTTTTTAAATTCAAGGGGTTATCTAGCGTCACAAAAACATAGCCACTTTCTTTCAGAGACAACACTACTCTTCACTACTCCAGTTCAGGTGTGGTCCGCAGTTAAAGGAGAAGGCCGGGGTAAAGTCCAGACAAACACAATATTCTGGGCTGGCGGTGGGGGAACATAAAAAAGAAGTTATATTCACCTGTCCCGATGCCCGTGCAGCCCCGCCACTGCGTCCCGCTCCTGGACCCCACCGATTGTCTTAGCTCCCGTCCGGTTGACAGATGCCCCGCTCAGCCAGTGTCAGTGACTGGGGTAGGACAACGCTGAAGTCACTGATTGGTTGAGCAAGCTAAATCCCACCTGCTGGTGATGCAGTCAGGCAAGGGGACGGGTGAGCAGATTGTCTTTTTTCAAACCCCCCCCCCCCCCCCCCAATCCCGACAGATTTCTCCTTTTATCTTCATTAACTTCAGTGAAACTGAGCTACAAAACCTGTTGCCAAACTTGGGACAAGAGTGGTGCTGTCTAGAGATGAGCGAACTGGGTTCGGGTTCGAGTCCATCCGAACCCGAACGTTCGGCATTTGGTTAGTGGGGGCTGCTGAACTTGGATAAAGTTCTAAGGTTGTCTGGAAAACATGGATACAGCCAATGACTATATCCATGTTTTCCACATAGCCTTACGGCTTATCCAACTTCAGCAGCCACCGCTAATCAAATGCCGAAAGTTCGGGTTCGGATCGACTCGAGGTTTGCTCATCTCTAGTGCTGTCCAAGTTTTGGTAGTGCTGGATAACCACTTTAAAGCCAGAATTTTTAGGCACATATAAAAGCAAATTGTTGTCAATTGACATGTCAATTTTTTAAGAGGAGAGCTTCATGGTTGTTTGTAAAGGACACAGAGGAGGATATACATAGAAGTCAGCTTCTGGAGCAAGTATCTTCTTTTAAAGGGAAACTATCAGCGGGTTAGAAGACTCTTAAGAAGACCTGCTGATATCTCCCTATTGCACACAGGACTCTGAGGATGAAGGTATCACCAGGTTAGATTCTTCTGACTTTTTCCTTTCAGTAGTAGCTGATTACAATTTATATGCTTCGTTTAGCATCCAAGAACATGGCAATTTCTCATTCTGCCCATAGAGTGATATGGTTGAGGCCTTGGACTGGTGACCTGCCATCTAAGAACAACTTCTGTTGTTTGCCCTTTGAGCCAGGAAAGCTCATTGGATCTCAAATTAAATTCTTGAGTCTAATAAAGGAAAAACCTTGTCACTGCCAAATTCCATTGAACAGAGAGTATTTAAATCCTCTGACATGATAGAGGAGGATACTGCAAAGGCCAATTTCAAGGAAGAGCACAGGAGAACATCGGTCCCGGCCTGTGATTGGCTGAGCGCCTATCAGCTGACAGGCCGCTGTGAAGCTAGAGCACGCGCGGGACCCCGGGAGAAGCGGGCGGCAGGAGCAGCCCTGGAACGTGGATGGGTAATGTATATCGTCAGTCGAGCACTGCTATTACACGCGGTGCCCGACAAAAATAGGTTCTAACGTATATCAACGATCAGCCGATGATCGTTGCATTTATTACACGGAGCGATAATTGGCCGAATCAGGCCAATTCGGCCGATTATCGTTCTATGTAATAGTACCCTTAGCGTGTGTGATAAATGTGCTTGTTGAATTTCCATTGTTCTGGAGGACACTGAAAAATATCAGTAAAAGGTTAAAGAGCATTTTTTATTTTGTGTTTCAACATCAGAAAATTTGCTTACAGCAATACAAAAAAGTATGGTATGGCTGATGAGTAAATCAAAAAAAAGTCATTGATTTGCTGGTAAATGTTTATGGTGTCATTTTTAACGTAGTCACAAGTAGGAAAAGACTACTACTTACTGATGTAAATATTAGGACACAGGCAGTTTTTGGTTGAAGTTTTACTGCTGTTTTAGATTTTTTATTGAACCCAGGATCCTTCACAACTTGCATAAAATAAAATAAATAAAAAAACCCCCACACAAGCACAGTTGAAATATGGCTTAATAATTACAAACCTCTTTCTGTTACATAAGTGAGGCTGGGTTTACACTACTTTTTTGCAATCCATTTTTTTCATCTTTTTTTGCAAAAAAAAAAAAAAATGCATTTGTGTGCATCTGTTTTTCTATTGACTTCCATTAGAAAAAAAAAAAAAAAAAAGGCTCAAAACACTTTTTTTTTAAAATGTACTCAAACGTAGCTGATCTTAATTTTGTGTATAAAAAAAAAATGCGCTTTGACCCATTTTTTTTTTTTTTATAATGTAAGTCAATGGAAAAAGACATCAAGACGGATGCACACAAATGCATCAGTTTTTTCATCCGTTATTTTTTTTTTGCATAAAAGGATAAAAAGAAATAGATTGCAAAAATGTAATGTGAACCCAGTCTGACATAGATGTAAATCAACTAATTTAGGTCAAATGCCAAAAATCGCAAGGTCTGTAGCTGCAAGAACTCTAATGCAGAATCTTAATCCTCTTAGATCTGGCATGAACATTGAGGCAGTTTTTGCATGGAGAAGATCATTTGTAATAGCAAACACCTGAAGGTTTGTACTGTCCGTGCAGCCATTTCTTAACCCTTTAAAGGACAGAGCCAATTTTCACTTTTGCACTTTGGTTTTTTTCCTCTTCATATTTGAAAAGGCCATAGAGCTTGCATTTAGTCACCTACAGCCCCACATGAGCCCTTATTTTTTGCACCACTAATTGTACTTCGCAATGAAAGAAAGCGGAAAAATATTTGCATATGAAAAAACAAAAAACTTTTTTTTTTATTTGGGAGAGGGGTTTCATATTTATGCCATTTGTCATATGGTAAAACTGATATGGTATTCCATGTTCCTCAAGTCACTACGATTAAAACGATTGGCAACTTATATAACTTTTAACTCAACTTGCTCTATTGCCATCTTTATAACTCTTATGTTTTAGTCTATGTGTGAGGTGTCATTTTTTTGTATCATGATCTGTATTTTCTATCGCTACCTTGCTTGTGTATAGGAGACTTTTTTTTTACAATTTTTTTGGATTTGATGAGACCAAAAATCAGCAATTTTGCGTTTATGCTGCCTTTCACTGTGCGAGATTAGGAATGCCATGATTTAACGATTCCAAATATGTTTATGTATTTATTTTTATTTATAAAATGGGAAAAGGGGGGCGGTTTAAACTTTTACTATAGGATAGGATTTTTGGGACAGTAATTTGAAGTCCCTCTGGGGGACATCTATAATAACAGTGTTGTTGTTTCAGAGAGATCAATACAATACACATGTACAGCCTTGATCCATGAGATCAGTGCTCGATTACAACGGGCTGCTGGAGCCCATTGTAATAGAGTGCTTAGCCAGGATCAGCAATCCATCCACTACACCACCACAGATGGGAATGTATGGCCATTTAAATGCAGCTGTCAGTTTTGACAGCACCATTTAAGTGTCTAATTAGCGGGAGGGGTGATCGGCCTGCACCTACTATCAAGGACCTATTCCACGGGCCGATGGGGGCCCGATCAAAAATGTTAATGAGTGCTAAATCGGCGCTCGTTTACTGGGCCTATTACATGGCACAATAATTGTTTAGCATGGGCTGCAGGGACATAGTTACAGATGTCCTTGCAGCCCTTGTTTAAACACCATACTTTACCTAAACATGTCGCAGGGCTTCTCCTGCGCTCCTTCTTCCTCCTGGTCCCGCACGCAGCAGCTTCGGAGCGGCCTGTCTGAGCTGACGGACCACTCAGCCAATCACTGGCTGCGGCGGTCCCAGACAGTGATTGGCTGAGCGGTCTGTCAGCTGAGACAGGCTGCTGCGCACGGGATCGGGAGTAAGAAGGAACGCAGGAAAAGACTTGCAACATGTTTAAATAAAGTAAGGTGCTTATGGCCGCCCGCCGCTATTACACGTAGCGATGCGCGGTCGGTGCTTGACAATTATAGGTCCAAACCTATATCAACGATCAGCTGATGTGTTTATTATACATAAGGATAATCGGACGGATAGGGCCGATTATCGTTCTGTGTGATAGTACCTTTAGTCACAGTCCCTGGCTGCTGATACCAGCTGGGAGTGTGGCGGTTCAGAGCGGAGTCTCGGCATGACCCCTTTCTGATGGGTACGTGATTGGTCCTTAAGAGGTTAATAGTCTGATTTCCAAAAGGGATGGAACAGGGTAAGGCTAAATTCACACCACGTATGGCATAAAAAAAACCAAAAAAAACATGCAGACAAGACTACGCCTATATAGTTTAATGTGTCTGCCATCACGTATAGCACACTGTTGAAACCACACTGGAAATTTTTTTTTTTTTTGCATTTGCTTGTGAATTGAACCTTATAACTACAGCCATACTGAGTAAAAGTTATCTTTTATCCCAACATCACACTAAAACAATTTTAAAATTGTAACTATGCACCAAAGGCATTTAACAAAATTAAAAATCTCATAAAATATGACACCTCAAAGTCAGTGCAGGTTTAAGAATAGGAAAAACAAAAACAAAAAACAAATCTGCACTCGCTGGCATTTTGCATCAATCTGGTTTTTATATCTACTTTGTGTCCGACCACAAAAATTTAGTAAATTCCACACTGGTTGCAATTGGAGACCCAAGAACACGCTAAATGTTAAAGGGGTAGTCCACCCCAAATTTTTTTTCTTTCACATCAACTGGTGCCATAAATGTGTTATCTACTTCTATTTAAAAATCCCAAGCCTTCCAGTACTTATCAGCTGCTGTATGTCCTGCAGGAAGTGGATTATTTCCACTCTGGTTTTCTATGAGGAATTGCTACTACTCAGGACAGTTCCTGACATGGACAGAGGTGGCAGCAGAGAGCACTGTGTCACATTGGAAATAATACACCACTTCCTGCAGGATATACAGCAGCTGATAAGTACTGGAAAACTTGAGTTTTTTTTTTTTAAGTTGCAAATCTCTGGCACCGGTTGTTTTGAAATATAAATAAAATTTGGTGAACAAACCCTTTAAATAAAAAAGGTATGGGAAAAAATGCTAAGCAAAACACCTTAGGCTGTGATCAATCACTTTCAACAGTGAAAAGAAGATTTAATAATAGGGATGGGCTAGGTAACATTCGATCTGTCACCTGCAGTCATTTGCTGTAGTCTGACGGGTAGGCTACATGGTAAACAAATTACTTAGGCCATTGAGTAAAGATAAGGCTTGTGTGCAGGACCACCCCCCCTTTGCTATATTTCCAGAGAGGTACTGTCTCTTGGGTTACGTCCAGCAAAGTATATTGTAGAGCCCTAGCCTCAGATGGAAAATGCATAGATGTTTGGTGAATGATTTCCAGACAACCTACTGCAGGCTTAACACAAAACAATCTATATCCACCACTTGGCACCTTTGCCCAGGAACGGCTTGCTATACATCATGCCATCATTGGGCTGAGTGGTTATCCCACCTGAGCATTGTTGGGTGGGTATATAGCGTATTGCTTCAACCACCCCAGTGCAAAAGAAAAACGTCCTCCTCCCTTGTCGAGTCTGAGAACGGCACAGCCTGGGTGAATAAAAAGCTGCTTAATGCAGGTATCCTTGTCGTAAGCCCGGTCAGGCTGTCACATTCACGTCCCTGAGAGAGGAGGAGCCTTGTGTACAGAGCTCAGTGGACAGGACAGGTAACGCGGCGTCCGGCTGCACCACAGAACCTCCCTGAGCCAAAATCTGTTGGATAGTTTTACGGAGATTGGGATGTAAACGTCCGTGTGTCTGACAGAAGATCTCTAGGGCGCAAGATTTCAGTGGTCCAGCACTGAGGTCTTCATAAAGAGGGATGGTATACATCCTAGATGTCTGGCAGAACATAAAACAGAAAAAAAGAGAAATTAACATAACCTTCAAAAACATACAGAAAAAAAACATAACACTTTAAGGCCCCCACCACCACTCTTTTACAAAAGACAAATAGGACACTAACTTGGCATAGAAGAAAGTGACGAACTCGTGGCAAGTCTGGCTGGAAGTTGTTCCGCACCACAATCTGCAGCCAGCGGATACGTATCTCTGTGTTCATAGTAGCTAGATCAGCAGAATAGCAGAGTGACAGCTGCAGCATAACTTCTGAAGAAAAAGAACAACAAAATAAAAAATAAATAAAAAAAAGAGCCAAACCATTAGGGCCCTATTCCACAGGACGATTATCGTTTGCATAATCGTTAACGATTAACGATCTCAAACGACCGCTATTGCGAAAGACCTGAAAACGTTCACTCATTTCCATGGAACGATAATCGTTACTTATGATCGTAATTGCGATCGTTTTTCTTTGCGCTATTTATTCGCTATTGCGTTCGTATCTATTGCGAACGACTGAACGATGTCTTATTCAATGCGAACGTTTGCGAACGAGCAACGATAAAAATAGGTCCAGGTCATATAAAGCGATCAACGATTTCTCGTTCGGTCGTTAATCGTTAACTGCATTTCAACCGAACGATTATCGTTTAGATTCGAATGATTTAACGATAATCTGAACGATAATCGTCTGGTGGAATAGGGCCCTTAAACAAAGCTTTCATTTAAAATGTCGTATTCTTTTTTTTTTTTGCAGAAATCGATAGTCCAGGCGATTTTAAGAAACTTTGTAATTGGGTTTATTAGGCAAATATGCCATTATCTGCATAAAAAAAAAAAAAAGACTTTCCCAAGGTCCCCCCCCCCCCTCTCTCTCATTCACTGCTCATTATCAGGAAATCTCGACTCTTTTACATCAGACGAGCCCTGTGTAACCTATGGAGAGGGGGGTGGAGGGAGATTAGTCGCCAGCAGAGAGCAGAGAACAAAGGATTACATAGTGGGAGCTGTGTGAAAGCCGGTATTCAGAGGTCAGTGCTGACTTCAGAGGAGATAGCCCGGTGATGTAGCTGTAAATTAACTCTTTGTTGTCCTGTTTTGGTGCCTCATCTCCCTCCACCCCTCCACTCTCCATAAGAGAACCATGAAGACCGGGGGGAGAGCTTCAAACTGCTTTCTCATGATAAAAATGCATTTTTTTCAGCTAATAAACCCAATTACAAAGTTTCTAAAAATCATCTGTACTATTGATTTCTGCTAAAAAAAAAAATGTAAACGACAGTGACACTTTAAGAGGGAAAATAGGAAAATACTGTATTTTTCTTACTGGACAGTTTCAAAATTTCAACTAATTCTTATTGGCATAAAACATATATAAGATGCAGTCACCTGGCCTCAATGGGGATTGATCTAAAAGCTTGTCCAAAAAGAGCACTGTCTGGAAAGTTTGCCAGTCTGCGATATTGGCAAAGTTGGCAGCAGCTTCAATGTCCAAAGGTTCGGTCATCCATAGTTCACTCAAAGCTTCCACAGGTGAAGTGAACATAGATCCCTGAGAAAGATCTGGCTGGGTCAATGGAGGCCCTGGGGCATTAAGCCAGCGCTCAAACTCCAGGCCTGGTGGGGAAACAGATTGTGAGGACCTGGCAATTATAAGGCAGGTAACACTAGAATGCTGTGTTACTCACCCTCGCTGCACGCTGTTCTCTCTCCCCTCAAATGGGGGAAAAAGCCGAGATAAGACTCCAGCAGATCATGAGCTACAACACTGCGGAACTTAAATTTCTCAATGTAATCCTGCAAAGGAGAACGACCATAAAATTACCGATGAAACAATAACAATAGATCAAAGAAATAGAAGATGTTAAATTAGGCTACCCTGAGGAAGGCGTCAAAGTTATCTTGGTCTCCGCATAACTGGGACAGGTAGTGCACAAAGCAGAAGCCCTTCTCATATGTGAACAGATTCATGAGGTTACTAGGGTTCACACCTGTGGAAAAACAAACGGCCTTTATATAAACCAGCAAGATCTTCACTGAGGACGGAAAAAAAAAAAAAAGTTAATAGCATACAAATGCTGTAATTTTGGCTATGCTAGTCAGCTTTAACAGCTTCCACCTTAAAGGGTAGATGTTATACGAAAACGACTTATTGTTTAAATATTGATTTTGAATTAAACATAATTTTTAAGAATTTTTGGTGACATTTTATTTAATTTTCCATTTTTCTATCATTATAAAATAATCCTGATATCTTGCAGTTTTCATTCTCACTAGTGGGGCTAAAACTAAGCTGAGGCTTCCTGTTGTGTCTGTGGTGATAAGACACTAGTCGATAGAGGAGACAACGCCAGCTCCCTGTGGAATGATCTTTTCATCACAAGGGGACAAAGTCTGTCTTTTGTCGTCTATGTCCATGAGTCTTGCTGTAAAGCGTATCACTACGTGCTGTTAAAAACAGCTCAGGCAAGATGGCGACCCCCATAACAATGTACAAAAAGAGAAAGAAATTAACAGTCAGAAAATAAAAATGGATTAAAATAGAAGACCAATTTTCATATCTGACTGTTATCAGAAAGGAAAATTTAGGCGACACATTCCTTAAACCCCTTCCCGCATAAGGATGTGCCAGCACATCCTGCAGTGGGTGGGGGAATTCATAGAGGGGTCACACTCTACACCGTGCGGAGGAGCGAGCCTTGTGGCTTACATTATAAAGCAAATATATATGTCTATACTAATTATACCTGTCCTGTAGCCCTAATAAAATTCTCCCATAGACTCTTACCTGCATCCAGTTTAGCCTGCAGTCGGCTGAACGGTGTATCCTGACCCAGTATTCTAATCTGTCTGTGCAGCGCTTCCAGGCGAAAGGTGGTCTCCAGGCATGTGAATGACGCACCTGACACACAGAATATGGGACACTGGGTTCACACATTTTAAAAGAACAACAAGGGGGGGGGGGGGGGAAGTTATCAAACATGGTGTAAAGTAAAACTGGCTCAGTTGCCCCTAGCAACCAATCAGATTCCACCTTTCATTTTCCAAAGAGTCTGTGAGGAATGAAAGGTGGAATCTGATTGGTTGCTAGGGGCAACTGAGCCAGTTTCACTTTACACCATGTTTGATAAATCTCCCCCAAGGTCTAAGTATACAAAATGTATTAAATTGGTCATAATTGTTAAATGAAAACTAGAAGACTTTGCTATGGCCATGTTTTCTTTCCGCTTTTTATTTTTTAATATGACGTCCGTCATTGGGCAGTGGGCGGCCGTCATTCCATTGACTTCAATTAAAATGCAGTAATAAAGTTATTTTAAGAAAAAGCAGATGCCTTTTCTCTTTCTTTTTTTTCCTACTCCGTGTGAACATACCCTATAGGTGAGATAGGTACCATGGGAAAAATTATGCCACACAAAAAGCAGATTCAGGCTATGTTCTCACACCGTATTTTACTCTGTATTATTCAATCAAAACCAGGAGTGAATCGAAAACACAGAAAGGCTATGGTCACACACTGCTGACATTGAGTGGATGGCCGTCATTTAATGGCAAATAATTACCATTATTTTAAAACTGCCATTGTTTTGAAAGAAAAAAAACGTTATTTGCCATTAAATGACGGCCCATCTACTTAAAGGGGTTATCCAGCACTATAAAAACATGGCCACTTTTCCCGCTCTCTTGTCTCCAGTTCAGGTGTGGTTTGCAATTAAGCTCCATTTACTTCAATAGAACTGAGTTTGAAACCCCACCCAATCTGGAGACAAGAGAGGGGAAATTGGCCATGTTTTTGTAGTGCTGGATAACCCCTTTAAAGGACAAGTGCCATGAAAAACTTTTTCCCAGTAATTGAAGCACATTACAAAGTTATATAACTCTGTAATGTGCTTCAATCACCTATCTGCCCCCCTTCCCTGTCTTTTCCCCCCTCCACCCCCCACCAGGAAGTGTCCTAACTCACACAGACCTAATTACTGTCGTCACCAGGCAGCTCCTTCTTGTGAGGATGAGTCATCAGCAGGAAGGCTGGTCTAGGTCCTGTTACAGCAGCCCCCCTCCCCAGTCCAAGTGATGGCTTGCAGTTGTTCATCTAATGGGAGCTGAGCAAGCTGAGTCACCTGACAAGGCAGGGGAGGGGGGAGGCTAGTGTAACAGGAGAAGGAGCTGAGGGTGGTATTACACGGAACGATCAATTGAAAAATCGTTAAATTGTTCGGATTTCAA
Source organism: Dendropsophus ebraccatus (assembly GCF_027789765.1). Classification (NCBI taxonomy): domain Eukaryota; kingdom Metazoa; phylum Chordata; class Amphibia; order Anura; family Hylidae; genus Dendropsophus; species Dendropsophus ebraccatus. The sequence goes on along the minus strand of NC_091459.1, from coordinate 16,700,373 downwards.
CAATAATCGTTTTGTGTAATAGCAGGCAACGATTAAACGACCAACGAGAAATCGTTGATCGTTTAATAGGATCCGGACCTATTTTTATCGTTTGATCGTTCGCACAACGTTCGGTGGAATAAGAATTCACAGCTGAGGCGTACGCAATAGCGACGACTAAACGACGGCAAGAACGATCATGAATAACGATCATCGTTCCATGTACTTGGGCGAACGATTTCAGGTAGTTTGCCTTAGCTGTCGTTTAAGATCGTTTATCGTCGGAAAATCGCTTGGTGTAATAGTACCCTGAGAGAAGAGCTTGGTGACGGTGACGACAGTAATTAGGTCTGTGTGAGTTAGGGCCCTATTCCACCGGACGATTATCGTTCGCATAATTGTTAACGATTTCAAACGACCGCTATTGCGAAAGACCTGAAAACGTTCACTCATTTCCATGGAACGATAATTGTTACTTATGATCGTAATTTCCATCGTTTTTTTCTTCGCTATTTATTCGCTATTGCGTTCGTATCTACTGCAAACGACCGAACGATGTCTTATTCAATGCGAACGATTTGCGATTGAGCAAGGATAAAAATAGGTCCAGGTCTTATAAAGCTATCAACGATTTCTCGTTCGGTCGTTAATCGTTAACTGCATTTCAACCGAACGATTATCGTTTAGATTCGAACGTCTATAATCGTCCGGTGGAATAGGGCCCTTAGGACACATCCTGGTGGGGGGTGGAGGGGGGAAAAAGACAGGGAAGGGAGGCAGATAGGTTATATAACTTTGTAATGTGCTTCAATTACTGGGAAAAAGTTTTTCATGGCACTTGTCCTTTAATTTCAGCGGTGTGTGCCCAGAGCAAGAATACTGTGTAGGAGCATAGCCTTATAATGAAAACATAGGGAAGTTTACTCACCATACACCAGAGTGGTGATGCGGCGCTGGGCGTAGGTCGCCAAGCCTTCACTCAGCCACATTTCTTCCCAGCTGGCATTTGTCACTGCGTTCCCAAACCAGCCGTGTGCAATTTCATGAATAACATCAATCAGAAGGAAATCCTCACTGTCCAGTATGGAGCAGATGACGAATGTCAGGCAGGGATTTTCCATGGCTACTATGGGAAAGGATGGGGGCAGGAAGACTATATCGTACCTAGAATGAAGGAAGGGAAGGACAATCGTTGAGAGGCTGAAAAGGGGGTGACCTGAGGAAAATTGGTTCTACGGGAAACATTCATGAAGGAAAAAATAACAGAAATAATTTTATTGTGCAGAAAAACAAAACAAAAAACAAAACAGAGCCATTCTATAGAAATTTTAGAATAACCCATACAGACATGTGTCCTTAAAGTGACACTGTCACCCCTTTGTGCATTCTGACATCTCTACACAGGTATAAAGGGTAAATTTAGCTGTTTTCACACCTTATTTCATATCATACGTCATGGTGCTTGTTCAAGTAAAAAGTGTCCTTTTATCAACTGCAGATTGTATTGAGTGGGCGTGGTCTCGCAGCATTAGTGCCACTTATCCCCGCCCACAACGGCACAGTTGTCCCCGCCCCCTTGATGCCCATTGCTTGGCCGACAAAGGGGGTGGGGTCTAGATCTTTCGGCCAGCCTGTTCCAATGCCTGGCGAGGGGGCGGGGCTAACTGTGGCATTGTGGGCGGGCTAAGTGGTGCTAATGCCGAGAGGCCCCGCCCACCTAACACAATCTGCAGTTGATAAAAGATTACTTTTTACTTGAACAAGCACCATGACGTATGATATAAAATAAGGTATGAAAAACACTAAATTTACCCTTTACACCTGTGTAGAGAAGTCAGAATGCAAAAAGGAGGTGACAGTGTCACTTTAAAGTGGAAATATCAGCAGGGTAGACGAATCTATCCTGCTGATAGCCCCCTACAGAGCACAGGACACTGAGGAGAAAGGTATGTCTCTTACCTTCCTCCTTGGTGCTGTTAGCAGTTTAATCCTCAGTTTGGCGCACTGGCCCGCCCACTCCATTGATTATCATTAGTAATGGGCGGGCTCACACTCTGGGGGTGGGGCAATGCTCCTAACGGTGCTCCGGACAGAGGATTAGACTGCTAACAGCACAGGAACGGCTGTAGTTTATTAGGGTTTTCATGTGTTCACGTCATGTCTAAAGACAAAAACCTTGGCATATATTGATCTTATGCTCAGCTGTGATTTAGCTGCACAGATTCTTAACCTTTGTGTCCGTGCTGTCTCACCTTCCCCAGATGTAAGGGCCGTACAAACTCTCCGCAGCTTGAAGCCACTGTTCTACCCGGCCTGCTAATTTCCCCACAGCCAAAGGCAGCACGCAAGGTTCAGCCCACACTCGGCTTCTGTGAGAAATAAAAATTAAAATGAATGTCGGAGTATTTCAGGTGACCACAGAAAGTTAAAGAGACTCAGGTTCAGCAGGTTTAGGCAGTCCTATCTCAGGGTAGCATAACCTAGAGAAGCTTTACAGAATGATGTATCACATTGTTCTGTTCAGCTGATCCAGAGATCTCCTCCTGAATAACATGGACAATAAGTAGTCCTCTCCATTATGTGCATGAGCCCAGTAGTCCTGGATATTTATGAGAAGCAGAAAACTCCGCCCATCAGCTGCTGATTGGCAGTTATATATCCATGCTGTGTATAGGCAGTTAACTGTCAATCAGCAGCTGGAGTGCGGGGGGAGGGATATGGCAAGAATCCTATTCTCCTGCATAATAGGAGAACGGATGAATTTCATCTGTTTTTTGCATCCGTTTTACCATAAACATATATGTTAAACGGATTGCAAAAACGCAGTGTGAACTCAGCCTAATAGGTCATGTTTTAAATGAACGATTAGCCGACACGCACAGTGCACCTAAAATCCCAATAACTATAGCGATGGTCTGCAGCCTACCTGGACGATCGTTCAGGCAAACGCCTACCCCCCCCCCCCCCCGCCCCCCCGCCCCCCCGCTGTTGGTGCTTGTAATTGTGACGATAGCGAGTGAGGAACGAGGAGCAAGTGAGCGTTGACTTGACAGATCTGCGCTCGCTTGCTCCTAATATCGGGCCATGTAAAAGGGCCCTAAGTCAGCATACAGAGATAGCCGGCAGTCACCAATAAGCACTGCCCATTGGACCGCAAAGTCTGTAAATAAGATTCAAGTTGTACTGAATATTTCCTCTAAACATTAAATAATCGATCTTCTAATCTTCTCCTGCTCTATAACATGTTCCTGGTGGACCAGACTGCTTATTAAACTTCATGTCCATGGCTCCCTTTAAAGTGACTGTCACCCCCTTTGTGCATTCTGACTTCTCTACACAGGTGTAAAGGGTAAATTTAGCGTTTTTCATACCTTATTTCATATCATATGTCATGGTGCTTGTTCAAGTAAAAAGTGTCCTTTTATCAACTGCAGATTGTATTAAGTGGGCGTGGCCTCGCGGCATTAGCGCCACTTACCCCGCCCACAACGTTGGTCCTGCCCCCTTGACGCCCATTGGTTGTCCAACGTAAAGGGGGTGGGGTCTAGATCTTTCGGCCAGCCTGTTCCAATGGCCTGCGAGGGGGCGGGGCAAACTGACATTGTGGGCGGGGCTAAGCGATGCTAATGCCGCGAGGCCCCGCCCGCTTAACACATTCTACAGTTGATAAAAGATGACTTTTTACTTGAACAAGCACCATGACGTATGATATAAAATAAGGTATGAAAAGCGCTAAATTTACCCTTTAAACCTGTGTAGAGATGTCAGAATGCAAAAAGGAGGTGACAGTGTCACTTTAAGGATTGTTATAAATGGGAATCTGTCACTAGATGTACACCCCCTAAATGAGGGCAGCATAAACTAGTGACAGAAATGCTGAATGCAGATCAGGATATTACTTACATCATTGTGTTCAGCCGTTCTCCTAATATGCAGGAGAATAGAATTCTTACCACACCCCTCCCCCTGCCCTTCAGCTGCTGAGTGACAGTTGACTGTCTATACACAGCATGGATAGATAACTGCCAATCAGCAGCTGGTGTGCAGGGTTTTCTGCTACCCATGAATATCCAGGACTACTGGGCTCATGCACATAATGGAGTGGACTACTTACTGTCCATGAGATAGGTCAGGAAAAATCTACTGACAGTCGATTTAAAAGAAACTTACTGTAATATCTAAGACAAACTGGCTCTTACCTAGGGCCTATATCAGCTGGAAGAAGATGACCTGCCGTTAGGGCTACTAAATAAGCAGGAACAGGATGTTCCATGTAGAAGTGAAAGATGCCCATCTCTTCTATATAGTAGCTATGAGTGCAGCTCATGAGAACCCGAATTCCAGCAGGCGCCTGGAAAACATAAACAGACAAGTGGCCACATTGCACACACAAGGCTTAGGTCTATCCTCTGTGTAAAACCAGTAATACTACCTTAAAAGGACAACTCCGGCCAAAAGTATTTTTTGATATGTTATTTCTTATGGAAAGTTAGACAAATTCCTAATGTACATTAATTATGGGAAATGCTCATATACTGCTATTTCCCTTAATTTAGTAGATCAGGGAGACTTCAATTTCTCTCTAAAGAAAAAAACGTGACGCCACGAACTGGGGTGTAATTCCTATGGAGTGGCCAGCAGGGGGCGCAGTATATATAGAATCCTATGGACTTTATTGAAGTCTATGGGAGATGTAATGTGTAATGTAATGTAATCTACACTTTATTGATAGACTATGTTTATGGGATAATTTGGGGAGCAAGGACATTTGCTCCCCAAATGGAAGGCACCGTGCAGGGAGGGGGGTGGTATCTAACTACCTCCCCCCTCCCTGCTCGGTGCAGTGGGACAGAAAGACAATACTACTACTCCCATCATCTGCTCATAGTATGTGCAGATGATGGGAGAAGTAGTGCCAGGGAGACCCCCAGCACCAAGCCCTCACCACCAACCCCACACCCGCCAAGCTCACAGATCTGGCCCCCCCCACACACACAACGGCCGCACAGCTGCCGCCCCCCGCCGCGCTCACAGATCTGGCACCCAGTCACCCCACATATCGGCCGCCGCCGGTAAACTGCCAGCCCATCACCCACTCTCCCTGCCTCCCCCACCACCGCACAACTCACTTCCCTTCCGGTGCAGGTATCGGACTGCCAGAATATTGCCGCCTCCGCGTCCTGCTGATTCGCTTCTGGGTGACATCAGGAAGCGAATCGGCAGGACGTGGGGACGGCAGTACTCTGGCAGTCCAATACCGGCAGCGGCCGCTGTGTGGGGTGACTGGGGGCCAGATCTGTGAGGGCGGCGGCGGAAGCGGTGCGGCCGCTGTGTGTGGGGGGGCCAGATCTGTGAGCCCGGCGGCGGCGAGGGTGGCAGCTGTGCGGCTGCTGTGTGTGTATGGGGCCAGATCTGCGAGCGCGGCGGGGGGCGGCAGCTGTGCGGCCGCTGTGTGTGTGAGGGGCCAGATTTGTGAGCATGGCGGCGGTGGGCGTGGGGTGGGTGGTGAGGGCTTGGTGCTGGGGGTCTCCCTGGCACTACTTCTCCCATCATCTGCTCATACTATGAGCAAATGATGGGAGGAGTAGTAGTGTCTTTCTGTCCCACTGCACCGAGCAGGGAGGGGGGAGGTAGTTAGATGCACTGGCACCTCTCTCCCTCCCTGCTCGGTGCCTTCAGTTTGGGGAGCAAATGTCCTTGCTCCCCAAATTATCCCATAAACATAGTCTTTCAATAAAGTGTAGATTACATTACATCTCCCATAGACTTCAATAAAGTCCATAGGCTTCTATATATATACTGCGCCCCCTGCTGGCCACTCCATAGGAATTACATCCCGGTTCGTGACATGGCGTTTTTTTTTTTTTTTTTAGAGAAATTGAAGTCTCCCTGATCTACTAAATTAAGGGAAATAGCAGTATATGAGCACTCCCCATAATTAATGTACATTTGGAATTTGTCTAACTTTCCATTAGAAATAACATATCAAAAAATACTTTTGGCCGAACTTCTCCTTTAAGACACTGTCAGACAATTATGTATGGACTTCAGATCCTTCTCATATGAAACGACTGATGCAACACCTGGACACACACTAATACTTGCCTACTTTGAATGTCGATTACGTACTTATGGTTCAATATTGTCATATTTCTCCATTTAAAGGGGTAGTTCACCAAAATGTTTTTCTTTCAAGTCAACTACTGCCAGAAAGTGCCAGAGATTTGTAATTTACTTCTATTTAAAAATCTCCAGTCTTCCAGTACTTATCAACTGCTGTATGTCCTGCAGGAAGTGGTGTATTCTTTCCAGTCTGACACAGTGCTCTCAGCTGCCTCCTCTGTCCATGTCAGGAACTGTCCAGAGCAAAATAGGTTTACAATGGGGATTTGCTACTGCTCTGGACAGTTCCTGACATGGACATAGGTGGCAGCAGAGAGCACTGTGTCAGACTGGATAGAATACACCACTTCCTGCAGGACATACAGCAGCTGATAAGTACTGGAAGACTGGAGATTTTTAAATAGAAGTAAATTACAAATCTCTGGCACTTTCTGGCAACATTTAAAGTCAATGTGTAGCTGTTTCCTTTAAAAAAAATCATAAACGAAAACAAACTTTTGACGTTGTGGAGGCATGTCATAGGTTTTGATCATTTGGGGTCTAAACGTTCTGACACTAGATCGAGTAGGGAGAAGCGCATGCCTGAGCACTTCTCTTTCCACTTTCTATGCATGCGACAGTAGACAGTTCCATTGATGTACATTAGGAGCCTGTCCCTTGTCACATGCAGAGCTGGAAGGGAAACATACTTGGTGTACACTTCCCCCGGCTTATTCTGGAAATCTACGTACGGTCCCCTTGATCTCTTCTGTTCCTGTAAATATTCAGGAACCATAAGTGATCATACACACATTGCCTAGATGTCAGACAGACGCGTCATGTACCAGATGAAGACTGGAAACCAGCTAATCTGATGGCTCAGATACTGGACGACAGGCCAACTGGACTCAGGCCATGAAACTATCAGATATCAGCTGCATGACTGGGTGTATACCAGTAACCTAACATGAACATAAAACCTTTATTACATTACGTAAACAAGGCAAGAGAGCAGCAAAGAAAAAAATAGTATATACTGATAGGATGCAAACCAAGCACTTAAAGGGAATGTGTCAACTACATTTTCTTTTACTGATTAGAGTCAGATACTAAAAATTGATATTTTATTCCAATCTGTTTCTATTTTATGACTTAATTTTTTTTTTTATATCCTTTTAGTGTACATTGTTATGGGGGCAGCCATCTTGCCTGGGCTGTTTTTAACAGCACTTAGTGACATGCTTTACAGCAAAACTGATGGACATAGAAGACAATAGACAAGAGTCTCTCCCCTTGATATGAATGTGAAACATTACTTAGCATACTCTGTGACCTGTGAGGAGGTCATTCCACAGTCACATGACGCTGCAATGCTGTGCAGATCCCTTTACAGCAGCCTCCTCTTATCAACAGACATAACAGAATGTCCCGGCTTAGTTTTAACCCCAGTGGTAGGAATGGAAACTGCAAGATATCAGGATTATTTTATAATATAAATAGAAAAAAGAAAAATTAGGGGAAAAAAACGTCACCAAAAATCCCTAAAAAATATATGTTTACCATAAAAACATTTAACCAATAAGTCATTTTCTGATGACACATTCTCTTTAAATGTTTGCCAGACGTGGGTCTCACTTCCGGGAGCTACACCTATTTTGAAATCAACAGCCCCCTGGGCGCCTCCAGCTTTTTTTAGTGTTAGAAATAGCCACAATGAGGGGGTTGCCACATCAGTTTAAAGAATGGACAAGGGGTGAGAAGCCCTGGAGGACAGCTCACACAGGCTGGAGAGAGAGAAGAGAGCACACAAAAGGTAATTTAGAGGGGAGAATCATATAGCCCAGGCAGACTGATATACTTTTGTCAGAGTTTCATTCACATTCTTTCCCTTACTATACTATGGAGTGGGTGGTCGTAGACAGGGACTGACCATTATCTGTTTGCTCAGTTACTTGCTCTATAACATTCTTCCCACAGATCAAAGTTTAACACGATAGGGAGTAAATGGAAACCTACCTACAACTTTCAGACTGTCTTTATGTCAATGTACAAAGGTGAACAGGAAGCTGCCTTTTCTCCATAAAACAACGTCCAGCAGAAGCTGCGGTATGTTATAATGTACACTGTACTATAGGTTATTAATGAAGACCTGTCATATCAAAATTTTAAAACAACTGCCTGGTTTGGTTACATTAAAGAGGTACTCTGTTTTCTTCAAATCAACTGTTTCAAAAAAAAAATATTTATATAGATTTGTAATTTACTTCTATTTAAAAATCTCCAGTCTTCCAGTATTTATCAGCTGCTGTATGTCCTGCAGGAAGTGATGTATTCTTTCCAGTCTGCACAATGCTCTCTGCTGCCACCTCTGTCCATGTCAGGAACTGTCCAGTGCAGCAGCAAAACCCCATAGAAAACTTCTCCTGCTCTGGACAGTTCCTGACATGGACAGAGGTGGCAGCAGAGAGCACTGTGTCAGACTGGAAAGAAAACACCACTTCCTGCAGGACATTCTGCAGCTGGTAAGTACTGAAAGAATTGAGATTTTTTTTTTTTTTTTTAGAAGTAAATTACAAATCTCTGGCACCAGATGATTTGAATGATTTTTTTTGTTAATGATAGAAAAAAATTCTACAAAATGTATTCATACACCCAGGCCGAAGCCTTGTGCTCCTACATAATTACAGACCCGGTGGAGGGGGCAGTCATTATGGCATAAATGTAGAATATACAGTGAGGCCGCTAGGGCACACACACCTGGCTTTGGAGATACAACGTACCTTGACCGAAGCCGAGTAAGTACACTTTACAGCTGGTGTATCAAAGCAGGGGAAGAAGGAACGGTTGCACACAGAGTGTCCTTGAGTGAACACAAACAAGTCTGAGCTTCCATAGGAGTGTTCAGGGTCCAGCCACCATACCTGAAGAGGAAGATGAGATATAGAGGAGAATACAATGTGTCATAACAAGGGAAACACTCATCACACAGGGGAAATAACAATGACCTTTGTTTACGCTCTCAAAATAATAGACAAAACGTTAACGAGAAACTGATTGCAGATTGTTATGTGCAACATTGTAGCTTGTGTGTAATGCTGGGAGGGTTATTCTGAGGTCAAGCTGCTAATGCAGTCACTGTGATTAAAGGGGTACTCCGGGCGGGGGTTATTTTTAGGGTTTGGCCGGGGAAGGGGTGGAAATAGAGGCCGCCGGTCACTTACCTCCCCGATTCCAGCACCAGGTCCCGGATCGTGCCGCCCTGTTCTCCTGTCCGGCCACCGTTTCCTGGTCTGAGCTGCCTTGAAACGTCACGTCTCAGGCCGCAGTTCAGACCAGGAAAAGGCAGGTGGACGGGAGAACGGGGCGGCACAATCCGGGACCCGGCGCTGGAACCGGGGAGGTAAGTGACCGGCGGCCTCTATTTCCACCCCTTCCCCGGCCATACCCTAAAAATAACCCCCGCCCGGAGTATCCCTTTAAAGGCCCTATTAGGCTCCATTCACACAGAGCAAAACAGTCGTAATTCCACAGCGGAGAATCCCGCCAGCCTCCCTGTCATAATGACAGTCAATGGTGTCCATTCTTCAGCGCAAAGAGACACAGAGGCGCAGGAGCCTCCCATTGACTGTCATTATGCCAAGGAGGCTAGCAAGATTCTCCGCCGCGGAATTACGCCTGTTTTGCTCCATATGAATGGAGCCTTACACTGATCATTGTCTTTCAACGGGCTGAAACGCAAACGATCAGCCTAGCAACCATCTATGGGCTGCATGTATGTCTTTCAACGGGCTGAAACGCAAACGATCAGCCTAGCAACCATCTATGGGCTGCATGTATGATCTGACGATCGCCTGTGCAGCCCCCTAGGCTCCATTCTATGCTTAGGCAGATTCTGCCGCTCGCCTGGACGGCACAATCTGCCTGAACCTAAAATGGAGCCTATGGGACTGGCAGAACTTAAAGCGGGGGGCATGGAATCCACTGGAAGTTATCTGTGCAGTTTTCATAGTATGCGCATACCCTAACCCTCCCAGCATTACAAAGAAGCTACAATGTTGCAGATACAGCCTGCCAGGGACTTGTTTACATCAGCTGTCTCAGAAGTGTGTGTGTGTGTGTGTGTGTGTTTGGGGGGGGGGGGTTGGGGCAGAGAGAAAGGCTCACACACAGATTTTTGTGTTTTCAGCAGAAAGCAGCAGCTGAGAAATGGGGGAAGTAGACTGAATGGATGATAACAAGTGAGGAATTCTTAGTCTCACCATGGCAACATATAAAAAGTTATGTTTGAGTGGAATACCCCTTAAAGCCACGCCACATAAGACTCACCGCAGGACCCTCTCCGGTGACGTAGTGTACGATGACCTGGAACGTCTCATTGGTTTGTAAAGTTTCAGGCACAGTGATGATAAGAGCGGAGCCGTAATCTGTAAACTCATCGACCCTAAAGTCCAAAGGGAAGCAGCAGATACAGCGAGAAGGCCCGGAGTCGCTGGCGTCGTGGATCCCACAAGGCTGGCTGAAAGTGCTAGGCAATTCCTCCATTCCAGGAACGTCCATGGATGGGAAGTGCGGCGGTGGCGGTGTATCTGCCGGAGCGAAACTGCTCTCCGGGGTGGGTGATAAGAGGGAATCGGGCGATAGGGTGTAACAAGAGGAAGAGGAGTGGAAGGACAGGTCGGCTGTGGGAGAATATGGGGCAGCTAAGGGATTGAGAGAGGTGCGACAGCCGGGTCTATGAGGGGAGGATGGAGCCTGGTGCCCATTTACAATGGGGGCAGCCAGAGAAGAAGAGGAAGAAGAAGCAGCAGTGTTATCTGTAGATAAGTGGTTACAGGATAGAGAGAGGTCCAGGGGCTCTGGGGTCACCAGGGGGGAGCTGCCATCCTGGGTCACACACCACAGCGGCGGGGGAGATGCGCCCCCTGCTGGCTCCTCAGTCCTCGGGCAGGCAGGGGCAGTGTGCGGGCAGGCCTGGCCGGAGCCTTGGGGCGCTCCATCCCCGGGGCTCCTCCCGTGCCGGCCTCCCCTCCTGCAGCGCACAGAACTAACTTTGACCACCGGGTGAGTGTCTAGAACTAATGCGGGGCCTCCGGGCACCAGCGGGCTGACCTCAAGCACCAAACAACCGGACAGGTCCCGGGTGTCCGGCCGCAGCTCCAGCCCCAGATGGAAGTGATGCAGGCGGTAGAGCTGGGAGCTGGAGGCCGACGCGGGGTCTGGAGGACCGGGGACAAACGGCTGCGGGGACTCCGGGTGCAGAGGGCGGCGGCAGCAGCAGAGCGCCGGGCACGGGGCAGCCGAGGACATAGCCGGGGGAGCAGCACCGGGAGCACCGGGACGCTATGTAAAATCCATCAGGGCCCCGAGAGGCCTAATCCGGGAGGAGCCGCAGTAAACACCGGCCGGCCCGGGACAGGAAGTGACAGAGCGGGGAGGCGAGGCTTGGCCCGGGTCAGCCCACCCGCTATTCAGGAACAGATCCGGGATGTGCTCGGGCTTCTCCCGCTAACGATAAACGTACACCGGCCATAACGTGCGGAACGGTACATTGTTGGCAGTGTAAGCGGTAACGGCAGCGACAGGGAACAAGTGACGTCTCCTATTCCTTGTCTGACCTCCAGGTGGCGCCATTGAGCTGACTTCCTTCCCTGATAGGTGTACAAGCATTGGGAATGTGGTGGCTTACTGGACTGCCGGAGTCATGTGACATTAACGGAGAAGTCCGGTGAAATTTTTATTAAAGTATTTTACTGACCCCAAAAGTTATACAAATCCCCAATATACACTTATTACGGGAAATGCTTATAAAGTGCTTTTTTCCCTGCACTTACTACAGCATCAAGGCTTCACTTCCTGGATAACATGATGATGTCACTTCCTGAATAACATGGTGATGTCACAACCCGACTCCCAGAGCTGTGCGGGCTGTGGCTGCTGGAGAGGATGATGGCAGGGGGATGCTCAGTGTCCCCCCAGTGCCCTGTGTCCCTCAGTGTCCCCCTGCCATCATCCTCTCCAGCAGCCACAGCCGCACAGCTCTGGGAGTCTGGTTGTGACATCACCATGTTATGCAGGAAGTGACATCGCCATGTTATTCAGGAAGTGACATCGCCATGTTATTCAGGAAGTGACATCACCATGTTATCCAGGAAGTGACATCACCATGTTATCCAGGAAGTGACATCACTATGTTATCCAGGAAGTGACATCACAATGTTATCCAGGAAGTGACATCACCATGTTATCCAGAAAGTGACATCGCCATGTTATCCAGGAAGTGACATCACCATGTTATGCAGGAAGTGACATCACCATGTTATCCAGGAAGTGACATCACTATGTTATCCAGGAAGTGACATCACCATTTTTATCCAGGAAGTGACATCACAATGTTATCCAGGAAGTGACATCACCATGTTATTCAGAAAGTGACATCACCATGTTATTCAGGAAGTGACATCACCATGTTATCCAGGAAGTGACATCACCATGTTATCCAGGAAGTGACATCACAATGTTATCCAGGAAGTGACATCGCCATGTTATTCAGAAAGTGACATCGCCATGTTATCCAGGAAGTGACATCGCCATGTTATCCAGGAAGTGACATCACCATTTTATCCAGGAAGTAACACACCATGTTATCCAGGAAATGACATCACCATGTTATCCAGGAAGTGACATCACCATGTTATCCAGGAAGTGAAGCCTTGATGCAGTAGTAAGTGCAGGGAAAAAAGCACTTTATAAGCATTTCCCTAATAAGTGTATATTGGGGATTCCTATAACTATTGGGAACCAATACAATACATTAATAAAAATTTTCACCGGACTTCTCCCTGTCACAAATTCTGGCCTTAAAGGGATTGTTCACAGAAAAATCTTTTAAATCATCTGGTGCCAGAAAAGTTACAAAGATTTATAATTTCCTTCTGTTAAAAAATCTGTGGTCTTCCAGTACTTATCAGCTGCTGAATGTCATGCAGGAAGTGGTTTATTCTCTGCAGTCTGACACAGTGCTCTCTGCTGCCACCTCTGTCCATGTCAGGAACTGTCTAGAGCAGCAGCGAATCTCCATAGACAACCTCTTGTGTTAGTGTAGTCCCGTTTCTATTTTTCCATAGACATATAAGGGCATATTTCTTGTGGGACAAGTTGTACGTTTTATTGGTACCTGTTTGAAATATATATGACATTTTTATTTTTAGTATTGGGGGTGGGGATTATCATCAGGTTGGACATATCTAACCTGCTGACATGTCCCTCTTGCACAGGAGACGCAGAGGAGGAAGGTATGTCTCCCACCTTCTTCCTCAGTGCCGTTCCTATGCAGTTAGTTGTGTGCTCCACAGTCTGTTGACACCGTTAGGAGCACTGCCCTACCCGGTTGGCTCGCTCCATTCATTATCATTAGAAGGGGCGGGCCAGCTGGGGGTGGATCGGTTCAATGGGGACGGGGTGCTAATGCTAATGGTCTCACCGGACCATGCAGCACACAACCAACTGCATCGGTGCCAGAAAGTGCCAGAGATTTTGTAATTTACTTCTATTAAAAAAAATCTCAAGTCTTCCAGTACTTATCACCTGCTGTATGTTCAGCAGGAAGTGGTGTATTTTTTGCAGTCTTACACAGTGCTGTCTGCTGCCACCTCTGTCCATGTCAGGAACTGTCCAGAGCAGCAGCAAATCCCCATAGAAAACCTCTCCTTGTCTCCAGACTGGAAAGAATACACTACTTCCTGCAGGACATACAGCAGCTAAGAAGTACTAGGTCTATACTAACACATTATGTTAAATGAAAGATATCTTAAAGTGACACTGTCCCCCCTTTTTGCATTATGACTTCTGTACACAGGTGTAAAGGGTAAATTTAGCAGTTTTCACACCTTATTTTATATCATACGTCATGGTGCTTGTTCCAGTAAAAAGTCATCTTATATCATCTGCGGATGTAATCCTGCGTCCGGTAAGGCCCATCCCCCAAAGCGCTGATCCTCTCACAGCCTGTCCTCCAAACGGCCTTACCAGACACAGGATTACATTAAAACTATACAAGAACAGCACCGAGGATGGAGGTAAGAGACATAGCTTCATCCTCAGCGCCCTGTGCGCAATAGGGAACTATCAGCAAGTTAGATTTCTCTATCCTGCTGATAGTTACCTTTTTAAAAAGAATCTATTATTTACAAAACTTAAATATATCATAGAACAGGACACCGCCAAAATAAAAAAAAGTACTTTTATCTGTGTTTTAAAGAGTCAAGGAGGCGTGTCATTCTGTAATGCTTCCCCATCTGTGTCACGCTTCCTAGCTCTGTTCCTGTGCATCATGTGATACAATGGCGGCACAGGCGCTGCTACTGACAGATCGGTTTTCCCAGTTTTTCATTGTTATAGAACCATCCAAAAAAAAACAAATGTTCTCCCTGGATAAATTTTTGTACACAAAAGATTCTCCCCTTAAAGGGGCTGTGTCATAAATCAAAGACTGTAAAATCAGATGTGTACATGTAAAGGTGACAAATGGGCTGTGGTTAAAGTGACATCATTTGTGGTGTGTTTCTTCCCTAGCTATCTTATCACTTCCTGGTTTCCTCTCTAAACTGTGACCCTGCAGTTGCCAGGCAACAGTGCGCACCCTTTCCCACAATCCCCCTTGCTTGTATGTGCAATGAAAAACAACTCTCAGTACTAATGGGACAGAGGAGTAGACCCATCGTAGTAAAAGTACAAAGATGGGACGTAACCAAGGGCAACCGGTTATCAAAACGAAGCAGGCACTGAGGGGATGAATAAATCTTTATCTATAAATGATACATTCAAAGAAATTCTTGTACGTTTACCAGCACGGGAACGGTGCAGACGATGAAGTTAAGAGACACCTTCATCCTCAAAGCCATGTGTTCCCCTTTAAATTGAGAGGAGAATCCCCCCCCCCCCCCCCCCCAGTTACAGCGGGACAAAGCCCTATGACACCAGTGCATACACCTGCACCTAGTCATTGATCTCCAGTCTGGGAAGCACAACGCCTGTCTGACTAATTTTAGCTTTAGCTTTTTCGTGGATGAAAATAACATCCATTTTATAGGTAATGCCGATCTTCAAAAAGGGCTCTCGAACTTCCCCAGGTAACTATAGACCTGTAAGCTTAACCTCCATTGTGGGGAAACTATTTGAGGGGCTTATAAGCAGGGCTGTGGAGTCGGTAAGCCGCAGCTCCGACTCCTGAATTTTATCAGGACTGACTCCTGCTCCTTCATAAATGGACGGTCATATACCAGGGGAGTTATCTATCACACTGGTTCAGCAGCTTCTCCCTAATGTCCTACATGATCCTGGGGCGACTTCTGAGTGAATAAAGGAATACTGTATATGAAGCAGCTTCTCCTGTGTGTGCAGTGGATGCAGCCAGTCTCCAGCCTCCATGTCCTGAACTACTCACAACTAAACTAGATGGAGCAGGTGGTCTTTTCCTGCTGACAGTCTTCTAAGTTTCTAACTAAATATTCACCATACAAGAAACCCTGCTAACACTGCCAGATCCCTGTAATATAGAGGTCAGCCATAGTGATATAGAGAGGGGTCACACATAGTGATATAGAGGGGTCACACATAGTGATATAGAGGGGTCACACATAGTGATATAGAGAGGGGTCACAGTGATACAGAGGGGTCACACATAGTGATATAGAGGGGTCACACATAGTGATAGAGGGGGTCACACATAGTGATATAGAGAGGGGTCACACATAGTGATATAGAGAGGGGTCACACATAGTGATATAGAGGGGGTCACACATAGTGATATAGAGAGGGGTCACACAGTGATATAGAGAGGTCACACATAGTGATATAGAGGGGTCACACATAGTGATATAGAGAGGGGTCACACATAGTGATATAGAGGGGTCACACATAGTGATATACAGGGGGTCACACATAGTGATATAGAGAGGTCACACATAGTGATATAGAGGGGGTCACACATAGTGATATAAAGGGGTCACACATAGTGATACAGAGGGGTCACACATAGTGATATAGAGGGGTCACACATAGTGATATAGAGGGGTCACACATAGTGATTCTAGAGAGAGGTCACATAGTGATATAGAGAGGGGTCACACATAGTGATATAGAGAGGGGTCACACATAGTGATATAGAGGGGTCACACATAGTGATATAGAGAGGGGTCACAGTGATATAGAGAGGGGTCACAGTGATATAGAGAGGGGTCACACATAGTGATATAGAGAGGGGTCACACATAGTGATATAGAGGTCACACAGTGATATAGAAGGTCACTGTGGGGGCACGCACATTCACACACACAGCCTGCTGCAGCCATAGCACACACACACACACTCGGCTTGCTGCGGCCATAGCACACACACAGCCTACTGCAGCCATAGCACACACGCACACACACAGCTGCAGCCATAGAACACTGAAGAAAAACACACAATCTTCTCCCAGAGAGAAAACACCACACTGAGGACTGAGGTTACTGCTATACTACTTATGTCTTCTTCTCCTCCTCCTCTATATTACACAGGATATCTTCATATTACACTGCTGCTCATATACAATCATCCAGCATCCAGGAAGAGAACAGCACAGATCTCCCCCCACACAATGGACTCTTCCAGCTCAAACAAACTGCCAACTGACCGACAACTTTTCCATGACCACCCTTATGTAATAGGGCCAGTGTCCTATTAGAATGTTGCTTATAATATATATTCATGAGCAACACTTGTAAAATTCATATCAAAATTTAATTCTAGATTTTTTAAAGATTTTTTAAAGCTGGAATCGGAGTCGGTACATTTTTTCAGACTCCGAATCCAGCCAAAACTAGCTCCGACTCCACAGCCCTGCTTATAAGGGACTACATCCAGGTATACATAGGGGGTAATAGTATTATAAGTGATAACCAGCATGGTTACTAAGGATAGAAGCTGCCAAACCAACCTAATATGTTTCTATGAAGAGGTAAGTAGAAGCCTGGATGGCGGCGCGGCTGTGGATATCGTGTACCTGGATTTTGCAAAAGCATTTGACACAGTTCCTCATGGACGTCTGATGGGTAAGTTAAAGTCTATCGGTTTGGAAACTTTAATGTGTAACTGGATTGAAGACTGGCTTTGTGATACAGTACAGTCTATGGAGGATGTGCTGATGTTACAGGATGACTTAGGGCCCTATTCCACAGTAACGATAATCGGCCGGATCGGCCCCATTTGGCCTGATTCGGCCATTTATCGTTCGGTGAAATAGAACGATCAGCCGATGATCGTGTCATCAGCTGATCATTCATTTAGGGCCAGACCTAAAATCATTGTTCCCCCACCGCGCATCGCTACGGTTAAATAGCGGTGCGCGGCGGGCGACCGACGATTTGACAAGAAGCAGCATCATACATTACCTGTCCAGGCTTCTTCTCCGCCCTGTCTTCTTTCCTGGGTCCCACGCGCTCTATCTTCAGAATGGCCGGTCAGCTGACAGAGCGCTCAGCCAATCACAGGCCGGGACCGCCACGGCCTGTGATTGGCTGAGTGCGGCCTGTCAGCTGACCAGCCATTCTGAAGATAGAGCGGTAACAATGTCCTTGCAGCCCTCGCTCAACGATCATCGGGCCGTGGAATAGGCCCAGTAAACGAGCGGCGATCTAGCAAATCGCCGCTCGTTTACATCGTTGATCGGGCCCTGCTCGGCCTGTGGAATAGGACCCTTAGACACACTGAGTGTTTGGGCGTCCACTTGGCAAATGAGGTTCAATGTGGATAAATGTAAAGTTATGCACCTGGGTACTAATAACCCACATGCATCATATGTCCATTGATTCTAATGGAGCCGCGTCACAGAGGGGAGGGGGATTTAAAAAAAAATAAATAAATTGCTTAAAGTTTAAACTTTTAAACTTTTTTTTTTAGATGCTTTAGACCAAGAAGGAGTTGTCGGAATCAAATTAAAGGGGCTTTCTTATAAAAACTTACTTGCCCCATCCACATATCTGCTTGATGTCTAATGTGTTTTTCTACCAGGGACAAGTCAGTATACTGGTTCTCTGAACACTAGTAGGCTTCGCTGATGTCTCCCAATATCATACTAGGGGGGAACTTTAAACTGTTCTATGAGATATTTGCCTTGTAATAATTGAGGCAACCAGGCCCTCTGGGGCCAAATGGGGGCAAATAAAATCGCTGACACCATTTCTGCCTTGATCTTCTGAGGAAGCTTTGGTAAGAGGAAGTACAGAATTTACCTTGAAATTTGTATTTCCTTGAGTCCGAGGCAGCACACAAATGGGTAAATGGATTCTCATTGACCCGGAGCAGAAGGGTTAATCTAGCAATAGAAACATAAAGATTAATGCACTGCACCTGGTGATCCCTTATAAGAGGCCTAAGGAAGACACAGACCATTGTATTGTATGCAGCAATAAATTTATTGGGGGGGGGGGGGGGTAAGTTGTGCTGCCTCGGACTCAAGGAAATACAAATTTCAAGGTAAATTCTGTACTTCCTGATCGTCCTCGGCAGCACGCAAATGGGACATTTAAAGCAATTACAAAAACAACGGGAGGGATAGTTAGGAAATAGCTCCTTGAAGTACGCTCAGACCAAAGGCTGACCCCTCAGATGCTAAAAGATCCAGGCGATAATGCTTCACAAATGTGGATGCAGAAGACCAGGTTGCAGCTTTGCAGATTTGATCCAGGGGCACATGGTATTTCTCGGCCCATGAGGTAGCCGTTGATCTTGTAGAGTGGGCTCTCACAGAGATTGGTGACTGCAGACCTTCCGCAGAATAGTAATATTGGATAAGATCTTTAATCCATATGGCCAATGTTGACTTGCTGGCCTTATTTCCCTTATTGGAACCCTGGAACTGTAGAAATAGCGCTTCAGATTTTCTAATTCCAGCTGTTGTTTCGAGGTAAGCAGAAATTGCCCTTTTAATATCCAGAACGTGTAGAGCTGGATATTGCGATTCATCCACCACCGGAAGGATGATTTCTTGATTTAAGTTCACTGTGGATGGCACTTTTGGCATGAATCCTGGCATTGTCCTGAGAACGACTTTGTCTGGAAGCAGTCTTAAATAAGGCTCTTTACAGGAGAGAGCATGGAGCTCACTCACTCTCCTGGCGGAGGTAATAGCTATCAGAAACAAGGTTTTCCACGATAACCATTTCAGATCAGATGAGATTGGCTCGAAAGGGCTTTCAGAGAGGCATTTTAGGATGATCGACAGATCCCATGAAGGCACAAGACTATGGAAGGTAGGTCTTAGGTTGGAGACTGCCCTGAAGAATCTAGATATTAATGGTACTCTGTTGAAGATGCCATCAGATGGGCGTTGATGGCAGTCAGATGAACTTTAAGCGTATTAAGCTTCAACCCCTTTTGAAAGCCCTCCTGGAGGAACTGAAGGACAGATGGAACTTGTTTCATATCCATATTATTTCGTTTGCACCAGGAGATATATATGTTCCATACTCTAGAATAGACTTTGAGAGTAGAGGGTTTTCTGGAAGCTAGTAGAGTCTGAATGACCTCTGGAGACAAACCTTGTCCTTCTAGAAACTGTTGTTCAAATTCCATGCTGTTAGATGTAAATTCAGCAGATTTGGATGATATATTTCTCCTTGCTGTAGGAGATCCGGGTCTAGGGGAAGTTTCCAGAAGTCCCTGTTCGATAAGCTGGACACGAGCGGAAACCAGGCCCTGCGGGGCCAGTACGGGAGCACCACAATTGCTCTCACCTTCTCGTCCCGGATTTTCTTCAGAACCCCCGTGATTAGAGGGATTGGAGGAAAGGTGTACACAAACGTCCCCTTCCAAGAGATTGAGAGGCCGTCTACTGCTGTCGGATGATCTGATTTGGTGAGTGAACAGAAATTCTTGAGTTTGGTGTTGCGGCGAGTAGCCATCACATCCAGCTCTGGCTGACCCCATCTGTTCACTAGCTGATTGAAGATGGTTTGTATCAGTTCCCATTCCCCTGGGTGAACTGATTTCCTGCTCAGCCAATCGGCCTTGGTGTTCAGGGTACCTTTTGATGTGAGTAGGTTGTCTTCCGCCCATCTCATGAGACGACCGCATTCTTTCTCTAGGACTGGACTCCGATGCTAGATTGTCCGACTGATACCGATGTTAGATTGTCCGACTGAACTTGGACTGCCGTTGATCGGAGGAGGTGGGCAAAGTGTAGTAGGGCCAACCGGACTGCTTTCAACTCCTTCATATTGGAGGAAAGATATAGATCTGTTGAAGACCATTTTTTCTGGATCCAGTGCTCTTGAACATGAGCACCCCAACCGGAGTTTGAGGCATCCGTGGTGAGGATATTCGTCTGAGGAGAGATTATACTCCTTCCCATCCGGAGACGAGATTGAGTAAGCCACCACTTTAGGTCTATCTTGAGTTGATGACATATTGGCATGGATGATTCCAGCTGCTTCGGTGACTTGTTCCAATGTTTCAAGATCTGGCTCTGGAGAACTCTGATATGTACTTTGGCCCACAGGACGGCTTCTATGGAAGAGGTCAGCATCCCCAGGACCCTCATGGCATACCGGATAGAACATATGCGTTTGGAAATTAAGGAGGATACCGCTTTCCTGATGTTTGATACTCTCTCTTCTGTCAGAGAAAGACGCATCTTCTGAGAGTCTATGATAAAGCCTAGGTAAGGGATTTTTGTGGAAGGCTGTAACTTGGACTTCTTTTGGTTTATGATAAACCCATGAGTCTCCAGAGCTTGGACTGTCACATTCAGGTGTTGAAGAAGGAGAGTCTCTAATGGAGCGGAGATTAGCCAGTCGTCTAAGTACGGGGTTATGCAGACCCCTTGTAGTCTGAGATAGGCTGTGAGGGTAACTGCGATCTTTGTAAATACCAGCGGTGCCGATGTTATCCCGAAGGGAAGACATGTGAACTGGAGATGACGTACTTCGTGATGATGTGCAACTGCCACCCGGAGATATTTGCGGTGAGTATCTCTGATGGAACCATGGAGGTACGCATCTTGGAGATCTATTGTAGCCATGTAGTCCGCCACGCCCCCCCCGCCGCAGCGACCAGAGACGCAGGCGCAGAGGACCAGAAGGACATCCCCGCCATCTTAGAGACTGGCGCCGGCCAAGATCTACACCATGACAGGGTAACATGGGGAAAAAATAAAGTTAAACACTTGGGTGAGAGGCAAACACTAAGGAGTGCATACATCCAAAGGTGAGAAGGGTACAGTGCAAGAGATACACATTGCATAGGTACGCTCACCTGTATAGTATTACAGTGCAAAACACTGTATTTCATGGAGGGTTAACATAAGAAGCGATGGTGGTTTAACCCCTTGCCGCAAAATGCCGTTTGGGGAACGTCATGTAAAGTAGGTAGTTAATGCAACATGACGTTCCCCAAACGTCATGTTGTTCCTGCCTCCCCCCGCAGCCCGTAAGTGAGATCGGGCAGCGGGAGGAGGCAGTATCACACCACATCCTCCCGCTGCCTCTGCCCGGAGGGGAGCCGCGCTCCCCCCGGGCAGTTAACCCCATAAACGCCGCGGTCGATGCGACCGCAGCGTCTATGGGGGAGATGTGGTGTTTGCCGGTGATCGGGCGGCGGGAGGAGGCTGCAGGACGTTGCCTCCTCCCGCCGCCACTGTCACAGTGTCCCCTGGCCCCCCTTCCACTGCCGCCGGTACCGGAGATCGCCGATATCAACGTTATACCGGCAATCTCCGGTACCGGCGCCGCCGACAGCTTTCATCTCCCCCCACCGTGAATCCACGGTGGGGGGAGATGAAAATGTAATCATCAGACCCCAGATCAGCCCCCCTAGTGCCCCTATCACTAACCCGCTCCCTCCCCGGGCGGCCATCAGATCCAAGATGGCCGCCCCCATCCCTGCGAATAAACGATGTTTGTTCGCAGGGATGGAAATGAAAGAATGATCAAAGCCCCATGCTCTCCGCCACCGGAGGTAGCGGAGAGCATGGGGCAGTGATCGGGGACCCCCCCGTGTGGTCCCGGAGCAGGCGATCGGCGGTATATACTATATACCGCCGATCGCCTGTTCCCAGTGCTGCCGGCACTTTTTATCCCCTGTCACCATAAATCATTGGTGACAGGGGATAAAAAGTGTTACAGTGTCGCCCCCCAAGTCGCCCCCCACCCCCCCAGTCACCCCCGTCCCCCAGTCACCCGCCCGTCCCATTATACGTTACCTGATCCTGGAGCTCCTTCCTCTTCGGTGTCCTGGCTGCTTCTGATGTGCGCATGTGCGCCAGAAGCGTCCAGCTCTGAAAATTTAAAGTGACAGAGACCAATTTGGTCTCTGTCACTAAACTATGATTACTGTGATAGAAAATATCACAGTAATCATAGTAATACAGTGAAAATGAATGGATAAAGTACAAAAAGTGAAAAACACACAAAAAAAAAAAAACACACACACTTTTTATTATAATAATAATTGCAGTTTACTCACAAATTACCCGTAACCACCGCACGTTGCCCATAACCGCCCCAGGTTGGCCGAAATCACGCCAGATTGCACGTAACCACCACACGTTGCCCGTAACAACCGCACATTCCCCTTAACCCCCGCACGTTGCCAGTAACAACCGCACATTGCCCGTAACCACCGCACGTTGCCCGTAACCACCGCACGTTGCCCGTAATCATGCCAGATTGCCCGTAACAACCACACGTTGCCCCTAACCACCGCACGTTGCCCCTAACCACTCCAGGTTGCATGTAATCACAACAGATTACCCGTAACCACCCCAGGTTGCCCGTAATCACGCCAGATTACACTTAACCACTGCACATTGCCCGTAACAACCGCACATTGCCCGTAACCACCGCACGTTGCCCGTAACAACCGCAAGTTGCCCGTAACCACCGCACGTTGCCCGTAACCAACGCACGTTGCCCGTAATCATGCCAGATTGCACGTAACAACCGCACGTTGCCGGTAACCACCGCACGTTGCCCGTAACCACCGCACGTTGCCCGTAATCATGCCAGATTGCCCGTAACAACCACACGTTGCCTCTAACCACCCCAGGTTGCATGTAATCACAACAGATTACCCGTAACCACCCCAGGTTGCCCATAATCACGCCAGATTACACTTAACCACCGCACGTTGCCCGTAACCACCGCACGTTGCCGGTAACCACCGCACATTGCCCGTAACCACCGCACGTTGCCCGTAATCACGCCAGATTGCACGTAACCACCGCACGTTGCCCCTAACCGCCCCAGGTTGCCTGTAATCACACCAGATTACCCGTAACCACTGCACGTTGCCCCTAATCGCCCCAGGTTGCCCGTAATCACGCCAGATTACACGTAACGACCGCACGTTGCCACTGACGGCCGCACGTTGCCACTGACGGCCGCACGTTGCCACTGACGGCCGCACGTTGCCACTGACGGCCGCACGTTGCCTCTAACCACCCCAAATTGCCAAAGACCCCCTCCAGATTGCCGTAACCAACCCAAATTACATATAAGCACTTCAGTTTATCCGTAACCAACCCAGATTGTTCGTAACCACCCCACGTTGGCCGTAACCACAGCAGGTTACCTGTAACCACCCCAGATTGTCTGTAACCACCGCAGATTACCCATAACCACCTCCAGATTACCCGTAACCACCTCCAGATTACCTGGAACCACCCCACATTACCTGTAATCTAATTTTTTTATTGTATTTTAGTAACTGTAACTGTTTCTAGCTGCGGTTTTGCTCCAGCAAATTGGCGCTCCCTTCCTTCTGAGCCCGGCTGTGTGCCCATACAGTGGTTTATGCCCACATATGGGGTACCGTTCTACTCAGGAGAACCTGCGTTACAGATTTTGGGGTACGCTTTCTTTCCTGTTCCTCGTGAAATTTAGAAATTTCCAACTAAAGGAACATATTACTGGAAAAATTCGAGTTTTTCATTTTTACTGTCTACTTTTGAATACTTTCCTCTAATACCTGTGGGGTCAAAATGGTCACCACACCCCAAGATGAATTCTTTGAGGGGTGTACTTTCCAAAATGGGATGACTTATGGCGAGATTTTACTACACTGGCACTACAGGGGCACTAAAAAATGCACCTGGCGCTCAGAAACTTCTTCAGCAAAATCTGCACTGAAAATGCTAATTGGCGCTCCCTTCCTTCTGATCCCTGCTGTGTGCCCATAGAGTGGTTTATACCCACATATGCGGTACCGTTCTACTCACGAGAACCTGCGTTATAAATTTTTGGGTACATTTTCTCTCCTGTTCCTCGTGAAATTGAGAAATTTCAAACTAAACAAACATATTATTGGAAAAATTTGAGTTTTTCTTTTTTACTCTCTACTTTTAAATACTTTCCTCTAATACCTGTGGGGTCAAAATGGTCACCACACCCCAAGATGAATTCTTTGAGGGGTGTACTTTCCTAAATGGGGTGACTTTTGGGGGGGGTTCTATTCTGCTGACACTACAGGGGCGCTGCAAACGCACCTGGCGCTCAGAAACTTCTTCGGAAAAATCTGCACTGAAAATGCTAATTGGCGCTCCTTCCCTTCTGAGCCCAGCTGGGTGCCCATACAGTGGTTTATGCCCACATATGGGGTACCGTTCTACTCAGGAGAACCTGCGTTACAGATTTTGGCATGCAGCTTCTCCCCTGTTCCTCGTGAAATTGAGAAATTTCCAACTAAACGAACATATTATTGGAAAAATTCTAGTTTTTCAATTTTACTGTCTTATTTTGAATACTTTCCTCTAATACCTGTGGGGTCAAAATGGTCACCACACCCAAAGATGAATTCCTTGAGGGGTGTACTTTCCAAAATGGGGTGACTTATGGGGGGTTTCTCGTCTGCGGACACTACAGGGGCACTGCAAACGCTCCTGGCGCTCAGAAACTTCTTCAGAAAAATCTGCATTGAAAAAGCTAATTGGCGCTCCTTCCCTTCTGAGCCCGGCTGTGTGGCCATACAGTGGTTTACGCCCACATATGGGGTACCGTTGTATTCAGGAGAACCTGCGTTACAAATTTTGGGGTACTTTTTTTCTCTTGTTCCTCGTGAAATTGAGAAATTTCAAACTAAACAAACATATTATTGGAAAAATTCGTGTTTTTCATTTTTACTGTCTAATTCTGAATACTTTCCTCTAATACCTGTGGGGTCAAAGTGCTCATCCTACCCAAAGATGAATTCTTTGAGGGGTGTAGTTTCGAAAATGGGGTGACTTTTGGGGGGATTCTATTCTGCGGACACTACAGGGGCTCTGCAAACGCACCTGGCGCTCAGAAACTTCTTCAGCAAAATCTGCATTGAAAAAGCTAATTGGCGCTCCTTCCCTTCTGAGCCCGGCTGTGTGGCCATACAGTGGTTTACGCCCACATATGGGGTACCGTTGTATTCAGGAGAACCTGCGTTACAAATTTTGGGGTACTTTTTTTCTCTTGTTCCTCGTGAAATTGAGAAATTTCAAACTAAACAAACATATTATTGGAAAAATTCGTGTTTTTCATTTTTACTGTCTAATTCTGAATACTTTCCTCTAATACCTGTGGGGTCAAAGTGCTCATCCTACCCAAAGATGAATTCTTTGAGGGGTGTAGTTTCGAAAATGGGGTGACTTTTGGGGGGATTCTATTCTGCGGACACTACAGGGGCTCTGCAAACGCACCTGGCGCTCAGAAACTTCTTCAGCAAAATCTGCATTGAAAAAGCTAATTGGCGCTCCTTCCCTTCTGAGCCCGGCTGTGTGGCCATACAGTGGTTTACGCCCACATATGGGGTACCGTTGTATTCAGGAGAACCTGCGTTACAAATTTTGGGGTACTTTTTTTCTCTTGTTCCTCGTGAAATTGAGAAATTTCAAACTAAACAAACATATTATTGGAAAAATTCGTGTTTTTCATTTTTACTGTCTAATTCTGAATACTTTCCTCTAATACCTGTGGGGTCAAAGTGCTCATCCTACCCAAAGATGAATTCTTTGAGGGGTGTAGTTTCGAAAATGGGGTGACTTTTGGGGGGATTCTATTCTGCGGACACTACAGGGGCTCTGCAAACGCACCTGGCGCTCAGAAACTTCTTCAGCAAAATCTGCATTAAAAAAGCCAATTGTCGCTCCCTTCCTTCTGAGCCCTGCTGTGTGCCCATACAGTGGTTTACGCCCACATATGGGGTACCGTTGTATTCAGGAAAACCTGCGTTACAAATTTTGGCATGCTTTTTTTCTCATGTTCCTTTTGAAAATGAGAAACTTTAATCTAAACGTTTATATTATTTGAAAATTTAAATTTTCGATTTTTTTACGGCCTAATTGTGAATACTTTCCTCCAGCCCCTGTAGGGTTAAAATGCTCATTATACCCCTAGATTAATTCTTTAAGGTGTCTAGTTTCCAAAATGGGGTCACTTATGGGGGTTTCCAGTATACAAGCCTTCTAAATCCATTTAAAAAAAGAACTGGTCCCTAAAAAAAATCAGTTTTGGAAATTTTCACAAAATGTGATAATTTGCTAATAAATTTCTAAGCCCAGTAACACCCTAAAAAAGTAAAATATGTTTTCAAAATTATGCCAGAATAAAGAGGACATATTGGTAATGTGATTTAGCAACTAATTTATGTGCTATGACTTGCTTTTTTAGAAGCAGAGAATTTCAGAAGTTCATAAAATGCAAAATTTTCAAATTTTTCATGATATTTTGATGTTTTTCACAAAAAATACACAAAGTAGTGACCAAATTTTGCCACTAATATAAAGTGCCATATGTGACGAAAAAACAATCTCAGAATCGCTAGCATACGTTACAGCATCACTGAGCTATAAGAGCATAAAGTGAGACAGGTCAGATTTTGAAAAATGAGCCTGGTCATTAAGGCCAAAACAGGCTTTAGAGGCAAGGGGTTAACCCATGCACATGAACTTCAGCCGAGGGACCAGGTTAACCCTGGTATACAGCTGGTAACCCTGTCAGCCCCATGGACCGGGAGTATCCACAGTATAGAGGCCTTTACCATCTTATAACTCTTCACAACCCTTCTAAACAGAGAAGAGAAAAAAATACAAGGGTCTCCTTAGGCCTCTTATAGGGGAGCACCAGGTGCAGTGCATTAATCTTTATGTTTCTATTGCTAGATTAACCCTTCTGCTTCGGGTCAATGAGAATCCATTAACCCATTTGTGTGCTGTCAAGGACGATCAGGAAATGTCTTATGCCAATTCATGGATAGGTCATCTCGGTGAAAAGGTGATCCTCCTCGTTGAGAGAGCAGGACAGTGGAAGCTAATGAGAATGCATCTATCTGTGGTTTTTCTCACCTATAGCAGGGACCATGGATGACCTCTTTTTGTGGACTGCTGACAAACTTAAAGGGGAAGTCCGGCGTCGGGCAAAAAGAGAGGGAGGAGGTGGCAGAACATAACAACATGCACCTACCTCCCCGGCTCCAACCCTGAGGTCCGCTGTCCCCTGCTCCGGTTCCCAGTCCCCCGGTCACGTTGTTACGTTCAGCCACCTCCTCCCTGTCTCTTTTGAAAAAAATGCCCGACGCCGGGCTTCTCCTTTAAGGGTGCGTTCACACATACCGGATCTGCAGCAGATTTGATGGCGCAGATTTGAAGTTGCAGATTCAAAGCAAATCTGCTACAGATCCTGTGCGTGTGAACGCACCCTAAAACCATCTTCTCTGCCCATACCATGACCTGTGGCCACTTGTCGGTTGCTTTTCCTGCCTCTTAGAATGCTGATGTAGCACACTGCTATTATGTTGTCTATCTGAATTTTTACTGGCTGACGTTTGAGAACTTCCTGAAGAGACTGATGGTCCTTTTGAATTCGGCGCCAAGGACTGGCTGACTCCTCCCCCATCCGCCGCGCTCGGGACACCCTCTCCTAGACCAGAACTACCCCCCAAGAGGAGGGGGTTCTCCTCCCAGCCCTGGGCCAGTGGACAGAAAGGCACGGTCCCACTGGATCCTCTCACCGGAAGTGCCGGTTATGTCTCCTTAACATGGAGGCACACCAGCGTGCATTCAAGCCCGCACGCCACCACAGAGACTGGACTCCTCGCAGCATCAGGTCCTAGAAAGAAGGATGCCACCAACCCAAACCT
This sequence comes from Dendropsophus ebraccatus, assembly GCF_027789765.1. Classification (NCBI taxonomy): domain Eukaryota; kingdom Metazoa; phylum Chordata; class Amphibia; order Anura; family Hylidae; genus Dendropsophus; species Dendropsophus ebraccatus. The sequence goes on along the minus strand of NC_091459.1, from coordinate 16,672,155 downwards.
TGGAGCCAGGAGAGGTCTGGAGGCCGTTACCTGACAGGTGCAGGGAGAACAGCCCAGACTTGGCAGCTGCTCCGGAGGAGACTTAAGCTGCCGGGAAGCCTGCAGTAAGGTAAGAGAGCCGGTGGCCCCAGTCCTCCTCTTCTAAACGGATTATTTGGAGAGATGGGAGAAACCACTTCCTGCTGCAAAGGACAGAAAACAGAACGGGAGATGAAGGGGCAAGTCCCTTCTTTTAATGACTCTAGCTGACTGTTTCCTGTCCAGAGGAGGGGGTAGGTGGTCCTCTCCATGGGTGCTGTCATAGGGGAGGGGGAAATGAAATATTGCCAGTTTGATGGCGCCCACCACTTTTAGGTTGGATAAAAGGTGTAGCTCTGATGAATTTCAATTCTTTCGCACCCAAAAATGAACTGCATGGACACCCATTGTGATTAGCATGTGAGATGTCGCTGTCACTCTGAGCCTGAAAATCCACATTCAGTCACTATAGTTGATCTTGGACGGCAGAAGGGATAGTAGTCATCATGTAGTCCAGTCCTAATTAATGTACAAACTGGTGCAGAATCTCTGTTTGCAACTTTTTCTTTTTGCTATCTGAAATTAAAAAAAGTATTTCCATCTCCCAATTTTTTTTAAAATTTAACAGTGTAGCTGTCATTTAAAATATTTTTGCAGAAATTAATAGTACAAGCCATTTTAAGAAACTCTGTAATAGGTTTTATTTGGCAAAAAGCTTAAATGCTGTTTCCCAGCCTCTCTTTCCCCCCTCACTTCTTATCTGCTCATTATCAGGCAAAGCCGTCTTCATTACGGAGGAGCAAAGTGAAGACGGGTTTTGCCAAGTCCATTATAACCTATGGAGGGGAGTAGGGATGAGTGAGCAGGAAGGGGAGACAAGTAACTGTACAGTTTAGAGACGGGGCACATAAAACGCTTGATTCACAGGTCAGAGCGTATCTGGGATCTTGGTGAGAGAAGGTTGCAGGATGTAGTGTTTTGTAGGGCTGTCTTTTCTCCTGTCTGTACTCACTAATTCCCATCAACCCCTCCCCTCTCCATAGAGCAATCCTTCTTCTGAAGTTTTTTTTTTATTAGGGGGGTAGGAAAATAGCTTTTTGAGCACAGAAGGAATCTCTTTTGACTAATAAAACCTATTATAGAGTTTCTTTAAATCACTTGTACTTTTGAAACTTTCTGAAAAATGACAGTTAAACCTTAAGGCTATGTTCACACAACGTAAGTAAATTATTAATCACGGCCATGATTAATCCTTTACCCACATTGTGCTGCAGGCTAAGGGAATCCCGGCCGGAGTGTATATGTGATGCCCACGCCCCTAGGGGCCACTCCGCTGATAGGTGTAGTTACTGTCAGGAACCGGGGCAGCTGTCCTTAGTCAGGGCACCAATTATCACACCAATGCCAAGGTTCAGAAACAACGGTAGTTGTATATTTATTGTAACGGTGGTAACTAGTAGCAACAGTCTCTCCGGATGCAACCGGGTATAAGGCAGACTTGGATAAGGGGGAGTAATGGGTGATGCTGCAATAGGCTGTGCTGATAGCGTGCTGAATGATGGGAGTAGTAGTAGTGATACTGAGGATAAGATGCTGGGTGGAATGAGACTGAGATGAATACTTCCTGTTGATGATTAGAGAAGATGATGAGAGGAATGACTGAAGAACAGCACCCAGATCTGGAGAATAGATGAGAATCTTGAGGACTTGAGAATAGAACCCAGCCAGGAACACTTCTAGTGGAACTGGAGCAGCAGAGCACACGTATCTCTCCTGACAGGGGAGAGAGGACACATACTTGTCTCCCTGATGGTGGAAGACAAGACTGAGCTAGAACAGGAAGTCACATGGTATTCCCCAGCCAAAGCTCGATGGCCATTGGAGTTACCATGGAAGCAGGGGCAGTCACGTGACATCCAGCCATTGCATCCTCAAACCATTAGGCATATATAGTGAAATATATATGAGAAGTACCATACTTGAACACTGGGGGGGCAACATAATACCCTTAGGCACTGATAACTGAATATGCATACAAGAAATGAATGGAATAGCAGACCTGAACACTGAGAGGGGTGACAATACACACAGTTTGCAGTGGACCATAGCTTTCCAGAACAGGAATGGTTATAATAAAAGTGTGAGGATAAGAGGGCCTGTTCTGGGACACTGCATATACACATAGGGGGGATTTACGAAGCTTCAAAGAACAAGTGCCATTTTTCCCAGTAATTGAAGCACATTACAAAGTTATAAAACTCTGTAATATGCTTCAATCACCTATCTGCCTCCCTTCCCTGTCTTTTCCCCCCTCCACCCCCCACCAGGAAGTGTCCTGACTCACACAGACCTAATGACTGTCGTCACCATCACCAATCTCTTCTCTTAGCTCCTTCTCCTGTTACAGCAGCCCCCCCACCTCCCCTGCCTTGTCAGGTGACTCAGCTTGCTCAGCTCCCATTGGCTGAACAACTGGAAGCCATCACTTGGACTAGGGAGGGGGGCTGCTGTAACAGGACCTAGACCAGCCCTCCTGCTGATGACTCATCCTCACAAGAAGATGCTACCTGGTGACTGTGACAGTAATTAGGTCTGTGTGAGTTAGGACACTTCCTGGTGGGGGGTGGAGGGGGGAAAAGACAGGGAAGGGAGGCAGATAGGTGATTGAAGCATATTACAGAGTTATATAACTTTGTAATGTGCTTCAATTACTGGGAATAAGTTTTTCATTGCACTTGTCCTTTAAGCCAGGAAGGTGTAAATTCGCCTTGCAGGGGCGTGATGAGGCGGGGAGGAGGCATGGCCTCACAATGGAGCGGGGTATTCAACTGCAGTGAAGATCATCCGGACGGTACTGCAGATCTTTTCTGACACCGGCCGGATCACGGAATGGCCAGTGTCATACAATGTGTGAACATGGCCTAATGCTGTGACTGCCCGGTTATATACCTCTGGAGTGCTTTTGGGTGAGCCCCTCCTCTTTGATTAAAGACTCTGGTGACATCTCTGCTGTTTTCCTGTGCATGTGTGCCCTGGATGCTGCTATGGAAATCACTTATAGCAGCATCAGAACCCAGTTTGTCAGGTGGTTATTAAAGCACAGGGGATCATCACAATGCATGGTAAGGGTAATCATGATGATCCACTGTGGGTGCTTAGTGCACTTCAATTACTCTGTAAGTATTATTGTGTGTATCCAGCGGAGGGCGCCAGAGTACTATGTAATCTAATACTTTTCTATGTCATCACACTGCATACTGGTGTGTAACTATTGTGGTCTGCCTTTTTCTTTTTACCATTATCCTGGTATTGTTTCTGTGTCTGTATAGTAACCAGCAATTTATGTGATTTTTATATAAAAATTTTTTATTACATTTGTGCAATAAAGATGAATTGTTTCTCTACTTGACTGGACTGTGGTGTTGATCAATTTCTAGGATATAGATTTCGGTTCTTCACACCCTAAATGGTAATACATGTTGAGGGTACAGCTATTTTTTGGTTGTGTATACTACATAAATATTGTAAAAAAGTACAAATGTTGTGTTTTTCTACCATACAATAGTGCGCACACTTTCCCCACAATTCTCCTTGATTGAGTTCATAGTGGAGACGATCTCAGTGAATGCAAAATAGTACTAGTGAGGAGTTGGTGGCTACTGTACTATAATTGCTGGTTGTTGCAAATTTCTTGTGTATAATGTCCTGTACAGTATAGTAGTGTTATGTCCTGTACAGTATAGTATAGTAGTGTTATGTCATGTACAGTATAGTATAGCAGTGTTATGTCCTGTGCAGTATAGTATAGTAGTGTTATGTGCTGTACAGTATAGTATAGGAGTGTTATGTCCTGTACAGTATATAGTGCTGTCCTGTACTGCAGGGATTACACTGGGCCCTATACAATGCAATAAATGACACTGTAGGTAATTGGTGGCTGCTGGAACCAGTTATACACAGTTACATTATTTCCTATGGGAAGACGCTGCTCGGCTCTCAGTATGCCCCCTTGAACCAATTAAAGGGGAACTCCAGGTAGAGGTTAGAAAAAAATGAAACTTCTACAGAAGCATATAGCATTAATTACATGGCTATCCCAGTTTTAAAAATAGCAAAAATCCATTTGTTTGGAGGTTTTTGGTTCTGTATTGTGTATCTGTCCTTCCTGGTTGAGCAGTTCCCAGAATGCAGTACTGTTTCCAGAATGCAATGCTTTCCCTCAGCTGATCACCACAGTCCCCCACCCATCACAATCAGCAAATTAGTGCTGCACCTGCTTCTGGCCCGTCAGAGATGGTGGATCACTCGGGATTGAGGGATCCAGCCACGCCTACTGTGACATCACGCCCTGCCCCCTGTCTGCATCATCAGCCTGTGCTCAGCAAACACACACAATGTGAAACAGAGGCATGGAGGATTTGTCTCTTAAGGTGGGAGCAGGAGACAATGTGAATTGGCACAGAGGCTTTTTTTTCACTTCATGGATTTCTATCAGCGACCGGTGTGGAAGAACCGAACAGATACAGTATTACATTGTATAGACACATCTATGTAACTTTTAATAGAAAACAAGTTTTTCTTATCCGGAGTTCCCCTTTAAGTTTGAGAACAGAGGTACTAAAATAAATAAAAATATCTCTATCCATCTATATAAATAGTAAGAACGAGGCGGCACTCCGGTATAGAGTGAAGATATAAAGGTTTTTATTCACCCATCAACGTGCAATGTTTCGATCTCTCATTGAGATCTTTTTCAAGCAGCTGCTTGAAAAAGCTCTCAATGAGAGTTTGAAACGTTGCACCCACCTGAGCCTTGAGCCATTTATAGATATATATTCTCTTATACATATTTATCTTAACGGCAAATCCAAAGTTACTATTTTGTTACCTGGTTTACTTCTACTTTTCATTTTTCTTCTTGTCTTCTAAAAGCCATAACTAAAGTATTCAATGTGCAAATTAGGTGGTTTGGTGCATTGTGGGGCTGGTGGCAGGAGACCTGCCCCAAGTGCACCAAAGCGCCTGATTTGCATACTGAAAAAAAAAAGTGTTGTGAAACTGATACAATTGCAAGATATACTGGGGAGACATGTGGTATATAGAACTACTTTGTGTAGCATAGTGGTTTGATACTGTCCTGTTTGTATTAGATACAGGGGTCACCAGCCTGACATAATCCATATACTTTACTGAAAATTGATGCAATACTGAGAAGTGGTTGATTCAGTGAACTCCAATTCACTCCACTCCAATTCTACAATAATATAGGTTTATACAGGAGGTTTGTGTATGCAGTATTCAACCTTAGATGGTGATTAGAACCCCCAAACTATTTAGGATACCAATCACAATAAGCCTGACTCTGGAGAAAGTACTCTAAAATGGTCTCCATAAAATGTACACACACACACATATGCATAGTTAACCCAGTGCTCATTTTAATATAAAATAAACCAGCTTACATCTTCACAGTAAATATAGGCTATATACAGACGCATGTAGAAAGCTTCATTCTAAGCTGGCTACATACAGAACTAATGGTTGCCTGAACCATTTTAATTATTTTCAGTGCATTTCATAACGAAAACGCATATAATTTTACCTTTAGTAATAGGAATAAATACAATAGAACATGAATATTCTTTCAAACAGTTAAAAAAATATCTAAATCAGTCCTGAATTGCTTTGTGCTAACAAAAAAAAAAAAGAAAAAAAAAAAGGGGGAAAAAAAATCTAAAACAAGAGGAAAAATAAAAAAGGCAAAATATACCATATTTTAAGTAAAAGGAAAAAAATAGGGTTTGAGCCTGCCACAGGCAGGGAATGAGAAGCAGCGCACAGCCCCACAATGTGGGGTTAAGCTGAGGTGCTCATTATTTAGCCCTTCACGGTAACCTTGTTCTCTGCTGCAGCAAACATGGAATAGAACCGAGTATTTTCATTGGACAGCAAGGCAGCTGGCGTGTCAAACTCCGTCACCTGCAGCCGAAAGACAAAAATAAAACAAAAACACTTAGAAGTGAAGTGGAAAAAAAGTAAAGAAAAAAAAGTGCACACCCAAGTGCACAAATCAGACTCCTTTTCTTTGTGTTACAGCATTCATAATCCTAATCAGGCTCATCAGTTGCTGTGTCTCTTTATTGGACAGGGCACATGCTGCACAACTAGAGATGAGTGAACCTGGAGCATGCTCAAGTCGATCCGAACCCGAAATTTCGGCATTTGATTAGCGGTGGCTGCTGAACTTGGATAAAGCCCTAAGGCTATGTGGAAAACATGGATATAGTCATTGGCTGTATCCATGTTTTCCAGACAAACTTAGAGCTTTATCCAAGTTCAGCAGCCCCTGCTAATCAAATACCGAACGTACGGGTTCGGATCGACTCGAACCCGAACCCGGTTCGCTCATCTCTAATAGTTAATGATTCCTGAAAAATGACAGTTATGCTTTAAAGGGGTTGTCCAGCAATTTTCTAATTGTGGCTTGGTTCATTTGAAAAAAATAAATAAAACCATAATGTGACACAATCCATGGCTATTTTAATGTTTTTGGCACACACCCCTTTCTCAAGTGAGAAACGTTGTGCATAGAGATGAGCGAACCGGGTTCGGGTCGATCCGAACCCGAACTTTCGGTATTTGATTAGCGGTGGCTGCTGAACTTGGATAAAGCCCTAAGGCTATGTGGAAATCATGGATATAGTCATTGGTTGTATCCATGATTTCCAGACAACCTTAGGGCTTTATCCAAGTTCAGCAGCCCCTGCTAAAGCCCTAAGGTTGTCTGGAAAACATGGATACAACCAATGACTATATCCATGATTTCCACATAGCCTTAGGGCTTTATCCAACTTCAGCAGCCACCGCTAATCAAATGCCAAAAGTTCGGGTTCGCTCATCTCTATTAACTATCAATAGTACAAGCGATTTTAAGAAACTGTGTAATAGGTTTAAGCAAGAGTTTCCTTCTGTACTCAAAAAGCTGTTTTCCTACCTCACCCCTCACTTCAGAAGAAGCAGGATTTCAGTGTCAATTATGGTCTATGTAGAGGGGAGGGGTCAAAGGGTATAAGTGAGCACAGAGAGGAGAAGACTGTACAAAACTACATTTTGCAATCTTCTCTCACCAAGGTCCCAGACTAGCACGGACCTTTCTGACCCGTGAATCCAGTGTTTTATGTGCCTAGTCTCCAAACTGTTTGGCTGCTTATCTGCTCTTCCTGCTCACTCACACCCTTGGCCCCTCCATAGGTTATAATGGACTCAGCAAACCCATCTTCACTTTGCTCCTCTTCAAGGGAGGCTGCAAAACAGCATTTTGAGTACAGAAAGAGGCTTTTTTACCTAATAAAACCTGTTAAGTTCTTAAAATTGCTTGTAATTTTTTAAATGACAGCTACACTTTATGGAGACAAAGGACTGTACAGCACCAATGGAAAGTCACTGAAAAACACAAAACGTAGGTAATAATATGGTAAATTAAAGGTGTTGTCCAGACAGGACTCTTTAGTTGTATGCCTGAGGAGTTGGTGAATTAAAAAACAAAAAAAAAAACAAAAAAAAAAAAAATGCCAGGCTTCTGCTCTGCTGCAGACACAGCTACAGTAGTTGTTTGGCCTATGTAATGCCACGTCCCCAAATCTAGAAGCAGGCGGACAATGGAGACTGAAGTGACATAGTACCAGCGGCACAGAGCCAAGTACATATTTTTATTCACCTGCTCCTCCAGCATACAGCTTAGAAGAGCCCTGTCAGGACAACCCCTTTAAACAGCTTTGATGATTGTTACAACAAAAAGAATTTGATCCTACAATATACTAAAAAAAAAAAAAAAAAAAATACTAAAAAATTAAGTGACAGTCAAAAGGTTTAGAGTAAAAAAAATTAACATGCTTAGATCCATGTCACTCACCTGTCCTTGTGCTAGCACCATAATACGATCACACCCAAGTACAGTGTTGAGACGATGCGCTATGGTCAACATTGTGCAGTCTGAAAATGCCTCCCTTATAGTTTCCTGGATTAAAAGATCAGTCTCTGGGTCCATGGCTGCAGTAGCTTCATCAAGAATAAGGACCTAAAATAGCACATCATTTTTATCAGAATTTTTTTTAATGGAAAGTTTTGTAAATCATACAGAACCAGAAAACCCCCCAAAGGGTTACCACATAGTCTTCCCATTGGGTCTTAACATAGGAGTGGGAAGGTTGTATGAGAAGAACGTAGTTGATCCCTGTACAATATGGAAATTACACCTGCAGTTCCAACCGAGGATTACAAACAGCTTATATTCAGTGATTCCCTTTAACTCATCTTATGGGGAAAAAAAACCCCAAAACTATCTTATAAGTCCAAAAGGGTCAAGCCTTTGGTATGCCTTCTCTTGGAGAGAGAGAAAATGTCAGGAGGAGACTGGCTGAGACAGAGTAACCCTATAGCTCACAGGTGAGTAAGTAAACCCTGGGTTCCCAACTTAAAAGGAAAAAAAAAAAAATTGTAGGTCTGCCTCATACAGACACTAAGCTAAAACTGAAAAGAACATTTTCTGCAAAACGGGTACATGGGACAGCACTTTTTTTTTTCTTCTTCACATTTGCCACCTATAGGGAGCAGCTAAACCTAAAGTCACTTATCTGTACTCTTCAATAACACAAAAGAGAAGTCCTGAAAGGCCAAGTAGTTTGCTTACCTTACATCTACGTAATAAAGCTCGCGCTATGCACAGTAACTGTCGTTCTCCCACTGAGAAATTCTCCCCATTCTCCAAAACTTCAGTTTCAAGCTTAAGAGGTAGTTGGGCAACCTAACATGAACAAACACATATAAATATATTTTAAATGTTTCTTTAATAAATAAAAATACATAAACAGAATATTTTCTAATGCATGTACAGATATAGCCTGTGTTAACTTGATCACAATGACGCACTCAACTCGACACTCTGACTTAACATAGCTCCCTGACACAATTGTTGCGTCAGGGATCATGTTAACCCTGGCTACATCTGTATGTTAAAGGGGTTGTTAAAAAGATTCTTTCAAATAAAGTCGTGCCAGAGATTTGTGATTTACTTCTATTACAAAATCTCAAGTCTTTCGGTATTTATCAGCTGCTGTATGTCCTGCAGGAAGTGGTGTATTCTTTCCAGTCTGGAGGGCAGGATAGGTGTTCTATTGGGATTTGCTGCTGCTCTGGACAGTTCCTGACATGGACAGAGGTGGCAGCAGAGAGCACTGTGTCAGACTTGAGAGAATACACCACTTCCTGCAGGACACACAGCAGCTGATAAGTACTGGAAGACTAGAGATTTTTTTTAATAGAAGTTACAAATCTCTGGCACTTTGTCACCACTTGGTTTTTAAGAAAACATTTTTTGGTGATCTACCCCTTTAACAAACAATACATCATTTTCTCATAAATGTACATTTATATAGTAATTCATTATAATAATATAATTATTTTATTTTCCCTTTTTTTACCCATTAAAGGCTATTAGTTAATCCAATATTACATGAGTTTGGATGTGCAAATAATCCTTATTATGTGTACAGCTAATCTCATTAAATAAGTGTCTATAAAACAGAAAGTGCTTATTATTAGAAGGGATCTATCAGCAGGTTAGGCCAATCTAACCTGCTGATATGTCCCTATTGCACAGGAGACGCAGAGGATGAAGATCTCCCTCTTACCTTCCTCCTCAGCGACATTCCCTTGCAGTTAGTAGTTTGCTCGACAGTCTGTACGACTGTTAGGAGCACTGCCCACCCCCATAGCACCGATCCGCCCCTTTCTAATGGTAATCAATGGAGACTGCCTGCCTGGAGCGAGCTGGATCAGCACTACAGGGACGGGCAGCGCTCCTTATGGTCTCACCGGACCATGGAGCAAACGACTGACTGCACCGGAAACGTCGCCAAGGAGGAAGGTAAGAGACGCATACCTTCCTCCTCGGAGTCTCCATCAGCGGGTTAGTTCACCTAACCTGCTAATAGTTCCCCTTCATAGTCATAATTTTTTCTATGTATATTCAAACTCTACCAGCACCCCAAAACATACACATTTCAGACATATAAAAGCTTGACGACTACAAACATAGAACAGAGTAGCATTTTCATTAAATGCATACATTGGACTTTAGGATATTAACTTACACATTCTTTCATGTGTGTCCTTTCCAGGGCATCCCAAATCTGCTCCTCTGTGTATTGGTTAAAGGGATCCAAGTTGGAACTGAAGATTTAAAAAGCATAACAAAATCAGAATATCTTTTTTAAAAAAAAAAAAAAAAGTTTCATTTTGTAAAGAAAACTAAACTTTTACAAACTCCTGTTGCGCCATCATATACTAGAATCTGCATTTAAAGGACAAGTGCCATGAAAAACTTTTTCCCAGTAATTGAAGCACATTACAAAGTTATATAACTCTGTAATGTGCTTCAATCACCTATCTGCCTCTCTTCCCTGTCTTTTCTCCCCTCCACCCCCCACCAGGAAGTGTCCTATCTCACACAGACCTAATGACTGTCGTCACCGTCACCAGGCAGCTCCTTCTTGTAAGGATGAGTTATCAGCAGGAGGGCTGCTCTAGGTCTTGTTACACCGGCCTCCCCCTCCCCCTCCTTGTCAGGTGACTCTGCTTGCTCAGCTTATCTTCTCTAGTGACATGACTCCTTCACTGAGTCCAGGGCAGCAGGAGAGAGGGTATGAGGGGAGGGGGAAAGCTGCCTATGTGTTGGAGTCAGTCTGAGGGAAGATAAGCAAGTGAGATGTGACAAGTGATGGCTTGCAGTTGTTCAGCCAATGGGAGCTGAGCAAGCCTGTCACCTGACAAGGCAGGGGAGGGGGAGGCTAGTGTAACAGGAGAAGGAGCTGAGAGAAGAGCTTGGTGACGGACAGTAATCAGGTCTGTGTGAGTCAGGACACTTCCTGGTGGGGGGTGGAGGGGGGAAAAGACAGGGAAGGGAGGCAGATAGGTGATTGAAGCACATTACACAGTTATATAACTTTGTAATGTGCTTCAATTACTGGGAAAAAGTTTTTCATGGCACTTGTCCTTTAATGTAATTCACCAGGTATAATTTAGTTACAGAAGAATGCGGATTTGTATTATATGTTATGTTTTATATATTATGTATAGGAAGTTTTGACTTCTTTGGCTATATCATAATTCCAGGCTCTTCCGAATGTCATGTTAGTCTGGCTAACTACGGATTGCTAGTTTTGTTGAATGTATAAAAACTCTATGGGAAGGTGTACAATCTAGCTCTCATCCAGAAGACAGAGAACTTATCTATGAGAACTTGTACCTCCCAGGGTTCTATAAAAGATGGAAAACACTTTAGAACAGCGCTTCTCAAACTTTTTATACTGGAACCTGGGGCTGGGCGATTAATCAAATTAATTTAATTAATTTGCCCAGAAAGTTAGAATCGAAAATTGTAAATTCGATTTTCACAAAAAAAAAACATTGTGGGCAGAGCGGTGTCGGAGGTGCAGCGGCTTCCGGACCGTAGAGAGGTGCAGGGCGGCGCGGTGAGGTGCAGGCCGGGCGCAAGGTTCGGAGAGATGCAGCGCCGCTGACCTGCGTCCAGCTCCCCTCTTGGCCACACATGCATGTCCCCTGTCTGTGGAGGAGGCCGCAGGGACTGCAGAATAAGCAGATACCGTCGCTGCGGGTCCTGGAGCTGCACAGCGGGATCGGGGGTTGCACAATCCCGCTGAACAGCTCCAGGGCCCGCAGTGACGCTATCTCCTTATCCTGCAAAGCGGCCTTCTCGATGGACAGGGAACCTGCATGTGTGGCCGGGAGGTGAACATGTGTACCAGGGTAAAAGGGGGAGCAATACAGTTGTCTCAAACGTCATTAAACTAGTATCTGACGCTGCAGGGAGAAAAATGTTCTGTTTATTTAGCAAAAAATAAATAGAGATTTAAAACGAGAAACCGAGAAAATTAAAAAAAAAAAAATATATATATATATATATATATATATATTTTTTGGCCATATCGCCCAGCCCTACTGGAACCTGACCCAACAAAGGACAGTAATGCTTGGGCCTCACCAGGCCCACCTCACAGATTGAGAAGCGCTGCTTTAGAAGATGACTAATGGCAATCACACAGTTTATGGAGAAAGAAGTGGATGCTTACCGGACAGTGCCACTGAACAAGACAGGCTCCTGGGGTATAATAGTTAGCTTGCTGCGAAGATCTGCTAAGCCAATGTCACTAATATTTACACCGTCGATTTTTATACAACCATTAGAAAGTTCAACAAGTCGAAAAAGTGCCATGCCGAGGGAGCTCTTTCCTAGAGGATGGAATAAAACATTATTAATATTACTGAACTGAATTTTAAAAAAAAAACCTCTCCTCACTGCACAATAACGTTCTTTAGTGAGTATTCCTCTCACCTGAGCCAGTCCGCCCCACAATTCCAACCTTCTCTTTCGGTTTGATGGTAAATGACACTTTCTTGAGTACCAAGGGTAGGTTCTCTCTATAACGCATCCCTGCAGTTTCAAAAATGATCTCTCCCTCTTGTGGCCAATCAGCAGGAGGCGCCTTGTTTTTAATTCTGGCTGGAGCTTCAAGGGCCAAAGTCTACAAGTAAAACAAGGATTGTATGGGAATAATGAGGGTCTCAAAACAAAAGAATCCTGTTAATACATGATGCTGATCAAAGTGACCTGGCAAACAGAAATTGGGCATACTGTCCAGTGGATGTGGTTAACACAGAAGCTGCGCACATGACACTGCAGTAAACCATTGAAGGGCTAAAAACCCACTTGAACACCCTTTTTGTACCCCCTCTCTCTCTCAAGACCCAACTTTTAATAGACTACATAAAGAGAAAAATGTCTGTATTTGATGTACAGTGGTAAATTAAAAACACAACCACTAGATGGTGCTGTAAGCTAGTTATTATGTAATGTCAGATGACACGCTCTGTATTACCAGGACTGATAGAAATATGCTACCTCACTCTGTCCAACTAGCAGTAGAATGTACATTGCAAACATTCTTTATTTTACATCCTCTGATGATTTAGATTTTGAACATTATAACGGCAGGTAAACTTTAAGTTTTCCATTGGCATAGATGTATAAGGGCTGGGTTTTTTGCAGGATGTGTTGAATTTTCTAGCAGTACCATTTTGGGTACATATTCCACATTGATTAAAGAGGCGTTCCCATCTGACAAGGATATGGGATAATTATGTCAGATGGAACTACCGCTTTAAGGGTATGGGATTATATTTAAAATCTATTCTGCTCTTTTTTTTAGTTGTTTTCCCCAAATATTTACAATGCAGTTAAAATGCGTTAACTTTAGTTTGGAGTATTACAATTGCCGTAGTCCCAGTATCATGTTTGCGTCTATTTTTGCCAGTCTATTAGACCATAGACAAACACTAATGCTTACCTTGATGTAATGACTGATTCGCTCTACTGATGTGAACCGTGCTTCTGTTTCTGATGCAAGTCTAACTGTAAACTGGAACAATCCTGTCAACTGGAATTAAAAAAGAAAACAAAACAGTAAAGTTTAAAACTTCTACTGCTACTTAAAGAGGTATTCCAAGAAAAATGAACTTTCCCTATCCACAGGTTAGAAGTAAAGTAGGAAACCGCAAGGGGGCGGGATCTCTGTACCAGGGACCCAGCTTCTGTATTACGGCACGTGACCTGTGGCTCCATTTATTTCTATGGAGCGACAATAAAAAAAAAAGCAGAGTACGCAGGAAGGGTGCTGTACTTGGCTCTTTCTGTCGCTCCATAGGAATGAATAGAGCTGCGGGTTATGTGCCGTACCTGCGTCTCTATTCATAATACAGAAGTAGGGGCCTGATACGGACATCAGCGGGGGGTACAGAGGTCGCCCCAACCCCCCCACCTCCCGCCAAGATCTCAATACTTTCCCCCCTATGCTAAACAAGTTTTTCCTGCAGAATTCTACTTGGTAAATATATATATGTATTATTCCTGCCAAAGATGATTAAATTAAACTGTACAAACTAGACCCTACTACAACAGACAGACAGTTCAAACAAGAAAATAAATCCTTTACCCACCTGTACTGCGTACGACATTGCAAGCCCAGCGTATGCTGGGGAGAGGTTCCCATGCATCAAAACAATCATAAGGCCAGTAGTAGTGATCAGGGATATACTGATTATGTCTAGACGTATAGCCAGCCAGCGCATAGCACAGTTAAATAGATAGAATGGGGCTTGGTTATTGTCCAGCAACTCCTGATATCTGGAAAGCAATGAGAAATAAAAGACATCACAATATTCTTAACCATCTACACACATCAGCCATCCCTTTAAAGTGTAACTGTAATTTAAGTGGCAAAAAAATGAAATTACTCAAATAAAAAGCCCACATTACCCTTCAAAAGGAGCCCCCAGTTATTCTCAACATCAAGCAATAGACTGTGTACATCAGCCCAACACATGACAATGAGGACCTATTGAGTAAGGGCCCTATTCCAACGGACGATAATCTTTTGCATAATAGTTAACGATTAACGATCTCAAACGACCGTTATTGCGAAAGACCTAAACATTCAGTCATTTCCATGGAACGATAATCGTTACTTATGATCGTATTTGCGATAGTTTTTTCTTCGCTATTTATTCGCTATTACGTTCGTATCTTTTGCGAACGACCGAACGATGTCTTCTTTAATGCGAACGATTTGCAAACGTTTTACGAACGAGCAACGATAAAAATAGGTCCAGGTCTTATATAGCGATCAACGATTCCTCGTTCGGTCGTTAATCTTTAACTGCATTTCAACCGAACGATTATCGTTTAGATTCGAACGATTTAATGATAATCATCCGGTGGAATAGGGCCCTAACTGTGAATCATATACAGGGTGGAGTGTTTGAATTAGAGGGGTACATGAGGAGTCTGGCCGGGTATGGTATTATATACATATTAAAGGGGTATATATGAGGAGTCTGCCCAGATACAGTATTATATACATATTAGAGAGGTATATATGAGAAGTCTGGGTAGGGCCTTATCTACATTTTAGAGGAGTATGTATGTTTTACAAATCATATTTTTTATTGTTTATACGTATTGTTTACAGTCCTCCACCCCGTACTCCCTGCTATAGATACGGCAGATGCGTGCGGCTCTGCACATGTAACTGACAAAGTGATCACGCAGGTAGCAGCTCCCCCTTAGTCCCCGCCATCTCCACGTAGCAGAATAGTGATACAGAGCGATACGCACCATGCTGTCAGATGGTGAAGCTCGCATGTGTGATCTGATTGATGTGACAATCCAATGTCGAAGAGTATTGGCACTCAACTATTGTAGTTGTGGCGCACATGGCAATAGTGAAATCCACAAATACTGGCATAATATGGCCAGGGTGTATACAACGCACAATGCTGCACTAACACTACTGTCTGAGAGAGGGGCTGTCACATCAGTCCTGCACTCACATATCTTATTTCAAAGTTCTTTATAAAAAAAAATAAAAAAATATATATATGTAAGATTCGTGAGTGCCGGGCTCTTTCTCATTTCGCAAGACTGATGTGTCAGTCCCTCTCCCAGCCAGTAGTGGTAGTAGGATGGAACTGTGCTGCATGAGAATTTACAATACTATAGATGGCATGGAAAAGAAGAGTTTAAAGATACAGAGACTTGGATGTTGTTTTTCTGGGGTAGGGAGCCATTTTTGGAAAATCAAGTGATTTACAAATATGCTAAGGATCACATGGGCCAGGGAAGGGATCCTTTGGCGCTCCAGCTGTCACAAAACCACCATTTCCATCATGCCTGGACAGCCAAAGCTTTAGCTTTGGCTGTCCAGGCATGATGGGAATGGTAGTTTTGCAACAGCTGGAGGGCATAAGGTTCCCCATCCCTGACATAGAGGGAAGGCATTTAAGCATGACAATGACAATTTACCTACAAGTAGCTGCTAAACAAGCTCAGAGAGCACTATAGAATGAAAATACCAAGATAAGCAACCAACCTGTGCAGAAACTCATGTCCTTTGCTGTACGCATGAATTGTGGAAAGTCCTTGAATACTTGATGTAATGTGTGACAAGAATGGGCTTTGCGTAATGTTATCCAGTCTCTTTAATTCCCGAATGAACACCCTATAAAAAGATTGATAAAATGATAATTAGTTTAATTACCAAAATATGCATATTTACATAACTGCACATGTGCACATTTACAGGCTTAAAGGGAGCATCTAACCTGATATTATGTCCCCATAGCACACAGGGCGCTGAGTATGAAAGTAATTTTCTTACCTAGATCCACATTGTCATTTTTTGGGAAATCTGTACTTAGATATTTAAATGAGGCAGTTTGGTGCACTGGGGGCTGAACTACCACCCTCAGTGCACCATTCGACCCAGACAAGCCCGATCCTCCTAATGAGTATTGGGGTGCCACTCTGCAGTAATGTCACTCCGAAACTCATTACTACATATCACAGGTAATTGTGGTGCTATTTCAAATGTGGTGCTATTTCAGAGATAAATGCAATTCCTTTTTCCAAGGGTCCTATTAGATGGGCCAATCAATAATGTAAAAGAGCTCTGATCTGCTAGACTGCTGCTTGTTTACTGAGCCCATTACATGGCTCAATGATATTTGGATATATATATCTTAGAGATGTACATGCAGCCTTTGCCCTATACCAGGGGTCCTCAACTGGCGGACCGCGGCGGCCAGCTGTCCGGACCCCGGCTGCGACGCTGCTCCCTGCACAGTAAGTATCTATGAGCGCTCGTAACGAGCGCTCATAGATACCGAGCGGCAGCATCACTGACAGAGAGAAAGCCATTGGCTCCCTCCCTGTCAGTCACCTCTCACTGCAGCGGTCACAAGAGGCCGCGCTCCCCCTCTGGTGTCGGCGCGGAGTGATGTTCCTGCGCCGGCGGAGAGTGCGGCCTCTAGTGACTGCTGCAGTGCGGCCACAGGAGGAAGAGAAGAGGACGCGCAGGACTTAGGTGAGTATAAGTGTTTTTTTTAATGCTATATGGGGGGGGGGGGGGGAGGGGACTATGTACAGGGGGAGAGAGCACAGGTGGGCTATATACTAGGACAGATCACAGGGGGGCTATATACTACAAGGGGAGAGAGCACAGGGGGGCTATATACTACAGGAGGAGTGCACAGGGGGGACTATATACTACTGGGGGAGAGCGCACAGGGGCTATATACTACAGGGGGAGAGCGCACAGAGGGCTATATACTACAGGGGGAGAGCGCACAGGGGGGCTATATACTACTGGGGGAGCTATATACTACTAAGGCAGTCACCCCCTTTGTACCTAATTTCAAAGGGCTGGTGAGAGAGAGAGAGAAAATGCCAGTTTTCCCACTAATAAGCAGCAATTCTGTATGTAAATAGTTCAACAACGTTTGTGAAAAGTAACAAAACACGTTTCCTACTGATGTTCAGCTCGGACCTTCAACTGACAAAAGACCCCGGTAAGTGGACCTTCACTAAAAGTTGTTGAGTACCCCTGCCCTATACATTCTTCTCCTGCACTCTGCTCGCTTCCAGATGTCTGCAGCTTCAGAGTGGCATGTCTGAGCCAAGAGGCATTGAAGCTGAAGCTGCAGCACCGGGGGTGAAAGCAGAAGGCAGGAGAAGACCGGGAGCGTGGAGAGGCAATGGCTAATGATTTAATAAATTATTATACGTCCGATGATTTCAGGTCTGGACATAAAGACAAGATCAGCTGATGATAATCATCAGCTGATCGTTGTCCCCATTACAAGGAGCGATAATCAACCTGATTTGGCTGATTATCGCTCAGTGTAATAGAGCCCTGACTCTGAACACAGAGCTCAAAAAAAAAAAGGTAAGTTAGTATCTACAGGTGAAAAATAGCTGCTGCTTTTGACCAATTTTTATTAGCTCTCTCATGGCAGAGTTGGCATCTATAACAGTTTAACCAGAACTTGGGTAGTAAGAAATACACCTCCTGTCTCATAATTAGTTCATGCCTCTGCTCTACCTCCTTTATCATATTAGATGATTTTTGTTTATAATCTGAGGGAATGAGGATTAAAGCGACTCTGTACCCACAATCTGACCCCCCCAAACCGCCTGTACCTTCGGATAGCTGCTTTTAATCAAAGATCTGTCCTGGGGTCCGTTCGACAGGTGATGCAGTTATTGTCCTAAAAAACAACTTTTAGACTCGCAGCCCGTGCCAAACAGGAGTATCTGTGCCCTAACTTTGCACCACCCCTCCCGTGCCTCCTCCCCACCCTCTTCATCATTAGGAATGCACCAGGCAGATTGCCTCCTATTCGTCAGCTGTGTGAATACTGAACATGGGCTGGATCGTTAAGCACCTGTGCAATGTTCAGCATGTTGAAAATGTTCCAGTGGCATTCCTAATGATGAGGAGGGTGGGGAGGAGGGACGGAGGGGTGGTGCAAAGCTAGGGCACAGATACTCTCGTTGGGCAAGGGCTGCAAGTTTAAAAGTTGTTTTTTAGGACAATAACTGCACCACCTGCCGAACGGACCCCAGGACAGATCTTGGATTAAAAGCAGTTATCCGAAGGTACAAGTGGTTTGGGGGGGGTCAGATTGTGAGTACAGAGTCGCTTTAAATTGACACTGTCACCCTCCTTTTGCATTATGACTTCTCTACACAGTTGTAAAGGTTAAATTTTTAAGTTTTCATACCTTATTTTATATCATACGTCATGGTGCTTGTTCCAGTAAAAAGTGATCTTTTATCATCTGTGGCTGTGAAGCTCCGCCCAGGTAGCACAATCCACAGATGATAAAAGATCACTTTTTACTGGAACAAGCACCATGACGAATGATATAAAATAGGGTATGAAAACTGCAAAATTTACCCTTTAAACCTGCGTAGAGAAGTCATAATGCAAAAAGGGGGTGACAGTGTCACTTTAATAAGGGGGACAAGAAAGATTACTTTGAACTTAAACAGAAAATGCTGCCCATGTAATACAAGCTTGTAACTGATCCAGAAAAGTATAAATAGAGCTTACCTTGAAACCACATGCAATATGGTGAACAAGACAATGAGTGGTCCAACAGCTACCAGGAACCATGGGAAGACGCCAGCTATGACTCCCAAGCAAAAGAAAACCAATATGACATTTTGAACAAACATTTCAGCTTGAAAGGGAAGGCGGACATCAACTAAAGGAAAAAACAAACAAACACACATTAAAATTATAGCTCATAAACCAACATGAAAGATATCCTAAATGTTACTATTGTAAAAAAAAAAAAAAAAAAAACAGTAAAAAAAACAAACAAAACATTGAAGGTTACCTTCAAACTGATGAGATACATCATGTTTATGGGCTGTCAACTTCTGACACTAAACACCAGTGCACACTGAGCAAAAGAGGTGGAATTTACTAGCGGAATCCACGTGGCGGATTCCACTTGAAATTCTGCCTGTCCCATTGCTTCAATAGGATTGAACATGTTCACTACGGAACCCGAGCAGAGAATTTCCTATGAATTCCGTAGCTCGTACCAGTTTACGGCCATGTGCCTCTCCCCCTTGCCATAGACACCATTCTATGCACGGGCAGATTCCGCCAAATCTTTCGGCAGATAGCAGAATCGGGCAGCCCATAGAATTGTGTCTATGGAGCCATCTGAAAGGCACGCGGCCGTGAACGGGTAAAGAGCTACGGAATCCATCAGAAATTCTCCGCTCGGGTTCAGTAGTGTGAACCTACCCTTAAAACGGAAAGCAGAGACCCACAAAAAAAATCCCATTGAAGCAATAGGACAGAATTTTGCATGGACTCTGCTTGTAAATTCCTCCTCTTTTGCTGAGTGCGCTTTTTAATGCTTTAATTTGTATAGCACCACTTGTTTCTGCAGCACGTTACAGAGTTTGTCAGTTTCGGTCCCTGTACTCATTAGGGCTCACAATACATATCGACCTGTCTGTATGTATTGGGTGTGGGAGAAAACCAGAGTACCCGGAGGAAACCCACGCAAACACAGAGAGAACATACAAACTCTTTGCAGATGTTGCCCTTGGTAGGATATGACCTGAGTTTAAGTTAGCAGAGGAAACAAGCAAACAAGTTTCTACCAATTAGAATCAAATAATAAAAGAAAACTTGCCTTCATCCATGTCTTTAGAAAACCTATTTAGAACGCGACCTGTGGGTGTGGTGTCAAAGAACTTCATAGGGCTCCGGAGAATGCGTCTAAAAAGTTCATCGTGTAGCTTAGAAGAGGCTCGAAGCGTGCCCTATAACATAAAAGATGTAACATTATTTATCAATTGATATGGAACAGTGAGTAGACTCAGATCTACAAAAAAAAACAGATAAATACCTTAACAAAGACAATTCCACGCACTCCTTTTAAGACAAGCATGACGACCATAGACAGAGCGTAGATGCCAGTGTAGTACAGCATATGAGGATTGTCCTTCATGCTGCTACTAACCACAGTTTCATTGTGCAACAGCACCGACGTGTTCTGTGGAAATACAGAAACAGTTTCTTTTAGCAAGGCTAAATTCCTTTAAGTAAAGAGGCAACATTTTAACATTAGGTCATACTAACTGCATGGATCTCCCACACTCCATAGATAACTGAAAATGTGATACTGTTTTATATACATCATATTCAAACTTACCCCGCTTCCTTGCTTAATCCAATAGCTGAGCCACCAATTACTGAATGCCGTGCTTCCAACATTGAGCACAAACAGGGCCATGATTATGAAAAACGCAAAAGGACCTCCAGCTGCCTGGATATAATCTCCATATACTGACCAGGGCACTGATCCTTTGCCTTTCTCTTCCATTTGCATGAGCTGGCCTGTGGATTACATAAACACAAAACATTCTATATAAAATGGAACCTATTTTAACAAATTTACATCTTAGTCATCTTTATTAAAATATCTTCATCCTCTGTGGTTATTTCTGATATACTTAACGCTACACAATAAGTATACTCATTACAGCCGCACATTATTGTAAATATTAAAAGGATTATCTTCTTTTTTTAAGAACTATGTCCAGAAGGGGTGCTTAAAGGTGGTTCTCTGGCGAAATTAGTTTTCTTTCAAAGCAACTGGTTTCAGAAAGTTATATAGATTTGTAATTCAAAATCTCATGTCTTCCTATACTTAGCTGCTGCATGTCCTGCAGGAAGTGGTGTATTTTTTCCAGTCTGACACAGTGCTCTCTGCTGCCACCTCTGTCCATGTCAGGAACTGTCCAGAGCAGCACAAAACCTCTCCTGCTCTGGACAGTTCCTGTCTCGCAGCAGAGAGCGCCGTCAGACTGAAAATAATACACAACTTCTCGCAGGACATGCAGCAGCTGATAAGTATTGGAAGACATGAGATTTGTTTAAATAGATGCAAATTACAAAACTATATAACTTAAAGATTGAAAAGCTGTAGTGTAAATAACACATTGTCTGGTTTCAATATAAAGTCAAAAGAAAACAGGCCGAAAATAATTTGGTAAATTTTAGTAGAAAAATTTGTATATATTTCTAGTCTAAAGTTTCCACTTATGCTTATAAAAATCAAAACAGTACTGATTTATACTTTCATCAGAAACGTGAAGTTATTTTTTTTTTACCAAACCACAGAAATTAGGACTTTAACATGTTCAAACAAAACATGTTGGAGCTGACAGAAATTGATAGGGATTAAGAAATTTCATTTACCATCCTCTTTTTTTGTGACCTTCTCTTTCTTTACAGACCCTGGCTTGTTTCCTTTGTCTAAAGGCTTCTTTAATGAAGTGCTTATATTCTTTTTTAGACTCACCTGCAAAGAACAAAAAAAATAATACACATTTTAACACGTGCATTTAATAAAGAGTAAACACTGCATAAGGAAAGTGCAGAGAACACAAAAGGAAAATGCTGGTTTCTGCACACAAAGAAATTGGTACCCTTTCTTTATACACACACACACACACTGATCAGCACTTGTTTGCTGCTACCATGGCCGACAAATCACCATATCTTTAAAAAAAAAAAATCTCTTCCAAAACTTATCAGCTGCTGTATGTCCTGTAGGAAGTGGTGTATTCTTTCCAGTCTGGAGAGCAGGAGAGGTATTCTATGGGGATTTGCTGCTACTCTGGACAGTTCCTGACATAAACAAAAGTGTCAGCAGAGAGCACTGTGTCAGACTGGAGAGAATACACCACTTCTAGCAGGACATACAGCAGCTAATAAGTACTGGAAGACTGGAGATTTTTAAAAATAGAAGTAAATTACAAATCCCTGGCACCAGCTGATTTGAAAGGAGAAATTATTTGTGAACTACACTTTTAAGCAGGATGTACCATCAGGTACACTCTCTTTAAAATTACACATGAATTGGACGGCGCCAGCACGGGGAAGCAGGTGCCGTGGTCCTTTTTTTGAACTAATTCCAATTGATTCTGATGGAGCCGCGTCATGGAGGGGCAGGGGTTTTCTCCCACTGGGGGCGGGCCAACCTGCCTCAAGTGCTTTACACATGGCCTGGTAACCATAAATAGAGTAGGCAGGAACCAGGCCGCGGTAAAATAAATAAATAAATAAATAAAAAAGGACCGCGGCACCAGCTTCCCCGTGCCAGCGCCGTTCGATTCAAGTGTATATTAAAGAGGATGTACCATCAGGTACACTCTCTTTAAAATAAGTACCACGTAGAGGATTAGACAGAAAGAGAATGCGGAGGGTTTGTCAATACAGCCAGAGTTCTGACTTACTCCCCCAGGCATACTGCAGAAGTACATCTCATTGCCTGGCACACAATGATGTCCTAAGGCCTTTGAACACAGCAGAGATTGTCATCACATGGGCCAATATTAGTATGCAAGGCATGGGATTCGAGACAAGACATTATGTTCCTAGCCCAGAGCCCAGTACTTCGATTTTGCTTTACTTCAGAAAAGAACAGTTATCACTGACTTTATTGCCCTACTATCTATCCAACAATGTCAACAACACTAACAGACTACCTTTATTGAAGGGGTAGTCTGGCGGGTGGGCATTTTTTTTCCTGGGACCGGGGAGGAGGTGGCTGAGGGAAACGACATCCACTCACTTCCCTAATTCCAGTGGCGGGTCCCAAATCACAGTGCTCCAGTCCCCGGCCGCTTCCTGGTGTCCAACGCGGGCCTGAGACCTGACGTCTCAGGTCCGCTCAGCCAGTCAGTGACGGAGGCGGGATCCGTTTCAAGTACGTTCAGATCCCGCCTCTGTCATTGACTGGCTGAGCGGACCTGAGACGTATTGTCTCGGGCCAGTGTCAGACACCAGGAAGCGTCGCGATGCGGGACCCGCCGCTGGAACCGGGGAGGTGAGTGGACGTAGTTTCCCTCAGCCACCTCCTCCCCGGTCCCAGGAAAAAAATGCCCCCCCCCCCCCCGTCGGAGTACCCCTTTAATTAAACGCTTTTTTTCCTGGTTTTACGGTAAAAGAAGAGTAATAGAAAAATCCTTAACTTACCTCAATATGAGGTGCATCGCCTAGCTGAAAGTTGTTAAAAATGGTAGCGTATTCTCCATTGAGTTTCATAAGATCCTCATGTGTCCCTCTTTCTGTGATGCATCCTTCTTTCATGTAAATGACGTCATCACAGTCCACAAGGTACTGGAGATAGAAAGTGTAAAAGAGGGCACAGAATGACAGAAGGGGTGTCACATTTTATCCTATTTTTAGGCTATGTCCTCCTGGCGCCTCGCTTGGCTCTATTACCTGGAGTTGGTGGGTGATAAACAAAACGGTTTTAGATTTCAGCTGCTTTTTGATGGCACTGTTGAAGATGTGGTTGCCTACATGGGCATCTAAGGCACTGAGGGGATCATCCAGAAGGTAAATGCTGCGGTCACTGTACAGGGCTCTTGCCAGACTTATTCTTTGCCTCTGGCCACCACTTAAGTTAGCGCCACGCTCTCCAATCTACAAAACAAAGGAATTGCATCACATTTATCATCACAACAACGAGAAGACAATTTTTACACTTGACAAAACACAAATAAAACCTGCTCATGATCCCCCAAACCCACACACAAAGTAGATAACTGTAAAGACAGAAATAGTTGCCTCATAACCATGAAAGGGCAGTACACCGGGGAGTTAACAGCTTAAAGGGGTAGTTCACAAAAAAGAATTTCTATCAAATCAACTGGTGCCAGAAAGTGACGGAGATTTGTAACTTAAGTCTATCAAGTCTTCCAATACTTATTAGCTGCTGTATGTCCTGCAGGAAGTGGTGTATTCTTTCCAGTGACACAGAGTGTTCTCTGTTTCTGCTCAGGAACTGTCCAGAGCAGTAGTAAATCCTCAAAAACTCCCCTGCTCTCCAGACTGGAATAAAGTACCACTTCCTGCAGGACATACAACAACTCATAAGTACTGGAAGGCATGAAATTGTTTAATAGAAGTTACAAATCTCTGGCACTTTCTAGCACCAGGTCAATTTAAAAGAAAAAAAAGTGAACTACCCCTTTAACCAAGCACTTCCTATGAACATGGCAAATGTTTTTTTTTTTTTAAGTGACAGTGCCCATTTATACTTTAAACCAGTTCTGACAATCACTGAAGGTTATATAAAACACAGAAAATAATATGTCATGCAGCAAACTAGTAGTTGAACACTAGGTTTGCAGCGAGCAGCAACACAGTACCGCATAGAACACACCTCTGTCAAGTCACTATTGGGCAGGATTGCCAAGTCCGGTCTTAAACAGCAAACACTTAGCACAGTGTTGTACCTACAGAAAAAAAACAACATATATATTAAGGCACATACAGATACGAGTCAAACAATATAGAATTGCAGCACAGTATAGTATCATAATAATTAAACCTAAATGCTGAAACATTTTTGGTAACCTGTTTTTATTTTGTTTATAAATTTATTTCCTGTGCATGGTTATGGGGGTAACCATACCGCCTAAGCTGCTGCTTAGCTTTTAAAACAGCAGCTCTAAAAATAGACTTTAAAGCATTGATGGGGAACCTTTGGCTTCCCAGCTGCCGCAAAACTACAATTCCCATCATGCTTAGACAGCCAAAGATATGGCTTTGGCTGCCCAGGTATGATGGGAATTTTGCAATTGCTGGAAGTCTGAAGGCACCCCATCCCTGCTTTAAAGCATTCACATGGACATAATAAACTGTTGTCTAAAGATGGCTCATTGACTTCTATGTGAAATTGACTTATGCAGAGGTGTGCAGAGACCATCATCTACTGTCAGTAGGGGATCTTGTGTTATCTGCCTCTAAGTTTATAATACATGTGTTACCATTCTTTGCAATTCTTTGGATAGGTGTTGAGTGTTGTTGGGAAAACCCCTTTGGGCTGTGTTCACACAACGTATACATTTTTTTAAAGGAGAACGTCAGCTGTTTTCCATTCACACAATGCATTGAACAACGGCGTTGTTTGGCACTCAGAACAGCGGCCATTCAGCAAACTGTGAAAACGGACATTGTTGTATTGACTTCAATGCAGTATGAAAAGAACAGCTGTAGTGTTAATGGAAAACAACAGCTGTCCTTATAAAAAATAAAATAAATAGCATGTTGTCTATACATAGCCTTAAAAAGCATGAAAGGGCTAAAAGTAGGCAGTAGAGACAGAAAAACAGTAATCTTTTCCCACAATTTAAGTTGAAGGGCTGTAATGTACCTTCTTACAAGTTCAGTATTATAAAAACACATACCTTTCCTCGTCATAATCTTTTCCAAACAGAATGTTGTCTCTTAGAGTAGCATTTAATATCCATGCTTGCTGAGCAACATAGGCAAATGAACCGTTCACAGCAATGCTGCCTTCTAGGAGTGTCATCTGCAAAGAATACAGAGTATGGATTTCAGAAAAGATACAGGAATAGAAAACACACAAATTATGGCATATAATACAACTAAACAATCATTTTTCAAAACTGAAACCTCAAAGAATCACTAGAAGGAGGCAGTGATGCCCTGCTAAGTGCTGCGGGCAAACTCTGCTGACAGCTGTGACCTTTGAGAGAGAAAAAGGAACCCCTGCAGGCAATCACAACTAAGACAGTACTTATCAGCTGCTGTATGTCCTGCGGGAAGTGGTGTATTATTTCCAGTCTGCAGAGCAGTAGAGGTTGTCTATGGGAATTTGCTACTGCTCTGGACAGTTCCGGACATGGGCAGAGGTGGCAGCAGAGAGCAGTGTGTCAGACTGGAGAGAATACACCAATTCCTGCATGACATACAGCAGCTGATAAGTACTGGAAGACTTACAAATTACAAATCTCTGGCACCAGATGATTTGTAAGATAAATGGTGAAAACCCCTTTAATGTCCTTTTAAATGAAAACTGACAGCACAGATATGCACATCTGTGCTTCCAGATTCCAGCTATAGTGACATGTCAGAAGTTAGCATCGGTCAGGGTCCAGGTGCTGAGACCCCCGACGATCACTAGAACAAAGGGGAAGACACACTGAGCTGCTCACGCTCTTCCCCTTAATCTCCGCTGTAGCTGCTAATTTGAGCAGTCTACGGAGTTATAATGGGAGCCTATGGAACTTCAGCCAATTCAGTCTATCAGAAGTTCCATAGGCCCCCATTATAACGCAGATCGCTCGTAATACATGTTTATAGCAGAGAAGAAAAGACAGATTGAGTACAGCTGAGCACATCTGCCCCTTTGTTACAGCGATTGGCCGGGGGTCTCCGCACCCGGACAAATACAAACTTCTGACATGTCGCTTTGACACATCAGAATTTTTTTTTAATGATAGTTACACTTTCAGAATGAGCACATGAATAGTAAATGTGCACTGCAGAGAACAAGGCTGTGAGCTATATGAGTAATGCAAGATTACTTTGGACACAGAGGGACAAATGAGGCAAAATAAAACATGGCACTGACCCATATACATATGCACACACTGTAATATTTGGTTTAGGGTACAGAGGGAAAACAATCAGTACTTTGTGACTACACTGTATAATGAAGAAATATTTGTATGCCTATATACCTTGATACAACCCAGGATTTATGCAATTGGAACAATAATTCCTGCTCGTAAGGTTGGATTTAGAAGGGCACAATATGGACGACTTTTGAAACCCACATTATGAATGCATGAATCTAATGTACTAAGCTGAAAGCACCATAGATCCCTATATCCCCAATGGAAACACCAAAAAGGCACTAAATATTAAGATAGGTAAAGACACACACAGCACATATATACATACACAGATTTTACTTATACTGAACATTACCTGTCCCAGTATAGCAGAAATTAGCGATGTTTTTCCACTGCCCACACTACCACATATTCCTATCAGCTTGCCCTAGGGGGAAAAAAAATAGGTGAAATTAACCATGAATAGATGCCTAAGGGTCCATTCACATGTACAGGATCTGCAGTAGATTTGATGTTGCAGATTTTACGCTGTGTGTTCCATCATTTATACCGATATCGACAGCATAAAACCTGCGGCTTCAAATCTGCAGCAGATCCTGTAGGTGTGAATGGGCCCTTAGGGTGCGTTCACACCTACAGGATCTGCAGCAGATTTGATGCTGTGTTCAGTTATTTAAATGAAATCTGCTGCAGAAAATCAGCTGCAGATCCTGTAGGTGTGAGCGCAATGTGTATTCTTAAAATTCAGCAGCACAAGTTCCAAACTAACATCCAAGACAGGACATCAATCTTTAGGACTCAAAGAACCACTTTATTTTTGACAGCAGCTTAAAGGGAATGTGTCATCAGAAATTTTTTTATGTTAAACATTTAAGATTTTTTGGTAACTTTTTTCTCTACTTTTCCATTTTTCTATAAAAAAAAAAAAACTAAAAACATAACAGAAAATCTTGCAGTTTTCATTTTCACCACTGGGGCTAAAACTAAGATTTGACTTCCTGTTGTGTCTGTGGTGATGAGAGGGCTGCTGTAAAGTGATCTGTACAGCATTTCAGCGTTGTGTGACACCAGTAGGTAGATAGCACCAATATAAGACAATAGCAGCTCCCTGTGGAATGACCTTTTCAAAGGTCACAGAGCATGCTCATTGATGTTTTACATTCATCTCAACAGGGCAGACTGTCTATTGTAGTCTATGTCCATGAGGCGTGCTGTAAAGCATGTCACTAAATGATGTTAAAAACCGCCCTGGCAATATGGCAGCCCCCGAAACAATGTAGAAATAGTGAAATAAAAATTTAAGTCAGAAACTAGAAACAGATTAAAATAAAGGAACAACTTATCATGTGATTCTAATCAGTAAAAGAAAATTTAGGGGACACATTCCCTTTAAGAGTTTCTTTTTTTTAATGCACATGGTGTTAAAAGGGGTAGTGCGGCGTTTAACTTTTATTCACTAAATAACACACATTACAAAGTTATACAACTTTGTAATGTGTGTTATTTAAGTGAAAGGCCCCCTTCCCTGCGTCATCAGCTGCTCAGCCGCGATTGGCTGAGCATAACTGTGCACCAACACTTCCGGGATGGGGGGGAACACAGGGAAGGGGCTATTAACTTAAATAACACACATTACTAAGTTGTATAACTTTGTAATGTGTGTTATTTAGTGAATAAAAGTTAAACGCCGCACTACCCCTTTAAGTCAATATTACTGTCATCTCCAGACCAGGAAACGCAATCTATACAGCTTCAGGCCATGTTCACACACAGTCTTTTTTTAATTAAAGTAACGTCCGTTGTTTTGAGAATCAAATAACGGCTGTTATTTTGCTACTTTAGCGGCCATCACTGCAGTCACAGCAATCGATACAATAGACTTCAACAGAAATAATTGAAGACTGAAAACAACAGCCGTTATTTGGAGTATCAAATAGCTGGTGTTTTAATTATAAAAAAAAAAAAAAAAAAAAAAAAAAAAAAAGGGGAAGTGTGAGAACGTGGCCTCAGTCTGCTTTCTAACAAGCTCTGTGTCTGGAGACTACGGTCTATATCCAATTCACATTACAGCCTGCCAGTAACCTATGGTCTGTAGAGGGAATCTCAATGTTAAATAAAGGAATCTGAAAACTGTAAAAGGGATTACCGATAAAGACTGGTCAAGGGGTTTGATCAGCAGGCGTCTGGGGGCTGATATTTATCACTAAGACCCCAATGAATCAAAACTTCTATGGTATCCATTAAGCAATACATAGTTTACTGAAAACATTCCTTAGTAAACTACATCTGGACAATTGACTCAAGTCAAGGGGCACATTACAATTATGCTATCATATATGTCAGATTAGCTAATTGCAGGAATCCTTGATGTATACCAGCAACCTAGATAACGTGACTTGAACAAGGCTTACGGTCTCTAACCTACCGTTTCAATCTCCAGATCAATGTTATATAAAGCCCGCTGTAGCCTTAAGCTTGATAACTGGATATCCTTGCCTTCTTCATCAGGGCTGGCTTGTTCATCATTATCCACCAGTAGATGTCCTTTCTGCTCTGCCAGAACAGCTTGTGGTCCTTCTTTTTGTAAATTGTCCGTTTCTTTCTTTCCTTTAGCCCCCTTCTTGTCTTTTTTCAGTTTGGGGGTTGTTTTCGGAGAACACTGGGTGCTGGCATGGGAAGAGTCCCACGCTAATGTAGCATTTTGCAGCTGAATGGTGATGTTTGGGCAGGATGGCTTTTTCTTTACCATGTGAACCTCTTCCATTAGAAATAAACTCTGATAGGAGGTTGTGAGAAAGGTGCAAAGATGAGACAGCAGGTCAGGTCTAGGTCACGCAGGAAGCAAAAACATCAGGCTATACAGTGGAAGGAAGCTGCTGCGGAGCAAAAGGTAGCTCATTAGAGTCAACTAACTTCAGGTTGAGGATGACTTGGGGATCATTTCTGGAGTAACTCATCCCTCCCCTAAACATAGCCTGGACAACGCCAACCCCCATGTATATGGAGGAGGCACTAACTTTATAATATGGGCCTGTACATGTACAACAAGTCCATTAAGCAGTAACAGCTGCATTTATAAAACATGCAGAAAGCTGAGGTAAAGCTAATAAAGACCTCGGATGAAGGAAACCTAAACCTCATCATAATATCACCTATCTACTTTCTCGTCCGCCGACCTTCCTTTAGCCATACCATGTGCAGCTACACCTAGTAGACTTAACACTTACAGCCTTGTGAGATCTGACCAGGAGACCAATCTGACTTGTCTTGCTAGAGCTGAAACAAATGACTGTTAGTTTTTAGTTTTCGCTTTTTTTAGGAGCTGACATGCTCTGCTGGGCCTACATTACCTTCTCAGAAGCCCATAGGTCCCTCTGCCTGTTCCAGTGTAACTTTAACTTGCATGACATAACTATGTGTATAGACCTGAAGACTGGTTAAGCACAAAAAGTGAGTGGTTCAAACAGACACATCTGCAGGTAAGTCCAGCTGTATTGAGGTGGATGGCTCCAACATTATGCAGCCAGAAAACAGGCAAATTTATGTAACTATAAAATGCTGTTATCTAATGAAAAGTAATACTATTCCCAGCAAGAGTCAAAGTGGCCAATAGTAGTGGTTGACTAAAACCTCCCGAAGCTAAAATAAACCTCAAATTATAACATGTTGGCCCTAAAATGATGGCATCTCCTGTGGATGACTAGTGAAGAAAATGGGATAAGACCTATGGACCATAGCTTACCTTAAAGCGCTCCATAGATACAGAGGCCTCGGAGAGAGATTTCACAGAGAATGGTGTCACCTTTAGTGCAAAGGTCATGGAATTAAAGACTGTGACAACTGTGAATGCCTAGGAATGAAAAAGACAAGTTGTTAGTCTTAACTTGGAAAGTCATAGTTGTAGGTAGAGATGAGCGAACCTGGAGCATGCTCGAGTCAACCCAAACCCGAACTTTCGGCATTTGATTAGCGGTGGCTGCTGAACTTGGATAAAGCCCTAAGGCTATGTGGAAATCATGAATATAGTCATTGGCTGTATCCATGTTTTCCAGACAACCTTAGAGCTTTATCCAAGTTCAGCAGCCCCAGCTAATCAAATACCGAACGTTCGGGTTCAGATCGACTAGAACCCGAACCCGGGTTTTTTTTTAATTTATTTTTTTTCTCTTGACATCTAATGTCACCATATGTTACCTGAGCAGCAGTGAGGTCATATCCAAGCATCATATGCACAGAAAAGGTGATCACACTGGCAATGACAACAACAATGGGAGCGACTCCTACAGTAATGCTCTGAAAATATCCAGCTTTCTCAAGGATCCTGCGTTCATTTTCTCGTATTTCTAAAGAGGGAGTTGAATCTTATGAGTATTATATCCAAGTTTAAAGATAATTATTATATGTATGACATTAACAATGCATCAAAACAAGCAATTACATTTTGACTTACTGGTTGCACCTTATATATACTATATTCTTTTATATGCACACCACTATTCTATGTGGTTCGATTAACAATGTATCAGTCCACAGAAAGTTAAACAGGTTTTTATCGGGTCAGACTAGTGCTAATAGGCTTGGACTTAGGAGTTGCTAAGTGACCTGAGAACATAGCTGTCCACAATAGTTTCATCCAAAAGAAATGATCACGGCACTCCCCAGCATGTCCTTAAAGGGGTAGTGCGGCGCTAAGAAATTATTCATTGAATAACAAACATTACAAAGTTATACAACTTTGTAATGTATGTTATGTCTGTGAATCGTCCCCTTCCCGTGTCCCACCACCCCCACACGTGTACCCGGAAGTGTGGTGCATTATACATACATGATCCGTGTCGCGCCCGTCCGCCATCATGTGCCAAGACGTCATCTTGGGGAGGACGGCCGAATCGCTGCCGCCGTCCCTGATGCCGGTCCCCTCTTCCGCGTCATAACTGTGCTCAGCCAATCGCGGCTGAGCATCTGATGACGCTGCAGAAGGCGGCCGGCACTAGGGACGGTCGGAGCGGTTCGGCCGTTCGTCCGAAGAAGACGTAACTCGCTGAAGATCAGAGACGGGTGTCGGCACGTGACAGGTGAGTATAGCGCACCACACTTCCGGGTACACGGGTAAGGGTGGTGGGACACGGGGAAGGGGGCAATTCACAGACATAACATACATTACAAAGTTGTATAACTTTGTAATGTGTGTTAGTCTGTGAATAATTCTTTACCGCCGCACTACCCCTTTAATAACTCCTTATTAAAGGGATTTTTTGATTAACACCTACTTGTCCCCTATCCACAGGTTAGGGGTCAGGTAAGGGGTTGCTGGAGTGCCCCTCTGCAATCCGCAGATCGGTCTCTGGCTTCTTTGTTTTGAACACAGAGCTCTCTCCGGCGGCTCTACAGAGAATGAATAAAGCCACGGCTCATGTGCCAGCTCCCGGCTCTATTCAAAACAATGGATGTTTATGTAAAGGGCTTAAAAAATTTAATCATTTACTAATTTAAAATTCATAAAATTAAAACCTAATTGGAAATCCAAATAGCCCAAGTAGAGCTCTGTACTTACTCTGCACGTTTTGAGAGAACGCTTTCACCCAAGCATACATCTTAATGAATTTGATGTAATTTAGGACTTCATTCATCTTCTGAACCCGTTCGTCTGTGACGGAAACACACTTCCTTCTGAAGTATGCTGTGAGCCTTGAGACAAACATCTGCGCAAAAAAAACAAAGTCGTCTAAAATAAAAATTGTTATAGGGCACTGCTCTAAGCATACATCATGAAAAAGCTCACAGTATAGGTAATAAATGGATCCCATTTTAGCCACTGTTAGGCATCTGTCATAGTTTCCAAAAAAATAGTTAAAAAAAAAAAAAAAAAAAAAAGCTGGGGAGGAGGTGGTTTAACAAAACCTGCACCAACCTCCCCGGCTCCAGCGCTGGGGTCCGTTATCCTCTGCTTCGGTTCCAGGTCCCCGGCCGCTGACAGGCTGCCATGACTCGAGTCCCCGTTTAGACTAGGAAGCTGCCAGGGGACCGGAAACCAGAGTGAAGGACAAGGGACCCCAGTGCTGGAGCCAGGGAGGTAGGTGCATGACAGAATACGAATCCTTTCATTTCTATGGCCTCAAACATACATCTGTAGGTGTTACGGATCTGTGCTTACGCTGTGATCCATGCCACTGCACGTAGTTGCAGCACGGATCACCTAGTCCCAATCAATAGGCCTTAGGCAAGTATGTTTTTTTTATGTTTTTCTAAGGCAAAGAACACTAAAAAAAATGATTAGTTTATTCCTACTCCTCCTTATTCCTTTTATTTTTCTATCTACATGCACAGCATTAATCAGTTTTATCTGCACTCTTCTCATAGAGTCTGCCAGACACAGAGAAGATCACGAATTAGACTGCACAGAGGTAAGAATTAATCAGTCCAGCAGTCAGGGAATCCACCCATGTTATTAAGTCCCTAAACACTGGAAGCCAATACTGTCACTTACACACCACGATCATGGTATTTAAGTGGTTAATGGGGGAGGCAGCATGAACGCTGCTGTCAGTCATTGACTGTAAGAACCCGGCTGCTACCTGAGCTTGCTTCATACTTCCAGACGGCCATACCATACCCATACACCATGGGTCATCTATGGGTTATAAGGCTGTCTGGGTTCATAAAATGTTTTACTATTGCCTGGGGGGGTATGCTAAAAATGGTAAATTCAATGACATTCACCTATATCAGTCCCCCACAGCTCCCATTCCAGCTCTTAATGCTTGTTCCTAATTCCAAGATGTGCCACTGTAACAGGACCTGCAGTAGGACCTACTGAGATCTTTTCACAGAAGCAGTGACAAGTGGGGTACTGGAAGGAGAGTATCACTCTTTATTTTTAGCAGGCCCGAGCCATATGCACAAAAACTCTTATGACGTTATCTCCATGAAAAAGTTATCCAGTTTTGTTTCTTTTTCCTAATGAGATCCTGGTCCTAGGAAACACTAAGAGGGCAAGTTCTGTAATCACGGTCTGTGCACGGAGGATGTGCTACGGACTAGAATTTGAAACTTCCGTCAATGTCCCCTAAAAGTATCTATTATCCTGGCAACAAAATGACATGATGCTTTTTGTAAAAATAAACACAACAACACACAATAGTATTAACTGGAGATTAGAAAAAAAACATTAAATTATTAAAAAGCTGGATAAAAATAACTTACCATAGCTGGATAAAACAGGATAAACACTGCAGAGCCAAGGAAGCCAGTGGGACCCAATACATAGACATTGTACACCATCCCAAGGACTGCCACTATGGGCCCTCCCGCCAGCAAACTGCCGACTGCTGCAGCTTCAAACACTCGCTGCCCATCACTGGAGCACACATTGATCAGCTGCAATTGTAACATGGTACTTATTAAAACCTGACCGTATTAATATATATCACTGAAGATTCTGCAATTACAACTTTTTTTTAGATCAGTACCGCATTTTCCGGCTTATAAGACGACTTTTTAACCCTGAAAAATCTTTTTACAAGTCGGGGTCGTTTTATTAAAAAAAAAAAAAAACGTTTAACTCACCTGGGGCCCGTTCCAGGCATCGGTGCGCCTCCTGTATCGTTCCCGATGCAGGGAGTGTGACGTACATTTCCTGAGCTGGAGATCACTGAACCTTTCCCGGGCAGCAGAGCACCTCATCGGAGAGGCTCGGAGACGCTCGGCTGCAAGGAGAGCTTTGGGAGAATGAGAGAGGCGCCAGAAGTTGCCGAATCCTCTCTCATTCTCCCGAAGGTCTCCCAGCAGCCAAGCGTCTCCGATGAGATGCTCGGCTGCTCTGGAGAGGTTCGGCGATCTCCATCTCCGGTAGTGAATGTCACACTGCCTTCGCCGGGAACGGTAGGGTAGGCACGCTGATGCCGGGAGGGGTTAGCTGCAGTTAACCCCTGCCTGACAGTAGCAGGGCTGCAGACAGGCAGAGGTTAACATTTTCAGGCATATAAGGCGAACCCCTGACAATCTTCTTACAAGTCAGGGGTCGTCTTATACGCCCAGTCGCCTTATACACTGGAAAATACGGTAATCTATTTTTTTTATAGCACAAGCATAGGTCACAGCACTTAACTATGTAATGTGCGATTTCATTAGTACATATACCTTCTGTATTGTAAACTGTTAAACAATCCAAACATGAGGACTAAGGGTCCTATTAGATGGGATGATGGTGGCCGATCAATACTGTAATCCAACGCCAATCTGCTAGATCAGTGCTCAGTGCTGTCAGCCGCGCATCACTATTACATGTATCGATGTGCGGTCGGTAGCCGATGATTTTAGGTCTCTAAAGCTGATTGTTGTTTCTATTACACGGAGCGATAATCGACCGCATCGGCCAATAACCACTCCATGTGATAGGACCCTTACATCCCCCAGAAGATCAGGAGCTTGGAAAAGCCTCTCTGACACTTTTCACTGGAGACTGAAATCATTTTCCTACATTCTGGAAGCCCAAATTGATATAGGAAAGGTACTAAGTGTCTCTTTGAACTAATAGTGTCAGAAGTTTGGAAAGTGAATTACATTTGACAGGTTTACCTTAAAATGCCAAAAAAACAAGTGATAAAACAGAGTTAAAAGACATGCCTCTCCTAGTGACTTTTCCTTTATGTTCTTCAACTTTAGGATCTTCTTGAAGGCCATGGTAAGGATCGCTCCTCGAAGACGGGAACCAGTTCGATAATTTAAAGCCCATGTGAGTGCCAGGGACCAAGATCTGACAATCTCTGTCATGAGTAGCCCAAACACTAACAACAAGCTGTACTGGAGGTCTTTATCACTCAGCTGGGTATATTCCAAGAGGCTTTTCACTACGAACGCCTACAGGGAGAGAGGCAATGAGGCATGAGGAGTCTTGTACCCTTTTTTCACAACTATTTTACCAAGCTTCATGCTAAGTTAGAATACTGCCAGTGGTTTTTCAAAAGACCTAATAGAGAAACAATATACTGTTGGAGGCAAGTGTGTAACATTTGGAGACAGTGGATAGAATGGATAGAAAACAGATCAAATACGGTACTGAGTTACACATACGCCTTCCCTGAAGTATTGGCAGAGTCGTGACAAGATTCCAAGCATTCTAACTTAACATAAAACTTACTTCATGGAGTAGTACAATATCAATAACACTAGCTCAACAGAAAACTGAGGCATCGAAAATAAAAATAAAAAATAAGTAAAAAGAAAAACAAATAAAAAAAAAAAATCTTAATGCAAATACTTAATTTGTTTTCAACGTGCGCATTGGATAAAAAGGAACAATTGTACCTACAGTTGTACGGGGAAGAGAAGGACAATTTTGGCAATAAATTCCTGAAAATAAATATCAGCAGTTTATTATCATAGAAAAAAAAAAAAAAACACAAGCAGATAACAATACAAGTCAATTGTGTACTCTGGACACTTAAGGCTTACCCAGGCAACCAGTAAAGTCTTCCATACTACCAAAAGCTCTGAATGGTTCACATTCCCGCCGACTCTTTCATAATGATCTTTCCTATTTGTCATTTTCTTTCTCTCTAAATAAATTCATTAATTTACACTACTTCACAAAAAAAAAAGAAAAAAAAAAAAAAGCTAAAAGTTGCCAACAAGCAAAACAATTAAACTATTACGGATAAAAAAACTATGAACTTAGGGGGGGAAAAAAACAAAATTTTATTAAAAGTGTGGGGTTGTTTTTCACCAAACAGATTCCAACAAGCACTTCTGTAATAACAGAATCACATACAATTCAGAAACAAAAACAAGAGAGCAAGTAGGTAAAATACATTAGCTCAAACATTCTACCAATCCATTCCAACTGGTTCTGGATAGAAGCAAAACAAAAAGAAAACAAAAAAAAAAAACTAAACAAAACTCCTATTCATCCTTTTCTTTCGCCAAGATGACAAAAAGGAATTTTATCAAGATGATATACAAAGATTCAACAAAAGATCAGGAGGGTAATCGGATGGCTGGAATCTTTCAAGTCTCTTCTAGTCCTTGTACAACAGTCTTTCGAGCTGAGCCAATCAATCAGTTGGCATGTGGCTGGCACAGATTTATGAGAAGCTTTGAGCGCATATGCCATCAGTAGGTATGAAGGAACCTGAGGTTACGCATTACCCAGCCTGCCTTCCCTGTTATTACAGGAGGAGTCCGATGAGTCCATGTCCTTGTTGTTCCCCAAATCAGCCCTGTTCGGGGTAACTTTCAGCTCATAATTGTATATGGGAAAGGCAGCACTTGGAAAGGTGGCGATACTGCACATAAGGCTGCATGTTTGGAAAAGGAACACTGGGGTACCTGCTTGTGTTTGGCACTGAAGGATGAAGCAATCTACTTATAAGAAACCGGTACATATAATAATTTAAAAAAAACAAAAAAAACACAGATACAGCAAGATAACTAAAGACCTGCTTCTAGAGCCTTGCAGAGGCCCCACAAGAGGTGTGTGCACCTCCTGAAGTCAGGCCGAGACTCAAGAAAAAGCAGTATGTTCGGCATCCAATGACAAAAAAAAATAATAAAAAGAAAGCTAATAAAAGAATTGCTCAGCATTATCAATCATCAATTTATTCATAAAGTGAAAAATAAATAAATAAAAATAAATGTATAATGGGAAGCAAATAATGAAAGCACTGTTAAGAGTTAATGGGAGAATTTCTGCAGATTAATGTTACCATAGGCTTAAGCTTCTTGTGGTTGTAAGCATTCCCGTGGAATAAATAAGACCTTACCTTAATCTTGCAATGCGTGCGTTTCTGCCCAGCTTGCCTGGCTGTATCTGGCCGCAGAACTGCCACCCTGGAAATTCTAAAGAATAGCTTCTGTCATTGGTTCCACTACAGAGGTTACGTTAGTCATGACCCCTTCCCCACCCCACCACCAGTCCAGCGTCTCACATGGCAAAACAGGAGAGGCTGGATTAAAGACAAAACATTGTAAAAACCAAAAGTACTCCTATTGCACAAACTAAATATCCTTCTAACTTTCGTATATAAAATAAGGGGATAGTTGCTTGGAAATAGGTCATATAATACACCTTCCAGATATGGAAAAAAAAGTGCTCAAGTTTATCCAGTTTGGGGCTTTAAACCAACATTTGACATACAGAAATACTTCAACTTGGGAGGGGAAGTCATGCAACAAGGTTTTTACTAACAGGGAGACAACTTTATGACTCCCCAACATACCAAAACAAAAGAAAATAACTAAAATATATATATATCACCATAAAATAGTTCAAAATATTAAACTTAATGGATGCTAACGTAACAATTCCAACCATAACTGCTTGTAATACCAGTCACTAAGTGGCATGGCTTTTATTTTATAGACTAGAACAGGTACAAGGTTCTTTCAGTGTGTTTCCTACCCCGGAGTAAGGCATGGCTAGTTCTAAAATAATTAGAGAAATTTCCACAAAACCATGCAAGCCATCTGAGATGTATGAAAATGTGCTAAATCCATAAAGGATCCAATACGACTGATTTAGTCTTTGCCCTTTATTATATCCTAGTCTCTTGCAATGGCCTGAAAATTAAGACAAATAAAAAAAAAATTCCTCTGGGAGCACCCATCACCTATGTAGTGTAACAATGACAGAAGCTCTTCTTAACGAAGGTTTGTTTGTTAGGTTTGGAACATTCTAATATTAAAAAAGGACACCTACACCTTTAAGACTCCACATATCAAAACAATTGTAAAAAAAAAAAAAAAAAAATTTAACAAGTTGCTATCATATCAAGGGCAAGCCGAAGTTCAATCAAGAAAAAAAAATAAACAAATTGAAAGAAAAAAAAAATTTAACAAGTGCCCCGTATGTACTTACCAATATATTGCACCTTCATCTTTAAACTGCACACTGAAAATTAGTACTAAAAGCAGGAAAATTGCTATACACCTTAGGAAAATTGCAATGGAGAAAATAGGACACTACTGCTTGCTGAATACATGCACTGTGGAATAATGTGAAGGATGTGGCACTCACTGAGGGGTTAATACAACAAAATTACGGCTACTTTATATTAAGTAAAAAAAAAAGAAAAAAGATGTGTTAAAATTTGCCATATAAAATTATTATTGGGTTCCTGGTTCTGCAATTTGTATTATCTGCCAAAGGCCGCTACACTTTCAGTCAACAAGAAGTAATGATGAACCAGGGCTAATTCTGCAGATCTAAAGCAGTAGGACAAAGAGGGCACAGAGAGAAAAAAAAAAAAATGGCCAAAGATATTACCTCCGGGCATATGAAACAGGGTGGAAACTACTTACTGGACCAATGAAGCCAGCCAGCTGAGTGAGCATCAGGCACATGATAGAGATGGTCAGCCTAGTGCGGCAGAATCTCCACACAACGCTCCGAAGAGAGGCTTCCTCTCCCCCTCGCTCCTTCACCTCTTCAAACCACAGTTTCTCCAACCTGTATGAAACA
Organism: Dendropsophus ebraccatus; assembly: GCF_027789765.1. NCBI lineage: Eukaryota > Metazoa > Chordata > Amphibia > Anura > Hylidae > Dendropsophus > Dendropsophus ebraccatus. The sequence goes on along the minus strand of NC_091459.1, from coordinate 16,632,778 downwards.
ATTATGTGCTTTTATTGTACAATGCTCATATAGTCTTCTTCTAAGCAATGATAAAGCAAGAAATGATTAAAGGGGTTGTTTACAAAAAAAAAATAATAATAATTAAATCAACTGGTGCCAGAAATTTGTAATTTACTTCTATTAAAAAAATCTTTAAAAAGTCTTTCAGTAATTTTCAGCAGCTGTATGTCCTGCAGGAAGTGGGGTATTCTTTCCAGTCTGGAGCGCAGGAGAGGTTTTCTATGGGGATTTGCTGCTGTTCTGGACAGTTCCTGACACGCACAAAGGTGGTATCAGAGAGCACTTCAGTAGGAATTGGTATATTCTCTCCAGTCTGACACAAAAATGTGTGACCTTTTTAATCGCAGTAAGTACTTACTTAAAGGGAATCTGTTTTTAGGTTTATACTGCCTTAAATGACGGCAGCATAAATTAGTGTTATAAATACTGAACAGATTGGGGTATTACTTACATCATTTTGTTCAGCTGTTCTCCTAATATGCAGGAGAACAGGATTGTTGCCACACCCCTTTCCCTGCCCTCCAGCTGCTGCCTATACACAGCATGGATAGATAACTGCCAATCACCAGCTGGTGGGAAAAGTTTTCTATTCTCATGAATATCTAGGACTTCTGGGCTCACGCACATAATGAAGAGGACTACCTATTGTCCATGTTATTCAGAAGGAGATCTCTGGATCAGCTGCACAGAACAATGTAAGTGATACATCATTCTGTTCAGCTTCTCTGTCACTAGTTTATGCTACCCTGAGATAAGACACCATAAACGTACTGACAGGGTATCTTTAAAGGGGTAGTGCGGCGCTAAACAATTATTCACTAACACACATTACAAAGTTATACAACTTTGTAATGTATGTTGTGTTAGTGAATGGCCCCCTTTCCCGTGTCTCCCCCCCCCCCCCCCCCCCACGCTAGATCCGGAAGTGTGATGCACTATACTCACCTGAGGGGGGGGGGGGGGGTCGGCATGAAGGAGGGCTGGTGCGGTCGGGCCGGCCTCCCGAAGATGACATTGTCCCAAGATGGCGGAAGGGGGTCGACACGAATCAGGTGAGTATAGTGCATCACACTTCCGGGTCTAGTGTGGGTAACACAGGGAAGGGGGCCATTCACATACATAACATACATTACAAAGTTGGATAACTTTGTAATGTGTGTTATTTAGTGAATAATTGTTTAGCGCTGCACTACCCCTTTAACCCCCTCCCCCCCTTACACACACAGTCTAATTACATGAAGACTGTTTCTTGAATTATTATCCATAGCTTTGTCAAGTTTATTTATAATGTAATGAATAGTTAAAAAGACAAGTTTGGTGAACACCATTCACACTAGGCAGGAGCACATTGCTATGGCTGAAATTGAAAACACAAAAACACAGAAAAATGCAACAGCTCACCCACTATGGACAGTGGGTCTGTGTCTTGCCATTTTTGTGTGTTTTTGTGTTTGCAATTTCAGCCATAGCAATGTGCTTCTGCCTAGTGTGAATGGTGTTCTAGGAGAGCTGACCAAACTTGTCTTTTTTTCTGTGTTGCAGATGGGGGGAGTGGCTGCCTCTACTTTGTCGTGCACTCCACCTATCCAACCCAGGTGGTGCAATTATTTTTGCAGGTATAAGACAGATCTTGCATGCCCAGAATATTACACGCCATGGAGAGGCCATAGTACAGAGTAGGACTGCCCTGGTATGAGGCCACCGTAGTGGGGTAGTTTACACTGTTTGCAAATGGTAACCAAGAGCCTAATTATTTTTGTGGGAATTTTTTTTTTAGCAGTTGGGAGGGGGGGGGCTGCTTTTAAATATTTTCTTGTCTGTAGTGGGTCTGTATCTTGCCATTGCAGTGAGCAGTTGCATTTTTCAGTGTTTTTGTGTAATGGATAGTTAGGCTTCCATTGTAAAGTTCTTTGAAACAACAAATAAGTTAAAAATCTATACATACTTTTGATACACATAAATTATGGTAATTAAGGGCTGGTTCACACCATGATCTGTGCCCCAGAGGCATGGATATGTTGTGAAATTGTGAGACAGACATGAACAGGCGCTACTCATTTGACCCAAATAAAGACAGCTAGTGACTACGTTCAGGTAATTTTCTAAGCATACCCTAGTTTTGTTTCAGACAACAAACATTGTCACTCGCTGACTACATTAGGGCCTTTGACACGAAGGGGGTCTGTGTCTATCTTAGCAAGGATAAGTAAGCATGTCAATGAAACAGTTTCCCAAGAAAAAAAAAATACATTGGAGTCGCAATTTACAAAAAGTCTAGACAGCTATTACACTGTTTTTCCGTTTGTTGGATATGAATGATCAGTGTGCACGGTGAAAATTCTGCATTCCCAGTCACTGTATATACTGCTTAATGAGCACTTTGTATACCGCTCAGCAGGAGCCACCAGGTTTCCGGCTTCTGTCCCAGTAATAACTGGCAGACCCAGCTATGCAGTATTTCCCTGTAAATGAAGCTAATATGTCAGCCGAGTGAAAGGGAAAATCAGCTATTGTATCATTAAAGTGTCACTGCCGTTTTTATTTTTTGCAGAAATCAATAGTACAGGCGATTTTAAAAAACTTTGTAATTGGATTTATTAGGCAAATATGCCATTATCTGCATTCAAGAAGAGGAATTTTTACTCACCGTAAAATCTCTTTCTCATAGTCTTCATTGGGGGACACAGATACCATGGGTATGGGCTGCTGCCACTAGGAGGCGCTGACACTAAGAAAGAAACAAAGGAAGTGACTCCTGAGCAGGATATACCCGCCCACAGGCACTGAGGTAAACCAGTTTGTACCAGAGCAGTAGGAGAAGTCAAGAACAGGTAAAGTAGGAATAACACCAAAACGGAGAAAACTACCATACCGAGGAAAAAAAACAAAAGAAAAATGGGTGGGTGCTGTGTCCCCCAATGAAGACTACAAGAAAGATTTTACGGTGAGTAAAAAATCCTCTTTTCTCGTGCGTCTTATTGGGGGACACAGATACCATGGGACGTCCAAAAGCAGTCCATGGGGTGGGAAAGATAACCGCTAGACAAGAGCGCTTGATGAGAAGGTAGAGAATAGCACCAACACAACCATCAACTAGGAATAGAGCAAGGGATGATGCTGAATGCATCAGAGAAAACCCCGACAGGTCCGCGGCAAAGGAAAGCGGGGCTAGTCCCTGGAGCAACGTGCTGCACTGCGGACAGAGTGGGTTGTGGCCTTCCTGGAAGCCAGCAACATGATGTAACATTGAGTTCAACAGAACTGGTAGGCTAGATGTGGGGAAAAAAACTAGACGCCCAGCCAAGTAGGCGACCACAGGCGGCAGGGACCTGAGAGTCTCTCATAGAAGGTGTCACATGAGATGCAGGAGAAGCTGCGTCCCTGACTATGGAGCAGGGAAGAATGGCCAGGCTGAAAGCTCCATAGGCCTAGAAGTACAGTCTTCACTGAGAAGAGAAAGGTCGAACACAAGAGAAGTATGTCAATCTGGGAGAAGCCATGGCCTATGACATGAGTTACCCCATCTGAGAAACACATACATGTTAATAAGAATAAAGCTTTCCAAGCGTAATGCAGTCCAGGGAAAGAAGGAGAGGGAGAAAAGAAAACCGTGATCTGAATCTTGAGCAAGTTGTCCTGAAAAGAGTACAGTAGTACCAGGTACCCCGCAGTGTCCGACAGATAAGATGAGCAGAGGAAGCCGGTAGGCCGGGAAAAAAACAACTCCATGGGCTGTTAAGGACTTAGAAGGGAGGTCGATCATATAAAACACTCCGCTCCAAGGAAGCCTAGAGGTACTCGAGAGCAGTCAAAGAAGAAAACCGTCGAGGGAGCTCAAGGTAAGGCTGATGGGCACGGGGAGTTGTCACAGGACAATGGGAACAACATTTAATACATAGACTAGAGTCCATATGTAGACTAGATCTAGAAACCAACGCCTCAAAGGGTGAGCAGAGACGTTGCTTGAGAAAAGAACCTTATGCGGGATCCAATGGCCACATTGAAGAGGTTAGAGGATCAACCAGCTCAACCGGATCCCTAGGCAATTGGAAAGGCGAGAGACAGATGCATTCTGGTGGACAGAGCAACAGGAAAACAAGGGGACTTTAATGGTGAATGAGAAAAGATGATCGAGAATTGGCAACTTGCCGAACAAATGAAGCCTGGCCAGAAAGCGATAGGTTCGGAGACAATAGAGCCTTAGGTAGGGCCAGACATGGGCCAGTGAACAACCCTGTTTGCAAGTAGAGGAAATCTTTAAGGGAGAAGTTCTCGAGGACTCCACATGGGAGACAAGATTAGGGAGGGGGACCGGGAGTCCCATCTGGAGAGCATGGCAGGTCAAAAAGAAGACCAAGGACAAGCAAGTCAAGCAGGAGTGCTCATAGAGGCCAGTGAGGGCCTGTCGGAAGAAGCAATCTCGGAATAACAGTCCTCTGGAGGACTGTAGGATACCTATTATACTAAATATTCCATCCTCACAGAGGAGAAAAGGACTGCTTGAAGATTTCCTGACTGAGTAGTAAAAAACCAAACCTAGGATAGGGGGGTCATGCACAACAGTGTGCTACTCCAGAGCATAGGAGCCCATACTCACCATTGTAGTCTTCAGCCTGTGGGTGCCTCACCTTACGCGCCAAGCTCTGGGGGGCGAGGCGGGAAGGGGCTGTGCGGATACAGTCCACAGAAAGGCGACCAGACAGTCAGACCGATTTGGTGCCATGGTGTCACGTTGCCAGCCGGTGGCAACCGAGGGTAGACAGTCCATCTATATTTATGGTCTGTTCCCTGGTTGCATAGTGAGGGGATCAGGGTGGGTCTAGATTACCCACCGTGCCCAAGAATCCATAGAACCTAGAAGGAAAAAGAAAATCTAACTAACTAAACATAAAGGAAGAAACTGGTCTGGAGAACCTAGACCTGTGTCTGCCTCCTACGGACACTAAGCTAAACTGGTTTACCTCAGTGCCTGTGGGCGGGTATATCCTGCTCAGGAGGAGTCACTTCCTTTGTTTCTTTCTTAGTGTCAGCGCCTCCTAGTGGCAGCAGCCTATACCCATGGTATCTGTGTCCCCCAATAAGACGCACGAGAAAAGACTTTCCCCAGGTCCCCCCCTCCCTCCTCTCTCTCATTCACTGCTCATTATCAGGAAATCTCGACTCTTTTACATCAGTCGGGCCCTGTTTAACCTATGGAGAGGGGAGGGGGGGAGGAGGGAGATTAGTCAGCAGCAGAGAACAAAAGATTACACAGTGGGAGCTGTATGAAAGCTGGTCAGTGCTGACTTCAGAGGAGATAGCCTGGTGATGCAGCTGTAAATTAACTCTTTGTTGTCCTGTTTTGGTGCCTCATCTCCCTCCAGCCCTCCCCTCTCCATAGAAAACCATGAAGACAGGGGGGAGAGCTTCAAACTGTTATTTCATTATAAAAATGCATTTTTTGGCTAATAAACCCAATTACATATTTTCTTAAACATTGCCTGTACTATTGATTTCTGCAAAAAAAAATTAAAAAAGACAGGTACACTTTAACATATCCACCCAACAGAAATGAAAAACTAAACACAACAAATAAGCAAAAGCTTTTGAAGCTCACCTCACTCTCTAATAGCCAGAACTTTATTTTTCATCTTTTCAACAACAGAACAGTTTATTTCATTAAAAAAAAATATGTAATTCTGTAATTGTAATTATGTTATTCTGTGGGTCAGTTCCTTTACAGTAATACCTCATTTATGTAGTCTCTTATGTTTTACCAAGTTAAAAAAAAAAACACCACCTCCCTGGAGGTGCGCTGGAGCCAGGGAGGTAGGTGCATGTTACGTTCAGCCACCTTGTCCCTGAATCTTTTTGAAAAAGAAAAAAAAAATGCTCTACACCGTACTTCTTTTTTAACCCTTACCTGAAAATGTGATTTATTTACACTATATGAATCTTTCTAAGAGATTCCCCTTAAACAGCTGGAGATCAATTGTTTTATTAACATAAAGAACATACCGTCTGCTATTAATATCAGAAGACTCATGGCGGGAAAGTGGCCAAATATCTTCAAAAAACAGTTCTCCCTTCTTGTACGCTTTACGTGCCAGAGGCGTAAGCCAAGAAAAGGTCATAAAGGAAAACAGTCCAGCATTATCCACAGGGTGCTGGTGTCTGTAAAAGAAAAGCAAAGCATTAATACTAATATTTTCAGCAAAGGAAACCAAACATATAAGATGTAACAAGAGTGAAAAGGTTGAAAGTCTACATACTTGGAAGTAATCCGAAAAGGTTTCAGCAAGTGTAGACCATAGTGGTATTTGCTATTGTGGTGGTTTTCACCCAAAAATTGCAAATGTGAGTGCATGGAAACATCCAGTGGAAGTCCCTCAGCTCTTGCAGCAGTCTCCAAAGCATCCTGGCAGGTCACATTCTTAAAAGGGGGAAAAAACAAAACCAGTAAGATTAAAATAATGAGAACATCAAAGGGGGAGATAAAGAAAAAGTTACTTAAACTTGAACAATAATAGAAACAAAACCGAAAAAAAAAAAATTACTTTGAACAAACTTAATGAAACTTCATTTTATCTTATAAAGAAAGATACATTGGGCAGATTTATCAGGGTATTTTACAGTGCTGGCAAAAAAAAAAAAAAAAGCTTTACATGTAAAATCTGCGTCATGATTTCACTTTATGGACAGCCACTGTTTGGCCCTTTATAAAGAATGGCTGTTAGATTTAGCGTCAAGCAACAGTACAACAGCCGTAAATAATGTCATGTCATTTATGTACACGGCCATAGCAAACAACGGTCATAGTTCAATACACGGTGCGAGTAAAAGCCGTTGTTCGCATTGACTTCAATGTAACATATTTCTCTATTGGAAGTCTGGCTTTTGTTTTAAAGGGGTATTCCACTTAAACATAAATTTTGATATGTTGCTGCCCATGGAGAGACTAACAATTCCTTTCATACTTGTTATTATCTATTTAGTCTCCTTCCTCCAGTTCTCAGCTGCTGCTTTCTACTGAAGACTCAAAAATCTGTGTGCGAACCTTTCTCTCTGTATCCCCCTCCTCCCTTTTGAGACAGCTGATGTAAATAAGTATCAGGCTGGCTTTATCTGCAACATTGTAACATCTTTGTACTGCTGGTAGGGTTATTCCGAGGTCAAGATGAACTCACTGTGATTAACCCTCCCAGCATTACAGAGAATATACAATGTTGCAAATACAGCCTGTCAGGGACATGTTAACATCAGCTGTCCCAGAAAGGAGGGGGAAGAAGGGGAAGACAGAGAGAAAAGCTCACAAACATACATTTTTGTGTATTCAGCAGAAAGCAGCAGCTCAGAACTGGGGGAAGGAGACTGAATACATAACATGTATAGAAGGAATTATTAGTCTCAACATGGGCAGAAACATATCAAAAGTTATGTTTGAGTGGAATACCCCTTTAATTAAAAACAACGTCTGTTCTTGTCTTATAAAAAAAAAAAAAATATGTTGTGTGAAAATGGCCTAAAAGCACACAATGGGGGAGATTAAAAACTGTCAAAATCTGAATCCACAAACTGCAGGGGTGCTGTGACAAAATACTAATTGTAAGGAAATATCCACAATAAAAACACATGAACGTTACAATTTAGTGGTTTTATTGAAATTGTAATTTATTTATTTTTTTTATTGCTGGCACTGTAGTTATTTAGAGTAAATACATTGATAAATACGGTCATTTCCATCTCACACCACATTAATATAGTAAGGGTGCTTCTTGTTTCTGATCACACGGAGGGGAAAATATCACATAACATTTTGAGAAAAAGAAAATTTGCAATATTACTCAAGTCAATTCATATGCTGTAATGAAAGCCGGAACTCCTGCAATGTATGTACAGATTCCTGAAATAAAACCGGTAGCTTAAATAGATATCAGAACCGCCTCCTACATTCTCTAAGTGCTCTTTAACGATACTTCATAGTAATAAAGCGCTGTGCAATATTATCTTTCCATTATGTAGCTCTGCCCAATGAGAATTACTGTCAAATGCAAGCTCTATCTCAGAAACGTAAAAATAGACGAGAATGCTTCCTTATCCGGTACATTCAGTTATAATGCATCACTTTGTCCAAAAGTCAGAATCACAACAAGACACAAAAGGACTAATGCTATAGACGTCAGAGCACATTTACAACTCTATATGCAGGATAGCACAATAACTGAAGAAAGGCAAAAATCTAAACCTAAGTCCAATACGACATCCCCAGAACACTCATAGGAGGGCATCAGCAGCGGGTGGGGCAACATTGTGCAGAGGACGTGGGGGCCCATGGACCAGGCTGCCTGTGGCGCCGGCTGTGAAGGTCCACAAGGAGATTAGGTGACTCCTGGGTGTCATCAGGCAGCCTTCCTTTCAGGGGTCGCCTTCCTTTCGAGGGGTACTTTAGTTTACAGTAGCGGTGCATTATGTTCAGGAGGATGCCTTACTTTAGGCTAGTTCGTAGGGTAGTTACAACTCCCATCATGCCTGGACAGTAGGAGCTTTAGTTTTGGCTGTCCAGGCATGATGGGAGTTGTAGTTTTCAACAGCTGGGGAGCCAAGGATCCCTACCTGTTTTAAATGGTCAATTATCTTCCCTTTCCGCCGCCCTTCCTCCAATGATATCCAATAGGCTGTGCCAAACGTTTGTGTATTTTCTATGGGAAGGGGCAAGGCGCAGACAAGAGAGCTCTGACTGCAGCTTATCTCTCCCAGAAAAAAGGGGTTGGGCGTTTATTTTCCATCACGTCCGACCCCTAGCACCACCAAAATCATCTGTCAGTGGTCGTTCAGGAGAGCCCAAACCCCTTTTACCAACAGTCAAACCCACCGTGAGCGTGTATGGGGACCTTAATAGGCTATTTAAGACCCGGGACCTTAGTCTCCCTTAGGATCTAGCTGATAAAACAAAAAACAAATAGGAAGTACTAATAATAAAATAGAGAAGTGGCTGTTCCACAATGACCCAGACACATGACTGACTTTATGTCTGCTAATTGTACACTTTCAATGAGGAAGTTACAGAAAGAAAAGCCAACCAGTAAGACAGCATTTCTCTTCCTGTCCCATCACTCATCATCTTCCTGGACGGCGCACCCACTTGTTTGTATCACACATACCGTTCCGGTTAATCCCTCTAGCTTTGTTTTTCACCCAAGAGGCAACATATCATATCTTGCCTTCATTTATGCATTAAGGGGGGTCTCTGAGCAAATCTACACTTTCAGAACCAGGAGCGGGTGGGGGAACATAATAAAGAATATATACTTGCCCCCCCCCCCCCAGCATCACCAGCTCACCAACCACTGCCAGGCTCCAGTTGCTCCCTGCGTCGACACGTCCTGGAGGTGAAATGCTCGCTCGACCAGTCAGTGACTGTAGAAGTATCCTGCCCCAGTGGCTGACTGGACGAGCGGGCATTTCTCAGCCGGGAGATGACGATGCAGGAGCTGCGGGAGGTGGTGGCGGTCCATGAGCAGTGATGTTGTGCTGCAGAAGCCCTGGCACTGGTTTTTCATTAAGTTCCCCCATGCCCTGACGGATCTGGACTTTAGCATTCCCCGGAGTTCTGCTTTAAAGGGGTAGTCCACCCAAAAAAAATTTCTTTCAAATCAACTGCTGCCATGAAGTGACAGAGATTTGTAATTTACTTCTATTAAAAAATCTCAAGCCTTCCAGTACTTATCAGCTGCTGTATGCCCAACAGGAAGTTGTATTATTTCCAGTCTGGAGAGCAGGAGGGGTTTTCTATGGGGATTTGCTCCTGCTTTGGACAGTTTCTGACATGGACAGAGGAGGCAACAGAGAGCACTGGGTCAGACAGGAAAGAAAACACCACTTCCTGCTGGACATACAGCAGCTAATAAGTACTGGAAGACTTAAGATTTTTTAATAGAAGTGAATTACAAATCTCTGGCACTTTATGGCACCAGTTGATTTGAAAGAATTTTTTTTTGGGTGGACTACCCCTTTAAATTAAACTTTTTTGTCTTGGCATTATAGGTATTATAAAGGCATAATAACCCTCATAAGAGCATGCAGGACAAAAGTGAGCTTATTTGATTACATGCATCCCTCCATTTAACATCCTTTTTTCATGTGTCTCCATTGTAGTGCATTACCTATATAGAGGGACACATCACTATATCGATTATAGCGCTGCATATTACCTGCAGTTTTGGCTTCCTCTCTAAATTGGGAAGTGGTGACACCAGTATCACTGTACACACATTCCCTGATGAAATGTGACCAAATTGGCTAATTGCCACTGAAAAACACGTTCGTTATATAGCATGGGCTCTAAACTGCCCATAAACTGCCTATAAACTGTGGCTCTCCAGTTGTTGCAGTACTACAAATCCAAAACTTTAGTTGCCCGGGCATGATGGGAATTGTGGTTTTGCAACAGCTGGAGAGTCACAGTTTGGAGACCCGTGTTTTATCGTATTGCCAAGTGACTACTTATGATATATGGATAGCTCACGCAGTATAGAGTATATTTTGTGACATTTAGATTTTTCTTTACCTTTTTTTTTTTTTTTTATTGCACATGTAAAAGGTGACGTTATAACGGTGGTCCTAGCTGCGAGTTTGTAGTTTGCTGGCAGATGGGAGTGTCAACTAGGATAAAGGCACTAATTCAATGGGAAAACTGTAGTCATAGGGAGCCCTGACATCCGAGACCAGCTACTGGATACAAAGACGAGGCAGACAGCCAACGTATACTGGAGCAGCCACAATGATCACATGCAAAGAGGATAACAATAGGCCTGGCTGTACGTAGCCGCAGCCTGTGACACATTGCAAAATCATCCAAACGGATGGAAAAATAAGGAAGTGGGTAGGAGCCTCGCACAATGCTGACTCATCGTGACAAAAAGCTGACATAATGCAATTATTGTACATGCAGTCCTTGGTTAGTAACCCTATCCTGCTATCCGCTCAAACAATTCACATCATGGGCGTGAAAGATGTGAGATATATACTGAAGAAACGCCTTGGTTTACAGATAGGTATAAAAAAAAAAAAATATTATATATCAATATTATATATATATAAATAAATAAATAAATAAATAAAAAGTACTGTGTTTTAAGACCAATAGAAAAGGTAAGTTACATTAAACAGTATGATGTCACTAAGTATATTTATTAAGCCTGCGGAGGAAAGCCCCTTAAAGTAAGCAGACCCCTACACACAGATGTGAAACCAAAAAACAAACAAAAAAGAAACAAAAAGAGGAAAGGAAGGGGGGGGGGGGGGGTGTTTCCAGGGAACCGTGCAAGAATAATCCAACAACAAACTAGTTACCCTGGTAAGAGGACAAAGAAGAAGAGTCATATGCTGCTATAGGTAACATTTCAACAACAACAGAGAACAATGTAAGGCAATAAAAAAAAAAAATTAAAAAAATGACAGGCTGTAAATAATAATTAAATAGTAAAATCTGGCTGGTAACATACTGAACATTAGGCAACATGTAGGACATAGAAACGCCTTGTTTTTATCACTTTGTACATCTGATCCACACACTTTGCTGAGTTCCAAAATAACAAAAACCATAAAGTCACAATGTATGGCCATATGTAGGTAATAGGTCACAGCCCCACTTCCTTATTCAGCGCCATGGAAACTAAACTCTAGTAAACTAAACATTACAGACAACCTTTTCCATATGTCAGGTCACGCCGGACATTTTTGTGCTACTGGGCATTTGCTGCTATTGAAATACTGGTAATGACCTGGGTACAGTCAGTACTGAGAAGATGGTGGCTGATCAGGACTAGTCAGGACAGACTACAGGAGGCACCACTAACATAACCGTTTTGGTCACTGCCGTACTTTTCTGCACTTAAGATAGCCACAAGAAGCAATAGATGCCTTTTCTATCTCTAATAAACGATTACTTAATAAGTTTATATATTTTATCATATTTTCTAGTGCAACTTGTGCTACGGACCGGACAGCAGAACCCCCAGCATCATGATTCATTATGATGTCGGGAGCTCCAAAACAGCGTCAGAACAGTAGCATGAAGATTTAAAAGAATTTCAGAATGACGATGCCGGGAACTCCGTTCCATAGAACATTGCCCGTATTTACTGACCGTGCATGGAACATGAGAATAAGGCCTAAGACTTGTAATAGTGATCAGTAGTATTTGTGTCCTATCACCTACTTGTCAAAGCAGAAGATTAGGAAAGGCAGCTCTGGTTCATATTACTGGGGATACCTAATACTCACTCAAGAGAAAGCCACTGCTATACTGAAGTAGGAGCACACGGAAGAATACATCCTCTGAAACAGAAATAGAAATGCCACCTGTTTCACATTCTCTTCAATATGGAACACAGTCTGGCATTTAACAGCTGAAGTAGTATGGCAAGTCATGAACAGACTTATTAGGACCAGCTTCTTACACGTAAATGAAGGATGATGGAAGATGCACCAGATGTACTTAGAAGCAGACAGTGTGCCAGACTTAGCAATCTACTGTAGCTATCAACTGGAGATTCTTGGCATATGTTTAGACAATCTGCTGGGAATCATAAGGCCATGTATTCTCCCTCCAAGCCCCACCTACTTTTCGGCACCGCCGGAGTCCTGCAGCTCTGCTACCAGCAATGTCACAACCATGGCTTAGTGAATGCCCGCTCAGCCAATCAGTGACTTAGACGGGAGACTGCCCCAGTCACTGACTGGCTGAGCAAGCAATCGCTCAGCCCCGCCATCACGTTGCTGCTGCAGTCACATACCCAGTTTCCTGCAGAAGGGGACGGGTAAGTTAACTTGTTATTTTCACCCCCACCCGCAGATTTCCTAGTTGGTGGGACTTCTCCTTTAATAAATTTTCCCTTAGTCTTTTTTGTGAGAGGACGACCTTCGACTAAAATATCCATTGCCTCATATTAACAGGTTCTATCCTCCAGGTGTTATATGCTATTCTTTGCCTAAACTACACTTCTAGTCAGAAAAAGAAGTATAATTTATCAGAAGGAAACTGCTTCACTTTTAGATGATAATTTTAATGGGCATCAATAAAAATAAACGGCTTTTACTTTGGAACACAGCTATAACAAAGCTGGACACAACTCAGCAAACCAGTATTGCTGGTGCAAAAAGACATCGCTGTTAAGCAGTCTTAAGAAAAACATGGCCAGAAACAGCACCACTCTTGTCCTCAGGCCGAATTCATATGTTCTGTGTTCTGCATGGAATGCCTGTAATAGAGACCCCCCCAGCACGGGCTTCAACTCTCACATGATGCTGGGAGCGGGGGAACTGTATATGTGCCGCACTCTGGTGAAGCCGCCGTGTTGCTGCTTCATTACAGCGTGGCACATATGCGGAACACAGAATGTGTGAATGCAGCCTTAAGGTGTTGGTTTTGAAGCCCAGTTCAACTGAAGTGCATAGAACTGAACCAGAATACCACTTTGAGGTCTTATTTTCAAAGGATGTTTTATTTTTCAGGGGAAAAGATGGTAGCCCCATAACATACAAAAAAATACTGCAATCAGAAAATAACAACGTAGAAAAACAACAACAACAACATGCAATAATACCTGGCCCTGATCATTAACCCTTTGAGGACCAGGCCCAAAATGACCCAGTGGACCGCGCAAATTTTGATCTTAGTGTTTCCGTTTTTCCCTCCTCCCCTTCTAAGAGCTCCAGCACTTTCAGTTTTTTATCTACAGGCCATGTAAGTGCTTGTTTTTTACAGGAATAGTTGTACTTTGTAATGGCGTCATTCATTTTACCATAACATGTATGATGGAATCCCAAATATATTATTTATGAAGATATAAATTGGTGAAATCGCAAAAAAGAATGCAATATGGTAACGTTTGGGGGGTTCCTGTGTCTACGTAATGCACTATATGGTAAAAGCGACATGACACTATTATTCTATAGGTCAGTCCGAACACAACCATATGCAGGTTTACGCAGATTCTCTAATGTTATATATTTTTTTTTAAATGAAATCCTTTTTTTTGGCAATTAATTATAAATAAAATGGGCCTATTGTGACGCTTATAACGGTTTTATTTTTTCACCTACGGGGCTGTATGGGGTGTCATTTTTTCCGCCATGATCTCTAGTTTTTATTAATACCATATTTGTGAAGATCGGACGTTTTGATCACTTTTTATTAATTTTTTTATATATATAATGTAACATAAAATCGGTAATCCGCGCACTTTTTTCCCTCTTTTCGTGTACGCCGTTTACCGTTCGCAATGACGCTTGTTATATTTTAATAGATCGGACAATTACGCACGCTACGGTATATTATATGTTTATCTATTTATTTATTTTTATATGTTTTATTTATATAATGGGAAAGGGGGGTGATTTCAACTTTTATTGGGGGAGGGGTTTTGGGGTTGTGTGTTAGTGTTTTTAACTTTTTTTTTTTTACACATTTGAAGTCCCTTTGGGGGACTTTTACATTCATTACTTGGATTTTTACACTGATGAATGCTATGCCATAGGCATAGCATTGATCAGTGTTATCGGCGTTCTGCTCATTGAGCCTGCCTGTGCAGGCTCAGTGACCAGAGCGCCGATCGGACCACACGGAGGCAGGTGAGAGACCTCCGGCAGTCCGTTTTACCGATCGGGACCCCCGCAGTCACACTGCGGGGGTCCCGATCGGTAGGTGACAGGGGACTCCCCCTGTCACTTACACTTAAGCGCCGCGATCGCGGCGTTTAAGGAGTTAATGACACGCGGCAGCGCGATCGCTGCAGCGTGTCATTACCGGTGAGGTCCCGGCTGCTGATTGCAGCCGGCCCCCACCTGCTATGAAGCGCGCTCCACTCCGGAGCACGCTTCATAGCGGGAGAAACACCCAGGGCGTACAGTTACGCCCTAGGTCGTCTGGGGACAGACTTCCATGGCGTAACTATACGCCCTGGGTCGTCTAAGGGTTAAAAAATATGTAGGTATGTAGGTGACACATTACCTTTAAGTGATGAGCCTTTAGGCTCACATGAGTAATATGACTAGATTCCAGTACTGCTTCCATCATCACAACTGTGAATCACTGCAAAGAGCAACCTGACTGGAAGTGTAAGGGTGCCTTTAAAGAGATTTATCTGACAGATTTTTTAAGCCAAAGCCAGAACTGAAGCCATAAACAGAAAACAGGTCAAAAAGGAAAGATGAGATTTCTCCTCTTCAAATCAATTCCTGGCTTTGGCTTCAAAAACCTGTCAGATAAATCTCTCTGCGTAAAGGCACCCTAAGGTAGGCACATGATGATGATGATGATGATGATGATGATGATGATAAGTGAAGCTTTGGGTAGGCAGGTAGTTAATATAGGGCTATAAATGGAATGATGGGTACAACATTATATTTACAGGGAGAACTTTTAACCACCACCTACTATGTCAGAACAAAACCTCCTACTTACAATGTCTGACAACTGACAGGAAGGGTACAAATTTATTTTAGAACCCAACCCTTGGCTCAAATATTCAAGTAGGTAAGTGCTTATTAAGTCCAGTTTTCCAGTTCAAAAGAGATCTGTGAGATCTTAGCTGTGTAGAATTCTGCTTTCAATACTAGATAATCAATGTTTGCAGCAAGATAGAAAATATGCAGCACAAGCAATGGTGTAAAATCTGTTTCTGTAGTCTGAATGCTATGAACATAAAGTACCAAGTTGGCGCTTTTAGACACATTTACGTGTAGAGCCACTTTGCTCCCATCTTACTGTACATATGCTCATCTAGACATCCCATTTAGGCTAGGTTCCCATGCCATTTTCACTATAGGTTCACCAACCGGTCAAAACGGGACGATTCGGGCAGCTCACACATTGTGGCCAATTTACTACGTTGTTCCGTCTGAAAATGGATGGTTGTTACCAGGTCTTCCTTGTCCGTTTCTTGTTTCACCAACACTGTGTGCCACCAAGACCTCTTATGACCATCATACCTGTCATTTTGTGCCACTTATAGTCTTATGGTGACATTCAAGATGCCAATAAAAAACAAAAACAAACATGCAATATGTGAACCCAGCCCAAAGGACAAGATCTTTTCTTGTCATTAGTGAATATTTTTTGTTTAGGGCTTTGCATACTATGAACTGTGTAGGAAGTGGTGTACTTTTTCCAGTCAGGAAAGCAGGAGATGGGAATTTGCTTCTGCTCAGGACAGTTCCTGACATGGACAGAGGTTACAGCAGAGAGCGCTGTGTCAGACTGGAAAGAATACCCTACTTCCTGCAGGACATACAGCAGCTGATAAGTACAAATTACATTTAACTACCCCTTTAGGTAACACTACGTTCCTCATCCGTTTCCTTTGGGAATCCAGATGAATGTTTGTTGTACTATTCTTGCTCAGTAACTGAAAACTACAAAAGGTTTTATTTCTGTAGCACCATCTGTTAGCAACACACAAAGACCTCTGGTACACAAGGTCAATCTCTCTTCCATGACTGTTTACTACTTGCATAGCAGAACTAACTGGTTTTCTAACTGTTCTCTATTTGCATGTGTTATGATGGCCTAAATATGTAAGTTAGCCCTCAACCTAGTGATTAATCCTCATGCTTGGGTGTAGGCTCGTGTACACAATCACCACAATGATATGTGTGTGTGTGACATACACTTCATATATGTGGAGCAGGCATCCAAAACATTTACATACTTGGGCTTGTGATAGTAAAATACTGTAAAGTCCTGTCATTAATATAAAGCCTCATGGTGTCAGCTATACAGTGTAATATAACAATGAAACATTCTCCAGTATTCCGTGCTTCAAAGCAAACCGGCAGCAAAGGAACAAAATACTATTGTGTGACACTTAAACAAAGATCTCCGTGTGAAAGGATATATATTGAGGTTATTGTGATGCAAGGCCCTAATGGAACATTATACAATTACATTTCTATTCATTTTTGAGTTGTTTTTATTTTTTATTGACCAATATGAACATTTCGGTGATTCCTACAAAACAATGCCAAGGAAATAATCTTATGTGTATAACTTCAGAGAAGTATTCCATCTGCGATATTTAAAGGGGTTAGAAAAAGATGGCAACTTTCTTCCAGAGACAGCACCGGTCTTGTCTCCAGTTCAGGTGCGGTTTGCAATTAAGCTCCATTCACTTTAATGGAACTGAGTAATGCTACGTTTACACGGAGCGATAATTTGGCCAATCGATCGCTCAAAGATGTTGAAGCAACGATTTGTTCTTTATAACGATCATCGTTTAGACAAATAAATCGCTAGAAAATTTGTAAGAAAAATTGTTATTGCTATTGTTTTAAGATCACTTAAGCCCATCTTTCACATAGGGTGAATCTTTGAAAGACCGTTTACATGAAGCGATCTGCGAATTTTCGACGAACGACGATACGTTGAAAGATCAAAATAAACGATTTCTCGCTCATTGCTTGACCGTTTGCTGTGTTTACAAGGAACAATTATCGCTCAAATGCGATCGTTATTGCTAAAATTTGAATGATAATCGTTCTGTGTAAACGCAGCATTACAAAACCTGCACCCAAACTGGAGACAAGAGCGGTGCTGTTTCTGGAAGAAAGTGGCCATGTTTTTCTAATGCTGGATAACCCCTTTAAGGCCTATTCATAGGATGGCATAAATGTCTGATAGATGAGGGTCCCATCTCTGGGACCTGCACCTATCTCTGGAATCAGGGCACCCCAGGTTACATACAGCCTGGGTGCGGTGGCCAGGTGCCAAAAACAGCCAAGCAGCTGGTATATGCAGTTTGTATAACGCCTATTGACATTACCAGGAACTGTATAAACAGTGCAGCATGATCTGAGGGAGGCTGGACCTGCATTTATCAGATATGTATACTTATTTTTATGTAGCTTTAATACATAGCGCACCACACAGTACTACTACATTTTTTTTTCCTTTCTTGCAAATACAGCTGTTAAATATTGAACAAAACACTGCCAGGTGAAAGCCACCTTGGTGCTTTGCATTTGCAAATTCTACTAGTTTGTATGAGAAGCCACATTGAAGCAAAGCAGATTGTCCTTCAACCATCATACACTATATGTATAAGGCTATGTTCCCACACAGTATTTTTGCTCAGTATTTTTCAACCAAAACCAGAAGTGGATAGAAAACAGAAGGGCTATGTTCACACAGTGTTGAATATGAGCGTATGGCCGCCATTTAATCGCAAATAATTTGTTACTTTAAAACAACGTCCATTGTTTTCAAAAATTGGCCGTTATTTGCCATTAAATGACGGCCAATCCGCTCAAATTCAACAGTGTGTGAACATAGCCTTTCTTCTATCCACTCCTGGTTTTGGTTGAAAAATATTGAAGCAAAAATACTGTGTAACAACATAGCCTGAGGATCAGATTTATTGGACAGAATATTGAAGCCAAAGCCAGGAACAGACTAATAACAGAACAGGTCATAAAAGGAAATATTACGATTTTTCCTCCTTTCAAGTCCATTCCAGGTTTTGGCTTCAAAAATCTTTTAGATAAATCTGTCTGTGTAAGAGGACCCTAAGCTTCCATTTACACAGAAAGATTATCTGACAGATTATCTGCCAAAGATCTAAAGCCAAAGCCAGGAATGGATTTGAAAAGAGGAAAAATCTCAGGCTTTCCTTTATGACCTGATCTCTGTTTATAGCCTGTTCCTGGCTTTGGCTTCAAATCTTTGGCAGAGAATCTGTCAATTAATCCGTGTAAAAGCACTCTAAGGCAAAAGGCATGATGCTGCCCCCACCAAGGTATTGTGACACATGCATTGCCAAAGCAACCTCAGCGCCAGGAAATAATCTCCTCACACAAGACATACGTCTGCATTGCCGCAGCTGTGTATTCACACATATAGCTGCGTATAATTTACAGATACATAAAGAACAATGTTGCAAATACAAACAAAGTCAAACTAACCAGTGCCTTAGCCTTGGAATATCTGAAGTCCTCTTGCTCTTTTTTCTCGTCTGGGTTGGTTTGCTCCCGAACATTTCTGTACCCAAGGCTGGGTATGACATATTCGACTCCTAGATCTAGATCTTTCATCTTCCCTTAGCATTGAGTGCCTCTAGTGACACAGCGTTCACTAAAAACTTTAAAGAAAAGAAAAATAAATAAATAAAGATTTTATGTTAATACGTCAGCAGCAGCAGCACCTGTTCTCCGCATTATTCACACTTTAACTAGGCCCGCTCATTTCATGGCCCCTGGTCACGCTTATGTAACGGCAGGCACATGCCTGGGCAAGCCTGCACTATGTGGGGGCTGACTGAATCCCTCCATTCCTCACAACACAAGAGCTTCATTGGATTTCTGTCTGCATTTTGCTTCAATCATGACATCACCGGTTGGCTGGAAAGAAGGCAGCAGCGGTGGATAAGCAACAATGAGGAATCTTCGGCCCTCCAGCTGTTGCAAAACCACAACTCCCATCATGCCTGGACAGCCGCAAGCTGTCCAGGCATGATGGGAGTTGTAGTTTTGCAACAGCTGGAGGGCCGAAGATTCTCTATCCCTGATGTAATGGATAGATTGGAGGGAATAAGAGCAGAACGGAGGTCGGCATTACACCAGCCATTAGCGGCTTTGCACTTAATCTACTTTTATGAAGAATTTCAGACGAAAACACACAGCTATAATACATGCACACCATACAGTATAAAGCATTGGTCTCCAAACTGCAGCCCTCCAGCTGTTGCAAAACCACAATTTCCATCATTCCCGGACAGCTAAAGCTTTGGATCTGGCTGTCCAGGCATGATGGGAAATGTAGTACTGCAACAGCTGGAGGGCCGCAGTTTGGAGACCCATGGTATAAAGCCACCCACCTTCTGAAACAATGCATTGTCTAGGCCCAGGGATAGGGAACCTATGGCTCTCCAGCTGTTGCAAAACTACAACTCCCATCATGCCTGGGCAGCCAAAGCTAAAGCTCTTACCATCCAGGCATGATGGGAGTTGTAGTTTTGCAACAGCCTGAGGGCCAAGCTTCCCTACTCCTTTCCCTGCTATCTTTGTTAGGGAGGGCACTAGTCTTATGCCAGGATACAGATCACTTTCCTGGGTACATAATACAATACTATGTGGCTCTGGATCTCTGCACAGGGCTGGTACATGAAGGCCTCCAGCTTGGTCACCTTGCCCCATCCACACACAAGGCCACAATATAAGAGCAGGACAGGCAGGGCCCCCCCTCAGCTCCAGGACAGGCAGGGGCCCCCCCTCAGCTCCAGGACAGGCAGGGGCCCCCCCTCAGCTCCAGGACAGGCAGGGGCCCCCCCTCATCTCCAGGACAGGCAGGGGCCCCCCCTCAGCTCCAGGACAGGCAGGGGCCCCCCCTCAGCTCCAGGACAGGCAGGGGCCCCCCCTCAGCTCCAGGACAGGCAGGGGCCCCCCCTCAGCTCCAGGACAGGCAGGGGCCCCCCCTCAGCTCCAGGACAGGCAGGGGCCCCCCCTCAGCTCCAGGACAGGCAGGGGCCCCCCCTCAGCTCCAGGACAGGCAGGGGCCCCCCCTCAGCTCCAGGACAGGCAGGGGCCCCCCCTCAGCTCCAGGACAGGCAGGGCCCCCCCCCCTCAGCTCCAGGACAGGCAGGGGCCCCCCTCAGCTCCAGGACAGGCAGGGGCCCCCCTCAGCACCATGCCAGGGATGACATCATACCGCAGTGTTCACATATACCTGCACTAGTCTGCGGATCGCTGCCAGCCCCACTCACCCACTGTATACAATAGCAGCATCAGTGCGCCACCCCCACCTGCGCTGCTGCTGCGCTGGGCGAGAAGAAAGGAACGTGCGAAGCGCTCCCCCTAGCGGCCGCCAGAGAGATGGCACAGACAAATAATTAAAAAAAAAAAAAAAAAAAGAGAAAAACGGCAGAGCCAAAGCCTGACATCCCTGCGGTACCGCTTCAGCGCTTTAGGCACACGCCGGACCGAGACTTTACCTCATAAAAATAAAAATCGCCTCAGAACGAACTCTATGAGGTAACCGGGATGGAAAAAGAGTCCCCACAATGTCACCTCACCTCAGGATGACGTGAGGCAGCTGCGGGATTGTGTTCTGCACTTAGTACATAACAATGGCAGCTCTCCTGACACCGGTGACATTGGCTGCGCCCCCTAAAGAACAGCTCATTCCTATTGAGGCTCAGTGACAAGAAGCGGCGGCCCGGTTACCTGGCAGGTTGTGAGCGCAGGTAGCAGCAGGTTCAGCACTGTCAACCAGCTCCGGTCCTGTCTCCTCCACTGCGGCTCTTCTACTCAGGAAAACAAGCAGCCGGGCTGCGGGGGAGTCCAGGGGAGGGATGCACTGCGCATGCCCAGTCTCAGCCGCTTCGGTCCAAGACGGGAAATGTAGTTTTCATGAGGTACAAAGCTAAAGGATAACTGGGACTGAGGAACTTCAACTCCCAGAATTCAACTGGCCCGGGAAGGCGTGACTGTACTGTCAAAGAGGAGAGAGGGGATGGGCTTAGAGGCGAGCGGCCACGCCCACCCGCTCGTGCTGCGGCAGCACCCTCTGGAACGTTCTGTGTGGAGATAGGAGTGAGGCCATTTTAGGCCTGGGTGTGACTGACTGACAAATAGTGTATGCACCGGCGTTATAGCTGCTGAGCCGCTATTATAAGATATATACTACTGCTACATATAGAAATAGACTAAAATAATTTACACCACAGGGGGCAGCCCACCTGAGGGGCTCAGTACACCCGTGTGGGTGGGATGAGGGGAAATGTAGGGTCAAATTGGGTTTTAGGTCAGGGATGGGGAACCTGCGGCCCTCCAGCTGCTGCAAAACTACAACTCCCATCATGCCTGGACAGCCGAAGGCTGTCCAGGCATGATGGGAGTTGTAGTTTTGCAACAGCTGGAGGGAGGAGGGTTCCCCATTACCCAACCTGTGTCTCAACCACAATTCCCATCATGCACAGGGGTGGATTATCCAGCGTCGTCGCTCTTGTCTCCAGACTGGGTGCAGGTTTTGTAACTCGGTTCCATTGAAGTGAATGGAGCTTAAAGCGTAACTGTCATTTCAGGATCATTTTTCTGAAAACATTAAATATCTATAGTACAAGCGATTTTAATAAACTCTGTAATAGGTTTTATGTACTAAAAGAGTTTCCTTCTGTAGTGAAAAAGCAATCTCCCAGCCTCCCCCCTCACATCAGATGAAGCAGGATTTCTGTCTCCATTATGTGGCTATGGAGAGGGGAGGGGCTGTTAGGAGTGACTGAGCACGGAGCAGTCCTGCACAGCACAACACCCTGCAATCTTCTCTCAGTAAGTTCATAGATAAGCACTGACCTTTCTGACACCTGAATCCTGCGTTTTAGGTGCCCAGAGAGTCTACAAACAGCTGACCTTCATGTCACCTCTTCCTGCTCCCTCATCTCCCCCAGCCCCTCCCCCCTTCATAGGCTTACAATGGAGAGAGCAGAGCCCGTCTTCACTGGCTTCTCTGTAATGAAGACGTGTTTACCTGATAATGCACAGATAAGAAGTCAGGGGGGGAGGCTGGGAGATTGCTTCTTGAGTACAGAAGGAGGCTTTTTTGGCTGATGAAACCTATTACAGAGTTTCTTAAAATCGCTTATACTACTGATTTCTGCAATAAAAAAAAAACATGACAGTTACGCTTTAAAGCGGCACTATCAGCAAGTTCAGCTGCATGAACCTGCTGATATGCCGCAGTAGATCATCACCTGAGAAGTGCAGGGCTGGTACTAAATCTTCTCTTCCCCTCCGCATTACTTGGATAGCTCCTAATTGCCCCTATGCTAATCAGGGGTTTAGGAGCATTTGGGGCGTCACCCTAAGGGCCGAGCACCAGCTTGGCACACCCAGTCTGCCTCCCCACGTGCCGCCCCCTTCATTGCCGCTCACTATGCACACATGGATATGCATAATGGGCATCACAGAGCAACCCCTCGGCCCTCCAGTGCTGCCTAGTCCGCCCCCTCCTGTACTGCTATGCGAAGCAACCCCCTCCCATGCTGCCTAGCCCGCCCCCCTCCCGTGCCGTTTAGCTGACAGCCGACCAGGAAAGCAGCATACTTTCCTGGGCTCCTGATCGGCTGTGAGCTGAACGACACGGGGGGGGGGGGGGGGGTTGCTCTGGGTGGGCCAAGGGGTTGCTCTGTGCCGCCCACTATGCATATCCATGTGTGCATAGTGAGCGGCAATGGAGGGAACGGCACGGGGGGGGGGGCAGACTGACACCCCTAATGCTCCTAAACCCCTCATTAGCATAGGGGCAATTAGGAATGCGGGGGAGAAGAGAAGCTTTAGTAGCAGCCCTGAACTTCTCAGGTAATGATCTACTGCGGCATATCAGCAGGTTCATACGGCTGAACTTGCTGATAGTGCCGCTTTAAAGGGGTTATCCATCACTACAAAAACATGGCCACTTTTCCCCCTCTCTTGTCTCCAGTCCAGGTGTGGTTTGCAGTTAAAGAGGATATACCATCAGGTACATCCTTTTTAAAGGGGTTATCCAGCGCTACAAAAACATGGCCACTTTTCCCCCTCTCTTGTCTCCAGATTGGGTGGGGTTTCAAACTCAGTTCCATTGAAGTAAATGGAGCTTAATTGCAAACCACACCTGACCTGTAGACAAGAGAGGGGGGAAAGTGGCCATGTTTTTGTAGCGCTGGATAACCCCTTTAATGTGACCCACGGATTAGAATCAATGGAGCTGGGTCATAGAGGGATGTATTTACAGATAGCTGCTTGTATTTTCTTGTATTAAAGGACAAGTGCCATGAAAAACTTTTTCCCAGTAATTGAAGCAGATTAAAAAGTTATATAACTCTGTAATATGCTTCAATCACCTATCTGCCTCCCTTCCCTGTCTTTTCCCCCCTCCACCCCCCACCAGGAAGTGTCCTGACTCACACAGACCTGATCACTGTCGTCACCATCACCAAGCTCTTCTCTCAGCTCCTTCTCCTGTTACACCAGCCTCCCCCTCCCCTGCCTTGTCAGGTGACAGGCTTGCTCAGCTCCCATTGGCTGAACTACTGCAAGCCATCACTTGTCACATCTCACTTGCTTATCTTCCCTCAGACTGACTCCAGCACATAGGCAGCCCCCCTCCCCCCCACCTCATACCCCCTCTCCTGCTGCTGTGGACTCAGTGAAGGAGTCATGTCACTAGAGAAGATAAGCTGAGCAAGCAGAGTCACCTGACAAGGAGGGGGAGGGGGAGGCTGGTGTGACAGGACCTAGAGCAGCCCTCCTGCTGATGACTCATCCTCACAAGAAGGAGCTGCCTGGTGATGATGACGACAGTCATTAGGTCTGTGTGAGATAGGACACTTCCTGGTGGGGGGTGGAGGGGGGAAAAGACAGGGAAGGGAGGCAGATAGGTGATTGAAGCATATTACAGAGTTATATAACTTTGTAATGTGCTTCAATTACTGGAAAAAAGTTTTTCATGGCACTTGTCCTTTAACTACTACATAGTGTGAACCCAGCCTAAGCCTTCTTTCTATGTCAATATTCTAAGCCTACGTTCTGTCACCATTCTAAGCCAACATTCTAAGCCTACGTTCTATGTCACCATTTTTAGCCTACATTCTAAGCCAACATTCTAAGCCTACGTTCTATGACAACATTCTAAGCCTACATTCTATGTCACCATTTTATGTGACCATTCTAAGCTTACATTGTAGATCTACAATTTATGTCAACATTCTAAAGCTACATTCTATGTCAACATAAAATAAAAGTGGTCTGGGTATCATTGTAATCGAAGTGAGTTGAGGGATATAGATAACTACATAACATGTCAGTTTTACCACATGATGAATGGCGTAAAAACTATACCACCCCGAAATTTGAAAACCATCTTTTTCTTTCTTTCATTTTTTTTTGTTTCACAGCATACTTTAAGAAAAGGTTAAAGCGACTCTGTACCCACAATCTGTCCCCCCCAAACCACTTGTACCTTAAGATAGCTGCTTTTAATCCAAGATCTTTCTGCGGTTTGTTCGGCAGGTGATGCAGTTATTGTCCTAAAAAACTACTTTTAAACTTGCAGCCCCGTGCCAAACAAGAATATCTGTGCCCTAACTTTGCACCACCCCTCCGTCCCTCCTCCCCACCCTCTTCATCATTAGGAATGCCACTGGAACATTTTCTCCTGCCTGAACACTACACAGGTGCCTTAACGATCCAGCCCATGTTTAGCATTTACACAGCTGACGAATAGTAGGCAATCTGCCTGGAGCATTCCTAATGATGAGAAGGGCGGGGAGGAGGGACAGAGGGGTTGTGCCAGCCTAATGCAAATACAATCTAATGGTACTTTTACACCGTGCGATAATTCGCCCGATCGCACGATTAACGATTTTGAATGAACTATGGTTTTTTTATAACGATCAGCGTTTAGACGAAACGATACATCGTACGGAAAATTCACTATGCGATCGTTTTGCGATCGTTTAAGCCTATCTCACACATAGGGGAAATCGTTGAAAGAATGTTTACACTGAACAATCTGCGAATTTTTTGCTAACGATCAACAATGATTTGTGAACATGTTGAAAGATGAAAATGAACGATTTTTTGCTCGTCGTTTGATCGTTCGCTGCGTTTACACGTACGATTATCGTTCGAATTTGACCGTTATCGTGCAAAAACGAACGATCAATCGTCCCGTGTAAATGTACCATAAGCCCTGGCTGTTGGGCACAGGGCTGCCAGTTTAAAAGTTGTTTTTTAGGACAAAAACTGCATCACCTGCCGAACGGGCCCCAGGACAGATCTTGGATTAAAAGCAGCTATCCGAAGGTACAAGTGGTTTGGGGGGGTCAGATTGTGGGTACAGAGTCGCTTTAAAGCTGGGTTCACACTGCGTTTTTGCAATCCGTTTTTTTCATCTGTTTTTTGAAAAAAACGGATGAAAAACGGATTGCAAAAACTGATGCATTTGTGTGCATCCGTTTTGAAAACTGATCAAAACTGATCCGTTTTTTTTGACGAACGCAAAAACATTGCTGACACTATTTTTTTTGTCCGTTAAAAAAACGGATCCGTTAAACGGATTGCAAAAACGCAGTGTGAACCCACTCTAAGAGTGTCGTGTAATATTTGGTTAGCATATTGCAGCAGGTTTCTTTGAATTGTTCCTGCTTAGTCAGGATTCTCTTAACCATGGTGTAGTCCCCCAGACTATTAATTATTACAGATAATTATTCTTCTTCTAACCCGGCTAATTCGCCTTTAATTGCTTGGTGTCTGCATGTAACCGGCAAACTCATCATGTGATTTCCCTACTTTGTCTTCTCCTGAGATGAAAACATTCAATACAAATGAGTCAGTCCACTAGATTTCCATTTTTCTATGAGCAGAAAATAGAAAGTGACGCAATGTTCTAGTATGTCATTTGTGGAGTTAATGTTCTCCTGTAAAATATTCTGCTGTTGTACTGTCATGTTGATCTATCTATCTATCTATCTATCTATCTATATATATATATATATATATATATATATGGGAGAGAGAGAGAGTATATACTGTATATTATATACAGCACTCTGCAAATGTTTTAAGCAGGTGTACAAAAATGCTGAGGGCCTTATCACACACAGCAATAATCTGGAGAGGTAAAGTATATATTTTATTTACTATATACAGTAAGGACTGCGCGGACATCGCTAACAATGTCCTTGCAGCCCTTACTTCACGTTCATCAAGACGTCTAATAGGCTCTAGTTTTCAGGGTCCTATTACACAGGCCGATGGGACCCCGATAGTAACTGTAAACGAGCGCTGATCTGTTAGATCGTGGCGCGTTTACTGGGCCTATTACATGGCCCAATAATCGTTTAAAGGGGTAGTGCGGCGCTAAACATTTATTCACAAAATAAAACACATTACAAAGTTATACAACTTTGTAATTTATGTTATGTATGTGAATGGCCCCCTTCTCGTGTTCCCTCCCACCCCGGAAGTGTGGTGCATTATACTCACCGCATTCGTGTCGACCCCCGGCCGCCATCTTGTGACAATGACGACATCTTCGGGAGGCCGGTCGACACTAATGCGGTAAGTATAATGCACCACACTTCCGGGGTGGGGGGAACACGGGAAAGGGGGTCATTCACATGCATAACATACAATACAAAGTTGTATAACTTTGTAATGTGTGTTATTTTGTGAATAAATGTTTAGCTCCGCACTACCCCTTTAACAAGGGCTGCATGGACATTGTTACCGATATCATTGCAGCCCTTCCTTAAACTGCATACATTACCTATCCATGGTCTAGGGCTCCTCTTGCGGTCCGTTTCTCCCCGGGTCTCGCGCGCTGCAGCTTCAGAGCGGCCTGTCACTAGCCGCGGCGTTCAAAAAATTATCAAGTTCATTCTTTGGACGGATGAAAGAATCGGCCGTGCATAGAATGGAGTCTATTACACGGATGGAGACGTAAGCGGGCGCGAGCTGGGAATTCCGCAACAGAGTTTGCATCAGAATTACTCAGTGTGCACATACCCTCAGGGTGCATTCACACATTCTCCCCAAACTGTCCTTGGTATGGAGGTGTCCTGCAGAGTGGATCTCGCAGCTCCCCGCATCATGATTAATTGTGTTGGGAGCTCCAATACTATTTGAAGGTTTGCGCTGGTTAACCTGTGACAGTGCACCAGCATGAGCAAAGCAGTATCAGCGCTCCCAACATCATAACTAATCATGATGCGGGTAGCTCAGATACAGCCTGTCAGGGACTTGTTTACATCAGAGAGAAGCTCACACACAGATTTTTATGTTTTCAGCAGAAAGCAGCAGCTGAGAACTGGGGGAAGCAGACTAGAATAGATAATAACAAGTATGGAAGGAATTGTTAGTCTCACCATGGACAGCAACATATCAAAAGTTATGTTTGAGTGGAATACCCCTTTAAATAGAAAAGTGCTGAGACGTCATCTTCACCAAAAGGCCTCAAATTCGAGTTACAGTGAGGGTAGCTTCACACGTACCAGATATGCAGCGGATTTCGCGCTGAGAGTTTGCAGCGAAATCCGCTGCGGATCCTGGTAGTGAGAAGTGAATGGGTCACATACCCGCAGCAGAACTTTCATTCCGCTGCCAGTATGTGACCCGACCCCTTTAACCCCCCCGCATCCCGCAGCCCCCGGCCCGGAGCATGCATTACCTGCTCGGCGACGCAGCTGTGTGTGAGGCTCCCGGAGGTCCCCATCAGCCAATCAGTGCACGGCAGCACTGATTGGCTGATGGGGAGCCGGGAGCCTCAGACGTAGCCGCGGTGCTGAGCAAGTAATGTACGCTGCGGGCAACGGGATGCGGGGGTTAAAGGGGCTGGGTCACATACTGACAGCGGAATGAAAGTTCCGCTACAGGTATGTTACCCATTCACTTTACATACCAGGATCCGCAGCGGATTTCGCTGCAAACTCGCAGTATAAAATCCGCTGCGGATCCGGTACGTTTGAAGCTACCCTAAAGGTTACAGGTGCTTTGTGGAGAACAGCTTACTACTGATCAAGAGTCACCTGTGCATGGACTCGCTGCTCAGCAAAGTCAGTCAATACCAAACCACTTCCAGCAGCCATAGATCTCACTAAAAGCTTATCCCTTATTTAACCCCTTAATGATCACAGGCGTATATTTACGCCCTGAGGTCGTTAAGGGGGTTCAGAGGATGGCTTTATGCAGCCCGGGACCGCGGCTATTAGCGGGCGTGGTCCGATCGCCAAGCCCGCTAATTAGCATTCTAAGTTGACAGCTGCATTTAAAAAGCAGCTTTTCCCATTCCCTGGTGTCTAGTGTGGGGGGGGGGGAGGGGGTTCGCCCCTACGCAATGTGGTCGCAGAGGAGCGATCCCCGCATCTGAAGCCGGCCGGGGTCTGCGCCATAATGGCGCCTATCACGGCTCGGCACTCTATTGTTTTTGGCTGCAGCAGCCGAAAGCCATAGAATGCCTATCTTATTGATCTATGCAGTATAATTATACTGCATAGATCTCAATGAGAGATCAGTGTGGCTATACTAGAAGTCCCCCAGGGGGAATAACCCTAACCCCAGGGGGGAATATCCCTAACCCCAGGGGGGCTTCTAGTATAAGTGTAAAAAAAAAGAAAGTGTTTTATTATTAATAAATAATCCCCACCCCTAATAAAAGTTTAAATCACCCCCCTTTTCTTATTTTATAAATCAAAATAAATAAATCAATAAATAACCATGTTTGCTATCGCCGCATGCGTAATCGCCCAAACTATTAATTATTAATTTGTCACATTCCCAATCTCGCATGGTAAATGGCATAAGCGCAAAAAAAATTTCAAAGTGCAAAATTGCGCAGTTTTGGTCGCATCAAATCCAGAAAAATTGTTACAAAACACGATCAAAAAGTCGCATACGAGCAATCAAGGTACCGATAGAAAGAACACATCATGGCGCAAACACCTCATGACACATCACACAGCCCCATAGACCAAAGGATAAAAGCGTTATAAGCCTGGGAATAGAGCGATTTTAAGGAACATATATTTTTTTAAAAAGGTTGTAATTTTTTTAAAGCCATTAAATAAAATAAAAGTTATACAAGTTACATATCGTTGTAATCATACCGATTTGAGAAACATATATAACAAGTCAGTTTAACCCCCGGGGCGAAAGGCATAAAACGGCTTTTTTTGTTTTGTTTTTCAATTTCACCACACATTTAATTTTTTTTCTGGTTTCGCAGTGTACTTTATGCAAAAATTCAGCCTGTCATTGCAAAGTACAATTAGTGGCGCAAAAAATAAGGGCTCATGTGGGTTTCTAGGTGAAAAAATGCAACTTCTATGGCCTTTTGAGCACAAGGAGGAAAAAACGAAAACGCAAAAATGGAAATTAGTCCGATCTTTAAGGGGTTAAGCTTGTTAGCGGGGAACTATCAGTAGGTAAGGGCCCTTTTACATGGAAAGATTATCTGACAGATTATCTGCCAAAGATGTGAAGCCAAAGCCAGGAATGGACTATAAATAGAGATCAGGTAATAAAGGAAAGCCTGAGATTTCTCCTCTTTTCAAATCCATTCCTGGTTTTGGCTTCAAATCTTTGGCAGATAATCTGTCAGATAATCTTTCCGTGTAAAAGGGCCCTTAGACAAATCTAACCTGCTCATAGACCCCTATTGTGCACTGGCTGCTGAGGAGGAAGGTATGTGTCTTACCTTTCTCCTTGTGCTGTTAGCAGTGTAATCCTCTGTTGAGAGCACCGTTAGGAGCACTGCTTCGCCCCCAGAGCGACAAGCAGGCCCACCTGCTCCATTGTTTATCAAGGAGCGGGCCAGCTCACACAATAGGGGTGGGGCACTGCTCCTAACGGTGCTCCGGCGAAGATTACACTGCTAACAGCATGGGAATGGCGCAGAGAAAGAAAGTAAGAGACATACCATCCTCCTCAGTGCCCTGTGCGCAATAGGGGGCTATAAGTGGGTTAGATTTGTCTAACCTGGTGTTTGTTCCCCTTTAAGACATGTAAAATCCACAGGAATGACAAACGCCAATGTCTGACATATTTCAGGATTACTTTAACCATTAATCACAGCATCTAAAAAGATTCAGAATATGTCACTAAAATACAAAATAACCTGTGACCTTCTCTCTATGGTCATCTGGAAAACGGGTATAGATACACACATATTTAGAAACATAATTTATCTAGGCATGACACTATACAATATGATTACTTCCAAATTTCAGGCTAATAAATATCAGGTCTTGATGTAAATTTTAACCTGTCAGCTGTCTTCGTATGAGATTAAAAGGGTACTGCAGCAAAAATCTTTTTCTTTTAAATCAACTATGTCAGAAAGTTATATAGATTTGTAATTTACTTTTATTTAAAAATCTCAAGTCGTTCAGTACTTATCAGCTGCTATATGTCCTGCAAGACGTGGTATTTTCTTTCCAGGCAGACACACTGCTCTCTGCTGCCGCCTCTGTCTGTGACAGGAACTGTGCAGAGCAGGAGAGGTTTTCTATGGGGATTAGCTACTGCTCTGGACAGTTCCTGACTCAGACAGAGGTGGCAGCAGAGAGCAGACTGGAAAGAAAACACAATTCACCGCAGGACATGCAGGAGCTGCCAAGTACTGGAATACTTAAAGTGTCACTGTTGTTTACAATTTTTATTTTTTTATTTTTTTTGCAGAAATCAATAGTACAGGCGATTTTAAGAAACTTTGTAATTGGGTTTATTAGCCAAAAAATGCATTTTTATCATGAAAAAGCAGTTTGAAGCTCTCCCCCCTTTCTTCATGGTTTTCTATGGAGAGGGGAGGGGTGGAGGGAGATGAGGCACCAAAACAGGACAACAAAGAGTTAATTTACAGCTACATCACCGGGCTATCTCCTGACCTCTCTGACCTCTGAATACGGCTTTCACACAGCTCCCACTGTGTAATCCTTTGTTCTCTGTTGGCAATTGATCTCCCTCCTCCCCCCTCCCCTCTCCATAGATTAAACAGGGCTTGACTGATGTAAAAGAGTCAAGATTTCCTGATAATGAGCAGTGAATGAGAGAGAGGAGGGGGGGGGGGACCTAGGGAAAGTCTTTTTGAATGCAGATAATGGCATATTTGCCTAATAAACCCAATTACAATGTTTCTTAAAATCGCCTGGACTATTAATTATAACTTTCTGAAACCAGTTGATTTGAAAGAAAAAGATTTTCACGAGAGTACCCCTTTAAAGCCATCCATCCACCATTCTTTACAAGGCAGTAAGACCATTTGCTCTATATCACAGGTGTCAAACTGCGGCCCTCCAGCTGTTTAAAAACTACAATTGCCATTAGACCTGGAAAGCTGATGCTTTGACTATTGGTAATCCAGGCATGATGAGAACTGTACTTGTGCGACATCTAGAGTGCCGCACGTTTGACACCCCTGCTTCTAGATCATTGTACATAACAGGATGTGGACATAACCACAACATAGACAGTCATAAAGCTCCTACTGACATTAGTTATTGTAAGTTGCCCCTGTGATGTAATCTGACAAATGCTTACAGGGGTTATCTAATGAAGGCGACCCCTATTTATGAGCCATTTTAGGGCATATGGGTGTCAGAGAGGCACCCCTAACTGAAGACCATACCTTGATAAGCTATAGAGAAATGCCACTAATGCATCACTTTGTCTGCCATTCATTTGCACTGATGCTGCTGCTGCACTGGTGGTCAGTGTGAAAACATCGTGTTAACATGTGGCATGGTAACAGCCAGTGGTTAAAGGGAACCAGTCAGCCCAATTGGGCTGATATGGTTCCCTGGAGCAATGTATATAGCTCCTGCAGCAGCCGCAGCTGCAGCAGGAGCTTTATACCGGGGAAAAATGACTTTTATTCGGCTTGTGACAGACACGGACGGGGAGGTAGTCATCTGGGCGGCTCCCCGCCTGTGTCTAGTCACCGCGATCTGCCTGTCAGCGCGCTCCGTGGGAATGATTGACAGGCTGAGAGGTCCGTTACTGGCCTCTCTGCCTGTCAATTATTCCTGCGGAGCGCGGTGACTAGACACAGGCGGGGAGCCGCCCAGATGACTACCTCCCCGCTCGTGTCTGTCACGAGCCGGGGGAATAAAAGTTATTTTTCCCCGGTATAAAGCTCCTGCTGCAGCTGCGGCTGGTACGTGCTGAGGCTGCTGCAGGAGCTTTATACATTGCTCCAGGGTACCATATCAGCTCAATTGGGCTGACTGGTTCCCTTTAATATATGGGGAATAAAACCCTTTACCTAAGAGTCTCAACATAAAATCTACGGAACGATTATCGTTTGAATTTTCATAATAACGATGATCGTATTTGAGCGATAATCAGCGCGTGCAAACACAGCAAGCGATCAAGCAATGAGGGAGAAATCGTTCATTGTGAATCTTTCAACAAGTTCTCAAATCGTCGTTCGCTAAAAATTCGTAGATCTCTTCGTGTAAGCAGTCTTTCTCCAATTCACCCTATGTGTGAGACAGGTTTAAGCGATCTTAAAACGATCGCAATAACGATTTTTCTAACAATTTATGTAAGGATTTATTCGTCTAAACGCTTATAAAAACCAAACTGTTGTTTCAAAATCTTTAAACGATTGGGCGAATTATCGCTTTATGTAAACGGACCATTAGATAATATGTTGCTGCCCATTGTGAGGCTAACAATTCTTTCCATACATGTTATTATCTATTCAGTCTCCTTCTCTTAGTTCTCAGCTGCTGCTTTCTGCTGAAGACACAAAAATCTATGTGTGAGCTTTCCTGTCCTTCTCCCCTCCTCCTCCTCCCTTCCTTCTGAGACAGCTGATGTAAAAAAGCAGGAAGGATTAATCTCAGTTAGTTTATCAGCAACTTGACCTTACATTAAAGGACAACTCCCACAAAAAAATTTTTTGGCTTATTTAACACACATTACAAAGTTGTACAACTTTGTAATGTGGTTAAATAACCGGTCTGGCCCCCCTTCCCCCCCTTCCCCCCGATTACGGTCGTCACGGTCCTCTTCTCCCGGGCGCCATCTGGTGACGACGGCAGAGCCGGGGGGCGGTCCAGGTCTTCTTCCTCCTCGGCGTCTTCATGGAAAGGGAATGGGGGAGAAAAGGCTGCTGGTGCACATGCGCACCAGCAGCCTTTTCATTGGCTGGAGCGCATCACATGGCTTCCAGCTTGCTCAGCCCTGATTGGCTGAGCTTGCTGGAAGCCATGTGATGCGCTCCAGTCAATGAAAAGGCTGCCAGTGTGCAAGCGCACTGGCAGCCTTTCCTCTCCCATGGACCCGGAAGTGAGAGACATCGCTGGACGGCGGACGCAGGTGACGGTGAGGCGGACGGCGGGCGAATCGAGTGGTGATCGTCACCGGAGGGATGGTGAGTATGGTGTCTGTGTGTGTCTGTGTTTTTTATTTTTTTGGGGTCCCGTGGGAGTTGTCCTTTAACCCTCCCAGCATTACAAAGAAGCTACAAAGTTGCAGGTACAGCTGGCCAGGGCTGTCTCAAAAGGGAGGGGAAGGAGGGGGAGACAGAGAGAAAAGCTTACACACAGTTATTTGTGCCTTCAGCAGAGAACTGGGGGAAGGAGAATGAATAAATAAGAACAAGTTTTGTTTGATGACGCCTCAGGTTCCCTGTATAGTAAGAGACATTTAAAACCACATATTAATGTACCTATTTTTTTTTATTATTTTTTTTTTTACAGAGACCCTCTGATTGCCCACTGTGTCACTGGTTATATTGCAATTGCCATTTGAAGACATACAGATACTCATCTTCCTCCTTCAGCAGTGTCATCAGCTTCCTCCCTGCAAATCCTGGACGCAGAAATTACACTTCCTACAGCTGCCGGCCGCCGGCCCACAAGCAGTCCCCAGCAGCATCACCATCACCTCCTGTCTAATGTGTGCAGGTCTGGCTACAAGATTTGGCTACAGGGAGTATAACTAGTCTTACACCTAGTGGTGAGAATGAGAACTGCAAGATTTCAGGAATATTTTATCATTTGGACAGTGAAATAGAAAATATCACCAAAAATTATTTTTTAAAATACAGTATGCTTAAAAAAAAACAACGTGATTTAACCCCTTTAGGTCAAACCCAATTTTCGTCTTTACGCTTTTACTTTTTCAACTTTATGTTTAAAAGGCCATAGCGCTTGCATTTTTTCACATAGAGACCCATATGAGCCTTTATTTTTTTGCGATACCAATTGTGCTTTGCAATGACAGACTTTATTTTCCTATAAAATATGCTGCAAAACAAAAAAAAAATTATTTGCACTGTCAAATTGAAAAAAAATTATTTGTTTTCATTTCAGGGAGTTTCATGTTTACGCCGTTCGCCCTAGGGTGACATGTTATATATGTTCCTCACATCAGTACACTTACAACGATATCTAACTTGTTTGACTTTTGTTTTATTTGATGTCGTCTAAAAAATTAAAACCTTTTAAAAAAAACTAAATGTGTTTAAAATTGCTCTATTCATATCCTTACAACGCTTTTTGGTCTATGGGGCTCTGTAAGGTGTGATTTTTTTGCGCCATGATCTGTACTTTCTATGGGTATGTGTATATGTTTATGTATATGCGACTTTTTGATCACTTTTTATTACATTTATTTCTTGATCTGATGCGAAAAATGCACAATATTGCACTTTGGAATTTTTTTCCGCTTACGCCATTTACTGTGTGAGATGTGATAATTTAATACTTCGGGCGATTACGCATGTGGCAATACCAAACAGGTTTGTTTATTTTTTTATTTATATTTATAAAATTGGAAAATGGGGGGTTGGACTTTTATTAGGGGAGGGGATTTTTTATTAAAATATATTTTTTTAACTTTTTTTTTACTCATGGAGATCAATGCTGTGTATATACACAGCAATGATCAGTGAGATCAGTGAAACATTGCTCTGGCGTGCTGCAGACCAGAGCAATGTATCGCCGAGCTGGGATCAGCGTCATTGCGACACTGAGGCTCGGCTCGGGCATGATGATCTCCCCCCCATGATGGCATTGCGGGGGGAAAACCATCCCACTAAAGACCAGGGACACTGGGAGCAGAGCATTTAAATGCAGCTCTTAGCTTTGACAGTTGCATTGAAATGCTTAATTAGCCTGTGGCAATGGGACTGCATTGGCTAATAAAGGCGCTCCCAGCCTGTTAGCTGGGAGCAGCGGCATTTAGAGCGGACCCCTCTCTGAACTCCCCTTGCGCCACCATGACGTACCAAGTACAGCATGGGACGCTGAGGGGTTAATCTTAGGCTGGGTTCTAACTATGTTTTTTTCATCCGTTTAAAGAAAAAATGGATGGAAAAACATATGCATTTGCGTGCATCCATTTTTATCTGTTTTTCCATTGACTTCCATAATAAAAAATAAAAAAAACAGGTCAAAATGAATCTGTTTTTTTTTTAACATACCCAAAAATTTGTTGACCACATTTTTGTGTATGTTAAAAAAACGGATGTGTTTTGATCCGTTTTTTTTATAACGGAAGTCAATGGAAAAACAGATGCACACAAATGGAAAAAACGGATAAAAAAAACGTAGTTTGAATCCAGCCTTAAAAGACAAACTAGACATTTTAATTTTAGGTATTGCTTTTCCCTAAGATCTCTAGAATGTTTTCATATTCAGCTTATTGCAATTACTATTCAAGTAGATTCCGGGAAATGGTAAAAACAATCAAGAACACAGACTATAATACTTCATTAACAAATGGGGGGAAAAAAAAGTTTCCAATAATAATTTCAAAATACAAATCGCATTCAAGATGTTTATTCTGTTGAGATTAAAATAGTCGTTCACACTTTCCAGCTGACTAAGTGTGCCTGTTGTACAGCTGTAGTGACAATTGTGTGAGCACTGGGACTTGGCGGAGTTATCATATATCGCAAAAGGACACAGATCTTTCTCTCACTTCTAATTAATCTTTAGAGAAGAAGGAAAAGTAACAAATAGAAATAACAGGATTATTTGGAACTGCCCACCTGCCTTGGTCTACATATAGAAGTAGAAAGATCCATATCCAGCAGACAGCTAGAGCCATGAGTAGAGTTCTATAGAGCAGTTGGAAGGAAGAGATACTGACCTGGGCAAAAAAAAAAAAAAAGCCACACGGCTTAAAGCGACTTGGAGACATCAGTTTTGTTATTATAAGAGGACATTTATTGGACGTATATTAGAAAAAAAATTCTTTTCCTTGAGAAGGTTTGTATAGCCAAGGAAAAGGGATACAGCAACAAAGATTATAGAGTAGCTGGAGATCTGCAACCCTTATCTAAGCGACAACTGGAGACATGAAGACTGTTCTTGCTATCATCATCTGGCAGTTTTTATCTTATGGTAAGAAGTACTAAAGTTTTTTTTGTAAATTCATTTTGGTATTTATATTGACACGAACCATTTAACAGTACCATTGGGAGCATCTTTGACTGTCATTTAAAATATTTTTTGCTAAGGCTGGGTTCACACTACCTTTTTGCAATTTGCTTTTTGCAAAAAAAAACTGATGAAAAAATGGATGCATGTGTGTGCATCCTTTTTGATCCGTTTTTTTCCATTGAATACTATTACAAAAGAAAACGGATCAAAACGTTTTTTTTTTTTTAACGGACACAAAAATGAGGTTGACTAAGTTTTTGTGTATGTTAAAAAAACGGATCTGTTTTGATCCTTTTTTATAATGGTGTTCAATGGAAAAACGTATCAAAACGGATGCGCACAGAGGCATCCGTTTTGTTTTCCATCCGTTTTTCGGCCGCTTTTTGCAAAAAACAGATGAAAAAAAAAGGGATTGCAAAAACGTCGTGTGAACCCAGCCTAGAATCAACAATAGATGCAATTTTAACTCTATAATAGGTTTTATTAGGAAAAAAAACCTTTGTACTTAAAAAGCTGTTTTCCAGCTCCCTCCCCCCTCCCACTACTTCTTATCTGTGCATTATCAGGCAAAGTTGTCTTCATTACAAAGTGGAGTAAAGTGAAGACAGGTTTGCTCAGTCCATTATAACCTATGGAGGAGGGAGGGGCCGGGGGGATGAGTGAGCAGGGAGAGGAGAGGAGCAGCTGTACCGTTTGGAGACTGTCAGCACATAAAATGCCGGATGCACAGGTCAGAAAAGTCAATGCTTATCTTAGAGCTTGGTGAGAGAAGATTGCAGGATGAAGTGTTTTGCAGGGCTTCCTTTTCTCCTCTCTGTGCTCCCTCACCCCTTTCCCCTCCATAGATCAGTTACGCTTTCAAATAACAGCAGTTATTTCGCCTTAAAATGACAGCCGTCCTAAAAGAAAACTGTCAAACAGCCACTTAAAAACACTGTGTGACCATAGCCTTATAGTAGATGACACTGGTAGAGACACTGGTATCCCAAGAGTGAATGAATTTCTTCCAGATCAGGCAGACATCTGCCCATATAATAGAGACAGTGATTCACCAGCTGATCGCAGTCTTTTAAAATGTAAAAATTCATCAGCCACAAGATGCAGATCGCTCTATCATGGTCGATAGCTGAGTAAAGCTAGGCCTGCGTGAACATTGCTAGCGATGCCCGTACAGCCTGGCGACACGATTATCAAACTGCTTATTAGGCTTGATAAGCGAGCGCCAATCTAGCATACCGCTGCTCGTTGTCCCACAGTTTTTTTGCCGTCTAATATGGCCTTAAAGGGTTTGTTCACGAGAAAAAAAAAAAAATTTCAAATCAACTGGTTCCAGAAAGTGCCAGAGATTTATAATTTACTTATATTACAAAAAACTCAAGTCTTCCAGTACTTATGAGCTGCTGCATGTCCTGCAGGAAGTGGTTTACTTTCTCCACTCTGACACAGTGCTCTCTGCTGCCACCTCTGTCCATGTCAGGAACTGTCCAGAGCAGTGGCAAATCCTCATAGAAAACCTCTCCTGCTCTCTAGATGGGAAAAAATACCACTTCCTGCAGTACATACAACAGCTGATAAGTACTGGAAGACTGGACATTTTTATTAATTGAAGTAGATTACAAATCTCAGGAACTTTCTGGCACCAATTGATGTCAAAGAAACCAAAAATTTGGTGAACAGCCCCTTTAATATAGTCGTTTCAGCAGCCTTCATCCGTCACTGGTATCTGGTCACCCTCTTCCACCACTACAGTGTAATGGTAATAAATGCATCCCCAGTGTCTAATCTTAAATCCACTCCTGCTTTGCTATAAATAAATGACCTTCTTCCTAATCTTTCCCCTATGATAACACTGACAGTATCAATTCATACCAACCTGGTTTCCACTCCCTGACGTGTTTCTATTCTGTTTTTGAATCTACCAACTTACTCAGCTGGTCCATGATACAATTACATCCTAGTACCATGTATATATGTATAGGGATATTTGGTATAACCTTAGAAATGAACTGTATAAGATAACAGATACTAAACAAAAACTGTAAATACAGACACAGCAAAAAGTATACATTCACGCAGCAAAAAGTTCTGTTAAAAAAAGGATGTGGTTTTTTAAAAAAAACAGATGAAAAAAAAAAGTCACATATCACTTTTCAAAGAAATTCCGCAAAGAAAGCTTACATTGAAATCAGTGCGAGCTTGAAAACTACTTTGAAAAAAGTGCCCCCCCACCCCCCCCTTCCTATTGATAACGGCTGATTGAGGTCCAGGAGGGGGGGAGCTATCGATCACTGCTAAGTGAGGTATGAGTGAGGTATCAGTCACTTCAACTTCAGCTGTTGTAGTTGGAGGGTCCCGGGTGCATTGGTTTATTATGCTTTATGCCTGCAAACAGGTGGAAATCATGGTGGAAATCTACACCTGTTCCAGAGCAGGCGCAGGTCCCTCTGAATTTACTAAAGCAGGGTTCACACAGGGTGCGTTTACACAGGGAGATTTATCTGACAGATTTTTTACGCCAAATCCAGGAGTGGATTTGAAAAGAGGAGAAATCTCAATCTTTCCTTTATGACCTGTTCCCTGTTTATAGTCTGTTACTGGCTTTGGCTTCAAAAATCTTCCAGATAAAATCTCTGTGTAAACGCACCCTTAGGGTACAAACACACACACCGTATATGCAGCAGATACGCAGCAGATTTGATGCTGTGTTCAGTTATTTAGATCTAATCTGCTGCGTATCGCAGCAGTAAATAGGCTGCGTATACGGTGTGTGTGTTTGTACCCTAAGGGTGTCTAAACACACACTGAATCCACTGCGGATCCAGTGCCAGTTCATCCCTGAATACATACCTGCAGTTGGATTGCATGTATGTAAGTTAACCCCCCGCCGGCCGAAGCATACATCATCTTCTCCCCGCTCCGGCTTGCTTTGGGGGTTCTCGGCTGGATGTCCCACTCAGCCAATCAGTGGCATGCAGTGGGGCAGCGCACTTATTGGAACTCCCAAAGCAAGCCGGAGGGGGGAGGAGATGATGTATGCTCCAGCGGCCGGGTGGTTTACTTACATACTCGCAGCGGGATGTATACTCATAGGGATGAACTGGCACTGGATCCGCAGCAGATTTCCCTGCAAATTCACAGTGTGAAATCTGCTGCGGATCCGGTGTGTGTGAAGACACCCTTAGGCTATGTTCACATGTAGCAAAAGTGGCGGAATGCCACCAGCCTCCCTATCATAATGACAATCTATGGGCGGCTTGCGCGCCTCCTCTCTGCGCTGAAGAATGAACACTTTTGCTATATGTGAACGTAGCCTTAGGAAGTTCATTCCCAGATGGCTATATAATAGGACCAGCGGTCAGCCAACAGGTGAACAAACTCCTTGTTTGCTGACTGTATCTTTTGGACGACCATATAAACTACCGTGACTGGTTGCAGATAGCAATGCGTTTAAATAGCTGATTGAATGACACAGCAGCCTGGCTGCACAATACTGCGTACTGGGCCATGTAAAGGGTCCTTCCTATAGTAATATGGGTCTGCACTGTGACTATCACTTCTCTGGCTCTTTCAGTTTCTCCTCATCAGACACTTATGGTGCGTTTACACACACAGATTTATCTGACAGATTTTGGATGCCAAAGCCAGGAATGGATTTAAAAACAGGAGAAATCTCAGTCTTTCCTTTATGGTAGATGAAGTGTCGGATCCTCGGGGTAGGCGGGGACCACAGGAGCCAGAATGACGGCGCTTCACGGCTTCAGGTTTAATGAAGTAAAACGATGAATTTTAATGGTCTCATAAACAACGCGTTTCGAGGCATAAATTGCCCCTTTGTCAAGTAGGAGAGACATCATTGAACATACAGGTGTTGTGTTCTTAGCACAACACCATCAGGTGAGCAGTTTTATTATCAGCTTGTTCGACCTACAATCTGTTGTTTACGTTATCACCCTATGGCGCCCTTTCCACTTTTTTTAGTCTTTCCTTTATCACCTGTTCCCTGTTTACAGTCTGCTCCTGGATTTGGCTTCCAAAATCTGTCAGATAAATCTGCCTGTGTAAACGCACCATTATTTATTGCAGCAAAGAGATAGGTGTAACCCTTACATTGCCTTCACAGGTAACTGATTCAAGGCAGTGAAAGGGTTAATTTCTCAGCAGTAAGTACAAGTGTCTGATAAGGAGAAAGAGGAGACTCCAGATAATGAAGCTGCCTGTTGCTTTACCCCCCCCCCCATATACAGGACAACACTGAACTGCTGATTCTCCTCAGTGACCCCAGCCCCCCCACTGCCCCCACTGAGCCAATTTCACTTTACACCATGCTTAACCCCTTAAGGACCGCGGGCGTATATTTATGCCCTGCAGTCGGTAAGGGAGTTCAGAAGGGGGCCGCGCGGCGGGGTGCCACATGTAGCCATGTAGGCTATTAGCGGGCACAGTCCGGTCGCCATGCCCGCTAATCAGGTAATCAGATGCAGCTGTCAAAGTTGACAGCTGCATCCGATTACCTTATGCAGCCGATCCCTGGTGTCTAGTAGGGTGGATCTACACATCCTTCTCCGGGCCGGGGTCTGCGCCGTAATGACGCTGATCCTGGCTCGGCATTCGGTTGCTTCCGGCTGCAGCAGCCAGAAGCAATCGAGTGCCTATCTCATTGATCTATGCTGTATATCTATGCAGCATAGATCGTAATGAGAGATCAGTGCACTTATACTAGAAAGTGTTATTAATAAAAAGCCCCTCCCCTAATAAAAGTCAGAATCACCCCCCTTTTCCCATGTTATAACAATAAATAAATAAACATGTTTGCTATCGCTGCATGCGTAATCGCCCGAACTATTAATTAATCACATTCCTGATCTCGTACGGTAAACGGCGTAAGCGCAAAAAAATTCCAAAGTGCAAAATTGAGCATTTTTGGTCGAATCAAATCCAGAAAAACTGTAATAGAAAGCGATCAAAAAGTCGTATATGCGCAATCAAGGTACCGATAGAAAGAACACATCATGGCGCAAAAAACACAGCCCCATAGACCAAAGGATAAAAGCGCTATAAGTATAGGAATAGAGGGATTTTAAGGAACATATATTTGTTAACAATGGTTTGTATTTTCTATAGGCCATCAGATACAATAAAAGTTATACATGTTACATATCGTTGTAATCGTAACGACTTGAGGAACATATATAACAAGTCAGTTTTACCCCAGGGCGAATGGCGTAAAAACAAATATCCCCCAGATAAACAAAATGCGTTTTTTTTCCAATTTCACCACACATTTATTTTTTTTCTGGTTTTGCAGTTTACTTTATGAAAAAATTCAGCCTCTCATTGCAAAGTAAAATTAGTGGCGGAAAAAATAAGGGCTCATGTGGGTTTCTAGGTGAAAAATTGCAAGTGCTATGGCCTTTTAAGCACAAGGAGGAAAAAACAAAAATGCAAAAAACAAAATTGGCCCGGTCCTTAAAGCGTAACCGTCATTTCAGGGTCATTTTTTTGAAAACATTAAATATCAACAGTTCAAGCGATTTTAAGAAACTCTGTAATAGGTTTTATGTACTGAAAGAGTTAATTTGTGGACTAAAAAAGCAATCTCCCAGCCCCCACCCTCACTGCAAAAGAAGCAGGATTTCTCTGTCCATTAGGTGTCTATGGAGAGGGGAGGGGCTGTTAGGAGTGACTGAGCAGGGAGGATTTCTGCACAGCACAACACTCTCTAATCTTCTCTCAGTAAGTTCATAGATAAGCACTGACCTTTCTGAAACCTGAATCCTGCGTTTTAGGTGCCCAGAGTCTACAAACAGCTGACCTTCATGTCACCTCGTCCTGCTCCCTCATCTCCCTCAGCCCCTCCCCCCTTCATAGGCTTACAATGGAGAGAGCAGAACCCGTCTTCACTGGCTTCTCTGTAATGAAGACGGATTTGCCTGATAATGCACAGATAAGAAGTCAGGGGGGGAGGCTGGGAGATTGCTTCTTGAGTACAGAAGGAGGCTTTTTTGGCTGATAAAACCTATTACAGAGTTTCTTAAAATCGCTTATACTACGGATTTCTGCAATAAAAAAAAACATGACAGTTACGCTTTAAGGGCAGGGCCGATTCTGGGGTCTCTCACGCCGTAAATGAATCACCCGCGCCTGCACAACCCCCCCCTCCCCGGCCGACCCTGCAGCCACTCACCTGTCCTGCAGCAGCCGTCCGGTCCCGCCGCCAACGCTCACCGCTGTCCCGCGCCGTCAGTCAGCAGCTGTCATCGCCGCCAACGCTCACCGCTGTCTTCCCGGCCCTGCAGCCGCTCACCTGTCCTGCCGCCGATGGGTTGTCCTGCCTCCAACGCTCACCGCTGTTCCCTTCTGTGCTCCTGCGCCGTCAGCCAGCAGCTGTCATCGCCCTTCAGTGAGTCGTGAGTGCCCGGGGTCAGCAGGGGCCGTGATGCCCCCACTGACCCCGGGCACTCATGACTCGCTGGAGGGCGATGACAGCTGCTGGCTGACGGCGCGGGACAGCGGTGAGCGTTGGCGACGGGACAGCTGCGGCAGGACAGGTGAGCGGCTGCAGGGCCGGGAAGACAGCGGTGAGCGTTGGCGACGGGACAGCTGCGGCAGGACAGGTGAGCGGCTGCAGGGCTGCTGTCTGCCGCCCCCTGCAGGGGCGCAGAATCTGCCGCCTGAGGCGGAATACTCATTCCGCCTCATGGCAGAAACGGCCCTGCTTAAGGGGTTAATAAATCTCCCCCTATATGCTTATTGGATCCCGTGCCTATGCTGCGTCGCATCACCAGACTCCTGTACCCGGCCTCATGTTGTTTTCTCACAGCTTCAGGGTGACTGACGGGCTGAATGGGGCATCGGTCACGCGGGTTGTGATGTAACAGGATGGGGGGTAGTTGAAGAATCCAGGTGGGAGCTCAGAAGCGG
Source organism: Dendropsophus ebraccatus (assembly GCF_027789765.1). Classification (NCBI taxonomy): domain Eukaryota; kingdom Metazoa; phylum Chordata; class Amphibia; order Anura; family Hylidae; genus Dendropsophus; species Dendropsophus ebraccatus. The sequence continues at coordinate 16,588,934 of NC_091459.1, read as the reverse complement.
TATGTGGGGCTGCGCGGGCACAGGGAACAACAGATATACATTCTTTATTATGTTCCCCGCACCCCCTGACCAAGTTTTCATGCAGGTTCATAATAATTAGATCCCACACCTTCAGCTCTGTGTTCAGCACCATGGACAGCATGTCAAATGTGCATTAGGGGTAGCTTCACAAGTACCAGATTTGCAGCGGATTTCACCCTGCGAGTTTGCAGCGAAATCCGCTGCGAAATATTGTAGTGTGAAGTTCAATGTTGTTACTTACCCGCAGAGGAATTTTCATTTCGCTCCGAGTATGTAACCCGGCGCCTGTCATGATAATTGGCCGGATCGGGCCAATATGGCCAATCATCGTTCCATTTAATAGGAGCCTAACAGTGCATCTCAGACAATTCTGGTCTTCTTTGATATGCTAAATGACCACCTTCCCACTGGAAAAACTTTCCCTAGATCCAATATGGCAGCTTTCAAGATAGTGGCCACCTCTCACCCATTACTTGCTGGGATATTGAGCTATGTCATTTCCCCTTTCAGTTCTTAAATAAAAGGGTATCCTGTGAGTGGTGTCACCTTTCTGTGTAATTCTGTACCTATCACTTTACAACAGACTTCACTTATCACCACAAACAGAGATGGACATCTCACATACTGCTTGTGTGTAAAAAAAAAATGTTTTAAAACAACTGGTGCCAGAAAGTGCCAGGGATTTGTAATTTACTTAATATTCCAGTACTCATCAGTTGCTGTCTGTCCAGCAGGAAGTGGTACTCTTTCTAGTCAAGAGAGCAGGAGAGGTTTTCTATAAGGATTTACTACTGCTCTGGACAGTTCCTGTCCTGGACAGAGGTGTCATCAGAGAGCACTGTGTCAGACTAGAATACACCACTCCCTGCAGGACATACAGTAGCTGATAAGTACTGGAAGACAATATTTTTTTAATAGAAGTAAATTACAAATCTATGGTACTTGCTGGGAACAGTTGATTTGAAAGAAAAAAAATTGTGAGCTACCCCTTTAACCTAAAGAACATGTTGTTAACAATGAAAGAGTGGTCATAACAGGAAAAGTAGGCAAATTGCTGAATGAATGTATTTTCCAAAATATTTAAAGTGTCACTGTCATTTAATTATTATTATTATTTTTATTTTTATTTTTTTTGCAGAAATCAATAGTACAGGCGATTTTAAGAAACTATATAATTGGGTTTATTAGTTGAAAAATGCATTTTTATCATGAGAAAGCAGTTTGAAGCTCTCCCTCCTGTCTTCATGGTTCTCTTATGGAGAGGGAAGGGGTTGAGGAAGATGACATCAGGAAATCAAAGAGTTAATTTACAGCTACATCACCGGGCTATCTCCTCTGAAGTCAGCACTGACCTCTCTGACCTCTGAATACGGCTTTCACACAAGTCCTGCTGTGTAATTCTTTTTTCTCTGCTCTCTGCTGGCGACAAATCTCCATCCTCCCCCCTCCCCTCTCCATAGGTTACACAGGGCTCGGCTGATGTAAGAGTCGAGATTTCCTGATAATGAGCAGTGGATGAGAGAGAGGAAGTGGGGGAGGGGGCTGGGGAAAGTCTTTTTGAATGCAGATAATGGCATGTTTGCCTAATAAACCCAATTACAAAGTTTCTTAAAATCGCCTGTACTATTGATTTCTGCAAAAAAAAAAAATAATAATAATAAAATATATATATATATATATACACACGACAGTGACACTTTAACTTGACGAGTCCTACTAGTATAACTATAGTAGTTTAGGTGGGAATACTACTTTAACACTATTTAAGAATAAGAGAGTTTTAGTAAATCTATGCCAGAGTTTACCTGAGGAAATGTATGGAACAGTGCGCAATGTGTAACAGGAGGAAAATCAGCTTCATAAAACCTTTTTCCCAAAATTGTATTCCAAAAATTGATTACACACAGGCCTTGGCAATATGGAGAAACGCATAATAACTTTTAGCCGTGGTAGAAGATGACTAGATCAGCTAACAGCTAGTGGATGTATCCATAGCTGTATTATAATATGCTATTTCTCTTTATTGCCAAGACATGTTTTTGATCAATATTTGGAATGAGGTTTTGGAAATGTTTATTTTGCCAATTTCCCTCCTGTTATATGTTACATACTCTTAAAGAGACTCTGTCAGTAGGTTTATGGTGTCCTATCTCAGGGTAGCATAAACTAGTGACAGAGAAGCTGAACAAAATGATGTATCACTTACATTGTTCTGTGCAGCCGATTCAGTAATATCCTTCTGAATAATATAGACAATAAGTAGTCCTCTCCATTATGTGCATGAGCCCAGTAGTCCTGGATATTCATGAGAAGCAGAAAACTCACCAGCTGCTGATTGGCAGTTATGTATCCATGCTGTGTATAGGCAGCCAACTGCCAATCAGCAGCTGGAGGGCGGGGGGAGGGGTGTGGCAAGAATCCTATTTTCCTGCATATTAGGAGAACGGCTAAAGAGAATGATGTAAGTAATACACCGATCTGTTCAGCATTTCTGTCACTGGTTTATGCTGCAATAATTTAAGGTGGAATAAACCTAGCAACAGATGTTTAAAGAGAATGTTTAGCCTAGATTTTCTTTTGCCGATTAGACACACATACTAAAACATGTTCTTTTTTTCCCAATCCGTTTCTATTTTCTTGACTCACTGTTGCCGTCTTCATCTTTTCTTTATTGTTTAAGATGTTTCATTGTGCTGGTAGGATATTGTTGGCATTGCTGCATTCACACACCAAAAAAAAAAAAAAAAAAAGTTGCAGGTGGCTCTTGATTGGGAGACAGCAGTAGCAGGTGGAGACAAGCTACCCCTATAAATCTAGAGAGGGAGACTGCACGCGCACTCTGGTGGCCAGAGGTATCATTGCAGCCGAAGACGGAAGAAGACAAACAGCTCCATGAAGAGCATGGAGTACAGCAGTGGAGTAGAGCAGACAGGACAGCGGGTGCCTTTTAAGCACGAGGAGGAAAAAAATGAAAATTGGCTCGGTCTTTAAAGGGTTAAATATGGGCAACGCAGGCAATAAATAGTATGGGTAGTATGAGAGTATAGTAACAGTACATAGAAAGATTATCACAATTAGGGTTGTTTAGTTTAGAGAACAGACAGCTTGGGGGTGACCTAGTAACTATGTATAACTATATCAGGGGGCAGTACAAAGATCTCCTCCATGATCTATTTATATCCAAGGCTGTAATAATAACAAGAAGTAATACTCTGGGAAAAAAAGTTTCTATGCCAACGCGGATAGGGATCCTTTACTGTAAAAACAGGGAAACTATGGAACGCTCTGCCAGAGGAAGTTGTCATGGTGAACTTACTTTTTTTTGTAGGGGAATAGGAACTGGTTGGATATATGTTCTTTTTATATAACTATAAATGCTGTCAGCATTTCAAGCACAAAGCCTGCCTCCATAATCATATAAAAATTAAAGAAAATAAGTAAAAAAAAAATCACCAATTACAAAATAAAAATAAATTTAGAAAAAAGAATATTTATCACTATCTGCCTTTATTTAAAGAGCAGGCTGGCGATTTTTGAAATTTGACAGCTGCCGTTGAGCAGCGGGACCAGCCCCGGGACCCCAAAGCGGGACCAGCCCCGGGACCCCAAGCAGGCTCCGGGATCTCTGGTGCTGACACGTCACGATCCGGCTAATGGACTGGTCACTCTGCCATTCAGTGAATGGGGTTGAAACCCGGCTCCAGTCCATGAGCCGGGTTAGGCCTTGTGATGACGTCACGACTATGGGGAAAATGCCTTCTGGCGGGTGTATGAGGTCAGTCCCGCCACTCACCACTGGCACGAGGAGAGGTAAGTCTGTACTTTTAATCACATTTCCCCAGCCTTCTGATGGCTGCTGTATTTTAGAAATAACCGGACTTCCTTTATTGAGATGAGCGAATAGTGAAACTCCTTTAGAGGACGTAGACTGCGCAAATCAGTAGTAGCAAGATAACAGGTATTATCCCGCAATCACAGTATACAGCCATATACTGTACACTATCAGTAAATGCCTGAACACACTGCCTGTCTCACAACAGCTTCTAAATATAAGGTTTTTATACTTTTAGCCTCAATAAGGGCTTTTGGGGGTCTCTCCCTACCTAACTTCACCTAAAAGCTCTCTCCCTGGTATATATCTTGTCCCTCTCTAGCTCCAACCAGTAAGTGACACAAATCTGAAATCCCCTATTTTTATATTCAGGAGGTGGCATAGTTTAGTCAGCCAATCACAGTTAGAGGGTTTTTTTTAAGTCCTGCCTATTCCTAGTGCCTGACCCCCCCCCCCCCCCACACACACACATGTTTATTAGCTGGAAAAAAGCTCCGGGGGGTGGAAGTTTGAATCAGATTTTGGCTATGTTCACACAACGTCAAAAATATTAAAAAGGCGGCCGATTTTCATATTTAAAATAACATCCGTTTTTGTCGAGATTTAACTGACTGCAATGCCATTGCATTGGAGTCAATGGGAAGACAGACGTCCAATGCACACAATGCATTTAAAAAACTGACGTTTTTGCCGCGGACGTCAAAATAATTAACATGAACATTTTCAGGCGTCTTTTGTTAACAGCGAACGTTTTTTATTTGTAGTTCACACACAGTTTTCCTTTTGTCACCATTCTGTCTCCGTTTTTGCTATTAAATTCAATGGACTTTTCAATTAAGCCCCATCCAACGGCCAATTAGTAACCAAACTAGAATAATGTGCAAACACCTGTCAGTGCACTAAGGGGAGGTCAGGCAGCTAAATAACGTCCGTTATTTTAGACTCAAAATGACGGGCGTCATTTTAAACGGAGATGAAAAAACGTTGTGTGAACATAGCCTTTTACTATAGCGTGAATACTGTGCTGTTCAATGGAATAGCTATTTATGCATGAATAAAACCATTGCCATCTTTGGCAGATCTGTAAATGGAGCTGTAACTGACAATGAGCAGCAATCAAATTGGTAAGGGTAGATGGTGAGGCTTTCACCTAATTTATTATAAGCCCACACATTTATTAATAAATGTGATGTGTGTGAAATTGTCTGAATGTTGGACTTATTGCACCTGCTATGAGCAGCTGTACATTTGTGCCACTAGACTGCACCTCTTTTAAGAGACTCTGCCAGTAGGTTTCTGCTGTCCTATACTAAGAGCATTGTAAAATGGTAACAGAAAAGCTGAACAGAATGATATATCACTTACATTGTTCTGTGCAGCTGATTTGGAGATATCGTCCTCAATAACATGGACAATAAGTAGTCCTCTCCATTATGTGCATGAGCCCAGTGGTCCTGGATATTCATGAGAAGCAGAAAACTCTGCCCAGCAGCTGCTGATTAGCAGTTATCTATCCATGCTGTGTATAGGCAGTTAACTGTCAATCAGCAGCTGGAGGGCGGGAGGAGGGGTATGTAAAAAATTCTATTCTCCTGCATATAAGGAGAACAGCTGAAAAGAATTATGTATGTACATTGATCTAGTCAGCATTTATATCACTAGTTTATGCTGCCCTCATTTAGGCCATGTTCACACGTCGTATGAGACCGGCCATTCCGTGACCCGACCGGGTCACGGAACGGCCGGTCTCTGCCCGGATCATTCCGCCCGGTACTTAAAGAGAACCAATCATGGCCGAAATTTTAACATTTTTTTTTTGCTAATAAGCTGTAAATTCATATTTTATTAATATTTGTAATTGGAATTATTTCATTTTACTCCCGTGATTTTACAATATACACATTCTCTTTTCCTGTCTCGCGCCGGCTCTTTTTAAAAGAGCCGGCGCGAGACAGGAAGCTCCCGGCATGCCGAGCGGCGGGAAGGGCTCCCATGAGCCTTTGCCGCCGCTCTGTAAATACACAGTGATCCCGCGCTATACAGCGCGAGATCACTGTGTATGTCTACTCTAACTGGGCCTATTAGTATGTCCCTGAAGATACAGACTGCCTGTGCAGTCTGCATCTTATGCGTTTACCTAATCGTGTATAGCGGAGCAGTAAGGGCGGGGGCGGCCATCTTGATGACGTCACTGGTGCGTTCCAGCGCTGGAACGCAAGGGACGTAATCAAGATGGCGTCCGGCTTAGCTCACCGCTACAGAGGACCGGGTAAAGTATAAGATACAGACTGCACAGGCAGTCTGTATCTTCAGAAATAAACTACATGAAGATACAGACTGCCTTTGCAGTCTGTATCTTATACTTTACCCAGTCCTCTGTAGCGGTGCAGTAAAGCCGGGCGCCATCTTGATTACGTCCCTTGCGTTCCAGCGCTGGAACGCATCACTGTGACGTCATCAAGATGGCCGCCCCCGTTCTTACTGCTCCGCTTTACAGGATTAGGTAAAAGCATAAGATACAGACTGCACAGGCAGTCTGTATCTTCAGGAATAGACTTAGGGACAGATAATCTTTTATTATAGGGACAGTTAATTTTAGGTGATTGGTCCTCTTTAAGTACAGGCCGGGTGATCTTTCCGGCCGCAGTGTTCTGATGCGGGCGCATCAGCGCACGCCCGCATCAGAACCTCCCACAACACACAATGAAGCAAGCGTCCAGAGCTGCTTGCTTCATTGTGTGAACTGACAGGGTTTCCTACGGCCGTAATTCATTGAATTGCGGCCGCAGAAAACTGACATGTCAATTCTTTGCGGCGCCGCACGGGATCCCGACCGGAGCGTATACGATGTGTATACGCTCCGGCCGGGATCCCATAGAACAAGAGGCAATGTTCCACACTGCATAAAATATGTCCGTTGCTGCTGATGGCAACAACGGCCGTACTTTTACGTAGTGTGAACATAGCCTTAAGGTGGAATAAACCTAGTGACAGATTCCCTTTAACCTTTGTCTTTCATAAATAGTCATACATCTTATTGATTGCTTTTCTCACTTTTTTTTGAGAAGATAAATGTCATAAACACTTTTTTAAACACAATTTTAATACCACCAAATCACATGTAAACTGAGTAATAAATGTGGACCAATGAGTGCGCTTAATATTTCATCAAAACTCTTTCCATAACATAAAGATATTCATTTTAGCTAAACTCAAATATGACTTTTCTTTATCTTAAAGAAAAGGGGAAGTCTGAAAATTATTTATTGTATAAATAATGTTTTTATATTAAACATATATTTTAAGGATTATTGGTGAAAATGTTCTCTAATTTCCCATTTTCTATCTATATTATGTAAAATAATCTTGAGCTCTAACAGTTTTCATTCTCACCACTGGGGCTAAAACTAAGCTGAGACTTCCTGTTGTGTCTGTGGTAATAAAAGGAGGCTGCTGTAAAGTGATCTGTACAGCATTGCAGCGTCATGTGACCCCAGTAGATAGAGGAGACAATAGCAGCTTCCTTGACGAATGGCCTCTTCACAGGTCACAGAGCGTGCTCAGTAAATGCTGTTAAAAACAGACCAGGCAAGAACAATTTACAAAAAGTGAAAGATGAAACAATGTATAAAAGGAGAAATAAAAAATTTACAGTCGGAAAATAGAAACAGATTAGACTAAAAGAAAATTTTTTGTATCTGATTCTAATAAGTAAAAGAAAACTTTATGTGAGATATTCCCTTTAAACTCATAGTCCATTAACAAATCAAAATAGTAAGGTATAATTATTGGTTTATTATATTATATTTATTGGTCAATACATGAAAATTACTCTTTAACTTTAAAGCGACTCTATACCCACAATCTGACCCCCTCAAACCGCTTGCACCTTCGGATAGCTGCTTTTAATCCAAGATCTGTCCTGCGGTTTGTTCGGCAGGTGATGCAGTTATTGTCCTAAAAAACAACTTTTTAAACTGGCAGCCCTGTGCCCAACAGCCGGGGCTTAGAATGCATATGCATTAGGCTGGTACATCCTCTCTGTCCCTCCTCCCCACCCTCCTCATCATTAGGAATGCTCCAGGCAGATTATCTCTTATTCCTCACCTGTGTCAGCACGGCACATGGGCTGGATCGTTAGGGCACCTGTGCAATGTTCAGACAGGAGAAAATGTTCCAGTGGCATTCCTAATGATGAAGAGGGTGGGGAGGAGGGACGGAGGGGTGGTGCATAGTTAGGGCACAGCTATTCTAAGCCCTGGCCGTTGTGCACAGGGCTGCAAGTTTAAAAGTTGTTTAGGACAATAACCACATCACCTGCCGAACGGACCCCAGGACAGATCTTGGATTAAAAGCAGCTATCTGATGGTACAAGTGGTTTGGGGGGGTCAGATTGTGGGTACAGAGTCGCTAGAGACGTAGATGACCATTCTTTATTGGGATCCAGTGGTACATTAATGCTTTATCACTTAGTAAATGTTTGCCATTTTCTTATTTATTGCTATTCTTTCAGTTCAAGGCGATGAGCTGCAATGTTCTGGTTCTGAAGGTGGGCCATCATATGAATCCTTGCAGAGTGTATTCAATAAGAAGTCCTTTCGTCCAACCCTGAATTATAGCCGCCCAACTAGTGTGAACATCTCCTTCACAATCTATGCAGTGCTTGGAGTGGTAAGAATTCTTGTATGTAATATAGAACTTCCTAGATGACAAGAGAGAATGGAGAGAGGCACAACCACTGTGTCATATTTGTTACAGTAAGCCATAACTCTTTGAATAATTGTAAGATATGTTCTAAGCTGATTCCTAAGTGTTTCCTAAGTGGAAGCTAATGAAGCAAATGCAATGTTTCCACCACAATGGGGTCTTTGTCGAGTTTGATAACTGTCTCCCATTCGGCTGTAATATTTATAGATGTTATACACATTACATCTACTAGTCTAAATAACTAATGTTATATGAAGGTATAAACCTGCTCATCTTCTTATTCAAATCTTTATTGAAATACTTTACAGAAAGGAAAGCGTGCATAAAACACAGTGTGACATGACACAGATAATGTAGCGGATAACAGCGTACATCGGAAATATCAGGCAAATATAACAAGTCCAATCAGAAACGCCGGCTCAGTAAAAGCAGCTCACAAGTACCATCGCACCTTGAGGCTTTTGCAGCAAGACCCAACTAAGGGTAAATAACACATAAGTATATCAGAATGAAAAAAAAAAAGAAAACAAAAAAAAATGAAAGAAGTCAGCACAGTCCCATAAAACACAAAACACAAAGACATTTTAGGCTACTGTTTTGTACAGGACAAGAACGGTATGTTGGAATATCCATAAGCCATCCAAACAGGCCATATACCGGTAGTACATGTAGATTTATTATTACATCCTGCCCTGAATTGCCACATTCTCTGCAGGTATAAAATTTCGGCAAACCACTCCGTTACCAAAGGCTTAGCTGCTAATGAGAGAAACCGTGTTAGGGACCTATTACATAAAGCGATAATCACTCTGTGTACAGTAAGTGTGCATGCACACTAAGGAATCCGGGCAGATCACCCGCCATGGATTCCGCAGCTCACTCCCACTCTTGCGTATCTCCACCAGAGCCATAGACTGCATTCTATGCACAGGCAGATTCCTCCCTCCACCTGAAGAATGAACCGGTTCATTCTTTTCGGTGGACGGCGGAATCTGCTTGTGCATAGAATGGAGTCTATGGCTCTGGCGGAGATGTGCTTGGCCGCAAGCTACAGAATCCGCAGTGGTTGATCCGTCCGGATTCCTCAGTCTGCGCATACCCTCATAGAGATAATGATCAGCCAATAAAACGATCATCGGCTGATCATTTTCTTCAGGTGTCACGCACGCATTAATACGGGTAATAGCAACGCACGGCCGATGGCTGATGATTGTGGTATAAAGTAATAAAGTATAAGCCTACCTTACCACGTCCTCGGTGTCCTTGGAGGCCTTCCTGTGAGACAGGCCACGGCCATTGATTGGCTGAGTGGCTGTCGGCCTGTCAGTGTGGAACAGAAGGCAGAGCTGCAGACAACGAGGAAGGCCTCCGAGGACACTTGGGAATTTGGTAAGGTGATATAATACTTTAATATTTTACACTTAGGGTACAAACCCACTTGACGTATTTGCTGCGTGAATCAGTCTTAAAAATAAGCAGGCAAAACGCAGGTTGGCTTTATACCATTGTTCTGCGTTAAAATACGCAATTGCGTATTTTTGAAGCGTGAAGCTTGTTGTTAGCAAAGCATCAGTTGTTAACAACCTGTGCGAAAAACGCATGTAGCTTCACGCTTCAAAAATACGCAATTGCGTATTTTAACAACTGATGCTTTGCTAACAACAAGCTTCACGCTTCAAAAATACGCAATTGCGTATTTTAACACAGAACAATCGTATAAAGCCAACCTGCGTTTTGCCTGCTTATTTTTAAGACTGATTCACGCAGCAAATACGTCAAGTGGGTTTGTACCCTTAAAGAGAACCAATCACCTTAATGTAACTGTCCCTATTATGAAAGTATATCTCTCCCTAAGTCTATTCATGAAGATACAGACTGCATTTGCAGTCTGTATATTTATACTTTACCTGATCCTCTGTTCCCTGGCTGTTCCGGTGGGCGGCGCCATCTTGATGACGTCACTTGCGTTCCAGCGGTGCGTTCCAGCGTGACGTCATCAAGATGGCGCCGCCGCCGCCGGAACAGCCAGGGAACAGAGGATCGGGTAAAGTTTAAAGATACAGACTGCAAAGGCAGTCTGTATCTTCATAGATAGACTTCATACTGATACAGACTGCATTTGCGTTTTTTTTTAACTTTCTTCCATGATTGGTTCTCTTTAAGGCAAGGGCTGCACGGACATCGCTAAAGATGTCTGTGCTGCCCGATAGTAGGCCTGTCTAATTTCTCAGTAAACAAGCGCCAATCTAGCAGATTATGATCAGGCAGTGTAATAGGACCCATTATACTCTTTTTATATTTTTTTTAGTGTTCCAGGTATAATGGACAGTAACAATGTTAATGGGTTCTTGGCCAATTTTGCTTCAATAATCAACTCTATTACTGTTGTCCAGAAACCTTGCAACTTGGAGTATTCCCACCAAATGTGTCCCATTGTACCGCTATGTAGCCCAAACCTCCAACACAGTTCAGAGACTGTGGGATAAAAAGAACGTAATAAAGTCGGGACAGTACATATCGCTCAAAGCAGAAAAGAGTGGCTCAAAGAAGGTTATTACAATGGGGGAGATTTATTAAACATGGTGTAAAGTGAAACTGGCTCAGTTGCCCCTAGCAACCAATCAGATTCCACCTTTCATTTTCCAAAGAGTCTGTGAGGAATGAAGGGTGGAATCTGATTGGTTGCTAGGGGCAACTGGGCCTGTTTCACTTTACACCATGTTTAATAAATCTCCCCCAATGTGTCCACGGATTTTCTGGGAGCTTGGTAGGAAATTGTTGGCCAGGAGCCTTTGAGGCCTCTCCTGAATATTAGTCTAGATCCAATATTAGAAACAATTACCAAATTAAAAGATACAGACTTTACAAAATAAGTCACAGCAGCTGACATATAGATCCAGCATGGTGCTGCATTAGCTATACATTCATTCCCTTAGGCTGGGTTCACACTGCGTTTTTGCAATCTGTTTTTTTTCATCCGTTTTTTGAAAAAAAAGGATGCATTTGTGTGCATCTGTTTTGATCCGTTTTTTTCATTGACTTCCATTGTAAAAAAAAAACGGATCAAAGCGGATCCGTGTTTTTTTTACGGACACAAAAACGTAGCTGACTCTACTTTTGTTTCCGTTAAAAAAAAGGGATCCGTTTTGATCCTTTTTTTTTTACAATGGAAGTCAATGGAAAAACGGATCAAAACGGATGCACACAAAAGCATCCGTTTTTTTTTAGTTTTTCATCCGTTTTTTTTTTTGCAAAAACGGATGAAAAAAACAGATTGCAAAAACGCAGTGTGAACCTAGCCTTACATGCCAGCACTGCAGCTGCCGGGCTTAGAGAATGCACAGAAACTGCAATGTCTGCTTCTTATAATGTACTCCAACCCGCAGCACTGCACATCAGTCTCTAATGATGCAGCCAGAGAACAGTAACAGAGAAATCACCATAGAAATCTGTACATGATGTTGTAGGTTAGCTCCTATAGTCTTGTGATGATATAGTGAGGGTGCTTTTACATTTAAAGATATGTCAAACGCGGGTGGCCACAAACAAGCGCCAATGAGCTTCATCAGCGTTCGTTTGCAGTGCCTTCACACAGCATGAGGAATCAGATGGCCGGGCTGTACAAACAATCCGTGTAAACTGACAGCACGGAAATGCATTTATCAGTGCGGTCAGAACTGCATACTTAAAGGGATATTCCAGTTAAGAAAGATTGAAAGATTGAACCCTGTTCAATCCCCACATTTAATCTAAGGTTGTGTGTAATAGGTTTTAATTATATGAATTGGGCCGTTTACCTGCAGCACATCCTGACTTACACCCTAAAGCTGCTGAAAATCCTCACTTCCTGGTCCACTCTGTCTCATCTCCTCTGTTCTCCCCCTCCCTTCTGAGACAGAGGTCACATGATCTCTGTCTTTTCTGTTGCCAGGCAAGCTGTAACAACTCATCTGTAACCCCGCCCACCACTGCCATTACACCTGTCTATCGATGTTGAAACAACTTTTCTGAGTAGTATGGGGGAAAAGAGACAGAAGGATAAATACTGTGTTTACTGTGCAGAGTAGAAGCAGATTGAGCCAGTGGTGGGCAGATACTACAAGATGGGCAGGTACCTTGCAGTTGGCTCTGAGGTGCAATGCATGTTTGGAGATGTATGCAGTGACCCAGAGGTAGCCAGGTGGTTTTAGCTAGGTCTGGTCATGGTACCACTGCAGCACTTGCCATGGGGTCTGAGTGATGTATACCCTCTCATGGTCCCAGACACACGCCTGTTAAACACAAAGAGGAGCACTTATTAAGACTGGGGTACTTGTACGCCAGTCTTATATTAGGGCCCACACCCTTTTTCCTAAGAAGATGTGCGGTCAATAATGCAAAATTTTTATACGTTCTCTAAATATGTGCTTTCCCACTACTTGGCTGATTGCTGTCATTTTTACATGAACCAATTATCGGAAACATTTGTTGTCCATGATGGAGCCGCATCACAGAGGGCAGGGGATATGGCCACACTGGGGGGGGGGGGGGGGGGGGCCTGCCGGGCCGGTACTTAGGAAAAGACCAGCGCCGGAAAAAGGAATTTCTCAAAATGCATTGAAGAGTCTTCTGACCTTCATAGAGATCCCTAGAATCCGTAGGCAAAGAGGAAGTGTGCCTTAGGTGCGCACGCGAAACGATCGTAGCCTGTTGATCCGCATCCTAGGGTTTCCTACGGCCGCAATTCATTGACTTGCAGCCGCAGAAAACTGGCATGTCAGTTATTTGCGGTGCTGCACGGATCCCGGCCGGAGCGTATACGATGTGTATAAGCTCCGATTAGGATCCCATTGAAAATAAGGCATTGTTCCACCCCGCGAAAAGTACATCCGTTTATGTAGTGTAAACATAGTGTCAGGAACTTACCTTGCCTGGATCCAGTGATGTCTCCTTCCAGCTCGGCTCCGGCGGTCAGCTCGGGAGCGCGCCGTCGCTCCGCCCGCTGGAGCCGAGTGACGTCACTGAGTCCCGACGGCGTCCCTAGCAACCGGGGACGCCGTGGGCTCACGTGACCGTTAGCCGGCCGGCCGGCACACAGCTGCTGGGGTTGCACTCAGGCTGAGTGACAGGTCGCCTGGCCGCTCAGCCTGCAGTGCACCAGCTGCAGTAAGGCTGGACTCAGGAGGCCGGACCAATCAGCCTTTGGTCCGGGCTCCTGGTCCAGTATATAAGTCAATCACTGCCAGTGGTAAATCGCTGGCTATTAGGTTAACTCCTGGTCCCAGCTCTCCCCAGTCTATTCCTGCGTTCCCCGTCCTATTCCCTTCTGCCTGTTTTCTTGTGTTCGTGACCCTCCGCCTGACCTGTGACTATTCTTTGCCTGCCGATTCTGTACTGCGTTGCCCGTGTAGTTTGACCTGGCTTTGTTCACTACTCTCTATTGTGTTTTGTCCGTCTGTCGTGTTTTGTGTCCCACGTACTCAGTGCAGGGAACGTCTTCGTGGTTGTCCGCGACCGCCTAGGGTCGACTGAGGCAATTAGGCAGGGACAGTGGGTGGATTCAGTTTAGGGCCCACTGTCTGGTCGTGTTTGTCTTCGCTGACAGAATAGCCAGCCATTATACTGCCAATTGCCCCATGGACAACAGGACCGCCATGTCCAATATCGTGGACCAAATGCAGCGACTTAACACCATGGTCCAGGAACTTGCTGTAAGAGTCCAGGATCAGGAGACGGCATCCCGACAGCTTACTGTAACCTCCCCATTACCTCCCGAACCACCCGTCCAGCTCCCCGACAAGTTCTCGGGGGACCGTAGTAAATTCCGTACTTTTCGGGAGGGGTGCAAGTTGTTTTTTAGGTTACGCCCACGCTCCTCAGGAGATGAGACCCAGAGAGTGGGCATTATCATGTCCCTTCTCCAAGGACCACCACAGGAATGGGCCTTTTCTCTACCACCTGACACTCCTAACCTAAGGACCACCGACCACCAGTTCTTTTTATCGCTGGGATTACTGTATGATGACCCGGACAGTGCAGCCAATGCCGAACGTCAGCTGACTGGGTTGAGACAGGGCCGTCGTCCAGTGGAAGAGTACTGCTCTGAGTTCAGGCAGTGGAGCTGTCTCTCCACATGGAACGACTCAGCCCTCCGATTTCAGTTTCTCGGGGGGGGGGGGGGGTTTGCGACCGACTGAAGGACATGTCGGTAGCATACCCCACTCCCGACTCGCTCGAAGAGAGCATGACACTAGCGATCCGGGTTGACCGTAGGTTAAGGGATCGACAAAAGGAGAAGGGTACTCCTGACCATTCCAGAACCCCTATCTCTCCAATCCCGTCCTCCAAACCTCCCTTTCCTGTCTCACCCACTTTCGAGGAGCCAATGCAGGTAGACTCCGCAGATGCCAAGGCCCGACGAGCCCATCGCCTGCAGAATAAGCTGTGTTTCTACTGTGGGAAGACAGGACACCAGGTTCGGCAGTGTCCCAACAAGCCGGGGTCTCCGACGGAAAACTTCAACGCCTGAGAGACTATCGAGGGGGTCTCTCAGGCGCACAGGTATCCTTCAAAAATAAGCTGTTGTTGCCCATTTCTTTGGTGTTGGGAAATAAGAGTATTAACGGGTATGCCCAGATCGATTCTGGATCCTCAGCAAATTTCATTAACCCCATGTTTTTTTCAGGCTTAGAGGTATGTCCCTTGCTGCTCCAGTTAATGTCACTGGAGCAGACTCTGCTCCCTTTGCCCAGGGTGATGTACGGTATAGGACCCCCTCCATGGAGGTTAAAGTAGGGTCCGTCCATGTTGAAAATCTTGATTTTTTATTATGCATAATCTATCGTCTGATGTTATCCTGGGGTTACCCTGGCTGGATGCTCATAACCCAGTCTTCGATTGGTCCAACAGGGAACTTGTGCGGTGGGGGCCTGGGTGTGCTTCCCATTGTATCGCTGTTTCCCTTGCAGAATGCTCCCTGGCGGAGGGAGAGATTCCCGAATTCTTGTTGGATTATTCTGATGTGTTCGACGAAAAAGCGGTGGACGGGTTGCCACCCCATAGGCCGTATGATTGCGCCATTGATTTAGTTCCCGGTGCCAGATATCCCCGAGGTCGAATATTTAATTTGTCCTGCCCTGAGAGAGAAGCCATGCGAGAATACATTAAGGACAGTTTACGCAAGGGCCACATACGTCCATCCTCTTCTCCTATGGGTGCAGGCTTCTTTTTTGTAGGCAAGAAAGATGGGGGTCTCCGGCCCTGTATCGACTACCGGGAACTAAACAAAATTACTGTTAAAAACCAACACCCACTACCGTTAATTCCAGATTTGTTTAATCAAATTGTGGGCGCTAAATGGTTTTCCAAGGTTGACTTGCGGGGGGCTTATAATTTAATCCGAATCAGGGAAGGTGACGAGTGGAAGACCGCCTTCAATACCCCAGAGGGCCACTTCGAGTACCTCGTTATGCCCTTTGGGTTATGCAATGCCCCAGCAGTCTTCCAACACTTTGTTAATGACATCTTCCGTGAGCACCTTGGACGTTTTCTTGTTGTCTACCTTGATGACATTTTGATCTTTTCCTCAGATTGGTCTTCCCACGTAAAGCAGGTCCGCACGGTAATGGAGCTTCTGAGACAAAATAATCTTTGCGCCAAAGTGTCGAAATGCCAATTCGGTATCCAGGAGGTCTCGTTTTTGGGCTATAACATTACCCCCGATTCGTTTGGTATGGACCCCCTTAAAGTAGCTGCTATTGAAAATTGGGAACGACCTAATAACCTGAAAGCCTTACAAAGGTTTTTAGGTTTCGCTAATTATTACAGGAAATTTATTAAGGGGTTCTCAGTTATAGCTAAACCTCTCATAGATCTAACCAGAAAAGGGGCTGATCTGGTACACTGGTCCACAGAGGCAATCATGGCATTTGACACCCTTCGGCAATGTTTTTCAGAGGCTCCAGTACTGGCTCAACCCGACTTCGAGCGCCCATTTATTGTAGAGGTGGACGCGTCCGAGGTGGGTGTGGGAGCGGTTTTATCCCAGGGAACCGACACTCTTACTCATCTTCGGCCAGTTGCGTACTTCTCGAGGAAGTTTCCCCAAGCGGAGCGCAACTACGATATTGGGAATAGGGAATTACTGGCTATCAAAATGGCATTTGATGAGTGGAGGCATCATTTATCTTGATACTGCCAAACGTCTCTCTCCACGTCAGCCCCGATGGGCCCTATTTTTTACTAGATTTGACTTTGAGATCACATATCGACCTGGCTCTCGTAATATCAAAGCAGATGCCCTCTCTCGCAGCTTTGATCCCGGGAACATTCCTGAGAAACAGGTCGATACGATCTTAAAATCAGGTGTTGTGGTATCCATCCTACAACCGGATTTGGTTACACTTGTTGCTGAATCTCAGGATTTAGCCCCCCATAACACTCCTGATTCCCTCCTATTTGTGCCACTGAACCTTCGCCTCCGGGTTCTGGAAGAAATCCATAGTTCCGTTTTGGCAGGACATCCAGGAATAGCAGGCACTAAATATTTGCTCTTGCACCATTTATGGTGGCCAACGTGGGGCCGAGATGTTAAATCATTTGTTGAAGCATGTGAGGTCTGTGCTAGGTCCAAGGTTCCCCGTAGGCCACCGGAGGGATTGTTACATCCTCTGCCGATCCCTACGAGACCTTGGACACATATATCGATGGACTTTATTACCGACTCACCAGTATCTAGGAGTAAGACTGTCATTTGGGTAGTGGTGGATCGGTTTTCTAAAATGTGTCACCTTATTCCACTGCGTAAACTCCCTAGTGCTCGTTTGTTGGCCACGTTATTTATCAATCATATTCTGCGGTTACATGGTGTCCCGGAGAACATTGTTTCCGATAGAGGTGTCCAGTTTGTGGCCAGATTCTGGAGGGAGTTCTGTGGTAAGCTGGGAATCTCTTTGTCCTTCTCGTCTGCTTTCCATCCCCAGACGAATGGACAAACTGAGAGGATCAACCAGTCTTTGGAACAATTTCTGAGATGTTTCGTGGCTGATATGCAGGATAGATGGCGAGATTTCATTTCTCTAGCTGAATTTGCTATTAACAACCATGAACAACGTTCTACTAATATGTCACCTTTTTTTTGTAACTATGGTTTCAATCCCAGGTATTCGTCTGTTCACTCTGCAGAGTCTGTTAATCCCTCAGCTGAGACTATCTTTTCTAAACTGTGCACAGTTTGGGCCCAAGCTCATCAGAGCTTGGTTAAAGCCCAAGAGTCTTACCAATGATTCGCTAACAAAAGACGCATATCTGGCCATCAATATGTAGTAGGTGATAAGGTCTGGCTCTCTACTCGAAATCTTAAATTAAGGGTACAATCGGGGAAACTGGCGCCCAAATACATCGGGCCGTATACTGTAGTAGAGATCATTAACCCGGTTACTTTCAGACTTAAACACTACCTGCGTCATTGAGGGTTCATTCTGTATTTCATAAAGCGCTGCTGAAAAAATATGTGCCGCCGGTTTCCCCGTCGCCTCCTCCTGCTCCACTTATCATTCAGGGCGAGTTGGAGTATGAGGTGGAGCGAGTTCTAAACTCCCTTTGGGTCCAGGGCTCATTGCAGTATTTGGTCCACTGGAAGGGCTTCGGACCAGAGGAGCGTACATGGGTGGCACTCAAGGACCTGCACGCTCCTCAGTTGCTCCGACGTTACCATGCTCAGAACCCGTCTAGGCCTGGTCCAGTGGATAAGGGTCCTTAGGCCCCTCATAAGAGGGGGGGTAATGTCAGGAACTTACCTTGCCTGGATCCAGCGACGTCTCCTTCCAGCTCGGCTCTGGCAGTCAGCTCGGGAGCGCGCCGTCGCTCCGCCCGCCGGAGCCGAGTGACGTCACTGAGTCCCGATGGCGTCCCTAGCAACCGGGGACGCCGTGGGCTCACGTGACTGTTAGCCGGCCGGCCGGCACACAGCTGCTGGGGTTGCACTCAGGCTGAGTGACAGGTCGCCCGGCCGCTCAGCCTGCAGTGCACCAGCTGCAGTAAGGCTGGACTCAGGAGGCCGGACCAATCAGCCTTTGGTCCGGGCTCCTGGTCCAATATATAATTCAATCACTGCCAGTGGTAAATCGCTGGCTATTAGGTTAACTCCTGGTCCCAGCTCTCCCCAGTCTATTCCTGCGTTCCCCGTCCTATTCCCTTCTGCCTGTTTTCTCGTGTTCGTGACCCTCCGCCTGACCTGTGACTATTCTTTGCCTGCCGATTCTGTACTGCGTTGCCCGTGTGGTTTGACCTGGCTTTGTTCACTACTCTCTATTGTGTTTTGTCCGTCTGTCGTGTTTTGTGTCCCAAGTACTCAGTGCAGGGAACGTCTTCGTGGTTGTCCGCGACCGCCTAGGGTCGACTGAGGCAATTAGGCAGGGACAGTGGGTGGATTCAGTTTAGGGCCCACTGTCTGGTCGTGTTTGTCTTCGCTGACACATAGCCTTAAAGTGTATCTGTCGTTATAACTCAACAGTAGATGTGATATATAGTAAGTTTGCAATTTACATTCATTATTTTATTTTTTTTAGTTCGAATTGAAAACATGGACCTTCCTGTGTTCTGACTTTAGTCTAAACACAGGAAGTCCCATGTCTCCCAGGTCATCTGCACTCACAGAGAAGGCATTCATTGAGCCGTGACTCTCTGCACAGGCCAGACTTATTGTGTTTGGTCTCTTTTTTTTCAACCAGCAAAAGACTAAAGCTTCAGAGACTGGACCTGAATTTCTGGTAAGTATAGCTTCGTTTTACAGCATGATTAAAAAAAATTGTGACAGTAAATTGCAAACTTGCTTCATTTCACATCTACTGATGATTTAGATTTTGAAAGTTAGTGACACTTAAAAGAAAGTACTTAGGCCCCCTCTGTGCCTTCCATACAGCAGTTAGTTTTCTCTGTTCTCATTTCCTCCAGTAGGTAGCCTCCCTGATAGGTAGCCCCCCCCCCCCCAGTATGTAGTTTTCCCCATGTTGCACCTGCTTAGGGTAATCCACCCTGGTAGTTAGACCTTTCTCCCCAGTAGGCATCTCCTAAAAGTAATCGCCCTGGCACTTTGCTTCCCTAATATGTATGTTTACTTTTATTTTGTGAAGAATTTTTCAAAAACAGAAATATACAGGAGAACATAACGCCTTCACAAGCTAAGGCTACTGGCATTTCACTGCAAAGAATAAAACATGTAGATGACAAAGCTACATAGTCATTATATTAGGTAAGGATACATAAATGTTATACAGTATGATAGGGGAAACATGTGGTCCTATCCCTAACATCCCTACCAAAGATTTCCTACCAAGGATTTCCTGCTAACTCCTCCTCTGGACCGTTAGGAGTAGAGATGAGCGAACCTGGAGCATGCTCGAGTCCATCCGAACCCGATCGTTCAGCATTTGATTAGCGGTGGCTGCTGAAGTTAGATAAAGCCCTAAGGCTATGTGGAAATCATGGATATAGTCATTGACTATATCCATGTTTTCCAGACAACCTTAGAGCTTTATCCAACTTCAGCAGCCCCAGCTAATCAAATGCCGAACGATCGGGTTCGGATAGACTCGAGCATGCTCCAGGTTCGCTCATCTCTAGTTAGGAGCCATAAAATGAAGCACATTATATTCTTCAAAACCAAAAAAGGAGAAAAAAGAAGAAAAAACAGAACACATAAAAAAGTAAGGGAAAGAAAAAGAAAGGAAAAGGCCCAGCAAAAGTACATTCTAGGAGCCCAGATGTCCACCCCCAGTTCACTTTAGGGTATCCGCAAAGCCTGAAGTTTCCGCATGGAGAGTCCACACTGTCCATACGTTCTTAAAAGTGTCCGAGCGGCCCTGTGCCTCAGCCACCATCTCCTCCGCACATTGTATAGCATTCAATTCTACGAACCATTCCTGTAAAGTAGGTGGATCTACGGTTCTCCAATGGCGTGGTATCACTGTTATAGCAGCAGTAAGGAAATGTAGCAGCATGTCTTTCTTGAGCATAGCCAATGTACCCTGTAGTAGGGATAGAAGGGTAGTTTGGGGGGAATTAACAATGCGCTTTCCAGAGAACTCCTCGTACACTCTCAAAACTTCCTCCCAAAAAGGTTTGATGCGGGAACAGACCCACCATGTGTGCAGCAAAGTCCCCTCCTCTTGATTACACCTCCAGCACTAATCCCACACATCAGGGTACATGCAATGAAGTAAAGTCGGGCAGTGATACCATCGCGACATGATCTTAAAGTTTTTTCCTTCGAATGGGAGGCCATGGACATGTCATGGGCAAAGGTATACATCTTTGTGACCTCGTCTGTAGTGAGAGAGACATCTAAGTCCTTTTCCCACAAGGAAAAATAGGAGGCTATGCCAGGGTTATGTCAGAGTAAGGCTATGTCAGAGTAAGATCTAGTGCCGCATGTACTGGGGGAGTCTTGAGGAATGACTGTAATTGATTATGTTCTAACAGGGCAGGGCTCTCTCAGGATTAGCCTCTCACATAGTTTGCAATGTGGGAAGCTGTTTGTCAACCACAATCTGATGTAGGTGGGGAGTAGCTTTCCGATGAGCTCCCCTATTATGTAATGTAGTCGGGACCCCACTAGCACATTAAAATTTATTATAGTTAAAGTGTCACTGTCAATTATAACTTTCAAAATCTAAATCAACAGAAGATGTGATATAAAGCAAGTTTTCCATTTACATTCATCATATTTTTAGTTATCATGGAAAACACGGCACTTCCTGTATTTAAACTTTTTTTTAAAGAGTCTAAACACAGGAAGTCCCATTCATCTGCATTCACAGAGAAGGCAGTCATGTGATTGATGGACATATTAAGCCATGATACTCAGTACTAGCCGTGACTTAATGTGTTTAGTCTCTTTTTTTTCAACAATCACAAGACTAAAAAGCTTCAGGACACTAGACCTGGATACAAGTAAGTATAGCTATTATTTAGCTGCCTTCAGGAGACAGGACCTGGATACAAGTAAGTATACAGTAGCTGTTATGTAGATGCCTTCAGGAGACTGGACCTGGATAGAAGTAAGTATAGCTGTTATGTAGCTGCCTTAAGAAGACTGGACCTGGATTTCTGGTAAGTATAGCTCTTTTTTTTAAAGCATGATAACTTAAAAAAATAATGAATGTAAATTGCAAACTTGCTTTATATCACATCTACTGTTGATTTAGATTTTGAAAGTTATAATGACAGTGACACTGGAGGCGGGCCTTTACAGGACCTACCTGTAACATTATTTTGTTGGGATTGTCTCTTTAAAATCGGGACAGTCCCAGCAAATCTGAGCCTGTTGGCAACTATGCACTATAGTACTATAAGGCAGCACGATGATGACACAGGTGATAAGAGTCACCTTCCCCTCAATCAGGAAACCTTATACCCAAAAACCTAACAACTAGTACAGTCCTGAACCCTCTTCTAGAGCAGGGATGGGAAATCTCTCGCCCTCCAGATGTTTAAAAACTACAATTCCTTTCATGCTAGGACAATCAACGTCAAACTTGTAAATACAGCTTGTAGGCCGCAGGTTTCCCTTTCTTCATCTAGAGCAGGGACGGGGAACCTTCGGTCCTCCAGCTGTTGCAAAACTACAATTCCCATCATGCCTGGACAGCCAAAGCGAGGATTGGCTGTCCAGGCATGATGGGAATTGTAGTTTTGCAACAGCTGGAGGGCCGAAGGTTCCCCATCCCTGATCTAGAGCATATGTGTTTCCACTAAGAGGAAATTGGAATTGGACTTTAAGTTACAAACATGAGCCATCAGTGTGAACTATAGCAGAGGATGAACCGAATACCAGCACTCATTCAGTCTAAATATACAGTAACAAGACACAAAAAGTTAATTGAGTCTTTTAATAAATTTTCTACATATATTTTATACATATTTTTTAGTTTTATTATTTTTTGTTGGACCTGCACCCTCATACCCGTGTGTTTGTGGTTGGAGGAATCGTTGCTCCACAACAAGTTACAGGCAGACCCAAGGAGCTGCAGCCGCCAGCACTGAGAGGAACCCCCTTCCTCCCAGTGTGGAAACCCAGAACTCAGCTTGGTCTGTATGGCGAGGCCCAAACATTACCTTGATCTGTATAGTAGGGACCAGGCATCTCTATGGTCTGTATGGTAAGGCCCAGGCATCTCCATGGTCTGTATGGTAAGGCCCAGGCATCTCCATGGTCTGTATGGTAAGGCCCAGGCCACACCTTGGTCTGTATGGTAAGGCCCAGGCATCACCTTAGTCTGTATAATAAGGCCCAGGCATCTCCATGGTCTGTATGGTAAGGCCCAGGCATCACCTTGGTCTGTATGGTAAGGCCCAGGCATCTCCATGGTCTGTATGGTAAGGCCCAGGCATCACCTTGGTCTGTATGGTAAGGCCCAGGCATCACCTTAGTCTGTATAATAAGGCCCAGGCATCTCCATGGTCTGTATGGTAAGGCCCAGGCATCTCCATGGTCTGTATGGTAAGGCCCAGGCATCTCCATGGTCTGTATGGTAAGGCCCAGGCATCTCCATGGTCTGTATGGTAAGGCCCAGGCATCTCCATGGTCTGTATGGTAAGGCCCAGGCCACACCTTGGTCTGTATGGTAAGGCCCAGGCATCACCTTAGTCTGTATAATAAGGCCCAGGCATCTCCATGGTCTGTATGGTAAGGCCCAGGCATCACCTTGGTCTGTATAATAAGGCCCAGGCATCACCTTAGTCTGTATAATAAGGCCCAGGCATCTCCATGGTCTGTATGGTAAGGCCCAGGCATCACCTTAGTCTGTATAATAAGGCCCAGGCATCTCCATGGTCTGTATGGTAAGGCCCATGCATCTCCATGGTCTGTATGGTAAGGCCCAGGCATCTCCATGGTCTGTATGGTAAGGCCCAGGCATCTCCATGGTCTGTATGGTACGGCCCATGCATCTCCATGGTCTGTATGGTAAGGCCCAGGCATCTCCATGGTCTGTATGGTAAGGCCCAGGCATCTCCATGGTCTGTATGGTAAGGCCCATGCATCTCTGTGGTCTGTATGGTAAGGCCCAGGCATCTCCATGGTCTGTATGGTAAGGCCCAGGCATCACCTTGGTCTGTATGGTAAGGCCCAGGCATCACCTTAGTCTGTATAATAAGGCCCAGGCATCTCCATGGTCTGTATGGTAAGGCCCAGGCATCACCTTAGTCTGTATAATAAGGCCCAGGCATCTCCATGGTCTGTATGGTAAGGCCCAGGTATCTCCATGGTCTGTATGGTAAGGCCCAGGCATCTCCATGGTCTGTATGGTAAGGCCCAGGTATCTCCATGGTCTGTATGGTAAGGCCCAGGCATCTCTATGGTCTGTATGGTAAGGCCCAGGCATCTCTGTGGTCTGTATGGTAAGGCCCAGGTATCTCCATGGTCTGTATGGTAAGGCCCAGGCATCTCTATGGTCTGTATGGTAAGGCCCAGGTATCTCCATGGTCTGTATGGTAAGGCCCAGGCATCTCTATGGTCTGTATAGTAAGGCCCAGGCATCTCCATGGTCTGTATGGTAAGGCCCATGCATCTCCATGGTCTGTATGGTAAGGCCCAGGCATCTCTATGGTTTATATGGTAAGGCCCATGCATCTCCATGGTCTGTATGGTAAGGCCCAGGCATCTCCATGGTCTGTATGGTAAGGCCAGGCATCTCCATGGTCTGTATGGTAAGGCCCAGGCATCTCCATGGTCTGTATGGTAAGGCCCAGGCATCTCCATGGTCTGTATGGTAAGGCCCAGGCATCTCCATGGTCTGTATGGTAAGGCTCATGCATCTCCATGGTCTGTATGGTAAGGCCCAGGCATCTCCATGGTCTGTATGGTAAGGCCCAGGCATCACCTTGGTCTGAAAATGAATGGATGCATGTTCATAAATCATAGCTAGATTCAAGAGGATACCCCCTTAAAGTCAGCTGTAGTTGCAAAAATTGCATAACACAGCCGACTTACCTGTCCTTAGCCTCCTCACCACCTATGGCAGCCGCAAGCAGGCAGAGAAGACTGAGGGGCCCTCTTTTCCAGAAGAGAATACCCTAATAATGTTTGATTTAGCTATGGAGATATGCAGTATATATTATATCTGCTTCTTTTGTAACCTTTTCAAACAAACTCCTGTTTTCTTTAGAATGAAAAATCTCAGATCCTCACCACTTTCCTTTGGCTACGGATGGTAAGTTTCTCTACCAATCTAAATATAGTTATGAACTAAAAAGCTTAGATGGCCCTTTTCACAGTCATAGAAAGTTCTCAGAACACAGTAATAGTTAAAGGGGTTATCCAGTGCTACAAAATCATGGCCACTTTCTTCCAGAGACAGCACCGCTCTTGTCGCTAGTTTGGGTGCAGGTTTTGTAGCTCAGTTCTATTGAAGGGAATGAAGGTTAATTGCAAACTACAGATGAACTGGAGACAATGAGTGGTGCTGTCTCTTGAAGAAAGCGTTTTTGTAGCACTGGATAACTCCTTTAAATGCTGGGTGCTTCACTCATTCCTAGAAATAGACACATGGGAGAAAGTCATCATTGTTGTATTGATAGTTTTCTGGTGTAAAACATCTTAAAACATCTATGCTATGTTTTCAAGGAGTAGGCAGGGCTTTCAGGACACGGCATGTTCTTATGTGGCCCGGCAGATGTGACATAGCTTATTCTAGGGCTTGACATAAGGTAATAAGGAGATCTTTTGCAGTTATGATATCAAAAACTGGAGCATGCCGAGTGAGAGAGATCAGAGATGCACCAAACTTATTAACAGGATTGAGCCCTCTTGATATGTACAGTATGGCACATCTTAAACGTCTTTGAAGTGTCAGTGTTGTTTCATTTTTTATTTTTTTTCAGAAATCAATAGTCCAGGCGATTTTAAGAAACTTTGTAATTGGGTTTATTAGGCAAATATGCCATTTTCTGCATTCAAAAAGACTTTTTTGCTAATAAACCCATAACAAAGTTTCTTAAAATCGCCTGTACTATTGATTTATGCAAAAAAAGGGGGTTTGCCAAATAGCAAAGTTATTCCCCAACTATCTGATCATGGGAGGGTCTAAACACTGGTGCCCCCACTATCTTGAGTCAGAATAAAGTGGTGGGTTGCACATACTTGCTGTTATATTTATTCTGTATGAAAGTTGCCAGAGGTAACTAGGTACAGCATTCGCCTGTCTCTCCAGCTCCCACAGAGAATAGATGAAGTGTCGTCGACCAGCCACCAAATTCTAATGGGACACATAGATCCCCATTCTCGAAATCATGTGGGGCTCACTGGTCGGACTCACTGCAATCAAAAAGTTATAACCAGGGCTGATTCTAGGTTCTATGCTGCCTGAGGCGAAAATTGAAACTGCGCCCCTTCCCCCGCAAACACAACTATATACCAGCAGTGAACATTGCATATATAACTACATACCAACAGTGCATACAGAACTATATAACAGAAGTGCATACACTAAGAGTATGTTCACACTGAGTAAAACAGGTGGAATTCCGCGGTGGAACTCTCCGCCGCAAGATCCCGCCTGTCTCACTGTCCCATAGCCCATCTATGGGAGAGTGTGCGCTCCTCCGCAGCCGCCGCTCTCCGCTCGAAGAAGTAACATGATACTTCTTTGAGCGGAGAGCGGCGGCTGCAGAGGAGCATGTATAAGTGCCAGTCTTAATGGTGGTGACATATGGGGAGCCAAGTGTTAGAGACCCCCAAATAGTATAGGCCTCAGACGGCCTAATACTGCCAGCTTCAGACCCTCAATAATACTGTTAGCCTCAGAGACCACCTTACCCATATCATCATACTACTCCCCCCTTCATCCTCCTTCCCCCTCCACCATCATACTACTCCCCCCTTCATCCTCCTCCCCCCTTCATCCTCCTGCCCTATCATCATACTACTACCCCCACCTTTATCCTCCAGACCCTCCATCATCATACTACTACCCCCACCTTTATCCTCCAGACCCTCCATCATCATACTACTACCCCCACCTTTATCCTCCAGACCCTCCATCATCATACTACTACCCCCACCTTTATCCTCCAGACCCTCCATCATCATACTACGACCCACTTTATCATCCTCCTGCCCTTCCATCATCATAGTACTACCCCTCTCATCCTCCTGCCCTTCATCATCAAACTACAACCCCTCTCATCCTCCTTCCTCCTCCATCCTCATAGTATAACCCCTCTCATCCTCCTGCCCTTCCATCATCATACTACTACCCCTCTCATCCTTCCGCCCTTCCATCATCATACTACTACCCCTCTCATCCTTCCGCTCTTCCATCATCATACTACTACCCCTCTCATCCTTCCGCCCTTCCATCATCATACTACTACCCCTCTCATCCTTCCGCTCTTCCATCATCATACTACTACCCCTCTCATCCTTCCGCCCTTTCATCATCATAGTATAACCCCTCTCATCCTCCTGCCCTTCCATCATCATACTACTACCCCTCTCATCCTTCTGCCCTTTCATCATCATACTACTACCCCTCTCATCCTCCTGCCCTTCCATCATCATACTACTACTACCCCTCTCATCCTTCCGCCCTTTCATCATCATACTACTACCCCTCTCATCCTTCTGCCCTTTCATCATCATAGTATAACCCCTCTCATCCTTCTGCCCTTTCATCATCATACTACTTCTCCCTTCATCCTCCTCCTGTGCCTTCATCATCATACCACTAGCCCCTTCATCTGTATTTAAAACAAAAAAAGCCATACTCACCTCACCAGTATGGACCCTCTAGTCTTCCAGGGACTCCTCTCCCGCTCTGCATGGGTGACATCACTCGCGTTCGGCAGGGGGCGGGGCTTCCCGCGGCAGGGGGCGGAGCTTCCGGGACATGGTTTTGCCGGGGCTGTCTTGTCAAAATCAGGACAGTCCCGGCAAAACCTGAGGGCCCCCACCTGCTCCCCTCCTCACCATCCGGACCGGGATCCGCCGCTTCTCCTTTCCCTCTGTGACAGGAGAAGACGCCACACAGGCCCCTCCCACAGCGCCATACACGCTCTCTGTTGTACAGCATTGTGACCTGGCCTGGGGGAGGGGCCTGTCACCCAGCGGATGCCGTACAGGGGAGAGGATTACAGTGTGAGTGGGGGCGTCCTCTCCTGTCACCGAGGGCCCCGAGTCTGACGGCAGTGCATCCCTAGAAGCTGCAGAGCTGCAGCTTCTAGGGATGCGGAAAGGGGGACACCTGAGCGGGCGGCGGGAGTCAGCTGACAGGGCAGAAGTTGCCGCCCCTAAAGGGACCCCAGAATGTGCCGCCTGAGGCGGAATACTCATTCCGCCTCATGGCAGAAGCGGCCCTGGTTATAACTTGGAAAAAAACCCTTAAAAGTGTACATCATTTTAAGTGACTTTTAAGGATAAGCTGTGTGTGTACATGAGGAGCAGCACTATATCTGTCCATTAATTATCTTGTATATAGCTTTTTTTTTTATTTATCAGATTGCTCCGCTAGTTGTATTTTAGCTGTCTTTCTCTCTGCAGCGTGGGTGCTCCCATGCACTCCCTCTACCATTTCCTTCTTCCTCCCTAAGGCTGCATTCCCACGTTCCGTGATCCTGACGGATCACGGACGTGGAATGCATGTACCGGAGTCCCCCCGCGCCCGGACAGCATCTGTAATTAGATGCTGGGAGCGGGGGGGACTGTATTCATAAGTGCCGCACTGTAATGAATCAGCCAAGCGGTGCTGTTACTACAGTGCGGCGCTTATGAATACAGTCTCCCCCGCTCCCAGCATCTAATTACAGATGCTGTCCGGGCGCGGGGGGACTCCGGTACATGCATTCCACGTCCATGATCCGTCAGGATCACGGAACGTGGGAATGCAGCCTTAATAGACTTCTATTGCTTATAATCTGAACCCTGAGATAGCTGTAATGAGTAAACAATTGGTAAACAATCATTGCTAAGCTGTTTTTTTTTTTTTAGAGTGAAGTGTGTGTGTGTGTGTGGGGGGGGGGGCAGTTAAGGTGCTTAATAATGTTTAGCATTTTTGTTTGATAAGATATATTGCAGTGTTTCGTATATTGGCTTGTACTAATGTTCTATACAAAGTTTGATTAAATTATTTAAATCTGGTGAAAAACTGGCCTTATTATCCGTTGGTTACATAATTCACTTAAGACACAGCCTAAGGGCCCTATTCCACGGGACGATTATTGTTCAGATTATCGTTAAGTCATTCGAATCTAAACCATAATCGTTCAGTTGATAAGCTGTTAATGATTAACGACCGAACGAGAAATCATTGATAGTTTAATAAGACCTGGACCTATTTTTATCGTTGCTCGTTCGCAAATTGTTCGCTTTGAATAAGACGTCGTTTGGTCGTCCGCAGTAGTGAAGAATGCAATAGCGTCGACAAGACGACCGCAAGAACGATCATAAGTAACGATTATCGTTCCATGTAAATGGGTGAACGATTTCAGGTCTTTCACAATAGCGGTCGTTTGGATCGTTTATCGTTAACGATTATGCGAACGATAATCGTCCCGTGGAATAGGGCCCTGAGCCTTTCATCTAAACTGTAGTTGCGAAACAATATTAAAAATAGAGCATTTTTTCATAAATATGGAGCACATAAATGGGACACCAGACGTAGCCCTCATTGGGAATATTTAGTAAGGGTTATGATTAGGAATAAGAAGCTTTGCTGCTATAATATTTAATCATTTCATCTTTGTCTTTTTGTCCAGTTTTGGCAGCATGAGTTCCTGACCTGGACCCCTGAAAAATGTGGATCAGTCGAGAAAATTTCATTGCCAGTAGAGGACATCTGGACACCAGATATAATTGTCTATGAGTTGTATGTGTCGTCTTTTACTGTATTTTCGTGTACTTATCTTTATGTGTATTGCGTCCAATACCAGTGGTTGAAGCTTCCAGGGGTGCTTATTTAAAATCAATAAATATCAATAGTACAAGTGATTTTAAGAAACTCTGTAATAGGTTTTATTAAGCAAAAGAGTTTCCTTCTGTGCTCAAAAAGCAGTTTTGCAGGACCCCCTTCAAAGAGGAAACAGGATTTCTGTGTCCATTATGGTCTATGGAAGGGCAGACCTACAAAACACAACATCCTGCAATCTTCTCTCACCAACTACCCAGATAAGCACTGACCTTTCTAACCTGTAAATCCAGCGTTTTATGTGCCCAGTCTCCAAATGGCAAGGCTATTTCTCTTCTCTTCCTGCTTACTCATCCCCCTCGGCCCCTTCCCCCTCCATAGGTTATAATGGACTCAGCAGAACCAGTCTTCACTTTGCTCCTCTGTAATGGAGATGGCTTTGTCTGATAATACACAGATAAGAAGTGAGGGGGGGGGGGGGGGGGGGGCTGCAAAACAGCTTTTTGAGTACAGAAAAAGGCTTTTTTGCCTAATAAGACCTATTACAGAGTTTCTTAAAACCACTTCTTTTATTGATTTCTGCAAATAAATTTAAGTAACAGTTACGCTTTAAGGCCGGGTTAACACACTGTAAGACACCTTTAAGTTATATAGTCTTTTGTATACATTTTTGTATGAATCTTTTACATTGTATGAAGCAAACTGTACTATTTTTTTTACAGCATAGATGAAGATAAGTCACAGAGAACTCCCTTTGTATATGTCAATCACACCGGACGTGTGCGATATGACAGAATGCTTAGAGTGGTCAGCTCTTGTAACCTTGGCATCTTCAACTTTCCGTTTGATGTTCAGAACTGCTCTTTGACCTTTGGTTCATACATGCACACAGGTGCGTATTACATGACCATATATGTGTCCACCATATCTTATAGGGGTAGTTCACAAAAAAATCAACTGGTCCCAGCAAGTGCCAGAGAATTGTAATTTACTTCTGTTAAGAAATGTCCAGTCTTCCAGTACTTATTAGCTGCTGTATGCCCTTCAGGAAGTGTTTTATTTTCAGTCTGACACAGTGCTCTCTGCTGCCACCCCTGTCTGTGACAGGAACTGTCAGGACATACAGATAAACATAAAAAAACAAGCTAAATCATGATGTTTATAATAGGGAAAATCCAGATGTGGAGACTTCCTGTTTTAAGTGTGTTTGAATTTTTATATTCAGGCTCAGTGCTTATCTGTATTTGAGAGATATTTACAGAGCGATCTTTATTCTAAGTGGGACATTACTATAATGCAAATGTGTTCTTTGTTCCGCTTGCAGTACGGGATGTGCGCCTAGGGTTGGCCCTTCCTGTGGAACAGATCCTTCAGAACTCTCTACAATACTTGGAGACCAGCGGAGAGTGGGAGCTCCTTAGAATTGAAGGCGGCCCTGATATTCTAAAATTTGGCATTGATGAATGGGATATAATTACATTCTGGGTGAGGATGCTTTTCAAACATGATGACTGTTTAGATGTTTAGATAGAAGGGTGTTTATTGGCTTTCAAAAAATGTCTGCGTCTGCTATATTTAAAGGGGTACTCCAGCGAAAATCTTTTTCTTTTAAATCAACTGGTTTCAGAAAGTTAGATAGATTTGTAACTTAATTCTATTTAAACATCTCAAATGTTCCCATACTTATCAGCTGCTGTATGTCCTGTAGGAAATATTTTCTTTCCAGTCTGACACAGTGCTCTCTGCTGACATCTCTGTCCGAGACAGGAACTGTCTAGAGCAGGAAAGGTGCTGCTGCTCTGGACAGTTTTTGTCATGGACAGAGGTGGCAGCAGAGAGCACTGTGTCAGACTGGAAAGTAAACATCATTTCCAGCAGAACATACAGCAGCTTATAAGTACTGGAAGACTTGTGATTTTTGAATATAAGTAAATTACAAATCTATATAACTTTCTGAAACCAGTTGATCTGAAAGAAAAAGATTTTCAATGGACAACCCCTTTAAAAGGATCCTGTAATATCGAACATGCAGTCCAATATGCAGACATCATGTTATAGCAGGAAGAGCTGTGCAGATTGATATATAGATTTGTGGTAAACGATTCAGTGTAAATTCTAAGTTCACTGAAATCCCTGTTCATTCTGGGATAAGTAGTCACGTAAGCAATCCTACGCTGTGAGTGACCTCTAATTCTGTATGTGCACATATACACTGGAAAATGTCAATCATTGAGTAGGACCGGTCACCTGAGTCATTAGCTCGGAATGAGAAGGGATTTAAACTGATTAATGACAAGTTATTCTAAAGCTTTTCTAAGAAAACTACACATTAGTCTGCCCAGCTCCCCCTGATGAAGAATATTCTGTCCGGAGAGTTTTAACCCCTTAATGACCGAGCTCATTGATGCACGGATGTCCAGGTCAGATTAATGCAATGTTCCTCCGCGCTTTCTAAGAGCCATAGCACTTTTATTTTTCCAGCTACAGAGCTCTAGATTTTATTAGTGTCATATTGGTGAAAAAGAGAATTTTTGGTCTCTTTTTATAAAAAAATTTTCTGATATATAATTATAATCTGATATCATTTACGCCGTTCACTGTGCAGGAACAATAATGTTATATTTTAATAGATCAGACAATTCCGCATGCTACAATATGTAATATGTTTATTTATTTATTTTATATATTGGGCAAGGAGGTATTTTAATGGGCAAGGAGGTATTTTAAACTTTTATTGGGGGGGTTTACAAGGGTTTTTTTTAAGTTGATCTGGTATGCCTAGTTTTGTAGACTTATAGGGTGGGTTCACACTGATGAATTCTCGCGGATAACTTCAGCGGAATTCCGTCGCCTGTACGCGTGCACGGCCATACGCCTTTCCGCCGGCACCATAGACACCATTCTATGGGCCGGCTGATTCCGCATTCCGCCGAAGGAATTGACGTGTCAATTCTTTTGGCGTAATGCAGAATCCGCCCGTGCATAGAACGGTGTCTATGGCACGGGCGGAGAGACGCGTGGCTGTGCGCGCGTACAGGCGACGGAATTCCACGGAATTTATTCCTCAGTGTGAACCCACCCTTGGAGTGTTTCCACAGACAGATTATCTGACAGGTTTTTGAGGCCAAAGCCAGGAATGGATCTGAAAAGAGGAGAAATCTCAGTCTTTCCTTTATGACCTGTTCTCTTTGTAAAGTCCGTTACTGGCTTTGGCATTAAAAATCAGACAGATAAATCTGTCTGTGTAAACGCACCCTTAGGGCCAGTTCATACAGAGTAAAACTGGCGGATATGTTCTTTAAGTAGAGAGGCGCGGAGAGCGGAGGCGTGCGAGCCCTCCCATAGACTGCCTGTATGACACGGAGGCTGGCGGGATTCTGCGGCAGAGAGTCCCGCAGCGGAATTCCGCCAGTTTTACTCCGTGTGAACTGGCCCTAAGGATGCGTTTACACAGAGATTTATTGGACAAGCCAAAGCCAGGAATGGATTTGAAAAGAGGAGAAATCCCAGCCTTTCCTTTATGAACTGTTCTCTGTTTATAGTCTCTTCCTGGCTTTGGCTTCAAAAATCTGTCCGATAAATCTCTTTGTGTAAACGCATCATTATAGTCCAAGACGGGCCATTAGCTAGTATAGGGTCTAACTCTGGGGTTCACCTTAACGTGGTGAGTTGGTACATTGTATTTGATGAAATGGTTTGCTCAGAACCTCATTTTTTATAATAAATACAAAAGAACGTTAGTTGTACGTATGTACGCTGGAGGAAGTATATGCAGTGAGTCCTGCTACTTGCACGTTGCTATGTCAGAGAGACATGTCAAAAGTTTTGATTGTTCCTGGTTAAAAATCGCTTCGTTACTAGGACCCTTAGGCCTCATTCACACATTCATAATGTGGCCTGTAATTGCGGAATGTACTACAGAACCATATATTTCAATGGCCCTGATCATACATCTGTACGTGTTAAAGGCCCATGATCCATGCTGCACAAAAAAACGGTCATGTCCTAGTACGGATCCGCGAATGCAACACGGATCACTATCTGTCCATGTAGAGGCCTGTGCATTGCAGACAATGACGGATGTATATTACCGATGAGTTCTTTACAATACCTGTCAAAGCCGATGCATGATTGTATGAATGGAGGCCTTCCCACATGCAAGCTGTGAATGCCTATTATTTAAAGGGGTACTCCGGCGAAAATATTTTTCTTTTAAATCAACTGGTTTCAGGAAGTTATGTAAGTTAAGTTAAGTATGTTAAGTTTTGTAATTTACTTCTATTTAAAAATCTCAAGTCTTCTCTTACTTATCAGCTGCTGTATGTCCTGCAGGAAGTGGTGTATTCTTTCCAGTCTGACACAGTGCTCTCTGATGCCACACCTGTCCATGTCAGGAACTGTCCAGAGCAGGAGAGGTTTTCTATGGGGATTTGCTTCTGCTCTGGACAATTCCTGACCTGGACAGAGGTGGCAGCAGAGAGCACTGTATCAGAATGAAAAGAATACTCCACTTTCTGCAGGACATACATCAGCTGATAAGTACTGGCTGAGTTGAAATTTTTTTAATAAAAGTAAATTACAAATCTATATAACTTTCTGAAACCAGTTGATTTGAAAGAAAAAGATTTTTGGCAGAGAAAGCCTATGAGAGAATTAAAAGAAAACCTAACTATATGTAGTGTAGTGTTATATGTGTTACAAGTAGATAGCAGCTGTGGGCAACCAATACAGCAGACACTGAATAGCTCATTAGATGCCATGACAGTATACAGTATGTTATGATAGATCGATGCATTGCAGTGCAGTCAGAAGGGCTTGAGCACACTGATAAAAATCTGCTGAGGCGTCTGTAAGCAGCCTCATGTCACATCAGGAGGTTTTATAGAAGGGATACAGAACAGACGCAGAGAGGTAAGTAAGAAATATACATATAGGGGGAAATTTATCAATCATGGTGTAAATTGACACTGGCTCAGTCGCCCCTAGCAACCAATCAGATTCCTCCTTTCATTTTCCAAAGAGTCTGTGAGGAATGAGAGGTGGAATCTGATTGGTTGCTAGGGGCAACTGAGCCAGTTTCACTTTACACCATGTTTGATAAATCTCCCCCATTGTAACTAATAAGTATTGCAGTGCTGTAAATATCGGCAAATATGTTATACTCAGACTGTGATCCCTTCTGCTCCCTACAGGTAGTGGTCAGACGTCGCCCTATTCTCTATGTGGTGAATCTACTTATCCCAAGTGCCTTCCTGATGTTGATTGACATACTGAGCTTCTTCCTTCCACCACACAGCACTGACCGTGCGTCCTTCAAGATGACTTTGCTATTGGGATACACTGTCTTCCTCCTAATTATGAATGACTTACTACCAAGCACAGCCAATGGCACTCCTCTGATCGGTGAGAATCTTCTTAAAGGGGTATTCCACTGAAATATAATGCCCATGGTGATACTAACAATTCATTCCATACTTGTTATTATCTATTCAGTATCCTTCCTCCAGTTCTGAACTGCTGCTTTCTGCTGAAAACACAAAAATCTGTGTGTGAGCTTTTCTCTCTGTCTCCCCCTCCTGCCCCCTCCCTTCTGAAACAGCTGATGTAAACAAGTCCCTGACTGGCTTTATCTGCAACATTGTAGCTTCTTTGTAATGCTGGGAAGGTTAATCACAGTAAATTCATCAGCAACTTGACCTCAGAATAACCCTCCCAGTAGGGCTGGGCGATTAATCGAATTAATTTGATTAATCGCCCAGAAGGTTAGAATCGATTAGATTTTTTGTGAAAATTGTAAATTCGATTTTCACAAAAAATTATTGTGAGCGGAGCAGCGCGGAACGTCGGGCGGGCGGCCAGGCTGGAGGTGCAGGGCGTGGAGGTGAGGTGCAGGGCGGGTGGCGATGCGTGGAGTGTCGGGCTGGAGGTGCAGGGCAGGTGCCGCTACATAGAGTGTCGGGCCGGAGGTGAGGTGCAGGGCGGGAAGTGAGGTGAGGTGCAGGTCGGGCGGGCAGTACGCCTAAGCCGCGACTGACCTGCCCCAGCTGTACATATCACGTCCCGTTCCCCTTCCGGTCACACATGCAGGTCCCGGTCTCTGGAGGAGGCTGCAAAGACTGTAGTAGTGATAGCGCTCTGCGGGTCCTGGAGCTGTACAGCAGGACCACTACAGTCTCTGCAGCCTCCTCCAGAGACCGGGACCTGCATGTGTGACCGGAAGGGAAACTTGTTTGCCTGATTAAGAGGAGGGCAATGTGCACTCCTGCCCCAGTCCCCCTGTGCCCCCCCCCCAGCTGCCCCAGTCCCCCTGTGTCCCCCCCCAGCTGCCCCAGTCCCCCTGTGTCCCCCCCAGCTGCCCCAGTCCCCCTGTGTCCCCCCCCGCTGCCCCAGTCCCCCTGTGTCCCCCCCAGCTGCCCCAGTCCCCGTGTCCCCCCCAGCTGCCCCAGTCCCCCTGTGTCCCCCCAGCTGCCCCAGTCCCCCTGTGTCCCCCCCAGCTACCCCAGTCCCCTGGTGTCTGCTCCAGTCCCCCCCAGCTGCCCCAGTCCCCTGGTGTCTGCTCCATTCCCTCCCACCTGCTCCAGTCCCCCCCAGTGCCCCAGTCCCTTGGTGTCTGCTACAGTCCCCCCCAGCTGCCCCAGTCCCCTGGTGTCTGCTCCAGTCCCCCTGTGTCCCCCCAGCTGCCCCAGTCCCCCTGTGTGTCCCCCAGCTGCCCCAGTCCCCCTGTGCCCCCCCCCCGCTGCCCCAGTCCCCCTGTGTCCCCCCAGCTGCCCCAGTCCCCCTGTGTCCCCCCCAGCTGCCCCAGTCCCCCTGTGTCCCCCCCAGCCCCCTGGTGTCTGCTCCAGTCCCCCTGTGTGTCCCCCAGCTGCCCCAGTCCCCATGTGTCCCCCCAGCTGCCCCAGTCCCCTGGTGTCTGCTCCAGTCCCCCTGTGTCCCCCCAGCTGCCCCAGTCCCCTGGTGTCTGCTCCAGTCCCCCTGTGTCCCCCCCCAGCTGCCCCAGTCCCCCTGTGTCCCCCCCAGCTGCCCCAGTCCCCTGGTGTCTGCTCCAGTCCCCCTGTGTCACCCCCAGTCTGCCCCAGTCCCCCTCCGTCACCCCCACCGGCCCCAGTCACCCCCTGCCTGCCCCAGCCCCCCTTCAGTCACCCCCAGCTTCCCCAGTCACCCCAAGTCCCCCATTAGTCACCCCAAGTCTGCCCCAGCCCCCCTTCAGTCAACTCCAACTGTCCCAGTCCCCCTTCAGTCAACCTCAGTTTGCTTCAGTCCCCCCCAGTTTGCCCGAGTCACCCGCAGCTCCCTCAGTTTCCCCCAGTCACCCCTCATCTATACCTGTACTACTACACCCCTCATCTTTACCTGTACTACTGCACCCCTCATCTATACCTGTATTACTACTACACCCCTCATCTATACCTGTATTACTACTACACCCCTCATCTATACCTGTACTACTACAGCACACATCGATACCTGTACTACTAATCCTCCTCATCTGTACTACTAAAACACCCTTCATCTTTACCTGTACTACTACTACACCCCTTATCCACTATACCTCCACTACTACACTCTACCTAGATGGAGGCAGAAAGAAGATCTCCTATACTATATGGGGACATGGGGGGGCTTGTCTACTACATGGGGAGCACTGTTACAGTGGGAAGCAATACAGTTGTTGTCTCAAACGTCATTAAAATAGTATCTGACACTGCAGGGAGAAAAATGTTCTGTTTATTTAGCAAAAAGAAAAAAATCGAGATTTAAAATCGATAATCGTTCAAAAATTTTTAAAAATCAAGATTTTATTTTTTGGCCATATCGCCCAGCTCTACCTCCCAGTATTACAAAGAAGCTACAATGTTGCAGATACAGCCAATCAGGGATTTGTTTACATCAACTGTCTCAGAAGGGAGGTGGGAGGAGGGGAGAGAAAGGCTCACACACAGATTTTTGTGTCTTTAGCAAAAAACAACAGAGCACAACTGGGGGAAGGAGACTGAATAGATAATAACAAGGATTGAAGGTATTGTAAGTCTCACCATGGGCAGCAACATATCAAAAGTTATATTTGAGTGGAATACCCCTTTAATGTTTCTTCTAAATATGGGGTATCCAAAGATTTACGTCATATGACTTACTGCTTTACTTTTTTTACCTATCCATTTTGAAGCTCACATTTAAATTTCCCTATATTTTGCATACACAAACACTGCACCAGGAAGCATATTGCTCTAAACTAATATATCAGTGAGCTACAATTACTTTGTATTTTGCATCTGCATTACTAATATTTATATGTTTATATGTATCTAATACTAAAACAATTGTGCATTCTTTGACGTTCTACAGGTATTTACTTTTCAGTTTGCCTTGCTCTACTTGTACTCAGTTTATTGGAAACAGTAATAATCACCTATGTACTGCATCGAGGGGCTCTGCAGAGTGGCTCCGTGCCTTACTGGGTCAGGAGACTTGTCTTTGGTTTTCTAGCCCAGTTGATATGCTACAGCGATCCAAATATTAATAAGGATAGCACATTGTCCAATAACCATGTACTGCCTCCAACTAATGAAAATGCATCAAGACAGCCACCACCCAGCCCCTGCCATGACAAAGTTATCAACACAGGTAACATCCATGCTTCCACAGCCGTCAGCTGATACTTATGTACAAATATATATTGTTCACTATATGAAAGAAAGTAGGAACTGAAATCGTGATTATTCATTTGACGTTAACATAAATGTGCTAGCAATAATACAAATGCAAGATTTGCGTGAAATCGAGAACTCACCATTGAGCCTAATCTTTATTTTATGATATTCATGGTGCAGGGAGGGGGTAGGCAAAGGTGCAGACGTGCTTCCTAAGTGATGGCTGTTTCGGGCAATGAGCCTTTCTTCCGGCCAGGAACATGCCAGATGTGTTTTCTTGACTGGAAGAAAGGCTCATTGCCTGAAACAGCCGTCGCTCACGTCTGCACCTTTGCCAACCCCCCCCCCCCCCTCTGCACTATGAATATTTGGCAGTAAAGATTTGGCTCAAGACTCCAGAACTGTGAGTGCTCGACTTTGTCCCTTCTCTTCAAGCAAATACACGTTACTCTGTTCTATGGTCTGAGCACCCCGTATTCCCTATCTTTTTGGAATCATCTAGCAGTATACCAGAGTACTCCGGATTGCCGACTAGCAGACGTGAGCGGTGCCGGACGACTGTGTCTCTATTTATCCTTGTACAAATACAAGGTTACTATACTATCGGTAAAACTATTGGAGATCTATTCATTACACCTTTGAGACATCGCATTCTGAATCCATAGACCCTAACATGTCAATGGTAGAGGAAAAATCCCGGGAATCTGGGAATTGTTGTCATGAGCAACTACTTAACTAGGAAGTACAACCAGGAGTACAGAAGTTAAACCCTTAAAACAAAATGATTTTTGTTGGTTTCAGAATTTGGGCAGACAGGTTAGCAATGCTCTATGCTTGCATGTTTATTGCATGTTTATTGCTTTTACCTGATGTCGGAGTACCCCTTTAATTACAACTCTTTGCCGGTTAGATTTATAGTCCTCCCACTCAGAAAGCAAGAAGGAGAAGATCCCCCATAAATCATGCAGTTTCAAGATAAAACATGTGCAGGAAATGGAAAAAACATAAGCAAAAGAAGGGTTGCAAGCAGGGGCGTAGCCAGGGCCGGACTGGGGAAGAAAAGCAGCCCTGGCACACAAACCCCACCAGCCCACATATAAATCCCCCCCACTGCAAAGTTCTACAATGTCACACTATTTTCTTACATATATAACGCCCCAAATTATCACAGAAGAAAAGTAAGTGTACACGACCAATATACTCACTAATACCGCCATACACTGACCATATAGCCACCAGATACAAATGCTGCAGAGTATTACACCCTGCAGACTATAGAAAAGAATACAGCAGTGATTTCATAGCCCCCTTCAGGGGCGTAGCTAATGTCTTCTGGGCCCTGGTGCGAGAAGTCAACTTGGGCCCCCCTTTCACGGCCAAGTGATGCTACTGATATATATATATATATATATATATATATATATATATTATAATAATACCGGCACATACTGATGAATACCACTGCATAATAATGCCACTGACTAATACCACCACATACTGACTAACATTACCGCTGATGATGAATACCACCGCATACTGACTAACACCAACCCTGCTACTGACTAATACCACCACACACTGACTAACACCAACCCTGCTACTGACTAATACCACCACACACTGACTAACACCACCACACACTGACTAACACCAACCCTGCTACTGACTAATACCACCACACACTGACTAACACCAACCATGCTACTAATACCACCACACACTGACTAACACCACCGCTGCTACTGACTAATACCACCACACATTGACTAACACCACCGCTGCTACTGACTAATACCACCACACACTAACACCACCGCTGCTACTGACTAATATCACCACATACTGACTAACATCACCGCTGCTACTAACTAATACCACCACACACTAATACCACCATATACTAACATCACCAGCCCCCCCTTATAGAAGGGCCCACTCTCTCTCGCCCACATATAGATGCCCCCCTCTCCCCCCCCCTCATAGATGCCCCACCTCTCTCTCCCCCCCTTATAGATGCCCCCTCTCTCCCCTCTCATAGATGTCCCCTCTCTCCCCCCTCATAGATGCCCCCCTTATAGAAGGGCCCCCTCTCTCTCCCCCACATATAGATGCCCCCCTTTCTCCCCCCCTTATAGATGCCCCACTCTCTCCCCCACATATAGATGCCCCTTCTCTCTCCTCCCCCCTTATAGATGCCCCACTCTCTCTCCCCCCCTTATAGATGCCCCCTCTCTTTCCCCCCCTTATAGATGCCCCTCTCTCTCCCCTTCTTATAGATGCCCCCCTCTCTCCCCCCCCTTATAGATGCCCCCCTCTCTCTCCCCCCCTTATAGATGCCCCCCTCTCTCTCCCCCCCCTTATAGATGCCCCACTATCTCTCCCCCCTCATAGATGCCCCCCCTTATAGAAGGGCCCCCTCGCTCTCCCCCACATATAGATGCCCCCCTCTCTCTCCCCCCTTATATATGCCCCACCCTCCCCCCTCATAGATGCCCCCCCCCTATAGAAGGGCCCCCCTCTCTCTCCCCCACATATAGATGGTCTCCTCTCTCTCCCTCCCCCCCTTACAGATGCCCCTGCGGGACGCATTGGGCGCAGGCAGCGTCTCTGTCACTGCTGCCTGTGCCGATACATGGAAGAAGAGTGCGGAGGATGGCAGAGCTGCAAGGCAGTGAGGGTAACACTACCCCCACGACCGACCGACACACACACACACACACACACACACAGACAGACTCGCACAGACAGACTCACACACACAGACACACACACCTGACCTGACGCAGACCGCTCCCGCTGCCTGGCCGTAGTAGAGCTCCTGCCGCTGCGGCCCTCTGCGCGCTCGGCCCGCTCCTGCCACAGCAGCCCGCCTGTCACGCTTGGCCCGCTCCTGACGTGCAATGCAATCCTCCAATGCAATTAACATGGAGGAGGAGCGTGGGGCTGCTGCGGCCTGCTGTGGTGCACGTTCAATGCGTGCGTCACGGCCGGCCGCAGCGGC
Organism: Dendropsophus ebraccatus; assembly: GCF_027789765.1. Classification (NCBI taxonomy): domain Eukaryota; kingdom Metazoa; phylum Chordata; class Amphibia; order Anura; family Hylidae; genus Dendropsophus; species Dendropsophus ebraccatus. Next base: position 16,547,846 of record NC_091459.1, on the reverse strand, counting down.
CCCACGCTCCTCCTCCACGTTAATTGCATTGGAGGATTGCATTGCACGTCATGACCGGGCCGAGACAGGCGGGCTGCGGTGGCAGAAGCGGGCAGAGGGGAGCGGGCAGCAGCTGCGATTTTTTAAAATAATGTTGTTTTTTTTTCCGGGCGGCCCACGGACTGGTAATCCGGCCAGCCCAGCGGGCATTTGCCCGGCTGGCCAGATTACCAGTCCGGGCCTGGGCGTAGCTAGGATTCACCGGGCCAAAGCAAAAAATCTAAGGGGCCCTCCCCTACGCACAAAACAAAGCACTGCATATATATATATATATATATATATATATATATATATATATATCCCTTGCAGTGGTGCACTGATAACCCCTGACCTCTGCATGGAGCTCTGCACATTTTCCTTTCCTACTTGATTGCCAGCTGGAGGACAGAGGTCAGAGGTTATTAGTGCAGTGAAGCAGAGATCTCTATCTTCTGCTTGTTAACCCTTTTTTGTGTTGCAGCATGTAAGTAAACATTGGGTCACTTACCCACTGCAGGACACACGCTCTTAACTTCTCCCCCGGGCCCCCCTCCTGCACGGGCCCCATAGCAACTGTCTACTCTGCCTCTATGGTAGCTACGCGACTGGTTGCAAGTTATGTGACAGCTGTATAGAATGGGGCTACAATGTTTTTCATGTTTTTCAAGAATATTTTGGTGCATACACATTGCATAGAGGTAAAATTATGAAATGCCTAGTCATGTTTTTATGTCTATATTCTTTCAGAGCAAAAGAAGTTTGCCCCCCCTGTCTTGGATCTTCTTCCCCCAGAGGCCTTGTGTCCAGGGACAGAGAGGCAACTTGCTGTTATCAGTCAAAACCTGAGCATGGTGAGAGAAATGTTGGAGGGTAGGAACGATCTGCGGGCACAGGAAGAAGAGTGGATTCAAGTTGGCTACATCCTCGACTCATTGATGTATCGTCTTTACTTAATTTTCATTGGATCATATGCCATTATAATCATTAGTGTGTGGTGTGTTTGGTATAACATATAGTCCAGGGGCGTAACTAGGATTCATGGGGACCCATAGCAAAAAAAAAAAAAAAACAGTATGGGCCCCATTAATCCTAGTGTCTTGGGGGGTGGTGTATGTGAGAGACTCTTTCCCACCTGGACTGTGGTCAGAGGCTCTCACAAACCCAAACGGCGCTCACGGGTCCCCCGGGAGGACGTTTAGAGCACTTCTTACAGCGCAGCCCCCCCCCCCCTGGAGTTCCCCCCACTCACCTAGGATGGCGTTCACAGACCATCCCTTCTCCCCGAGACAGCCTCTCTCAGGATGCTCTGAGCATTGTCTCAGAGGGGGAAGGGTGGTCTGTAAATGGCATCCAGGAGGGGGCTGGGGTGATTGCTGCGTTGTGAGGGCCACTCACAACTCTCTTGCAGCTAGTACTATAGAGGCACGCTCCGCCCTCCTGCCGCACAGGCCCCATAGCAGTTACGTGGTCTGCCTCCATGGTAGCTACACCACTGATATAGACTTATGATGAAAGCACTGGATTGGGGGTCCCAAGACACAACAGAGGACAATATTCTGAGGACCTACCCTCCATCTAAGCAGAAGTGGTGTAAATATGTTTTCAGGTTAATTGTAATCTGTGCTGTTATCAGTACAGAAAAAGCACATCTCATCATCATAAAATTGTATTTGAGAATCAGCCCCATAGGGTAAGTGCCTATGCCTAAAGTCTGCTGCAGACATGCTTATCTTCTCTGGGACATTAGGTACCCAGTTGTATTCGGGGCCCATTATTATTGCAGAACATGGGTCCTCTGGAGTAAGAGAGACATTTATTGAATTGAATTGGTCTTTATATGAATGTTTCTGCTTGTCACATATTTAGCTCTGTAAGTGTCTGCAATGCTGCTTATCATTTAATGGTGCAAGATATGAAACGGAGAGCACAGTTAAATAAGAATATGACTGTGTGTACTTATGGGAAATATTACAATAACAATTTTCTTTAGAACATATGATAATTGGAGAGGATTTTATGAGTATATATGTGCGCCACATACACAGTGTACACTTTTGGGACCAATAATGAGAAGCAACTCAGCTGTAGTTTAGCTTGGTGTGAGCTCTGGGACGCTTCCACATGCTGACTCTTATATAGTGTGATACATGGTGACAATGGACTCATTATCACATTATAGGGACTCCGCCAGTGAAGCTGAAATCTCTCATACAAGAGGTATTTTGATTATTAGAACAGACCAAGAAACAAAGGGGGAGATTTATCAAACATGGTGTAAAGTAGAATTGTCTCAGTTGCCCCTAGCAACCAATCAGATTCCACCTTTAATTCCTCACAGATTCTTTAAAAAATGAAAGGTGGAATCTGACTGGTTGCTAGGGGCAACTGAGACAATTCTACTTTACACCAGTTTGATAAATCTTCCCCAAAATTCGTAATTGATGACTGTCCGTTGTTAAAATAGATTTGCAATAAATGTATCAAATACATGAAAATTAAAAACATTATTTAAGAAAAAAAAAGAAGAAAATAAGCTGCCCAGATAACCCTTTAAATTGTTAGCTAGCCATGCTGCCGGGGCTGCAGGGAACATGACAGTAAAGTACAGTATACTTACCTGTCCTGCTCCACTGCAGCTGCCGTTTCCCGAGTTGCCCACTCTGCACTTCTGACATGCCGATCCCACAAGATATGGCCAGTCAGCATAGGGTCTATACTGACTGGCCATTTCCTATGGGAGCGTCATGTTTGCGAATGTCAAAATGCTGACAGCGGCCCTGGGAATCAGCACCAGTGGTGTAGGACAGGTAAGTATACATCACTGTCATGTCTCCCGCAGACCTGGCAGCAGGGCGAATTAAGAATGCATACAGGACAACCCCTTTAAAGGGTTGTCTGGGCAGCTTTTTTATCCCCTTATGGACTCTTTGTGCCTTTGTGACTCTTTTTTCGTGACTCCCTGTGTTAAGTCTCTTTTTTAAACCAGCACAGGACTAAAAAGGAGACTGCACCTGGATTATAAGTATAGTTTTGTTTTAAAGCATGTTAACAGGGACGATTCTGGGATCTCTGCCGCCTGAGACAAATCTGAGGTGTCCGCCCCCTCACTAGCGCCCGAACAACCCGACTCCTATGTTGTTTTCATTACTGTAAGACGATATGTAACCTCCTCTTTTGCTGTTCATTTCTGTTACATTTCTTGATGTCTTACATGAAAATCTTATTGTACATCTGTAATAAAACTGAGTTAAAATATCCTTTATATCACATCTACTGTTGATTTTAGGCCCCTTTCACACGTCCGGAAAATCTATCCGGATTTCCGGACCCATAGAAACACATTAGTCACGGACACCCTTCAGGAATTGGTGGGGTGAGGAGTCCCAAAGGAGCTGTGCACCATAAACGTACATTACAAACATATAAATAGTACTGTCTACCCACATTTCAAGATGTAAAAAACTTGAGGCATGAAGATAATCTTGATTAAGTTGGTACAACCTACTACTCCCAAAGGCGAGAATTTTCTCAAGCCAAATAATACCCAATGTTAGTGCGTGTCTTCATATTACAAACAGGTGAACATATTCCATATTGGTAATAAGATTCAATTATTATAAAAAGGTTTCATGCAGTGATGTCACCTAAACAGCTTATATCCATTTCTAGCATATCAATATACTGTGTACAATACAATAATTATGCTTGCATTGTGTGTACACATAAAGTGGACACTGCATGGACACCTGACAGGGCAGGGATGGGATTACCCCTTGTCCTTTCAGTGCACAAAGCCATAAACCCCATTCTTGTTTTGCAGGTTAGGACATAAGGGAACGCCTAATGTGCTACTATTATAGGGTAAATGTACAGTAAAGTGAACCCACTCAGATTGTACTGCCACCTGTGCTCTGTGAGCCTTGCTGGTCCAGCTCACTACTGCCACCTGTCTACTGTCCTAGGATCGGATGTCTGAAGAACAAAGAGAACTTCATGGCACAAAACAGTCATTTATTCTACATGTTGTATGGCAGAAGAATATATAACAAATAATCATGAGCGAGTACTAAAATGCTTGGGTGCTCGTTACTCGAGACGAATATTTCCCGATACTCGGGTGCTCGTTTCGAGTAATGAACCCCATTGAAGTCAATAGGAAACTCGAGCATTTTTGTAGGGGACCCAAGCTCGGCAGAGGGAAGGTCGTGTGAAAACCTGTCAACCTCAGAAAATGATGGAAACACCACGGAAATGGACAGGAAACAGCAGGGGCAGCATGTATGGATGCCTCTAAAGCTGCCTAATCACACCATTATGCCAAATTCTGGACAACAGTCTGGTTAAAACCACCAAAAAACTCAGCCTGTCACAGCATGGCAGTGAGAACACAGTGAACCAATAAAACAGAGGTAGCATATGAACCACCCAAAAACTTAGCCTGACACAGCATGGCGGTGAGAACATAGTGAACCATTAAAACAGAGTTAGCACATAAATCACCCCAAAATTTAGCCTGACACAGCATAGCAGTGAGGACACAGGGAACCATTAAAACAGAGGTAGCATATGAAGAACCCCAAAATTTAGCCTGATACAGCATGGCGGTGAGAACTCAGTAAACAAGGTAGATAAGGCAGGCATTCAACCTCAGAAAAATTAGGCCTGATACAGCATGGCGGTGAGGACACAGAGAACCATTAAAAGTGATTGAGGTGCCAAGTGAGCTTCCCAAAAATTATGCTAGACATCATCAGACACCACTTGAAACAACGTGTGCAAGTCCCCACTCTCATCACCCACTGACTGCGTGAGCTGCATAGTTTGGGCATCGGGACAGATCGACTTCTCCGGTTGCTCAGACTCAGGTAAGGGTTTAGAAAAGAGTTCCTGGGAGCATGGTGGATCTGAATCCCTCCTTTCCCTGGAGGGGCCAGGCTGTGGGGAAGAAGGCTGAGCTGCTGGAGCAAGGGTTCCACTCCCTTGGGTAGTGTGGGTGGACTGCGTGGAAGACTGGGTGGTGGATAAGTTACTGGACACTATCCGCTATCCACGTGATCACCTGTTCACACTGCTGCGGTTTCAATAGTGGTCTACCCTGAGACCCTGTAAGTTGCGAGAAGAAGCTAGGGAGTGAATGGCTGCGGTGTGCCACTGCTCCCTCCTCAAGGGGTGCTGCTGTGTCACCCTGCCCCGAACCATGCCCTCTGCCTGCTGCATCACTTGGAACCCCACGCCCACGCCCTCGACCCGTACCCCTGGGGTTCACCATTCTATGGACACTGCACAGTCAAGACTGAGATAGCTGCACTAAAGATCACAGCAAGCCAAGAAAATATATTACTCAGACTACTTTTGGAGGTAGTCTTATAGAGTCTGGGTGTGTAAGTGCAGCTATATACTGTATGCCACCTCTCACACAGGGCAATTAGCAGTGAGCTTGGATATGGCTTCACTAAGAAATACAGAAATAAGTAAATATACAGGTGGTCAGTGTCACTCTAGTATTTGGAGGCTGTCGTATAGAGTCTGTGTGTAAATGGTGGTCTTTGGCCTATGCCATCTGTTGCACAGGACAATGAGCAGTGAAGTTCTATGCAGGTGCACTACAAATCACAGCAATACAACGTACAACGGCAGCAGCACCAGCCACAAAATAATAAAATAGTACTGAGCACTTCTTAGGGGTCTGTATGCAACACCTCATGTCCCCTTTCTGCCAGCAGTCTGGAGTAATACAAAAAAAAAAAAAAACGATTTTAAGCCCTTACAAGGTTCCTTGTCTTTGGTTGTTTCGCTAGTATTCCCTGCCTACTGGAATGCTGATTCCCTCCCTAACGCTCTCCCTGACAAGCAGCAGCTCTGTCCCTAATCTCTTCCAGCATGCATGTGAGCCGAGCCGGCCAAGAATTTTATATGGCAGGGTCATCTGATCTGGCCAACCAATAGCTGCTATCAACATGTATGGGTCCCACGTGATCGTAGGATGTACCAAAGAGTCTCCTGCATATTGATTGGCTGGGAAATTGCGCCCAAACTTACAGGAAATGGATAATGAGAATTTCTCAAGTATCGCGAGATGCTCGTCCGAGTAACCAGTATCATCGAGTACCCTAATACTCGAACGAGTATCAAGCTCGGACGAGCATGCTCGCTCATCACTAATAACAAACTAAATAGAATCTATAATCAATATAAAATATATTTTCAAAATAATATGCCTAATCGATTGTATCATCCTTATTTCACTTGTTGTAGAAATGCAGAATTATACCCTTACTGCTTCTATGGGAATTAAAGGGTCACTCAGACGAAAATCTTTTTCTTTCAAATCAACTGGTTTCAGAAAGTTATAAAGATTTATAATTTACTTCTATTTAAAGTCTTCCAGTATTTATCAGCTGCTGTATGTCCTGCAGGAAGTGGTGTTTTCTTTTCAGTCTGACTTGCTGCTCTCTGCTGCCACCTCTGTCCAAGACAGGAACTGTCCAGAGCAGGAGAGCTTCTCTATAGGGATCTGCGACTGCTGTGGACATTTCCTGTCTCAGACAGAGGTGGCAGCAGAGAGCACTGTGTCAGAATGTAAATAAAACATCACTTCCTGCAGGACATACAGCAGTTAATAAGTACTGGAACTTGAGATTTTTAAATAGAAGTAAATTACAAATAGTACGGAGTACAGATTGCCATTCAAACGCAGTGGAAGCCGCGTTCTTAATTCTCCCCATACAGCCGCGCAATGTTTCTGACAACCTCAGTACCTGGCAGAAATAGTACTATCTTACTGCAATTGTGTACATTCTGACAAAATTATGTCAAAATGCATGAAAAATAGCTATGCACGAACACAACTTTAGGAATATGGAATACGTTCCTAACACGGCTGAAGCCACCCCCCTATTTCTTCCCCAAAAGCTGACAATCAATTCATCTAGGGCATCTAGATGTTTTCAAGTTGCAAAGAACATGGAACTGTTTCGCACCCTATTGCTTCTTCTGGCCAGTATACTGATGGCATCAGTGTACGCTAAAATACACGTACTGCACCAATGTCATGGTAACCTTATAAAAATCCAGAGATGAATTTATGGCGATCTCAGCCTTCCTTTCAGGTCACTTTCTTGCCCCAACAGTATGTGCTCAATTAACCCCTAGACGACCCTGGACGTAGGGTTACGTCATGGAAGTCTGTCCCCAGATGACCCATGACGTAACCTTACATCATGGGTGTTATTCCCGCTATGAAGCGCGCTCCGGAGCGGAGCGCGCTTCATAGCAGGTGGGGGCCGGCTGCAATCAGCAGCCGGGACCTCACCGGTAATGACACGCTGCAGCGATCGCGCGACCGCAGCGTTTAAGTGTAAGTGACAGGGGGAGTCCCCTGTCACTTACCGATCGGGACCCCCGCAGTGTGACTGCGGGGGTCCCGATCTTTGAAACGGACTGCTGGAGGTCTCTTACCTGCCTCCATGCGGTCCGATCGGCGATCTGCTACACTGAGCCTGCACAGGCAGGCTCAATGAGCAGAGCGCCGATTACACTGATCAATGCTATGCCTATGGCATAGCATTCATCAGTGTATAAATCAAAGTACTGTATGTAGAAGTCCCCCAAAGGGACTTCAAATGTGTAAAAAAAAAAAGTTCAAAACACTATTACACTACCCCAAAACCCCTCCCCCAATAAAAGTCTAAATCACCCCCCTTTCCCATTATATAAATAAAACATATAAAAATGAATAAATAGATAAACATATAATATACCGTCGTGTGCGTAATTGTCCGATCTATTAAAATATAACAAGCGTCATTGCGACCGGTAAACGGCGTACACGAAAAGAGGGGAAAAAGTGCGCAGATTACCGATTTTATGTTACATTATATATTAAAAAAAATCAATAAAAAGTGATCAAAACGTCCGATCTTCACAAATATGGTATTAATAAAAACTAGAGATCATGGCGGATAAAATGACACCCCATACAGCCCCATAGGTGAAAAAATAAAACCGGTTTAAGCGTCACAATAAGCCCATTTTATTAATATTTAATTGCCAAAAAAAAGGATTTCATTAAAAAAAATATATATAACATTAGAGAATCTGTGTAACCTGCATATGGTTGTGTTGGGACTGACCTATAGAATAATAGTGTCATGTCGCTGTTACCATATAGTGCATTACGTAGACACAGGAACCCCCCAAACGTTACCATATTGCATTCTTTCTTACGATTTCACCTATTTATATCTTCATAAATAATATATTTGGGTTCCATCATACATGTTATGGTAAAATGAAAGACGCCATTACACAGTACAACTATTCCTGTAACAAACAAGCACTTACATGGCTTGTAGATAGAAAACTGAGAGTGCTAGAGCTCTTAGAAGGGGAGGAGGGAAAAACGGAAACACTAAGATCAAAATTTGCGCGGTCCACTGGGTCATTTTGGGCCTGGTCCTCAAAGGGTTAAATGTGGGCTACTACTTCCTGATTTTTAATGTTCTTTAGGCCTCGTATATAAACAGATAACTGTTTTTCCCCGTAAGGGTATGTTCACACTGACAAATAGGCGAGGAACTAGAAGCGGAATTCGTGCTTAATTTCCTGCGGATTCCGCTTGAGATTCCTCCCGTAAACTATTAACATAGCAATGTCCCATTGTGTTCAATGGGATTTCCACTTTGCCGTTGACAAGATGGAATTTACGCATAGGATGTTCAGCCACAGGAATCCCATAGAAGTCAAATTCTGCTTGCATTCTGCCCGACTTCCGCGCCTATTCTGCCAGAACTAAAGAAGTAAAATCTGGAAGGTTTTGCAGAGGACAAAACTAAAACCCGACCATCCCGCCACACTAGGAATGGGCTGTAGTAAGTATTAAACAATGGCCCTTGTTGCAGTAAAAATTGCATTGATTTCAATGTGCAACGGCTGTAAATAATTTACATGTCAATTATTTCTACAGCCGTACCAAACAACGGCCGTGGTTCGATACACTGTGTGAAAAATGGCCGTTGTTTCGATTGACTTCGATGCAACACATTTTTCTTTGACAAGAATGGCCGTTGTTTTAATTGCTAACAACGGACGTTCCTGTAATATAAAATATGTTGTGTGAACAGTGCCTTAGTGCGTTAGCGGCTGTTGTTTTCCTATAAGTCTATGTAATTAGACTATTATTCTCAGCCTTTACTCTGACATCTAAAAACTCAAGGTAGTATGAGACCGGCCGTTTCATGAAAAGATCTTCCCGATAATCTTTAGCACCGCAGAGTTCTGATACGGGCGTATCCGTGCGTGCCCGCATCAGAACTCCCCACTGCACACTATGGAGCATGCGGCTGGAGCCGCTTGCTCCATAGTGTGAACTGACAGGGTTTCCTGCGGCCGCTATTCAATGAATAGCGTCTGCAGAAAACTGACAAACTGTCAGTTTTCTACAGCGTTGCTAGAGATTCTGGCCAGAGCGTATACCATGTGTATACACTCCGTCTGGGATTCCCTCGGCCTGCAGCACAACGCAATTTCCGTACCAATCACGGCCGTTGTAGTACGGAAATTATGTTTTGTGAACATAGCCTTAAAACGCATATTCATTGTATTTTATGTTAAGCATTCCACAAATTTATCAAATTCTTCTATAGTAGTCCACACAATGAAATTGTCATCCATAAATCTGAGGAATACACGTATATATTGTATGAAAGGGTTAACTATAATGTACTAATGCCCCTATAACGGAGAACATGGTCAGACAGCCCTGCACTGATTCAATAGATTTACCCTTGGAGGTGACCGTGCAGCATAATGATACTGCTGTTAAGTGACCTGTACTGCTAGACATGCCGTGCTTCAGCAGACCCTGGGCTGTCTGCCATACTGCAGTACTTATGAGCCCAGACTGCATCACAGGGCTCACACTCAGACCTTTCTTTTGTATGCTTGGTCAAAGGGATACTAGTTCTCCTTAAAGGGGTTATCCAACGCCACAAAAACATGGCCATTTTTTCACCCCAACTGTTGTCTCCAGTTCAGGTGCAGTTTGCAATTAAGCTCCATTTACTTCAATGGAACTGAGTTTCAGAACCCCACCCAAACTGGAGACAACAGTAGGGGGAAAATGGCCATGTTTTTGTAGCGCTGGATAACTCCTTTAACGGGGATGAGTCATCAGAAAATAGCTTATTGTAAAAATCATGTTTTTATGTTAAAAATGTTTTTAAAGAATTTTTGGTGACATTTTTTTCACATTTTTACATTTTTCTCTCTTTATTATAAAATAATCTTATTCTCACCACTGGGGCTGAAACTAAGCTGAGACTTCCTGTTCTGTGTGTGGTGATAAGAGGAGGCTGCTGTAAAGTGATCTGTACAGTATTGCAGCGTCATGTGACACCAGTAGGTAGAGGACACAATAGCAGCTCCCTGTGGAATGACCTTTTCACAGGTCACAGAGCGCGCTCAGTAAGGTTTTACATTCATCTCTAGGGCACAGACTCTGTCTATGTCCATGAGTCTTGCTGTAAAGCATGTCACTAAATGCTGTTAAAACAATGTACAAAAGGTAAAATAAAAAAATGACAGAAAATACAGACAAGGAGAGAAAGGAGCTGCTGCACCTCACACCTATGGCTGACACTAATGCATCTCGGCTATTATTAAAAACCAACGCCAGGATGTTGGTATAAAATTTGATCAAACCATATCAAACCATACTGCCTCATGTACCACGTGCAGGTCCCCTGGCTCACATACAGTCCCTACACTAACTCAACACTGTGTCGGTCAGCAACCGCCAACCACGCAAAGCAAGCGCAAGCAGGGAAGGGAGGCCATGGAATGGCCCTGCAACCCCACTGTCATGGGACCAAACCCCAAGGGCCCCCCCAAATCCCGCAGGCGCCGCCAACGGAGAAAGCGGCCACCAAGCAACACAAGTGTGAACAAGGTCTTACTACTCACCACTGCAGAGGTAGAATGGAAGAAATAGGAGGTACTTACCATGTGTGCACAGGTGCTTCCTGCTAATTGGGGTCACATGGATCTTACCTGCAGGAGTGCTAGCCACTCAGAAAAGGGAGAAAAGTAAATTACGGACATGGAGAGAAAGAAGCTGCTGCACCTCACACCTCTGGCTGACACTACTGCCTCTCGGCTACATTTAAAAACCAATGCCAGGATGTTGGTATATAATTTGATCAAACCATATTGCCTCATGTACCACGTGCAGGTCTTCTGACTCACATGAGTCCCTACGCAAAAACAACACTGTGCCAGTCAGCGACCGCCAACCCCGCAAAGTGAGAGCAAGCAGGGAAGGGAGGCCACGGAAAATGCAAACAGATTACAATATAAGAAGTTTTTTTTTGATTCAGAGTCTAATCAGGTAAAGAAAATTTAGGTGACACATTCCCTTTAAGCACAGTTCGTCATTTGTTTGCCGCTATTAACACTAATTAAGGCATTTAAAGTGTCATAGAAAAGTTTTCAAATGTAAAGAAGATGTAAAAAATTTTGATCGGTCGGGGTCTGAGTGTGGAGAACGAGCTGGCAGAACTTCTCTTCCGGCTCTGTGTCATATGACCAGTCAGGCTCATAATGTAAAGTCTATGGAGCCTGACTGGTTATTATGACACAGAGCGCAAAGAGGACGTGCTGCATCGCAGTTTTCTCCCAGGTTGTTCCCCTGACCTGTACAGGTGCGAACACTCAGACCTGGAACAATCAAAACTTTTAAAATGTGTCTATGACATGTCAAAAGTGTGCTATGATGACAGTGACATTTTATAAGAATAAACGTGATGATCATAGATTTCTTTGATCTTTGTCATTAGAGTACATGTAAAACCGTGTGTAATAGTCTTTCTTCCTCTGGTGAACACACAGGCACAGCTTTGGGCTGCGTTCACACTATGTATATTTCAGTCAGTATATTTCAGTCAGTATTGTGGTCCTCATATTGCAACCAAAACCAAGAGTGGATTAAAAACACAGAAAGGATCTGTTCACACAATGGTGAAATTGAGTGGATGGCCTCCATATAACAGTAAATAACGGCCATTATTTCAATATAACAGCCGTTGTTCTAAAATAACAGCAAATATTTGCCATTAAATGGCGGCCATCCACTCAATTTCAACATTGTGTGAACAGATCCTTTCTGTGTTTTTAATCCACTCCTGGTTTTGGTTGCAATACTGACTGAAATATACGTAGTGTGAACGCAGCCTTATAATTATGGGTATGCTACTTATAATGCTGTATGGGTATGCTACTTATAACGCTGTATGCTACTTATACTTATAATGCTGTATGGGTATGCTACTTATACTTATAATGATGTATGGGTATGCTACTTATACTTATAATGCTGTATGGGTATGCTACTTATACTTATAATGCTGTATGGGTATGCTACTTATACTTATAATGCTGTATGGGTATGCTACTTATAACGCTGTATGGCTATGCTGCTTATAGGTATAATGCTGTATGGGTATGCTACTTATAGGTATAATGCTGTATGGGTATGCTACTTATAGGTATAATGCTGTATGGCTATGCTACTTATAGGTATAATGCTGTATGGCTATGCTGCTTATAGGTATAATGCTGTATGGGTATGCTACTTATAGGTATAATGCTGTATGGCTATGCTGCTTATATTGCTCTATAGGTATGCTATTTATACTAATAATGCTACTTTCTTTCACCTATTATAAGTATACTCATCATTTGTGTACATTTGTACCAGATTATTACAAAGGGACAAAAAAAAACTTAATGTAAACTGTAAATCACTTTGTAATTAATACCCCCCCCCCATACACACGTATATGTATTGCTGCGTATGTAACGATCTATATAAAACGATATTATTATGTAAAAAGGAAAATAAGTAAAAAAAAAATGGCAGAAGTGGCTGTAGTGTGTGCATGCCCAGTGCTTTGGGGTGTACCAAGATGGCGGAAATCATGAACGAGCAGAATGGAAGTATCTGTCTCTTCTAGGCCACCGTAGGCAGCGCCGGGTGACACCGAGTACGGTGGCCGAGGAGGCTAAGATCGCATGCGTGCAGAACATGGCTTCGCGTGTTGGTAAACGCGGTGCGGGGGGAGACGATGAGCTGCCCCCTCTCCAGGCCGTGCTGATCGCTGACAGCTTCAACAGGAGGTTCTACCCGATCACTAAGGATCGGCCTCGGGTGAGCCAGCCGGGGGGAGGAATGGCTGGGAGGAGGAATGGCTGACAGATGACATGTCTGACCGCCTGCTCCGGCTTTTTTTTATTATTTGAGTTTATTGGTTTTCCACTGTTAAAGTTAGATTGTGGAAGAACTCCATGGATATTTATGTATTTTATTATACTTAGTATACTGCACTTGTATTATAACCTTAGTCATGGCCCCCAACCTTTACCTGTCCAACTGTTCCGAAACTACAATTCCCATAATGCCCTGCAGACACAGATTGGGGAACACTGGTCCAATGAATGTGTCACCTTTCAGTATGAGGATCTATCACAGGTGTCACACTCAGGCCCTCCAGCTGTTGCAGAACTACAATTCCCATCATGCCTGGAAAGCCAAAGCTTCAGCTCTGTTTGTCCAGGCATGATGGGAATTGTAGTTTTGTAACAGCTGGAGGCTCTGAGTTTTACACCCCTGTTCTATCATATTTCCATTGTGTTATAAGCCTGACAGACACATAGCAATACCATCTGTTAGAAATCCCTTCAGGGTTAATAACTTTTGATATGTTGCTGCCCATGGTGAGACTAACAATTCTTTCCATACTTGTTATTAGCTATTCAGTCTCCTTCCCCAAGTTCTTAGCTGCTGCTTTCTGCTGAAGACACAAAAATCTGTATGTGAGCTTTTCTCTCTGTCTCCCCCTCCTTCCCCCTCCCTTCTGAGACAGTTGATGTAAACAAGTCCCTGACTGGCTTTATCTGCAACATTGTAGCTTCTTTGTGATGCCGAGAGGGTTAATCACAGTGAGTTCATCAGCAACTTGACCTCAGAATAACCCTCCCGGCATTACAAAGAAGCTACAGTGTTGCAGATAAAGCCAGTCAGGGACTTGTTTACATCAAATGTCTCAGAAGGGAGGGGGAGACAGAGAAAGGCCCTCATATGGGACGTTGAATGGAGCACTCTTAAAGGGGTTGACCACTTTTTAGCTGTTATCCCGGACTGTTAATATGTAGCTTACTAATATACAGGGCTTTCAGTTCACCTCAGTTATATAGTGTATTGTGAAGCTTCGCCCTCCTCCTGTCCGCCGCACAGCTCTCTCCTCCATAAGATGGCGTGCTATTATCTCTCTCAACCAGCACATGTCCTCCCCATACACAGGAGTACAGTACAGCTGATCGATCCTGTGTTCTCTGCGGGGAGGAGAGGGTTAAGCTGCAGCCAAAGTGCTCTGGCTGCAGTTTCTCTCTCCAAGAACAAGGGGGGGGGGGGCGAGAAGTGATTTTCCATCAGGCCCAACCTCTATCTCCACTGACATCATCTGCCTGTGATCGGTCAGGAGAGCCCCACACACCTTACACCACTGACAGATACGGCCGACAAAAGGATTAAGTGTACATAAAGGGGTATTCCACTCAAACATAACTTTTGCTGCCCATGGTGAGACTAACAGTTCCTTCCATGCTTGTTATTATCTATTCAGTCTCCGTACCCCAGTTCTCAGCTGCTGCTTTCTGCTGAAGAAACAAAAATCTGTGCATGAGCTTGTCTCCCCCTCCTCCCTTCTGGGATTATTCTGAGGTCAAGTTGCTAATGAACTCACTGAATAATTCTGCCAGCATTACAAAGAAGTTACAATGTTGCAGATAAAGCCTGCCAAGGACTTGTTTACATCAGCCGTCTCAGAAGGGAGGGGGGAGGAGGAGGAGGGAGACAGAGAGAAAAGCTCACACAAAGATTTTTGTTTTTAGCAGAAAGCAGCAGCTAAGAACTGGGGGAAGGAGACTGAATAGATAATAACAAGTATGGAAGGAATTGCTAGTCTCACCATGGGAAGGACAACATATCAAAATTTATGTTCAAGTGGAGTACCCCTTTAACCCTCTATTCTAATGCAGACCCTCTGATCACCCTGGCTTTGTTTACAGGGGGCAGCAGCAGCCACCCTGGCATTTTCCTTGCTGTGGAGAAGTAGTAACTGGGGGTCATGACTATAAGCCCTGCTCCCCTCTCTCAGTATTCTGCCACAATTTGTGTTCTTTCTCTGCCTGTACTGACTGGGAGGGCACTAGATCTTAGGGGTTACCGGACTTGTCCCAGTGCTTTGTTTTGGGGTGCAGTACAGTGTACAGTCTTAGCCCTGTGGGTACCTTGATGTCATATAAATAGGATATCCCCTATGCTGAGACTTTCTGTTGTGTGTGTGGTGATAAGAGGAGGCTGCTGTAAAATAATCTGTACAGCATTACAGAATCATGTGACACCAGTACATAGAGGAGACAATAGCAGCTCCCTGTGGAATGACCTCTTCACAGATCACAGAACGCGCTCAGTAATGTTTCATTTTCATCTCAAGGGGACAGAGTCTGTCTATTGTTGTCTATGTCCATGAGTCTTGCTGTAAAGCATTCCACTGAATTCGGCACAGGTAATATGGCCGTCCCCATAACAATGTACAAAGAGTGAAATAAAAAATATTATAGTCAGAAAGTAGAAATAGGTTAGAATAAAAGAACAAGTTTTAGTATTTGACTTTAATAAGTAAAAGAAAATCTAGGTGACACATTTTAAGCTGGTAAGGCTGGGTTCACACTGCGTTTTTGCAATTCGTTTTTTTTAAAAAAAAAAAAACGGATTGCAAAAACGGATGCATTTGTGTGCATCCGTTTTTCCATTGACTTCCATTATAAAAAAAAAAACGGATCAAAACGACTGCTATGGCGAACAACCTGAAATCGTTCAGCCAATTACACGGAACGATGATCATTACTTATGATCGTAATTGCGCTAGTCCTGTCGTCGCCACTGCGTTCGCCGCTACTGCAAACGACCGAACGACGTCTTATTACATACAAACGATCAGCGTTAAAAATTGGTCCAAATTCTATTTAAACGACCAACGTTTTCTGGTTGGTCTTCTAATCGTTGTCTGCTTATACACTAAAAGGTTATCATTCAAATCCGAACGATTTAACGATTTTTCAAACGATAATCGTTCCGTGTAATACCACCCTTAGGTTGGTTTTCATTGTGTGAAAAAAAAAAAAAATGGATGAAAAAATTGGATACATTTGTGTGATACATCCGTTTTTTTTTTTCTGTTTTGCCATTGACTTCTATTATATATATATAAAAAAAAAAGGTAAAAAAAAGTATCCTTTTTTTGATCCTTTTTTTTAAATAATGGATGTCAATCGAAAAACGGATCAAGACAGATGCACACGAATGCATCCATTTTTTTTTTTTTTTTTTTTGCATAAAACAGATGAAAAACACTGATTGCAAAAAACGCAGTGTGAACCCAACCTATTGCAGTCGGTGCTACATCTAGAACTTGAATTGTATTGTTGTATTTTACAGGCTCTCCTACCATTGGCCAATGTGGCGTTGTTGGATTACACCTTGGAATTCCTCACTGCTGCCGGTGTGAAAGAAACCTTTGTGTTTTGCTGCTGGATGGCAAATGAGATAAAGGAGCATCTGAGGTAAAAGACGTCTTAAAGTGGTAGTGTTACGTAAAGCCAATGTACCACTAGGTATATCGTTTTGTGTTTTTTACATGAACAGACCGGCACCAGTGCTACAGTCGACCGGTTCCCAATTTAAAGTGATTTTTCAGGCTTAGAAGAAAATGGTGTATTTCTTCCAGAAACAGAAGGAAGAAAGTTGCATTGAAGTTAAAGGGGTTGTTCATGAAAAAAATTGTCTATTAAAAAATGTCAAGTCTTCCAGTACTTATCAACTGCTGCATGTCCTACAGGAAGTGGTGTATTCTTTCCAGTCTGGAGAGCAGGAGAGGTTTTCTATGGGAATTTGCTCCTGCTCTGAACAGTTCCTGACATGGACAGAGGTGGTAGCAGCGAGCAATGTGTCAGACTGGAAAGAATACTTCTATTCTTATTCTACTTCTATTTAAAAATCTCAAGTCTTCCCATACTTATCAGCTGCTTTATGTCCTGCAGGAAGTGGTGTTTTCTTTTCAGTCTGACCCAGTGCTCTCTGCTGCCACCTCTGTCCATGTCAGGAACTGTCCAGAGCAGGAGAGGTTTTCTATGGGGATTTGCTGCTGCTCTGGACAGTTCCTGACATGGACAGAGGTGGCAGCAGAGAGCACTGTGTCAGACTGGAAAGAAGACACCACTTCCTGTAGGACATACAGCAGCTGATAAGTACTGGAAGACTTTTTTTTTTAAAGATTTTTAAATAGAAGTGAATTACAAATCTAATTATCTTTTGGAAACCACTTGATTTGAAAGAAAATGATTTTCTCTGGAGTACCCCTTTAAGCCGCCTTCTAAAATGATTTATTTGTTGGCAGGAATTCCAAGTGGTGTCGGACTACGAGCTCCAATGTAGTGCGTGTGGTGACCTCTGAACTTTACCGCTCTCTTGGTGATGTCCTCCGAGATGTGGATGCCAAATCGTTGGTGCGCTCGGACTTTGTGTTGGTCACAGGGGATGTGGTTTCCAACATAAACATTGAAGCCGCTCTGGAGGAGCACAGGTTGGAGCCTGGGATTTTCATAGGACTCTCAGATTGGACTTAAAGCGTTAGATAATAGACTCTCGTATTTTCTTATAGGACTCGACGGAAGCTGGAGAAGAACATTTCCGTTATGACCATGATCCTGAAGGAGTCGTCACCTGTGCATCATACAAGGTGTCAGGAGGATGATGTTATCATTGCAATGGATAGCAAGACCAAGAGAGTGCTCTTGTACCAAAAAAGCCAGGATTTGAAGCGCTACCACTTTCCTACGGTTAGAGATCAGCTATTTATCCATATCTGCTCGTACAAACATGTATACTGATCAAACAAAAATAGACCCACAAGGGATCAAAAAATGCAGGACAGTCATACACAAATATAATGATAATCTTTATTTGGAATATTACTTATTAAAAACATGATTATAATGGGATTTGAAACATAACAAAATACATACATAAGTGAGGGGACATAACAAAGTATTTTATGGAATCGTATATTGCACATGCATAAAAATGAAATGAAGACTGAAAATAGCCTGTGGCAGTACAGGCAACCTCCACTGTGTAAACAACAATATAAGTAACAATGAATAGTAACAAATAGTAAAAACTATTTTGTTAAATAACTACAATAGGTATACACAGAGATCCAAAGTTAGATCACAGTTGCTCAGTGAGCAACATGTGTAGGTGACATCACCAAAATAAATAGTATAAATAAATGGACAATAGGAGGATGCGTGCACTGCAACAGATCCCACTCACCCACTCACCCTACGCACGTTTCGCGTGACTCGCTTTGTCAAGGGATATGAGTAGTGATGGTCCTGGTGGTTTTTTTATATATATAATCTAACATTTTGTGTCTAATTTATTAGTTACTTTTGATAATAGTTTTTGATATGGTGGTAAGTATGCACTTCATATTTTATTTTGGCATTTTTATGCACCATGCACATTGCACTTTTGTCACATTTTTTCACTTGTCACCTTTGAAATTTGGTGTCGGAGTCTGAGGTGTGGGTATTTGCTGCCTGCTGGCCAGTGCATTGCATATCTACGTATTATAATGCTCGGATAGGTGCGTTTGCGCATGCGCAGGAATTCTATGTGATCACAGCAACAAATGGGACATTGTGTGATATGGGAAGAGCCTTTGCTCTAAATGTACTTGAATGTATCTATTTGCGGCTTTTTCTCTAAGTTTCCACTATTATTGTTATCTCTATTATTTTCTTTTGGTCATGTGTCTCTCCGGTCACGTGGTCGCATGTGCGATCACGTGACCTGACTATACTGACATCATTTCTGGGTACGGGAGACTTGCCGCATCATATGGTCGGCACTTACTTCCAGGGAGGCCACGTGATCGCATGTGCGATCATGTGACCAGATTGTGCTGACATCATTTCCGGGTATGGATGACGCGCCGCATCACGTGATCGGCGCGTACTTCCGGGTATTCCTGCCATGTTGGTTTCCTGGGTCTGTTGTTATCATCAAGGTGAGCTATCTCACCTGTGTCTGTGTATTCCGATTGGTTACTTTCAGAATAAAAGAAGTAGGTTTCCCCTCACTACTCATATCCCTTGACAAAGCGAGTCACGCGAAACGTGCATGGGGGGGTGAGTGGGTGAGTGGGATCTGTTGCAGTGCACGCATCCTCCTATTGTCCATTTATTTATACTATTTATTTTGGTGATGTCACCTACACATGTTGCTCACTGAGCAACTGTGATCTAACTTTGGATCTCTGTGTATACCTATTGTAGTTATTTAACTAAATAGTTTTTACTATCTGTTACTATTCATTGTTACTTATATTGTTGTTTACACAGTGGAGGTTGCCTGTACTGCCACAGGCTATTTTCAGTCTTCATTTCATTTTTATGCATGTGCAATATACGATTCCATAAAATACTTTATGTCCCCTCACTTATGTATGTATTGTGTTATGTTTCAAATCCCATTATAATCATGTTTTTAATAAGTAATATTCCAAATAAAGATTATCATTATATTTGTGTATGACTGTCCTGCATTTTTTGATCCCTTGTGGGTCTATTTTTGTTTGATATGTAATTTTTTGTGCGGTAAGGACTTTTTGAAAAATTGTTTTTGGGCAATTTATTTAGGTTAAACATGTATACTGGTCACATAACCCTTCCTCCTCCATCAAAAAAATCTACTGGTTTCAGAAAGTTTTGTCATGTGGTTCTATTTAAAAATCTCAAGTCTTCCAGTACTTATCAGCTGCTGTATGTCCTACAGGAAGTGGTGTATTCTCTCCAGTCTAACACAGTGCTCTCTGCTGCCACCTCTGTCCATGTCAGGAACTGTCCAGAGCAGTAGCAAATCCCCATAGAAAACCTCTTCTGCTCTGGACAGTTCCTGACATGGACAGAGGTGGCAGCAGAGAGCTCTGTGTCAGACTGGGAAGAATACACCACTTCCTGCAGGACATACAGCAGCTGATAAGTAGGAAGACGTGAGATTTTTAATTAGAAGTAAATTACAAATCTATATAACTCTCTGAAACAAGTTTATTTGAAAGAAATATATTTTTTTCCGGAGTGCCCCTTCAACCCTTGGGTGTAAGTCAGCCTCTTAAAGGGAACCAACCACCTCCCTGAGATCATTGGTTCCTTTACTCTTCATTGGCAGCCTGAGTGCTGGAAACTAAATGCAACGTCCAGAGCTCAGGCTGCCAATCTAGCATGAGTGGCTGGGAAGTTGGTAGAGGCAGCGTGACTACATGCCGCTGCGGCTCCGCCCTCATGTCTAGTTACTGGGCGCTGAGACTAAGGGTCCTATTACATGGAGCGATTTTTAACGACTACCGATGATCGATCGCAAACGAGATTGTTTATCGTTAACCTAAAATCATTCACTATATTACACAGAACGATGGTCGTTAGTTACGATTGCTACTATGATCGTTACTATGATCCTTATTGCGATCGTTACTATGATCGTTTACTCCATCTGATCTCAGCAAAACAATGAACAATGTGCAATTACACTGAACGATTAGTGAACAAATGTGGAACTTGAGCGAACGAATGTGGAATTACAGCGAACGATTAGCGAAAATTTTAGGTTCAATCTAAATCAACGACATACGAACGACTTTTTGATCGTTGCCTGCAATTACACAGAATGATTATCGTTTAAATTCGAATAATATAACGATTTTTCGCACTATAATCGCCCCGTGTAATAGAGCCGTAAGGATACAGCCCAGAAGCTGTAAGGTATTTGGTTCCTTTTAAATGGTCTGTAAAACATCCCTGACCATTCTAGTAGTTCTTAAAATGTGACTCTCACCTAATTGTTTTTAAGGTACTTCTGTAGAATAAATCCTTTATAATTGTTATTGCAATGTTCATTTTTTTTTGTTTATTTTAGAGCATCTTCCAGAGTAAGGCTGATGAGATAGAGCTGCGTCATGATTTGCTGGACTGCCACATTAGCATCTGCTCTCCCCAGGTAAGTGAGTGGTAGTTATGTGTCACTGCCATTGCAGTTTTGTTAGCATGACCCTTTTAGTACCAGGCTAATTTAACTTTAGGCCAGGTTCACACTAAGTAAAAAAACACGGCCGTATTTCATAACAACAGCCGTATTTGCACAGACAATGGCCGTTATTTGCAAAATAACGTCCGTTGTTTGCACAAATACAGCCGCCGTTATGAAATACGGCCGTGTTTTTTTACGTAGTGTGAACATAGCCTTAAAGTGTAACTGTCATTTTTTTATTGCACAAATCAGTAGTATAAGCGATTAAAAAAATCTCTATAATAGGTTTTATTAGGCAAAAAAGCCTCTTTCTGTACTCAAAAAGCAATTTCCAAGCCTCCCCCCCCCCCCCCCCCCCCGACTTCTTATCTGTTCATTATCAGGCAAATCCGTCTTCATTACAGAGAAGCCAGTGATGACGGGTTCTGCTGTTGTCTATTATATCCTATGGAGGGGGGGGGGACGAGGGAGATGAGTGAGCAGGAAGACGACACATGAAGGTCAGCTGTTTGTAGACTGGGCACCTAAAATGCTGGATTCAGGGGTCAGAAAGGTCAGTGCTTATCTTGCTGAGAGAAGATTGCAGGGTGTTGTGCTGTGCAGGACTCCTCCGTGCTCACTTACTCCTCTCAGCCCCTCCCCTCTCCATAGAGCATAATGGACACAGAAATCCTGCTTTTTCTGAAGTGAGGGGGGGGGGGGCTAGGAAAACAGCTTTTTCAGTACAGAAGGAAACTATTTTGGTAAATAAAACCTATTACAGAGTTTTTTAAAGTCGCTTGTACTATAGATATTTATTGTTTTCAGAAAAATGACCCTAAAATGCCTTAAGGCCTATTTTTCAAATCTGACCTGTCTCACTCTGTTTTAATAGCTTTAAAGTGTCTCTGTCGTTATAAATTTGAAAATCTATATCGACAGTAGATGTGATATAAAGCAAGTTTACAATTTACATTCATTTTGATCACGGTGGCCTCCGTGAACAAGCCAGACGTGAAAGGCGCATCGGGGGTTAACTACACACAGTTTTGCCAGGTAGTATCCCAGCTTTACATTCCCTGTTATATCCTTGGATTGTGAATGTTTACTGGGTTTAATAGAGGCTTTATATTGTATATAGACTGGGTGGTGTAATAGACACTTGGGATTCTATACTTCTTCACATATTAGAAGCTATAACCTGTCAGAGCACAGGAAGTGCCGCGTTTTCACTGATAACTAAAAAAAAATAATGGGGGAGATTTATTAAACATGGTGTAAAGTGAAACTGGCTCAGTTGCCCCTAGCAACCAATCAGATTCCACCTTTCATTTTCCAAATAATCTGTGAGAAATGAAAGGTGGAATCTGATTGGTTGCTAGGGGCAACTGAGCCAGTCTCACTTTACACCATGTTTGATAAATCTCCCCCAATGACTGTAAATTGAATACTTGCTTTATATCACAGCCCCTGCTGATTTAGGTTTTTAAAGAGCATGTACCATCATATACATCCTCTTTATTATGATCCACGGATAGAACGGTGCAGTCACGGGGAAGCCGGTGACGCAGTCTGTTTTTTGTACCGCGGCCTGGTTCCCGTGCCTTTCTATCCAAGGGTACCGTACCGGGGCTGAAGCACTGAAGGAGGGCCGGCCCGCCCCCAGTGGGCGGAATCCTTCATCCCTCTACGACACGGCTTCATTGATTCTAAAGAAGCCGCATCATAGAGGGGAGGAAATTCCCTCCCACTGGGGGCGGACCGGTCCGCCTCCAGTGCTTCAGCCCCGGCCAAGTACCCGTGGATAGAACGGCGCAATACACCGGAACTGGGGCGCGGTTCAAAAAACGGACCTTGGCACCGGCTTCCCCGTGACTGCGCCGTTCTATCCGTGGGTCATATTAAAGCGGATGTACCTGATGGTACATCCTCTTTAATGTTATAACGACAGCGACACTTTAAGATATTCCATTTTAACTCCTTAAAGGGAACCTGTCACCGGGGATGCAGGCACAGAGCCGGTTCCAGGACGAAGATATCAGCGTCCAAAGCCGTGCGCGCGCGCTGCTGAGTTGGGTCAGGTGCCCATTGAGAATGACAGCTCCATTCATTCTCTATAGGCGTCTGACTAATCTCAGCAGCGCGCGTGCACAGCTTCGGGCGCTGATATCTTCGCCCCGGGACTCGTTGGAAAGGGTAAGTATCCGAGGGCTGCACCGTGGGGTCGGGCAGGCTCTGTGCCCACGTCCCCGGTGACAGGTTCCCTTTAATGGACCATATTTATAGGCTCATGAAGGTGGTAACCAAAAAAAACTTTTTTCTTTCTCCTGTCACACAGCTCCAGTCTAATACCTAGTGCTTCATGCGGTTTGGGCTTGGCATGTGCAGTTGCCCACTTAGTCAGTCGGTGGCTGAGACAGGACACCGCTTCTGCTTACAACCTCCCTGATCCTATTAAAAAAAAAAAAAAAAAGTCCATAGGATAGGCCATAATTTAAAGATTCATAGGGGTCATAGGGTTCATAGGGGTCCGAACACTGGGGTCCCCTGCAATCTCGAGGACCCTGTAATCCCTGTTGGATAGAGCTGTGGGTCATACATGCGTGCCACCGCTCCGTTCATTCTCTACAAAGCCACTGAGATGGACAAATTGAGCTTTTGGCTATCTTTGACATAGAAAATGAATGGGGTGGCAGCATGTCTGCACGGCCTACCGCTTGGATTTTGGGGTTCCAGCGATCAATTGCTTAGTTACGCCCAATTTCGTGGATACTGTCCAGATGCCCATACCCCTTTAAAGAGTAGCTGTCATCTGACATGTAAAAAGCTATTGATCACAGCGGGTGTCACTGCTGAGACCTGCTGTGATCAGGAGATATAGCCCGGATCTATGAGACTACATATTCAGAATTAGTGGCCGGCTCAGTGACCACCTCTTTATGTCACTTCCTTTTAATTTTTTAACCAGTAGATTGCTGGACAGCCACTTTTTCCATTACTGCCATAACCGTGTGATGAACTTTTTTGTGTTTTATAGGTTGCAGAGCTGTTCACCGACAACTTTGACTACCAAACCAGAGATGACTTTGTCCGTGGCCTCCTTGTTAATGAAGAGGTGAGCAGATTTTCAGAGTCTTGGATGTTTTCTTCCTGTTTAAAACCTCGGAATGTTTGAAGAGTATTTGTTATGTTCTTGGGGCCTCACAAACTATCCCTGGGACCTGACGTCAGAAAAACAGCATACCAGGGCTCTTTACCAATGACCATGACCTGGCAAGCAGTTAACAATCACAATGCTTCTGCCATACAGACAGGCTTCTACCTGTGGTTAGGCTGTCAGTCACCACTGTCTGGGGGAGGGGGCCCCGGTATTGTGACAGTCACAGTGAATAAAAGTCATTACAGAGCGCTTGGGGAAACCTGTTTTTCCCACAGGTTTGTTAGGCCCTGGGGACCGGAAAGGTTCTCTATTGCCATTTAGACTTCAGGGCCAGTGTCAGCACCCAACTTCCCAGTCAGCAGTTGCTCACTCTGCAATGATTGATTATTTTTAAGTGAGGGCTGCTGCCCAAGGTCATCCTGGGAATAGGGAACACAATTCCTGGGTAAGTTCCCTGGCAGTATTGCTTGCCATACTGATGGCCAGACAGCTTTTGAAGAAAAAAAAAAAGTGATAGCTAAGGATTGACAGTATTCTAACCAGGGCCGGGACAACGCGTTCTGGTGCCCTCACTCATACATACATACATACATACATGCACCCTCACTTATACATACATACATACATACATACATGCGCACACATACATACATACATACATACATACATCCTCACACACATACATACATACATACATCCTCACACACATACATGTATACATGCACCCTCACACATACATACATATATACATACATGCACCCTCACTCACACATACACTCACTGGCCACTTTATTAGGTACACCATGCTAGTAACGGGTTGGACCTCCTTTTGCCTTCAGAACTGCCTCAATTCTGCGTGGCATAGATACAACAAGGTGCTGGAAGCTTCCTCAGAGATTTTGGTCCATAGTGACATGATGACATCACACAGTTGCCGCAGATTTGTCGGCTGCACATCCATGATGCCAATCTCCCGTTCCACCACATCCCAAAGATGCTCTATTGGATTGAGATCTGGTGACTGTGGAGGCCATTGGAGTACAGTGAACTCATTGTCATGTTCAAGAAACCAGTCTGAGATGATTCTAGCTTTATGACATGGCGCATTATCCTGCTGAAAGTAGCCATCAGATGTTGGGTCCATTGTGGTCATAAAGGGATGGACATGGTCAGCAACAATACTCAGGTAGGCTGTGGCGTTGCAACGATGCTCAATTGGTACCAAGGGGCCCAAAGAGTGCCAAGAAAATATTCCCCACACCATGACACCACCACCACCAGCCTGAACCGTTGATACAAGGCAGGATGGATCCATGCTTTCATGTTGTTGACGCCAAATTCTGACCCTACCATCCGAATGTCGCAGCAGAAATCGAGACTCATCAGACCAGGCAACGTTTTTCCAATCTTCTACTGTCCAATTTCGATGAGCTTGTGCAAATTGTAGCCTCAGTTTCCTGTTCTTAGCTGAAAGGAGTGGCACCCGGTGTGGTCTTCTGCTGCTGTAGCCCATCTGCCTCAAAGTTGGCCGTACTGTGCGTTCAGAGATGCTCTTCTGCCTACCTTGGGTGTAACGGTTGGCTATTTGAGTCACTGTTGCCTTTCTATCAGCTCGAACCAGTCTGCCCATTCTCCTCTGACCTCTGGCATCAACAAGGCATTTCCGCCCACAGAACTGCCGCTCACTGGATGTTTTTTCTTTTTCGGACCATTCTCTGTAAACCCTAGAGATGGTTGTGCGTGAAAATCCCAGTAGATCAGCAGTTTCTGAAATACTCAGACCAGCCCTTCTGGCACCAACAACCATGCCACGTTCAAAGGCACCAAATCACCTTTCTTCCCCATACTGATGCTCGGTTTGAACTGCAGGAGATTGTCTTGACCATGTCTACATGCCTAAATGCACTGAGTTGCCGCCATGTGATTGGCTGATTAGAAATTAAGTGGTAACGTGCAGTTGGACAGGTGTACCTAATAAAATGGCCGGTGAGTGTACACCCTCACTTACTCATACATACATGCACCCTCACTCACACATACATACATTCACCCTCACACACACATACATACATACTTGCACCCTCACTCACTCATACATGCACCCTCAATCACTCACACATACATACATGCACCCTCACACATACATACATGCACCCTCACTCACTCACACATACATACATACATGCACCCTCACTCACACATACATACATGCACCCTCACTCACACATACATACATACACCCTCACTTACTCGCACATACATACATACATACATACATACATACATACATGCACCCTCACTCACTCACACATACATACATGCATGCATGCACCCTCACTCTTACACACACACATACATACATACATACATAAACACTCACTCCCTCATGCATGCATGCATGCATACATACATACATACATACATACATACATACATACATACATGCACCCTCACTCACTCACTCACTCATACATGCACACTCACTTATATGAATATATACATGCTGAGTTATACATTAACCTCCTTGATACTGGCCTCCTCACTTGCAGACATTCTGGCTGTGCAGGGTCAGGACCTTAGATAATGACAGCTGTAGTCAGGCACTGCAGACAGCTGTGCAGGGGGCCTTCCTGATGATGATTCTGTACAGGCTTGTGCTGGGTGTCCTCTCCTTCCCCATCCCCTGGACCTGACAGCCAGGGCAACCTCAGGGACAGCAGCAGACAGTGGAGGATACACACCACACAGTGTAAGTGATGTTGTGCATCCTCTACAATTTGCTTTTCTAGCACAAACCCTGCTACCAGGTTCAGGCTTGTGGAGGCTCCTATGTGGTGGATAGAATAGCGCCTTCTGTAATTCACCACCAGATGGCGCCCTAGGCCATCGCCTACCCCTTCCTACCTTTTGTCTCGGCCCTGATTTTAACGACCTTATGATAATATTTTTGCAAGTTGGTGTTAATGCGAACATGCTGGCATCGCTTGCAGTAAGAAATGTTTTCTTTGTCCAGATCTTAGGAAATCAGATACATCTTCACGTGACTCAGGAAGAGTATGGTGCCCGTGTATCCAACCTGTTAATGTATGAGGCCGTAACGTCTGACATTCTGTGTCGTTGGCTTCATCCTATAACCCCCGAGACAAACTTCACTGACCAGGAGAACCAGTGTTATACGCACTCCCGACACAATATTTATCGAGGGTCAGAGGTCAGCCGTGGCCATGGCAGTGTCCTACGGGAGAATGTACTTATTGGGAGCAACACAACAATCGGATCCATGTGCAGCATCAGCAACACCAGTATCGGGAAGAACTGCAGGATCGGTAAGCTGTCCCTGTCATGCCATGTTGAAGAATAGGCCGGGGAAGTGAAGAAATGTTTTTTAAAAAGTTTTTTAAACATCGCAACTTTTTTAAGTGGGTGATGGTGTTGTCAGTTCTGTACACGTGAACATGATTTCAGTGTATACTTTTAGTATTGACAAACCGGCGACCCATCCGCCATCAGCAGCGCATACTGACACTACCAACTGTATCCCCTCCATTGTGTTCTCGCTTTTCCCAGGTGATCGAGTCGTTTTGGAGAACGTGTATATTTGGGACGATGTTCGCATTGAAGATGATGTTACGATAAGAAAATCTGTAGTCTGCAATAATGTGGTTTTGAAGAAAAGAGTGCGGATTAATGAGCACTGTGTCCTGACCTCACGGGTAACCGAGATACTTAACCTTTCATCTCCATATTACCTAAGAAATTCTCCTATAATTTTGTTTTGCTTGGCCATCCTTTAGGTCGTAGTCGGTCCGGATTTTGAGCTGCCAGAGAACACTGTTCTTTCTCTGCATCATCCAGATGAGGATGAGGAAGATGATGATGAATTCAGCGACGATGCAGGGAGCGGCAAAAAAGAAGAGCAATCAAAGGTCAAAGGTAATAAACACAATAAGGAATAGAAATATTTAATAAAACGGACAAGTCAGGAGAGGCTGCAGATTACCTGTTAAGGCTGGGTTCACACTGCGTTTTTGCAATCAGTCTTTTGTGCAAAAAAACTGATGCATTTGTGTGCATCCGTTTTGATCTGTTTTTCCATTGATTTCCATAAAAAGAAAAACATCAAAATGGATCCATTTTTTTTTTGTACAGACACAAAAATGGTCCCGCTTTTTTTTTTTTTTTATAATAGAAGTCAATGAAAAAACGGATCAAAACGGATGCACACAAATCCATTTGTTTGTTTCATCTTTTTTTTACAAAAAAAAAGGGAATTGCAAAAACGCAGTGTGAACCCGGCCTAACTTTTATGATTTGACGCTATTTTGAATACAAAACCCCATTTATCCCAATGTTTTGTAAACAGTATACAATAAAGCAGAGGTCGGAGCAGAGGGGGAAGGTTATGTGTGGAAGACTTCATCAGTCCCAGATGAAGAAGAGGAGGAAGAGTTGCAGAAAAGCCTATGGGGTGAGTAGTATAAAAAAAACAAAAAAAAAAAACCTTATAGTTAATTAATGAACATCAAGCTTCACACTGGCTTAGGGTCCGTTCACACGTACAGGATCTGCAGCAGATTTGATAGCGCAGATTCAAAGCAAATTTGCACTTCCGGTTCCGGCGCGTGTATGAGAGGACGCGTGTGAGTTAGCTCCGCTCCGGACCCTCTTAACTCCCGGTGATCCCCGCCTAATATACCCGCTGTTTACCTGGGTGTCTGACCCCAACGGGTTCCGAGGCGCCTGGGGACCACATGGACAAGTTTGTAAACCGCGGTGGGGACCAGACAGCTTCAGCTCCCCTGCCAAAGCGAGACAAGGATAAGCAGCAGCCGGCCAAAATGGCGACGGGCTCTCAGCGTGCTGCGCCACAGCCTCCAGATCCCAGCTTTACACCGCCTGCCACAGTGAGTACGGATGGAAGTGGAGAGGAAGTGATTTTACCTCAGGTGGGACTGTCTTGTAAAACGATAGCTGTGGAAGTGGCAAAAATCTTATCACCGGATCTTACTGCAGCATTGCAGGCCACAGTCGCTGAAGCACTTAAGCAATTACAGACTGAGTTGAATGTGCATTCAGTCCAGATAGGCGATCTGGAACAGAGAGTTAATGTGTTGGAGGATGAACTTTTAGGGACACAAGCCCACATGAAAACTCTGATGAAATCTAACACTGCGCTTGTTACCAAAATTGATGATTTGGAAAACAGATCACGCAGGAACAACCTCAGAATCGTGGGTCTGCCTGAGTCTGTTCCTGCTCACCAGCTGGCTCAACTATGTGCAACGGATATTCCACAGGCGCTTGGTTTGTCAATATTATGTACAGTGGAACGGGCACATAGAGTTGGCCCTCTCAAGCAACCTACATCCCCAACGGGACCCCAAAAAGCGCGCCAAGTTATAGTGCGCTATCTGAATTATGCGGAAAAGGCACTGATTCTCCAAACTTTTAAGAAGCTCTCCACGCCCTTGGTGGTGCAAGGTCACAAATTACTGCTCTTTGCTGACTATTCGGCAGATGTAGCTAAGAAACGTAGAGCATTTGCTCCGATATGTACAGTGTTGGTACAGCGTCAACTGCGATTTTTCCTGCAATTCCCCGCTACTCTGCGAGTATATATGGGTGATGGCAAAACAGAGACATTCTACAATCCGGAAGAAGCACAGGTCTTTCTACGATCCCACCAAGAAGAGATGGACGAACAGGAGGACTCCAGGAAGAGGAAGCGCAGAGATAAAGCTCCCTCACCCATTTCAGTGGACTGACAGAGTCCGTTTTTTTTTTTTTTCTATGTTGCTCTCATCTTGATGGAAGAAGTTATGGGGCTCATCCTCATGATCAAGAATGTTGGTTGTGACGCACTCTCATATACATTTCTCTTTTCCCTATAGCTTGGGGCTACTAGCCCGCTGATACGCAAAGGTCCATATTACATTAACCAGGACGCTATGCAGTTTTTGCTCTCATTTTATTTCAGCCATACTGAGTCGGATGTTCCTGGCTCACGGATACTTACCCTAATTAATGTTTTGTTTCGGGGGTATAGGTTTAGTATTTGGGTTTACCCCGGGTTGGGGGCTCAGGAGGGGAACGTGTAGAAGGAGGAGGAGGATGTCTTTAGGTCCTCTCCCCTGTGAGGAGTTGCAATGGCTCCTTGTGGTGGAGCATGAAAAAAGTGAAGTCCGAAAGAGTGATGGCATTGTTCCTTTGGTAATGTTTTGTTTGGTTTTGGGGGTGTTGGGGGGAGGGGGGGCTGGTTTGGGAGGGGGGGTGGGAGAGGGAGGGGGGGTTGGGTTGGGTGGGTTGGGAGGGAATCCTCTTCCTCTCTCGTCCAGATTGGTCAGCAGTTCCTGTCTTGCTTCCCTTGAGCCTCTAGATTCGTCGAATGCGAGGTACCTCACTGTTATTCCTTCTATATCCCCCCATATATGAATATAATAACATGGAATGTTAAAGGCCTTCGCTCTCCCCATAAACGTATGAAAATACTTCGCCACCTTAAACGCTTGAACGCAGATTGTGCAATTTTGCAGGAGACACACTTGGAAGCGTGTGATTTTCATAGAATGAATAAATTATGGGTGGCACATGTACTAGGTTCCCCAGCCAAGGGAGGCAGGGCAGGGGTGCTACTTCTCCTGCACAAAAGACTGAATTGTAAGGTTCTGACCCAATCCTGCGACCAGGATGGTAGATATCTGAGAGTGGTACTAGAGGGACAAATGGGGCGCTTGAGTTTGTATTGTCTATATGGGCCAAATGATTCTAACACTTCTTTTTTTCAGACAGTGGAAAACGACATCTTATCTGACCCAGAAAGGGATATTCTAGTGGCTGGAGACCTGAACACAGTTCTGGACCCTAGTGAGGATCGTACGGGGCGTTTAAGTAGGGTAGGCCATCGCACTACACATGATTCTGTCTTGCCGGGTTTCTTGACCGCCTCGGGTCTCACGGATGTGTGGCGCTTCAGAAACCCCGCCGAGAGAGAATATACCTTCTATTCACCAGTACACGACACATGGTCTAGGATAGATTATTTCCTTGCGTCCCCCTCCCTATTACAGAAAATAAGGTCGGTCAACATACTAGATCTTGTCATATCTGACCACGCCCCCCTCACTATCAATTTAATGGACGCCTTCCCGAAAGGATCTGACATATTGTGGCGCTTTCCCACATTTCTCGCTAAAGATGAGACATTTATCGCACTTTTGAAGGGGTGGTGGTGGGATTACCAGGCAACGAATGGGCAACACATAGACGAACCATTTCTTTATTGGGAAACGGCGAAGGCTGTGATGAGAGGCAGGGTGATAGGGTATGTTGCCTCTATGAAAGCCAAATCACTCAAACAGTATAAGGACACCAGTGATAAATTACGACAGGCATACACCTCTTACTTAGCTACCCCGGGGGTGGAGTCCAAAACCAAATGGTTTGAGGCGAAGAATGTACATGACCTTTGGGCGGATAGAGTAGAGCAGTTTAAAGGGGACATCCAAAAAAATGACTTTTACCGTTTTGGCAACAAAGCTGGTTCGCTGTTGGCAAAGCTAGCTAGAGGTAGATATACACCTCCCTATGTTAGGGGTGTGCATAATAGGGCTGGTGAGCTAGTACGACAACCTAAGGAGATAGCTGAGGCGTTCGGGGAATATTACGAGGGTTTGTACACTCAAACACCAGTAGATATGGAGAAGGGACAGAGATTGTTGGACTCTCTTTCACTGCCCACCCTGTCAGAGGATGACTTAGAGTTCCTCAATGCGACACCAACTAAAGAGGAGATTTTGGGCGTAATAAAATCCCTAGCAAACGGGAAGACACCTGGCCCTGATGGGCTATCTGCTGAATTTTACAAAGCATTACCTGAGGAAACAGCCACAACATTACTAACGGTGTTTCAACATACTGTAGGTAGTGGGGGATTCCTTCCATCGGGCAACTTGGCTTATATCAAAGTATTACCAAAGGCTGGTAAGGATGACACAATTACGGAAGCGTATAGACCTATATCCCTAATTAATGTGGACGTAAAAATCATGTCCAAGTTGTTAGCCAACAGGTTAGCTACCCTATTACCGAAATTAATTGGCCCGCATCAGGTGGGGTTCATCCAGGGCCGTTCAGCGGTGGCGAATCTGCGTTCGGTGCTAGCGGTGCAGGATTGGATAGAGGTAAATAGGAAAAGTGTCCATGGATTCCCTGCGCTGCTAGCACTGGACGCGGAAAAAGCTTTTGACAATGTCAACTGGAATTGGTTACATCTTGTTTTACGGAGGATGGGGATCCAGGGCTCCTTTCAAACCTATCTGTCTGCCATGTACAGCTCACCTCAAGCGAAAGTTCACCTCTTAGGGCACTTGTCTGGTTCCTTCTCCCTTTCCAAGGGAACCAGACAAGGATGCCCGCTTTCGCCGCTCCTGTTTGATTTGGCGTTCGAGCCACTGGCCAGACACCTGATCGAATCAGACGTATTTCGTGGCATAAAGGTGGGAGGGATTGAGGTGAAGGTTTCCTGCTTTGCGGACGACCTATTGCTATACTTGGAGTCTCCCCGAGATCATCTGGAAGGGATCCTATCTAGTCTAGCTGACTGGGGTCAGGTCACAGGCTATAAGATAAACGAGGCTAAGAGTCAATTGCTCTTCTTGGGGGGAGTCCCTGGAGACCATATCTCCCGTGTTCAGGTGGAGAAAAAAACTATCAAATACCTTGGCATTACGTTAGGTAAATTCGCTTCCCAGTTATATGCCTTAAATTACCAGCCTTTGATAGCTAAGATGACTTCTGAGTTGTCCCGATGGATGGATCTCCCTCTTTCTTTACTTGGCAGGGCACACCTCCTAAAGATGGTGAGTTTCGCTCGCCTTCTTTACCCTTTACAAACAATCCCCCTCCTGATTAAACACTCGGACCACATGAGATTACAATCTGCTTTTACCCAATTTCTATGGAAAAAAAAGAGACCCCGAATAGCGTACAATAAACTTGCTTTGCCCAAACTATGGGGAGGTATCCAATTGCCTCTTCTTAGAGGTTATAACTTGGCTGCCTTGTTACGACATGCAAGGGACTGGGTTCATGGCACCGGGTTCTTCTCTAATTTATCTCTGGAGCAAGCCCTGGCTGGAAATCATGGGTTGGGAGGGCTGTTACATTATAAATTCTCAGAATTGCCCACAAATGTCAAATCTAGCATACTGTTGCGGGACACTATCCAGGCCTGGAAGGCGGTCCGTAAGTTGTATGGGCTTCCACACTGCCTCTCGAAGTACATGCCCTTAGGAAACAACGGTCTCCTTCCTTGCGCAGACCACGCTACACAACTCTCCCAATGGGGCCAGAAAGGAATTAAGGCACTAGGGGATCTGCTCAAGCCAGACACGGGAGGGTTTGAAACGTGGGATGTCCTTTGTTCCAAATACGCTTTAAACCCGGGTTGCTTTCTCACGTACGCACATGTTAGGAGCTTTAGCCACTCTAGAGTCAGGGCCCTTTCTCGGGCGGAGGGTCCGGGCGACTTTGATGACCTTATGGAATCAGGCCAACAGACAATGTCCATTTCTTTCCTCTATACCACTCTCAGAAGGCAGCTCTTGCGCAGGGAAAAAGTAGACGTTTTTAGCAAATGGGCCAGGGACCTGGGAGATGATGACTTGCCAGCAGGAATACTGAAGGGTCTGGAAGGGGTGCGTAAAGCAATGGTAAATGAACAATGGCGTGAGATGTATTTTAAAATCATCCATAAGGCCACCTATGCCTTTGACTTATCTTATGCAAATGCACCGGCCCATTATCTACGTGCCTGTCCATCGTGTCAGCTGGATAGGGCAAATCTTTTGCATGGGTTATGGTCTTGTCCTGAGGTGGTAAAGGTGTGGACCGAGGCATTTGCGTATGCACACACAGTGTGGGGAATCACATTACCTTTCACTCCCCAGATTGCCATCCTCCATGTTCTACCCCTGGAGTCACCGAACCTAGACCTTAATCATACTTCAGCCCATATTATCCATACGTTTCTCCTGGTGGTAAAGAAATGCTTGTTGCGACATTGGCTACAACCCTCTGTACCGACCTTACGCGAAATAACGGATACGATGTCCCACATACTCCACTTAGACCGTATAGAAACGGAACGACATAAGGAAAAAGGGACGACATTTTTCTTTAAAAAATGGAGGGCTTTTATTGAACACCACTTCACGTCTTCAGAGATAGAGGTTTTAATGGAGGTCTTTAGGTACACAGAATGGTACAATAAGGAGGCATTGACTGGTACGTTAGGCAAACTCCAATTGCCAGATAGGAGACGCATAAGAGAGGAACTTTAACTGGACGAGAGGGGGAGGGGGGGGGGGGAGGTAAGGGGGAGGGTTGATATGGGGGGGGGGGGGGGGGAATGTTAAGGGGAAGGGTTGAGTTGGGGGGGGGGGGGCTGGGGAGAAAAAATAAAAAAATGGGTATATTGTTATATCTTCGGATGTTTACCACAGTCTGTCGGCTCACGAGCATCCGTATTTCTGTAGCCGCTTGAGATATTTTTGTATCAGATATATCAGTTATGACATGTTTTGATTTTGGACAGGTTGTACGGATTTCTGTAACACGTTATCTACTTTTGATGGCTGTGACAAATTATTATATGTTTCCCAATAAAATGTTTTTGAAAAAAAAAAAAAAAAAAAAAAAAAAAAAAAAAGCAAATTTGCAGCTTCAAATCTGCAGATCCTGTATGTGTGTGAACGCAACCTTAAAATCCTGGAAAAACGCCAATTAAAACACCATGGCGCTTTCTTTTTTTGCAAAAAACACCAGCGACCAGATGTTAGCTGGAAGTCAATGGAAGTTTATGATTTGCCTTACACACTTTTTTTTTTTTTTTTTTTGTGGTGGTACATTCGCTTTAAGGCTATATTCACATAGCACATAACATTTTACGAAAAGAACGTCCGTTGTATTCAATTTAAACAACAGCCTTTCTTTTAGTAGTGAACTGTGTTACATTGGAGTCAATGCAAACAATGGCCGTTGTTTATTCAATGCATTGAACAACGGACGTTTTTTACTATGGCTGTCGAAATAACAATTATGTCGATTATTTCCGGCCTTTGTGATTTGATCTCAATGCAAATTTCAATTCAGCAATGGACTTTGTTTGACACTCAATACAATGGGTATTGTTTGAGTGCCAAGCAATGGCCGTTGTCCTATGTTGTGTAAACATAGCCTAAAACTTTTTTTTATTTTTTTATTTTAGGTCTCAAAATTACTCATGTAGAGGACAGTGACAGTGATAGTGGAAAGAGTGTGTGCTCGGAGCAGATAGACAGCCGTCCTGCTTCACCCCTTCTGGACGATGTTAAAGGTACGTTGTCTCTGAATGTCCGTCTCTTTGTCGGCTGCAGAATTTGATGACGTACGTGATCTGCACCAAGTTACGTCTATGAATGTTCTTGAAATATCGACCCACTTTTAAAGGAACGTTATCCTTTTTATTTGGTATCCGGAAATGATGATGTTTTTACTGTATAGTGTTTCAGAATGAAGTTCTGGGAACCTTACAGAGAGGCGTGGAAGAGAATATATCCTGTGACAATCTCGTGCTAGAAATCAACTCTCTCAAGTAAGTTGGCATATAAAGATTCACTCATACAGATAGGAAGACGTCTGATTTATTGATCCATTGGAATGGTCGCTATATCAGCAACTGTTTAATTCAGCCATGGATTGGTAGTTTTAAGGGTATGTTCACACAATGTGTTTTTTTATGACAAGAACAGCCGTTGTTAGCAGTTAAAGGGGTATTCCAATCAAACGTAACTTTTGATATCTTGTTGCCCATGGTGAGACTAACAATTCCTTCCATACTTGTTATTATCTATTCGGTCTCCTTCCCCCAGTTCTGAACTGCTGCTTTCTGCTGAAAACACAAAAGTCTGTGTGACAGCTTTTCTCTCCATCTCCCCCTCCTCCCCTGATGTAAACAAGTCCCTGACCGGTTTATATCTGCAACATTGTAGCTTCTTTGTAATGCTGAGAGGGTTAATCACAGTGAGGTCATTAGCAACTTGACCTCAGAATAACCCTCCCAGCATTACAAAGAAGCTATAATGTTACAGATAAAGCCTTCCAGGTACTTGTTTACATCAGAGACAGAGAAAAACACACACAGATTTTTCTATTTTCAGCAGAAAGCAGCAGCTCAGAACTGGGGGAAGGAGACTGAATAGATAATAACAAGTATGGAATGAATTGATAGTTTCACCATGGGCAGCAGCATATCAAAAGTTATGTTTGAGTGGAATACCCCTTTAAAACAACGGCCATTCTTGTCATATAAAAATGTGCTGCATTAAAATCAATGCAAACAGCAGCCGTTGTTCTAACACTCTTTGTTGTTGTTCGCTATGACCGTGGAAATAGTTGACAGTCCGTTATTTTCCGGCCGTAGTGCATTGAAATCAATGCAGTTTACAGTGAAACAACGGCCGTTGTTCATTCACTGTTTGAACATAACGTAAATCTGAAATTCTCCTCCTTTCACAGATATGCCTATAACATCTCTCTTGTGGAAGTAATGCAAATTTTATGCAAAGTGGTCCTGGAGTTCCCATTGCAGCAACTGAATGGAGTCCTTGATGTGAACCCGTACTGTAATGTAGTACTACCTGTGAGTGTTATGAGAAGCTCTTACTTATAGATTAAGGATTATGTCTGAAAGCTAACAAATCTAAGAATATCTGAGTTTTCTAGTGATTTTTTTGGCTTTTGGAAGGCTATGTGATACTATGGCTCCATGACAGTTTCCCCTGAGCTTTTCCAGATTATGAGAGAGGCTCACACACAGATTTTTACGTTTCAGCAGAAAGCAGCAGCTCAGAACTTGGGGAAGGAGACTAAATAGATAATAACAAGTATGGACGGAATTGTTAGTCTTACCATGGGCACCAACATATCAAAAGTTATGTTTGAGTGGAATACCCCTTTAACCCCTTAACGACGGATGATGTACATTTAAGCTGCTAGGGGAGTTCAGAGGGGGGCTGCGCAATAGGGGGGCGCGACCAATCACCGCTCCCGCCAATTAAAACCATTAAATGCAGCTGTCAAAGTCTTCTGAGTGGCCTTCCCTGGTGTTTAGTGGGGTGATCTCCCCCCCACCACCACCACGATGCGATCGTGGAGGGGAGATCCCTTTATCTTACCGCCCCGAAACTCAGCGTCGGAATGACTCTGATCCTGGCTCGGTATTCTATTGATCCCGGTCTACAGTAGGAATGCACAATGCCCCGAAAAATCTATTCTAATATCGATTCTTGGGGCAAAATATCAGTTCAATACCAGGGTTCTCTGGTAGTCAATACTCTATGTTAAGCTGTGCTTTTGTGCAGCTTAACATAGAGTATAC
Source organism: Dendropsophus ebraccatus (assembly GCF_027789765.1). NCBI lineage: Eukaryota > Metazoa > Chordata > Amphibia > Anura > Hylidae > Dendropsophus > Dendropsophus ebraccatus. Next base: position 16,510,067 of record NC_091459.1, on the reverse strand, counting down.
TGCAGAGAACATGGAGAGAGAAGAGGGAGATCGCAGGACAAGGATGGACGTGCAGAGAGCGGGGGAGGAGATGTGGCTACTACACCTGAGAGGATCCAGCGCGGCTGTGAGGTAGGGGAGCCAGGCCGTTACTGTCAGGACCCTGCCGGGTGGGAATCACATGTCACCACACCGACAGGGAAGCAGGGTGAGTGAAGAGAACGCTGCAGCCTGCTGAACTGTGTGCCGGACATCACTAGTCTGCAGCAGACCAGACCAATAGAGCACCAATCTCATTGACCCCCCTTTTCCCATTTTATAAGTAAAATTAAATAAATAAACTTATTTTGTATCGCTGCGTGCGTAATTGCCCGAACTATTAAATTATCCCATTCCTGATCTCGCACGGTAAACAGCGTAAGAGCAAAAACTTGGCAAAGTGCAAAATTGCGCATTTGTGGTCGCATCAGATCCAGAAAAATTGCAATTAAAAGGGATTTAAAAAAGTCGCATATACGCCTGCAAGGTACCGATCATAATAAGAGCGTTATAAGGATGGTCATAGAGCAATTTTAAGGAACGTTTATTTTCTGTAAAAGGTTTAATTTTTTTTAAAAAGCCATCAAATAATATAAAAGTTATACAAGTTGCTTATCGTTTTCATCTTTTTACCATAGGATAAATAGAGTAAAAACTAAGCCCCCCCCCCCCCCCCCCCCCAAACAAAAAGAATTGCGTTTTATTTTTGTTTGTTTGTTTTTTTTTTCAATTTCACAGCGCATATAATTTTTTTCTGGTTTCGCAGCATAGTTTGTTCAAAGATGAGAGATTAGAGATGAGCGAACCTCGGGCATGATCGAGTCCATCCGAACCCGATCATTCGGCATTTGATTAGCTGGGGCTGCTGAAGTTGGATAAAGCTCTAAGGTTGTCTGGAAAACATGGATACAGCCAATGACTATATCCATGATTTCCACATAGCCTTAGGGCTTTATCCAACTTCAGCAGCCACCGCTAATCAAATGCCGAAAGTTCGGGTTCGGATGGACTCGAGCATGCTCCAGGTTCGCTCATCTCTATCTGCCATTGCAAGGGACAGTTAGGAAAAAAATAAGGGCTTATATGGGTCTCTAGGTGAAAAAATACAAGTGCTATGGCCTTTTATACATGTTTTCTTCATTCAGCTTCTCAAAAGATGGACCCCAGTTTTCAAAAACTACATAAAGCGTGCATCTGACCACTTGTGCTGTCTGAGTGCAATGGAAGAATTCTTTTTGGATCACGAACCTCTTTGGGCGGCAACTGCAAAGGTAACAAAGGAAAAGATATATTGACTTACACGCGTATAACTGCATAAACACATCTGCAAAACACATTTTTCCATTTCCAGATCAAATGGCCATAAAAGTAAAAGTTTTTCAGCATTAAAAAAAGAACAAATCATTCTTTTAACACAAACTGTCCTTGTTTCTTGAAAACACCAGAGGCTTTCCTTTAGGCCTCATTCACACGTCCGCAAAACTTGTTCGTAATTGTGGGCAAATTTAGATCATATTGTTCTCTATGGGAGATGTATCAACCATGGTGTAAAGTGAAACTGGCTCAGTTGCCCCTAGCAACCAATCAGATTCCACCTTTCATTTTCCAAAGAGTCTGTGAGGAATGAAAGGTGGAATCTGATTGGTTGCTAGGGGCAACTTGGCCTGTTTCACTTTACACCATGTTTGATGAATCTCCCCCAAATTTATACACATCTGCATTGTTTCCGGATCTGCAATAAAAAGGAAAAGGACACATCCTAGTGCGGACCATAATTGCGGCATGCGGCACACAACAACAGTAGAGGTCTATGGGATTCACATTTTTTGCAGACATTACCTCACGAACATCCGCAAAAAAAATAATAATAATAAGGATCCGCAAAAACAAACTGATGTGTGAATGAAGCCTTGGGCCTTATTTACACGTTCTGTAACTGTGTCCGTTATCACCTATTGATTTTTATAGGGCTATTCATATGATCAGTAGATTAAGAGTATGCATTGTGATCTACAAAAAAAGAAAAAAAAACATGTCCTAGTGTGGATCCATTTATTTTTATTTTTTTTTAGGGATTCACCAGTAGAAGTCAATGGGATCCGCTATTTTTTATGTATTGTAACCGTTTGACATCTGTGTTGTCGGCAAAAAAATGCAGATCTGCAATGGGCAAACTGGTAACATCTTTTTTTTTGCTGATGCACTACGGATGCACAATCCATATTTTTTAGTGGATTGTGAACGTTGGTAGAGGAAAGAATATACAGGCCAGAAAAAAAACACTGAATGAGTGATTAAGGCCTTAGGTTTTCCTGCTTCTTCCCATAACAATACAAAATGAATAACCAAGACTCTTTGTAGGCCTTGTCTTGCAGGTACAATAGCACCAGTAGGTGGCACCAGAGAGCTATTTGCATGATGAATAACACATGTGTAATGACAATTTTAAGGAAAACTATGAGCAGGTTACACAAATCTAACCTGCTGATATGTCCCTATTGAACAGTAGATGCTAAGGAGGAAGTTATGTCTTTCACCTTCATCCTTGGCGCTGTTCCGGTGCAGTAGTTCGCTCCGCAATCTGGTGAGACTGTTAGGAGCCCTGCCTGCCCCCCATATCACCGATCCACTGCTGGCCAGCCCACCCTTTTCTAAAAATGAAGTGTTCCTAACAGTCTCACCGGACCTTGGAGCACATGACTAACTGCACCGGAATGGCGCTGAGGATATAGGTAAGAGGCATACCTCCCTCCTCTGCGTCTCCTGTGCAATAGGGACATATCAGCGGGTTAGATTAATCTAACCTGCTGATATTTCCCTTTTAAAGGGAACCAATCACCTTCATGAGAGAGTGTGACCTGGCCCCAGTACCTTACATCTGCAGGGCACAGCTCTAACGCTGTGCCTGGCAGACTCCTGTGGGGCAACATTTTCGAAATAATGATCATTAATCCTCCGTCTTGGCACCTCACGCTGCCTCTGCCCTCTTCTCAGCTACTTACACTTGATTGTCAGCCTGACGCCCTGGACTGGGAAGTGGGTAGAGGCAGCATGACTACTTGCCGCTGTTGCTCTGCCTTTATGCCTAGTTAATAGGCGTTGGGATGGAGGATTAAAGATCAGTATATTGAAATTGCTGCCACCACAGCGTCATAGAGCTGTGCCTGGCAGCTGTAAGGTACTGGAGCCAGGTTACACTCTCTCAGGAAGGTGATTGGTTCCCTCCAATTAGCTATTAGATTAAGGAGACACATGGCACCTTTCATATATCTGTCTGTGCTTCCTGAACGTAAAAAATTGCTTTTATGGTTGGGGGGGTTTCATTGTGTTGTTGTTCTTGTTCTCCTTGGTTGGAGGGGTTTTGGACAAACTGTATACTGCGCAAAATGCCATTGTATAATTCCATGTGGTGTGTGTCATGTGTAATAACAAAATTGTGAAAATGATATAAATAAATATTTAAAAAAAAAAAAAAAATTGCTTTTATATTCTGATACAAGGAGTCAAAGAGGTGTTCCCAAGCAGGATCAGGTATGGGAGGGGGGAGTATGGAGGTGTTACAGGTTGCTGCACTTCAGGAGCTCGGGAAAGCCTCTCTGACTTTTCTTACTATATAATAAAAACATTTTTCTACATCCTAAAATTATATATATATATATATATATATATATATATATATATATATATACACACACACACCATGGGGGAGATTTATCAAACATGGTGTAAAGTGAAACTGGCTCAGTTGCCCCTAGCAACCAATCAGATTTCACCTTTCATTTTCCAAAGAGTCTGTGAGGAATGAAAGGTGGAATCTGATTGGTTGCTAGGGGCAACTGAGCCAGTTTCACTTTACACCATGTTTGATAAATCTCCCCCCCATGTGTCTCCTTGACCTAGCAGATTTTTACCAGCTACTGTTATCTCACAGTGTCCGCAGTTTAGAATGTGAATTACGGCTGATAGATCCCCTTTAACTGGAGATTAACTGGCACGATCAGCAAGCCACCTGTGGGTCACTGTACAGGAACCAATATTCTGAACCATTCACATTTAGTATGTATAGATGACACTTAAAGGCCCTATTACATAATCACTTGGTGTAATAGGGAGTGTTGAGAGGCAACGATCAGCCGACATGCTCAATGTCGTCTGATCCTTGTCTTTCAACATGTTCAAATAAACAATGCCCATAGCTACGGTCTGCTCCCCACACAACGCTGCCTTCATAATACTGGGAATCAAGGAAGGTGAGTATTCCCGTCTAAAAGGAAACATTCATTTCTTAAAGATTCTTGTTAGCCATAGACTGCAAACGTACACATTGTAGTTATAGATTCTCTGTTGGGGAAGAACATGTGACAGAACAAATAGTAATGTAGCGCAAGAATAGTTTTGACTCTTTCCCTCTAAATCAGTGCTTCTCAAACTGTGAGGCGCCCCCTAGTTGTTGGTGAGGCCCAGCTGGGGAGCCAGTTTTCACTAAAGTGACTATGGTCTGCACAGTCCTTTTTCTGTTTGAAAAAATCTCCATTTTAGCTGCATTATTAACTTATTTTGTACTTGCTTTATTAGTATAGAGAGCTTGGGAGATGGGTAAAAGGTAGCCCTAGCGTTATTTCCACCTTTAAAATGGACTTTTACCACAGATAGTGAGGCCCAGGTACCCTCTTGGTCAGTCTGGTGAGGCCCAGGCATTGCCTTGGTCTGTTGAATTAGGCTCCAGTAGAAAAAGTTTGAGAAGCACTGCTCTAAATGGTATGAAGCAGTTATTATTATTATTATTATTATTATTATTATTATTATGTAAGATTTTGGAAGTTGACGTCTCCCTCATTGTTTCACTTTTCTTGCAGGTTCTCATGGGGTTTTACCAGCAGGAGGTCTTGGCAGAGGAGATGATTCTCCGTTGGTTTTCAAAAACAGAAATAACAGAAAAGGGACGGCAGCTACGTAAAAAACAGGCGGTAAGATTGCATTTTGTATTTTCCATATAGTGTCTTAAAGGGGAACTATCAGCAGGTTAAAGGAATCTCCCTTTAACCCCTTAACGACGGATGACATACATTTAAGCTGCTAGGGGGGTTCAGAGGGGGGCTGCGCATTAGGGGGCCCGACCGATCAAGGCTCCCGCTAATTAAGACCATTAAATGCAGCTGTCAAACATGACAGCTGCATTTAAAAGTCTTCTGTGAGGCCTTCCGTGGTGTCTAGTAGGGGGATCTCCTACTTATCATGAGGCATGTTGGTGCACTGGGGGCAGTCAGGTAGCCCTCCCCTTCGCCTGCCCGCTGGCTCCTGCAGCACGTCTTCTTATTAATTTACATAACCTTTATTGACAGATGTTGCTTCTGTCTAACCTGCCTCTCGATTCACTTTAACCTCTTCCCAACATTTGATGTAACCGTCAGGCCAGATTTTAGAGTGAGCCCAGAAGCTGAGCCTGTTTCCTTACACAGTGCTAGCTACTATACATAGCAGAGACATTCTTATAGCATGACCTAAAGCAGTGAGATGCCAGGGGCTGTCTTCCATCTAACAGTTGCATGTACCAATCCTCTAGAAGGACTAAATAAAGGACTACAAATTTATAGGGGTACTTCTGCCAAAATCTTTTTCTTTTAAATCAAATGGTTTCAGAAAGTTATATAGATTTGTAATTTACTTCTATCTCAAGTCTTCCCGTACTTATTAGCTGCTGTATGTCCTGCAGGAAATGGTTCATTCTTTTTAGTCTGACACAGTGCTCTCTGCTGCCACCTCTGTCCATGTCAGGAACTGCCCTGTGGGGATTTGCTGCTGCTCTGGACAGTTCCTGACATGGACAGAGGTGGCAGCAGAGAGCACTGTGTCAGACTGGAAAGAAAACAACACTTCCTGCAGGACATACAGCAGCTGATAAGTACTGGAAGACTGCAGATTTTTGCAGTGTACTCATAAAACACATTGGCCCACATTTACTCATTTGTCTCTGCCAGAATTCTGGCTGAAAAAGTGACGCATGGGACTTTCCTCCACATTTATTATTACTTTTCTGCCACTTTTAAACTGGGTACAAAAAAGAGGTGTAGTTTATGCAAAAATGGGGCACCACAAAAAAGGCAGTAGGCGGTCTTTAAAGGTGTTATCCAGCAGTAAAAAAATTTTTACATTGCTACATTCAGATTTGACAGGAATCCCCCCCCCTTTTTTTTTTTTTTTTTGCACACACGCTGGTGCTCACATCATGGAGCATAGAAAGGTTACTACAGGGCAGGTAACATTCAGAAGGTTGGGTGGAATGTCACTCAGGCGATTGCTAGCATTGGCTGGCTGGTTTGTATGCACACATAAAGTTCCACCTCCCTTCTGCAGACAGATTTTTACTATACCTCTGTGGTATACAAACATTCTCAAAAGCATGTACACAAAAACACGACGGGTACTGGTTTAAAGGGGTACCTCACCAAAATGTTTTTCTTTTATATCAGCTGGTGCCAGAAAGTGCCAGAGATTTGTAATTTAGTTATATTTAAAAAAAAATCTCAAGCCTTCCAGTACTTAACAGCTGCTGTATGTTCTGCAGGAAGTAGTGTTCCAGTCTGGAGAGCAGGAGAGGTTTTCTATGGGGGTTTGCTGCTGCTCTGGATAGGTCCTGACATGGACAGAGGTGGCAGCAGAGAGCACTGTTTCAGACTGGAAAGAATACACAACTTCCTGCAGGACATACAGCAGCTGATAAGCACTGGAAGAATTAAATTTTTCTATTAAGAGAAGTAAATTACAAATCGATTTTTAAGTGTTACTGTCATACTTTTTTTTTTTTTTTTTTGCTTTGCAGAAATCAATAGTACAGGCGATTTTAAGAAACTTTGTAATTGGGTTTATTAGGCAAATATGCCGTTATCTGCATTCAAAAAGCCCCCCCCCCCCCCCCGTCCTCATCTCTCTCATTCACTGCTCATTATCAGGAAATCTCTACTTTTACATCAGTCGAGCCCTGTGTAACCTATGGAGAGGGTAGGAGGGAGATTAGTCACCGGCAGAGAACAAAGGATTACACAGTGGGACCTGTGTGAAAGGTCAGTGCTGACTTCAGAGGAGATAGCCTGGTGATGTAGCTGTAAATTAACTCTTTGTTGGCCTGTTTTGGTGCCTCATCTCCCTCCACCCCTTCCCTCTCCATAGAAAACCATGAATACAGGGGGGAGAGCTTCAAACTGCTTTTTCATGATATAAATGCATTTTTCTGCTAATAAACCCAATTACAAAGTTTCTTAAAATCGCCTGGACTATTGATTTCTGCAAAAAAAAAAAATTTAAATGACAGTGACACTTTAACCTCTTAAGGACATATGGCGTACCCCTACGTCATATGTCCTCACTTGCACTTCAAAGCGGGGCCGCGCGGCGGCCCCGCTTTGAAGTGCCGCGATCCCGGGTGCCGCGTGTAGCCCGGGACCGCCGCTATTAGCGGGCACGGTCTGATCGCCGTGCCCGCTAATTAGCTAATCGGAGGCAGCTGTCAAAGTTGACAGCTGCCTCCGATTACCGGAGGCAACGTTTCCCTGGTGTCTAGTGGGGGAGATCGCTCCTCCGGGACCTTGTCCCGGAGGAGCGATCTCCGTTACTGATGCCGGCCGGGGACGCGTCCAAGATGGCGCCGTCCTCGGCTCGGCACTCGTTCGTTTTCGGCTGCAGCAGCCGAAAGCAAACGAGTGCCGATCTCATGGATCTCTGCAGCATATCTATGCTGCAGAGATCTCAATGAGAGATCACAGTGTATATACTAGAAGTCCCCCAGGGGGGCTTCTAGTATATGTGTAAAAAAAAAAAAAAAGTGTTGTTAATAGTAAAAAGCCCCCTCCCCTAATAAAAGTCTGAATCACCCCCCTTTTCCCAGGTTTTAAATAAAAGTAAACAAATAAATAAATAAACAAACATGTTTGCTATCGCCGCGTGCGTAATCGCCCGAACTATTAATTATTCACATTCCTGATCTCGTACGGTAAACGGCGTCAGCGCAAAAAAATCCCAAAGTGCAAAATTGCGCATTTTTGGTCGCATCAAATCCAGAAAAAATGTAATATAAAGCTATCAAAAAGTCGTATATGCGCAATCAAGGTACCGATAGAAAGATCACATCATGGCGCAAAAAATGACACCTCGCACAGCCCCATAGACCAAAGGATAAAAGTGCTATAAGCCTGGGAATGGAGCGATTTTAAGGCACGTATATTGGTTAACAACGGTTTGAATTTTTTACAGGCCATCAGATACAATATAAGTTATACATGTTATATATCGTTTTAATCGTAACGACTTGAGGAACATGCATAACAAGTCAGTTTTACCACAGGGCGAATGGCGTAAAAACACATTTCCCCCAAATAAAAGAAATGCGTTTTTTTTTTCAATTTCACCACACTGAATTTTTTTCTGGTTTCGCAGTGTACTTTATGCAAAAATTCAGCCTGTAATTGCAAAGTACAATTAGTGAAGCAAAAAATAAGGGGTCATGTGGGTTTCTAGGTGGAAAAATGCAAGTGCTATGACCTTTTAAACACAAGGAGGAAAAACCGAAAACGTAAAAACGAAAATGGGCCATGTCCTTAAAGGGTTAAAAAAAAAAAAAAAAAAAAAACATTTTGCTGGACTATCCCTTTAATGCCCAAACTTGCAGAAACCAAACATAGTTTTTTCTTTTCTCTCATGTTTCCTGTTTTTTAAAACCTTGGTGCATCTTATAGTCCAGTATGCCTTTTACCTCGCCTCTGTGTCTGTTACCCTGTCTCGGTGAGAGAAGCACAGCATCCACTTTTATTCTATGTTGGGGGAAAGTATAATGAAGCATGGGGCACGGGGGAAAGTATAATGAAGCATGGGGCACTTTCTAAACTTTCATTTTTAATGTTGCAGCTTCAGAAGTTTATACAGTGGTTGGAAGAAGCAGAAGAGGAATCTTCAGATGATGAGTGATGTGGAGGGCGGCCATACTTCCTACTCAGCTGCTGTATGTTTCTGTTGGCTAGTCACTACTCATGGATGAAGCGGAGTGTGCTGAGCTGCTTTCAGACGATGGGCCGTTCTTATATTCTTCAGGGCCCCAGTGCCACAGATCCATCAATAAACTGCCAAGGATTATCTATCAATTACCTATCAACCTCCAATAAGTACCTGATACACAGTGGATGCTGGGTTGCATAGTTCTTCTGAACTGCTCGCTCTGGGCTCATTTTATATCCCCCCCCCCCCTTAAACATACGATTTTGTATTCCCTCCATCACATCTCTTTTACAGACATCTAAAAATTTTGGTTAGATGGCCAGAACCAGGTAAATCTGTCCATCTGTCCATTACCAACCGCTACAGGACTATGAGCTGATGTGTTAAGTGCAAATATTTATTTCGGGGAACAAATAAAAACTATATGGCTCTTGGCTGTTTTCGTATGTACAGTTTCAATTGTTTTAGTTCTTTTTTGTTTTGTTTTTTTATATATGTTAAAGTATTAATTGGGTTGTTACGATAACACAAAGCAATTATTGGCCGTACTTGGCTGATTAGCGGCCGTTATGGCCGATAGTTGTTTCGCATAGTAGGTCATGTTTTAAATCAATGCACGTTGTTGGCTGAGCGTTACCCTAAAATCGTGAACACCATAGTGATGGTCTGCTTGCTCCTTGTAATAGGAGGAGCGAAAATAGACCTCTGCTCTCTTCTATGGAGTACCCGGACGATCTAAGAATTTTGGACTAACCTCTCTGTGTACTTCCTACTTACTATTAGGGCTATTACTTACTGGGAGGGGGGGCATACAAGCAGAGATACAGACATACAAAGAAAGGAGAACTGTGGTCGCTCAACTTATAACGGCCTCAAGATACAATATTTTCAACATACAATGCTACTTACTGGACCACCGTAACATAAGACCAGACTCAACATACAATTCTACAGAGTAAGTTCATTTGCGTGGTCAGTGCCCAGTCTGTATATGAATACTTCTTGTGTAATAAATATTGAGCACAAAGGCAACGCCCCTGGATGCCGGGGTATTCACAAGAGAAATGACCAATATCCTTCAGCTCTCTAAAATTCCAGTTATACTGTACGTTTGTGCCCTGAAAGCTGATCGGATACGGCGAAAAGGTCATGTGACTGCAGTAGCTGGCAGTGATTTGTAAGTGCAAGTGTAAGTGTTGACCAAGTGCCACGATCAGTTAAAGGGGTAGTTCAGCAAAAAATTATTATAATATCCTCATATTCAGCTCAAGCACAAAGTGAACATTTATAATTCATTCCGTGTATACAAACGGATAGTGTGCGAACTTAAACTGTGTAACCAGTCAAGCAACATGTACAGTAACTTAAGATAAATTATCCTACAAACTGGACGCTTTCATCTCAGGGGTAATATTGTTAAAATCATAGCTGGAGGCCGGGTGAAAAAGAAGTAGTGACAGCACCGTCTCAAGGGGTAAATAGTGCAGGTTGCCTGGGGGGACTTGACGGCTCTATGACTCAAGCGTGCTGGAGGAAGGCTGCATGGAACTGCCAAAACATTGCAGAGGTGAATGAAGACTTTGCAAAGAAATTCAGATATTGGGGCAGTGTCTCCAAGAGATATTGATCCCTATAAATTTTTCTTTAAAGGGGTACTCTGGGCCGGGGGCATTTTTGAGGATTGCCAGGATCGCCCCTATTTTATGCCACCAATTCTGTGCTCCAAGAACATAGCACAAAGCTTTTAGTTAGGATCGGCCGGCAGCTGGTCAGTCCGTGTCGCTCCTCCGTGGGTGCTGGGAACAGCTGGATCCAGTCCTGGGAAACTGGGAGCAGTGTTTTCTAAAGACTGTATTTTCACTTCAGGCTGGGGTTTACATCAGGGACAGGACTGTGGAGGTAACCTCTTCATAGCTTTAAGCCCCCCCCCCCCCCCCCGTCAGAGTGCAGCATTTATGTGTCCACATTTCTTCATGCTCCCTGTAGTATCTGTCAGGCCCTGGGTTTCCCATCCTTTCCATTCCTGCTATAATCTGCCTGCACTTACACTCAGTTATACACACTGCTGCTATAATGTGCCTGCACTTACACACTGCTGTATTGAAAAGTTTCTACCACTGTCCTCCTGCACAGCTCTGTGATTCTAACTTCCTGATTGGTCCATGCTCAACACACACCCCTTCCTCATTGGTGTCATGTGACCACACAGACCTCTGACAGCAGCATTATAAGGATCTGAAGTTCCATCCTGTTTCTACAAACTGCTGCTGTGTTATCAGGGTTATGCAGTTATTATACTCCACATGCTGATTGCTATACTGGACTGTAACTTATAATATCACATATTCAGCTGTTTCTAAATGTTTGTTTCATTTTACATGTTATTCAGAATAAAAAATGATATTTGGGGTGTGGAACCAATTTTCTACATTTCAATGATTTCTTATAGGAAACTTTGCTTTGGTATAAGAGTGGGTTTGGATTACAAGCGCGGTCCGGAACAAATTATGCTCATAATCTAAGGCACCACAGTATATGTCTTTTGAAGAGGTGGAAACTTAAAGGGGTATTCCAGGGAAAATCAATAATTTAACAAAGGAAAGGGTTAACCAAGGTTAACACTTTCCTAATATACTTACCTGTTGTTTTTTGGCCCCCCAAGGAGATCTCCGGTCCGGTCACGTGATCTTGCAGCTTGTGGCTCGGATCCTCTTCTTCTTCCGGTTCGGTGACGTCACCACCCGGCCGGCGCCGCTCTCCGTCTCATTAGCAGCAGAGCACTGAACCCTGACTGGCTTGGTAGCGTGCAGCCAATCAGGGTTCAGTGCTCTGCATCCCCACACGCTTCAGAATGGGGGTCCCCTGAGGCTGCAGTAAATTATCAGGGGTTGTCGGGCTCAGTGCCGGTCACCAGTTACATGGGCCGGCACTGCACTACAGCAGGTGATCACTCCGCAACCCCCCCCCCCCACCTTGTCAGCGATGCCGACCGAGTCCCGGGAGGGGATGCGGCGGGCGGCTTTACTTCATTCATAGCTACCAGACACCCGGCCGCCCGCCGCATCCCTTCCCCCCAGGGACTCAGGGTCGGCATCGGTGGGGAAGTAATGTGTATCGGCTGCTGATCCCCCCGGCCCCCCCTCCCTGTGTCCCTGTCAGATCACTCACCCCCACCCCCGGAGCGTGCTGCGTGCCCCGATCTCTGCACTGGTCTGAAGCCCCTGTACTCAGCTGACAGGCGCTGTGTACAGAGCAAGAAATCTCTCCTGCCTCAGTCACACAGAGCCTGTCAGCTGAGTACAGGGGCTTCAGACCAGTGCAGAGATCGGGGCCAGCAGCACGCTCCGGGGGTGGGGGTGAGTGATCTCTGACAGGGACACAGGGAGGGGGGGCCGGGGACCAGCAGCAAATACATATTACTTTGCAGGACTTCCCCCCTCCTCCCTGTGTCCCTGTCAGAGATCGCTCACCCCCGGAGCGTGCTGCTGGCCCCGATCTCTGCACTGGTCTCAGGCACCTGTACTCAGCTGACAGGCTCTGTGTGACTGAGGCAGGAGAGATTTCTTGCTCTGTACACAGCGCCTGTCAGCTGAGTACAGGGGCTTCAGACCAGTGCAGAGATCGGGGCACGCAGCACGCTCCGGGGGTGGGGGTGAGTGATCTGACAGGGACACAGGGAGGGGGGGCCGGGGGGGATCAGCAGCCGATACACATTACTTCCCCACCGATGCCGACCCTGAGTCCCTGGGGGGAAGGGATGCGGTGGGCAGCCGAGTGTCTAGTAGCTATGAATGAAGTAAAGCCGCCCGCCGCATCCCCTCCCGGGACTCGGTCGGCATCGCTGACAAGGTGGGGGGGGGGGGGGTTGCGGAGTGATCACCTGCTGTAGTGCAGTGCCGGCCCATGTAACTGGTGACCGGCACTGAGCCCGACAACCCCTGATAATTTACTGCAGCCTCAGGGGACCCCCATTCTGAAGCGTGTGGGGATGCAGAGCACTGAACCCTGATTGGCTGCACGCTACCAAGCCAGTCAGGGTTCAGTGCTCTGCTGCTAATGAGACGGAGAGCGGCGCCGGCCGGGTGGTGACGTCACCGAACCGGAAGAAGAAGAGGATCCGAGCCACAAGCTGCAAGATCACGTGACCGGACCGGAGATCTCCTTGGGGGGCCAAAAAACAACAGGTAAGTATATTAGGAAAGTGTTAACCTTGGTTAACCCTTTCCTTTGTTAAATTATTGATTTTCCCTGGAATACCCCTTTAAGTGCAGCATAGCGGTGTTCTCATGAGTGTTTGATGCATCTCATCCTTGTCTGATATTACTGTTCTGTTATTTGGAACAGTCAGAGGTTTTCTATGGGGATTTGCTCCTGATCTGGACAGTTCCTGTGTCAGCAGAGAACATTGTGTCAGACTGGAAAGAATACACCACTTCCTTGCAGGACATACAGCTGCTCATAACTACTGGAAGACTGGAGATTTTTTTTTTTATAGAATTAATTTACAAATCTGTATAACTTTGTGCTTTGTTGATCTGAAACACGCTGCTACGCATTTTCATAGACATAAATTATTAGACCATCTTGGTGACATGGTACAGAGCTAGAAGTAAACAGTCTTTTCCCCATGATCCAGCAAGCAGTGGGGTACTTACACATTCCGAACCTGACCTGTCTCTGGGACACATCAAAAGTTTGTTTAATTAAAGCCAATGTGCTATCAGGTATATCGCTTTACGGTTTTCACATCAATAGAGTGGTACAGTCGCGCAGGGATTCGGAGGTCCAGTTTTCATGTGTACTGCGTCAGTCTATTTCTGGGTATCGGCCCACCCCCAGTGGGGCGAAACCCCCCCCTTCTGTGATGCTGCTCCATTGATTGTAATAGAGCAGCGTCACAGAGGGGAGGGGTTTTTGTCACACCTGGTTGGGTGGGCCTATAGTGCTTCAGGCCGGGACAGCGCCCAGGCACAGGCTGGCACCGTGCACAGGAAACAGGCCGCTTTTTATTTAAGTGAATGTAGCATCAGGTACATCGCTGCGCTTTCTTTTACCTTAATTGATCAGCGCAGGGATACCTGTGATGTAGTCCTATTTTAGAAACTGCGCCCAGTTCCTATGCTCCATGTCGCTCTTTTACCGATCAGCAGCCCACCACCCTCCAGTGTGGCTACATCCCCTTTCCTCTGTGACGCGGCTTCAATGGAGTTGCATTACAGAGGGAAGGGGGTATTGTAAACCCTAGTGGGCCACCCCGGAGCAGAGCAGCATTTAAAAAAAAAAGAAAAAAAAAAGCGTCACCGGCATCCTTGTGCTGATCGATTAAAATCACAGCCATGTACCTAATGGTACATTTGCTTTAAAGGGGTTATCCAGCATTAGAAAAACATGGCCACTTTCCCTATCGTCCCATTGGCATCACAACATATGGGGTATTATCGCCCCTGCGAGCCCCTGGGACGAAGGAATTTTAATGAAATAAATAAGCAAAGCTTTAATCCCCTCCTCCAGGAAGTATAATAAGCCCCACCTTCCCCACACACCTCAGTCTTTTTTCACTTCGCCTGAAAGCCCGAAGGGACGTTCCCTCCTCCCTATTCTTTCTAGGTACCTGCGGAGTGCCAGGGTGTCCAGGTGTCACCGCAGGATCCCGCATCAGGCCGGTATTTCCGTAGGATGGCGTAATTCAGCTCATCTGGATTCCGGTATGCTTGTTTTAGCTTAATATTGCTGTGGAACGCATATGCGTTCCATATCGGCGCCACGTCACTTCCGGTTCGCCGGCGGTGGAACGCATGACGCGTGCGTGTCAGCGCCGCGTCGGCAATGCGTCACTTCCGGTTCCGGGTCAGCTCGCGGTGCGTGTGTTTCCACCGCAGAGCTGTATGTATATATAGTGGTGAAGTGGCTGTATGAAGACAGGTCTGATCTTCATTGGATCTCGGTGACTGTTTCCAGCTTGTGCTAGAACATACAGGAGCCACCACTACTTTGTTTCCACTGAGTTAGTCTACTTGCCTATACTAAAGTAAGTACTCTGCTGCCACCTTGTGGCGTATGTTGGTATTGCTGTCTACTGGGTTTTTCATTAGACTAGGTCTATTGAAATATATGTTTGCTCTCCCTAGATGTCGGAAATGGATACTACTCCATCCAGTAAAAAATCTACTAAAAGAAAACATTTTGCCTGTGCAGATTGTGAGACTCCGTTGCCGGACGGATATGAATACCGTATGGAGACCATCTATTCAGATAAGATTATTCCATTTTTTTCTTGAGAAGGAAAAATGTTGATATATACATATATATGTAATTACAGTTCGCTGTGAGTCTTGTAGACCTAAACCTAGGTCTAATGATGAACCTGACGTCCAGGATGTGGTTGTGTGGGTTAAGGACTATGTACAAAAGTCTTTGGCTGCTAGTCAAATAGTCCAGCATACTTCCAAGAAGAGGAGTAAGCGTAGCATATCTCCTTCCACTTCTCAGCCTGTGAGTATATATTGTCTGGCTGAGAAATGGTGCCTCTCAGTGAATCTGATATATATTATTCTACCCTAGGGGTCGGTTCTGTCTAAAAGCCAGCAAGACAAATCCTCCTCCTCTTCTGAATCATCCTCCACAACGGAAGATGAGAAAGAGATGTTTAAGGGATACTTCACCACCGATAGGATCTATAAGCTAAGGAAGGCGGTGCAGGCAGAGATCCATCCTGAAGAGTCAGAGGAAGGTCAGTCCTCCAGGGGAAAGCCTAGGGCTTTTCAGGTTGGAGAGACATCCATGACCATGTTACAAACGGAATGGAAGAAACCGGAGAAGGCCCCGGTTCTTAGTAAGAGGTTCAAAACCTTATATGTCCTCAAGGAGGACCAATGTAAGGAGTGGATAGAACCTCCCAAGGTCGATACAGCCATTGCCAAATTATCCAAACGCACGGTTTTACCTGCGGAGGATGGCTCTAACTTGAAGGACCCTATGGATAGAAGGGTCGAAGTGGCCTTCAAGAGATCCTATACTGCGGCCGCTGCCCAAGGGGCAGTTTCCATATCCTCATTTGAGGTTTCTAGAAGCCTCAGGCGTTGGCTGGCTAAAATCCAAGAAAACTTGGAATCAGGGGTAAGCAGGGATAAGATCCTTCGCTCCTTCAAGGAAGTTAACATGGCCATAGACTTTCTCTGCGATGCAGCATCGCAAGGGACAAGACTAGCCTCTAAGTCAATGGCTCTGTCTACTGCTGGTAGAAGAGCATTATGGCTAAGACCCTGGGTTGGTGATGCAAATTCCAAGTTTCAGCTGTGCAACATGGAATTCCAACCAGGGAGGCTATTTGGCACAGAGCTGGACAAACTGATGGAGGAGATGTCAGACAAAAAGGGAAAGTCGCTTCCTCTATCCTATAAAACTCGGGAGTCCTTTCGGAGAGCCAAATCTCCTCAGCGTGGAAGGACTAGATACCAGTACAGAGGAAGAGGGAAGAATTATTCTAGGAGAGGACCAGGCAAGCAGCCTAATAAGGACAATAAAAAACCCGACTTCTGACGCCAGAAGTATCCCGGTAGGGGGGCGTCTAAGTTTGTTTCTCCCAGCATGGGAGAGGTTAATAAAGGATCAGTGGATAGTAAACCTTATCCGCAATGGTTATGTCCTTCATTTTTCTCTCCTTCCTCCTCCAAGGTTTCTAATATCCCGAAAACTAAGACCAGAGAAACAGACAGTTCTAGAGGAAGAAATTCTTCACCTCTTGTCCATACAGGCGCTGGAAGACGTTCCTCCATCGGAAATTGGTCAAGGCATGTACTCGCCGGTATTTCTCGTACCGAAGCCATCAGGAAGGTGGAGACCTATTATAGACTTGCGGTTTCTAAACAGGTTCATAGTAAAAAGAAAATTCCGCATGGAAAACATAAAATCGGTGAGAGCAATCCTCCAAGAGGGGGATTTCATGGCATCAGTGGATCTCCAAGACGCCTATCTCCATGTTCCCATTCTAAGAGCGCACAGAAGATATCTGAGGATTGCCATCCACCTCAGGGGCCAGGTAAGACACTATCAATTCAGAGTTCTCCCATTCGGGATAACTTCTGCTCCGTACATTTTCACAAAGATAGTGTCATCCATGATGGTCCTATTCCGACTGGAAGGGATAAAGATCATCCCATACCTCGACGACTGGTTGATTATGGCTCAGACTCAGAATCTCCTGAATCAGCAGCTGAATTATGTCCAGGACATACTGCAGCAGTTGGGTTGGCTTATCAACCTAGAGAAATCAGATCTAGTCCCATCCAGAACCAAGGTGTTCCTGGGTTTTCTGATAGATTCTGCACAAATGAAGCTATTCCTATCAACCCCCAGAGTCGAACGAATCCAGGCAGGTGCTCAATTTCTTGTTCCTCCTCGACAGGTCTCCATAAGAACCCTTATGAGATTCCTAGGACTCCTCGCTTCAGCAGCCGATGCAGTGCCTTGGGCGCTGTGGCACATGAGATCCCTACAAGCAGAGGTCCTAGCTGTTTGGAACCGGGAACTGGAGGATCTGGACACAGTGCATACTTTGTCCACACGAACGAGAGAATCCCTGATGTGGTGGAGGCAGGTCAAACATGGAGTTTTGATTTCAGAGCCACATTGGGTCACCATAACGACGGACGCCTCAGGCACAGGATGGGGAGCCCACCTGTTGGAAAGAACAATTTCGGGACTTTGGAATCCGCTAGAATCCAGGCTTCCCTCCAATGTAAGAGAGCTGAGAGCAATTTATCTTGCTCTTCTGCATTTTTCATCAATGATATCACACAGGGCTGTAAGGATCAGGACAGACAACGTAGCTTGCGTTGCTTACCTGAACAAACAGGGAGGTACCCGATCCCCCTTACTCCTGAAAGAGGTGGAGAAGATTTTCATCTGGGCAGAGTCCAGGGTATCCAGGCTATCTGCAATACACATCAGAGGGATACACAATACTCTGGCGGATCGACTAAGTCGAGGACTTAGGGCCCTATTCCACTGGACGATTATCGTTCAGATTATCGTTAAATCGTTCGAATCTAAACGATAATCGTTCGGTTGAAATGCAGTTAACGATTAACGACCGAACGAGAAATCGTTGATCGCTTTATAAGACCTGGACCTATTTTTATCGTTGCTCGTTCGCAAATCGTTCGCGTTGAATAAGACATCGTTCGGTCGTTCGCAATAGATACGAATGCAATAGCGAATAAATAGCGAAGAAAAAACGATCGCAATTACGATCATAAGTAACGATTATCGTTCAATGGAAATGAGTGAACGTTTTCAGGTCTTTCGCAATAGTGGTCGTTTGCGATCGTTAATCGTTAATGATATGCAAACGATAATCGTCCAGTGGAATAGGGCCCTTACGGTCCCAGGGGAGTGGTCTCTCTCGAGGAGAGTGTTCACTCAGATAACACGCAGATGGGGACTTCCCCAAATCGATCTTATGGCATCAGCAAGCAATGCCAAACTGACGACATTTTGTTCCCTATATACAGCGGACAGCCCGACAGTAGTCGATGCGATGACCATACCATGGACATTTCGGCTGGCTTACATCTATCCACCCATCGCCATGATCCCACGAGTTCTGGCGAAGATTCGATTGGATCAGGCGACAATTATAATTGTGACCCCCTTCTGGCCGAAGAGGTCATGGTTCACGCTACTCATGAACATGAGCAAGGGAGAATTCTGGAAACTCCCTCTACAGCCAGATCTGATATCCCAGGGACATCATCTGTGCAAGGACCTAGCCAGCCTCAGCCTAACAGCTTGGAGGCTGGAGGGACCATACTAAATACCGGGTTCTCTGAGAAAGTTTTGCATACTCTTTCTCATGCACGTAGTAGTGCTACGAATAGATCCTACCTCCGAATCTGGAAGATATTTCAGAACTGGTGTTCTACCAAACAGATCGACCCTATAAAACCATCGACTCCACAGTTGCTAGAATTCCTGCAGGAGGGATTCGATAAAGGTTTGAAACCCGGATCCATAAAGGTACAGATCGCAGCCTTATCTGCTCACCTGAACTGCCGTCTCTTTCAGATCCTCGAAATAAAGAACTTTGTTAAAGCCGTGACCAGGCTAAGGCCTAGTCTGGTGAGACAGGTAGATACCTGGGATCTATCCTTAGTATTAAGACGTCTATGTCTTCCGCCGTTCGAGCCACTGGAGGAAGCGGACTTCAAGTTTCTTTCATTTAAAGTTGCCTTCCTCTTGGCGATTACTTCTGCCAAGAGGGTGGGGGAGCTCCAGGCTTTGGGTTCTGCGCCCCCTTACATAGTGTTTTCTCAGGATAAGGTCATCTTGAAGTTCCTTCCAGGTTTTCTTCCGAAGGTGGCAACTCACGCCAACATTAACCAGTCGGTGGTCCTTCCGGTTTTTTCTCCTGCATCTTCATCTGAAGAAGTCCTGGATCTCTCGCTATTGGATGTTCCCAGATCTATCAGGTTATACCTGAGTAGAGTGGATACTTTTCGTAAAGAAGAGAATTTTTTCATTCTGTTTGCTGGTAAGAACAGAGGTAAAAAGCTTCAAAGCCTACAATATCGCGTTGGATCTGCGATTGTATAGGCCTCTGTTATTCTTCAGCTGGAATGTCTCCACCTGAGTTTACTAAGGCTCATTCAACCAGAGCAGTAGCCTCTAGTTGGGCAGAGCGCACTTCGGTGCCCATTGAGGACATATGTCAGGCGGCGACCTGGTCTTCAGTTTCCACCTTTGTCAACCATTATAGGTTGCAGTCTCTATGTGCATCTAGAACGGTATTTGCTAAATCCGTACTTTCTGCTGCCGCGATTAATGACCCACCCAATGAGGATACTTGCTAGTTCCCCATATGTTGTGATGCCAATGGGACGATAGGGAAGTGAAAATTATTGTGTTAATTTGTTTTCCCTGAGACCCATTGGCATCACAAGGCACCCGCCCTGTGTTATTGTATTCGTTATAATTTGACTGAGGTGTGTGGGGAAGGTGGGGCTTATTATACTTCCTGGAGGAGGGGATTAAAGCTTTGCTTATTTATTTCATTAAAATTCCTTCGTCCCAGGGGCTCGCAGGGGTGATAATACCCCATATGTTGTGATGCCAATGGGTCTCAGGGAAAACAAATTAACACAATAATTTTCACTTCTTCCAGAGACAGCACCACTCTTGTCTCCAGTTGGGTGGGCATTTGGAACTCTGTTCCATTGAAGTGAATGGAGCTTAAAGGGGTTAGCCAGCGCTAGAAAAACATGGCCACTTTTGCACCGCTCTTGTCTCCAGATTGGGTGGGGTTTGAAACTTAGTTCCATTGAAGTAAATGGAGCTTAATTGCAAACCACACCTGACCTGGAGACAAGAGCGGGGGGGGGGGGGGGGGGGGAGTGGCCATGTTTTTGTGGCACTGGATAACCCCTTAAACTGCAAACCCCACCTAAACTGGAGACAAGAGCGGTGCTGTCTCTGGAAGAAAGTGGCCATGTTTTTGTGGCACTGGATAAACCCCATTGTGTGTGTGTTAAAAGTATGAGATGAGCGGCCAATCACGTGATAGGGTGCCCACTCTTTTGCCCATTATTGAAGCAACTGTTGGGGCTTTTAGGTTGATTTAAACTGTATTCGCCTCAGAGAACTTCATTCCTGTGAATAAGAAACTAGCTTCTGTCCCTTGAAATCAATAGCAGGCTCTCCAGCTGTTGAGAAACTACAATTCCCATCATGCCTGGACAGCCAAAGCTTTAGCTTTGGCTGTCCAGGCATGATGGGAATTGTAGTTTCCACGCCCCTTCCCGAAGAGACCCCGTGACATCAGCGTCCAGCTTAGGAGCGGATATCCGGCGCCGCACAGAATCACATGCTAAAGGGGCGTGTCCAGCGTCTACAGCTTGCTTCTGCGGCGCATGCGTAGGAAGCAGCTGGGCTCTGAGTCTTTTACGCATGCTCAGTTTTCAAGAGACGGACACCGAGTGACAGAAACAGACCGAGAAACCGGCCGGGAACTGGCACCAAGGGATTGAGCGGAGCCCGTTGCGCCCGCACCGCGAGCCTCCTTGTCCACAGAGTGTGAGGGGAGCGTGTTGTGGTGTGGAGAGCCGGCCTGGAGCGCTCGGTGTGGGGCAAGGACTGACAGGCCACACACACTAAAGTGTTTATTAGTGTCCCCCACCCCCTCCAGCCTGTCTGGCTGCCGGCCCCGCCGCCTGCCCCTGACGTCTCCTCAGCCCGTGTGTCGCCTGCCCCGGAGCCTCTGTAACCCTATGGCCTCCCGTGAATGACGGCTCCTGGGGCCGGGCCCCTTCCCACACCCGGATAGCGCTGTGTGGTCCTCCTGAGCTCGTCACCCGGCCGCCGGGTCACCATGGGGGAGACCAAGGTTATCTACCATCTGGATGAGCAGGAGACCCCGTACCTAGTGAAGCTGCCGGTGCCGTCTGACCGGGTCACCCTCGGGGATTTCAAGGGGGTGCTCAACAAGCCCAACTACAAGTTCTTCTTCAAGTCTATGGACGATGACTTTGGGTGAGTGCCTGGTGCAGTGAGTAGTAGGGTGAGTGCCTGGTGCCGTGAGTAGTAGGGTGAGTGCCTGGTGCCGTGAGTAGTAGGGTGAGTGCCTGGTGCAGTGAGTAGTAGGGTGAGTGCCTGGTGCAGTGAGTAGTAGGGTGAGTGCCTGGTGCCGTGAGTAGTAGGGTGAGTGCCTGGTGCCGTGAGTAGTAGGGTGAGTGCCTGGTGCAGTGAGTAGTAGGGTGAGTGCCTGGTGCAGTAAGTAGTAAGGAGTAGGGTGAGTGCCTGCTCTCCGGCGAGGAGCAGGGTGAGTGCCTGCTCTCCGGCGAGGAGCAGGGTGAGTGCCTGCTCTCCGGCGAGGAGCAGGGTGAGTGCCTGCTCTCCGGCGAGGAGCAGGGTGAGTGCCTGCTCTCCGGCGAGGAGCAGGGTGAGTGCCTGCTCTCCGGCGAGGCGCAGGGTGAGTGCCTGCTCTCCGGCGAGGCGCAGGGTGAGTGCCTGCTCTCCGGCGAGGCGCAGGGTGAGTGCCTGCTCTCCGGCGAGGCGCAGGGTGAGTGCCTGCTCTCCGGCGAGGCGCAGGGTGAGTGCCTGCTCTCCGGCGAGGCGCAGGGTGAGTGCCTGCTCTCCGGCGAGGCGCAGGGTGAGTGCCTGCTCTCCGGCGAGGCGCAGGGTGAGTGCCTGCTCTCCGGCGAGGCGCAGGGTGAGTGCCTGCTCTCCGGCGAGGCGCAGGGTGAGTGCCTGCTCTCCGGCGAGGCGCATGGGAGCTGCTGTCACATCATACTGATGGCCGCTCCATCGTCAAGATTGTAGGGTTCCCCTTCAAGGTAAATTCCGGACTTTTTTTAAAATCCTGCACCTGGCAGGGGGGAGTTTGATGCGGAGTGGGCACTTACCTCTCCCCGTGCCTATGGTGAGCGGCAGGACCGGCTTCTGGACCACCGGCGCTGACACATGACAACCTGGCTGATGGACTGGGCACTCAGCCTGTCAGTGACCATCTGGGTGCCGCTCCAGTCACTGACTGGCTGAGAGGCCGGGAAAGGCATTTTCCATCTTGAGTTGGGACATCATTACCACTTGGAGAAAATGACGTCTGGCGGGGGTCCCGAGTCCGGTCCCGGGGAGAGGTAAGTCAGTACTCTTTACCAATTCCCCCCTGCCGGCTGACAGATTTGTAAATTGGCCGGATTTCTCCTGTCCAGGCATGATGGGAGTTGTAGTTTTGCAACAGCCAGAGAGACAAAGTTCCCTATCCGTGCATTAGATCCCTTTATGTTTCTCTGTACTAGTACATGGCGTCCCGGGGCTGATTTGCACTGTATATGCATGCTATTGTTAGCCCAAGCCGGTGACGGACCGGTCAGGCTGCTGAACAAAACCTCAGTCCAGACTTCTCCTATTGATGGACGTGAGTCATTGTTGTAGGGGATCAGGGAAGGATAACATTGCTGTGCCCGGGTAGACGCATGCGATGTCACTGAGCTCAGTAGGTGTCTGATATTATACAATCATTATATAAGCCGCAGTCACGTCTGTGCTCGGCCTCCCTGAATACAATGGCTGGCCTCTAGGACTGTTTGCTTCTTCCATACCTTCTTTGACGCTCTGCCCAGGCCCTTTGTCTGTAGGAGAGTGAGCGGAGCTGTAAAAGCCGCCATAGAAGAAGAGTTTAGGGAAAAAAAAAAAGTAACCCGGTCTTCCTGCCAAGCGTAAACAGTGGCAAAGGTTGGGCACTGACGGCTGCAATGGTACCCAAGGCTATTTATAGTAGTGTTTAGCTGGGTACTAGACGGCTTTTACTAACCCTTGTTTTGTAGCTGACAACGTGGAGGATAGCTGTGGTTATGATGATACAGCTCGCAACAATGTAACGTGTAAACCTGAGATGTAAAGAGACAGCGACTCTCGCTTTGTGTTATATTTCATAGCAGCCTTGGGTCAGGTTTCCGGCATTCTTTACTTTATACCGTGAAAGTTTGATGTTCACTTGTAGTGTTTTTTTTCCCACTCGCTCTAGTTAACCTCTCCTCGTCCAGATAGAGGATTATTTTACCTGGCAATATATATATTTTTTTTTACTGGTTTATGTTGAATAGCAGCAGCCCTATCCTGGGCCTGTGCGTCCTAGGCGGTAGCAGTGCTTGGAGCGTGTCTGGAGCTGTAGGTAGATCTCAGTACTTGTTCACGGATGACTGAGCTTTCCAGCACATGATGCTGTCACTTTAACAGGTCTACAATGCACGACAATAAGAAATTAGTCATGTTACCAGTGGGTTTTATATGAAAAGAGGCACTCGTGTTAGAATATATATGGAGGAAATATATGCAGTTGAGTCACGTTATTATGGTCGAGCCCTACTTTTGACGTCAGCAATTCATAGCTCATGAAGGGAACTCGCTTGTCCTAAGCTGGTTTGGTGGGATTATGAAGTGTCCGATTTTTTTTTTTTTTTTTTTTTTTTTTTTTTTTTTTTTTTCCAGAGTTTCAAAACATAGTGATTATTAGATTTAGAGTAAGGGCCCTATTACACGGGACGATTATCGTGCAAAAAATCGTTATATTCGAATTTGACTGCTAATCGTTCTGTGTAATTGCAGGCAACGATCAGCAGGCAACTACCTTTCAGCTGTGCTTCACTTCCTGCCGCTCTTCTCCGGGTACCGGAGTAAAGCTGGATCCAAACCTGGGAACCCGAATGTTCAATGTTTGATTCCCTTCCAGTCTGTGTCAGTAGTGCTGCAGCCATGGCACAGTGAAGCAGAGAGAGTGATGACTGACCAGTTATCCCCGCTCACTCTGCTTTACTGTGCAGTGGCTACAGCGCTACTGACACAGACAGCTTTCCCAACTCTGTCTATTTTAATGATAATATCCATTAGGGGAGGCTCAGTATCCTTAGTGCTTTATGCAGCAGCATTATTGCAATTTTTAACTTTTTAACGTATAAAAAAATTTCTTTAGTGTAAGTTATGTTTCTTTAAAAAAAAAATTGTAAGAAATATATAATCGGAATATTTTTATTTTTGCAATATATTATGTGTGAACCGGATGTCTGTCTTTCACTTAATCCCTATAAGACTTGTGTCAAACCTTTTATAATACTAAACAGAGAAATTGACTAAAGTCAGTCTGGTTTCTGGTCATGTGGGACAGCAGGGACCGGAATAGATTGCTCAGAATTAGGGTTATAGGTTGGAATTATTTTTTTCCCATGCTTATTAACTATGTAATTGTGTAAGAAGTGAAGGTATTGGTAATATTAGCTTTATTTTTATTTGTCATGTAACCAATCGGCAAGGAGGATAAAAAGAAAATCTGTGCTTGGAGAGATGAACTAAAGCAGACCTCTCCAGCTTCCCCCTTATGTTACATAAGACCGCTGTGCTCAGGCTGCCAATAAGAAGCAGATGCAGACTTGCTGACAGTGAACCGTTTTATAGGGGAATGCACAGGACAGACTGTGCAGCATTTTATCTGCCTTGGGAACTTGGGAAAATTTCCTTTGAAACTAGGTTTGTATTCCTCTGTCACTGAAGGTCAATCTAAAAGCGTACCTGTTGTTACAAAAAAAAGTTTGACACGTCAGAGACATGTCAAAAGTTTTGATCGGTCCGGGTCTCAGTGTTCAAAAACCGTACTGAGCCGTGGTGTCAGATTTATAATGGAGCTCTAACTCCATTTTCTAACTCTTCTCCCAGCTTGTTCTCCTGATCGGTACGGGTGTGAGCACTCAGACCCAGACCGATCAGAACTTTTGACTTGTCTCAATGACGTACAAAAAACAGAAGGTGCAACAGCAACCCACAGGTGCAAGCACTTACCATATATACTCCTCCCAGTGTACACACGGTAAACACCTGCTCTATAGATATTAAAAATTAAAATATTAAAAAAATTTTTTTTTTTTTTAAAAGTGAGGATCTTAGCAAACTATTCGATCAGAGTATACCATGTAACTTGTCTCAATGACGTGTCAAAAGTTTTTTTTTTTTTTGGAACAACAGGTACGTAAGGTAAATATCTGTTCTGTTAGGTCAATTGATGATAGCAGAGAAAGTATCCGTTTAGGTCGAACCTTATCGGTTAAGGCCCTATTACACAAAGTGATTATCGGCCATATTACGGCAGATAATCGCTTTGTGTAATAAAAGGCAACAATCAGCCAACGTGCATGATGGCGGCTGATCATTGTCTATTAACATGTTGGAAGACAAATGACTATATAGCAACGATCTTCTGTCATCCCTTCTCCTAATAGCAGACCGCCGGCTCTCCTATGGGCCCCCCAAACACCTGACACTGAGTAGCAGCTTCCTTTCACCACTTATCGCCAGAAGGATGGCTCGTGATCCTTTTTCACCCCGTGGTATTTTTTAGTTTGTCTGTTTTGTCTAAATCGCTGATTATTATTCTGGTGTTTTCCTTCAGAGGATTTTTTCTGTAAGAAAAATGTTTTCTGTACAGAAAAATTAGACATTTTCTTACCACTTTGCCTTAATATTTGCTTTATTGCTGGCAATTCTACCTAGAGCTGAATACCAGAAAGAGCTGAGGAGATGTGTAGCACACAGACTGTCAGATTTGACCCTAAAGGGGAACCATCAGCAGGTTAGACAAATCTAACCTGCTGATATCTTCCTCCTCAGCGTCTCGTGTACTATAGGGAGCTGTGTCTTTTACCTTCGTCCTTAGCACTGTCCCCATGCTGTTAGCGGTGTAATCCTTGGTCCGGAGCACCGTTAGGAGCACTGCCCCGCCCCCATAGCGCGGCATCAAGAAGGCTCTCTGGGGGTGGGGCAGTGCTCATAATGGTCCTCCAGATTATACTGCTAACAGAAACCTATTCAAAGAAATGAAGGGGGCTTGGAAACAATCTTTTTACATTTAGTACGTACAAATATTCTTTGGCCGTCCTCATTCCCTGCCATTAAATTGTGAAGAAGGCAACAGACTGTAGTTTTGGTGAACACAGTCAAATTACATTACACTACGGCCGAGGAGAGGAGCCGGCACTGCCGTTCCCGCCTGCTATGTCTTGTATATGCCATGTCCAGTGGTCCAGGTTAGATATATACGATGGGTGTAAAATTCAGCTGTGCAAAGGGACAGTCCATATGTAATGTTCAAATTTGTAGAAGAAAGAAGTGAGTGGCACTGAACAAAATGCAGTTTTTGTACAGGTTACTTAACATTTGTGACAAGAATCCTTGATGTTGCTCTTCTATTAGGAGTCTATTCCATACGATTTTGTTGTTTTGAGGGGGAACACCAAAAATTGCAATTGTGAATATGCTCACGTTGTATCTAATCTGTGCATGGCCATTACGTTTTGCCCCAAACCAAGACCTTTCTCCAGCCATACATTAAGTACATGGATGCTTGTGTAGGAACATAACCTGTAAGCGGTGGGGGTTGGGGGGCCAGGTTGTGTTACGGAGACCATACTCCCATGGGCAATAAAATAAAAGGTCACACTGGGTGGTGAGGTGAAAGGGGCAAGACCTTCTATATATAACTCCTATTTTGCAGCGGAGGTAAGGATACAACTGTAGGGACTGTGCAGACGTAACCACCACCTCACAGCGAGGCAAGTACAGTATATCACAATAAGCTAAGGTTAAACACTCTTATATATGCTCATACATGTGGTGGTGATGGTACTGGTGTGAAGCCTAATGCAGATAGAAATTGTGCCATTACCACATAAAAAATGTCTAATCCCCTATATTATGTATGTACCCACTGCCTATAGCCCATAAAACAGTGATACAAGCATAGACATCATTACTGTACAGCCCTTTAGCACAGCAAGGTATTGGGAGCTGCATGGCTTAGACAGCCCTGCAGTTCCCAACTCGGATGTTAGCGGCTGCAGGGGGGGGGGGGGCTGTGCCCATTACTGCTGCCAGTAAATAGAAGTATATTTGTAAGTAAATAAAACAAACTATGCAATATAACTTTAATAAAATAAATGCAAAGTAATATACCTTTTAATAAAGCAATGTATTAGAAATGTATTTTTAGTCTCCGGAGTATCACTTTAATGATACATGTGAATCCCTCCACCCCGCATGCCTGATCACCTCACAACCAGGTGCGTTCTATCCCTCCTTGTAGGTTTGCCCCTTTGTTCCTTGTACTTCCCCCTCCTTCAGTGTTAGGCCCTATTCACATGTCCTGTTCCTGTCCGCAATTGCGGATCCGTAATAACAGAAAAATAGGACCAATGTATGTCAATGGACCCATACACACATCCGTGTTGTGTACTGGGCTGCAATCCGATCCTGCAAAAAAAAAACAGGCCCTAGTAGTAACTGACACATCCAATACAACTCTATGGGGTCCGTATTTACAGATGCAATACGGATGAAAATTTGCGGATTGCTAACGTATTCAAAATTGCGGATTGGAAAATATACTGACGTGTGAATAGACCCTTACGGTCTTAGTGCACGGAGCGATTTTTAACTAATGATAAACAATCGCAAATAAGATTGTTTATAGTTAACCTGAAATAGTTCACCATATTACCCAGAACGATGATCGTTATTGCGATCGTTACTATGATCGTTTACTCCTTCTGATCCCAGCAAAACAATGAACAATGTGCAATTACACAAAATGTAACTACAGCGAACGAATGTGGAATTACAGCGAATGGTAATTTTAGGTTCAGATCTAAATCAACGATCAACAACACACGAACGATTTTTCGATTGTTGCCTGCAATTACACAGAACGATTATCGTTTAATTTCGAACGATATAATGATTTTTCCGATTTAAAAAAAAAAATAAAAAATAAAGACTAAAAACAGTCAACGTAAAAACTAATGAAATAAGAACTAAAATAGTGTGACCCCAGCCTCACGATGACTATGCATTAACTTAACTTGTCATTCCATGTCTTGACTCTTACCCTTAGGGACCTTTGTAGGTTTGCTTTTTTTGTTATTTGTACTTCAGTGTAATGATGACTATGCGTGTCCATTTCATATGATATAAGTGCCCACTAGTTGTAGCCCATGGGTGTTTAGACATTTTTCTTGTATGTGGTTTCTATCGGCATTAAAGCCACACAACAGTACCATTGTGACATCTGTATATACCCCGCTTATATGCGTGTATTACATCTGTGTTCCTCCTTGGCTGTCTTGTCGCTTCATTAAAAATAAAAAAAAATTCTTGCAAAGCAACTGGTGCCAGAAAGTGACAAATTTGTAATTTTTTTCCTATTAAAAAAAAAAAATTCAAGTCTTCCAGTACTTATCAGCTGATGTATGCCCTGCAGGAAGTGTTAGGGTCCATTTACACAGAAAGATTATCTGCCAAAGATTTGAAGCCAAAGCCAGGAATGGATTTGAAAAGAGGAGAAATCTCAGGCTTTCCTTTATGAGCTGATCTCTGTTCATAGTCTGTTTCTGGCTTTGGCTTCAAATCTTTGGTAGGTAATCTGTCAGATAATCTTTCTGTGTAAATGGACCCTAATTCTTTCCAGTCTGGAGCGCAGCCGTGGTTTTCTATGGGGATTTGAACAGAGGTGGCAGCAGAGATCACAATGTCGAACTGGAAATAATACACCACTTCCTGCAGGACATACAGCAGCTGATAAGTACCCGAGGGCTGAAGATTTTTTTTTTTTTTGTAGAAGTAAATTACAAATCTCTAGGACTTTCTGGCACCAGTTGACTTTAAAGGGGTTGTTCACAAAAGAAAAATCTCTTTCAAGTAAATCTTTCAGCAGTAATTCACATTCCAAACTACTGAGACTGTTGGATAGCTGTTAAGTCAAGGACACAGAACATATCTATGCTTCTATAACATAGAAACATGGTGCACAGTGGTATCCTGAGGTGTTGAGGGCTGTACTGCTTCCTCGCTCCCCCTCACATCACTATTCCTACTCTGAGCTCTGCCTTCATATTCCATTCTTGATCTGTGAATGCAAATTGTTTATTATCCATGCTATATGTTTGAGTTCCTTCCTGTTCCCACCCTCTCTGGTCATGTTTGCCAATGCTGCGTTTTACATGGAACGATTATCGTGCGAATTTGCACGATAACGATCGAATTCGAACGATAATTGTACATGTAAACGCAGCGAATGATCGAACGACGAGCGAGAAATCGTTCATTTTGATCTTTGAACATGTTCTTAAATGGTCGTTCGCAAAAAATTTGCCGATCATTCCGTGTAAACAGTCGTTCACCGATTTTACCTATGAGCGAGATAGCTTAAGTGATCGCAAAACATCGCAACTATGTCGTTCCGTTTAAACGCTGATCGTTATAAAAAAAAAAAACACCAAAAAATGTTACTTCGAAATTGTTAATCATACGATCGGGCAAATTATCGTTCCGTGTAAACGCAGCATTAGTCGTTCCAGTTGTGCCTATACCTTTACCCTTACTACAGTCCGTGAAAAGCCAGGGGTTATGTTTTTGGTCCTTGAATGACCACCACAGGTTATGGTTCTGCACAAGCATCCTTAAATTTATTGTATGGTTTAGGGTATATGCACACTGAGTAATTCGGAGAATCCGCCACTCGCCCCCAAGTTCAGCCCGTCACATAGTCTCCATTATATGCTCGGGTAGATTCCGTGTCGTACGCCCAAAGAAATGATGTCAATTCTTTGGGCGGACAGCAGAATCCGCCCGACCATAGAATGGAGTCTATGGAGTGTGCGGGGACGAGTGGTGGTCATATACTCTAAGGGAAATCTGCCGCTCATCCCCGCGTGCTCCCGCTTCCCTCTCCGCCGACTCCATAGACTCCATTCTATGGTCGGGCAAATTCTGCAGTCACCCTAAAGAATTGTCATGTCTTTGGGCGGACGACAGAATCCACTCAAGTATATAATGGAGACTGTGACGGGTGGAACTTCAGGTGGGAGCGCGGGGGAGCGAGCGGCGCAATCGACACATTCTGTGAAAATCACTCCGTGCATGTACCATAAAAGGGGACTATCAGCAGGTTAGACAAATCTATCCTGCTGATGTGTCCCTATCGCACAAGAGATGCTGAGGAGGAAGCTATGTCTCTTATATTCCTCCTCAGTGCCGTACCGGTGCAGTTAGTCTTTTGCTCCAGAGTCCGGTGCCAATCCGCTCCATTCCTTCTCCTTAGAAAGGGGTGGGCCGGCTGGGGGCAGATGGAAGCTGCCGGGGCAGGCAATGTTCCTAAGGGTCCATTTACAGAGAGAGATTATTGGCCAAAGATTTGAAGCCAAAGCCAGAAACAGACTATAAACAGAGATCAGGTCATACAGGAAAGCCTGAGATTTCTCCTTTTCGAATCCATTCCTGGCTTTGGCTTCAAATCTTCAGCAGATAATTTTTCTGTGTAAATGGACCCTAAGGGCCCTATTACACGGAAGGTAATCGTACGAATTAGTCCTATCCGGCCAACGATCGGCTGATTGTTGATATAGGTTTGGATCTATAATTGTCGGGTGCTGACCCCGCATCGCTACGTGTAATAGTGGTGTGCGGCTGCTGATTTCCAAACTGTATACATTACCTATCCATGCTGCAGGGCTCCTCTTGCGGTCATCTTCTCCCCACGTCCCGCCCGCTCCCGACCACTGCGGCCAGTGATTGGCTCAGCGGCCTGTCAGCTGAGACAGGCCGCTCTGGAGCTGCAGCGCGCTGGATGTGGTGGGAAGCAGACCGCAAGAGGAGCCCTACAGCATGGATAGGTAATATATACAGTTTAAACATGGGCTGCAGGGACATCGGTAACTATGTCCATGCCGTCCTTGTTAAATAGTTATCGGGCCGTGTAATAGGCCCAATAAACGAGTGCTGATCTAGCAGATCGGTGCTCTTTTACAGTTATTATCGGCCCCCCCATTGGCCCGTGTGATAGGACCCTAACTGTCTCGCTGGACTCTGGAGCAAAAGACTAATTGCACCGTAACGGTGCCGAGGATGAAGGTAAGAGACATACCTTCCTCCTCAGCATCTCCTGTGCAATAGGAACATATCAGCAGGTTAGATTTATTTAACCTGCGGATAGCTCCCCTTTAATTCATGCCTGTCTCTCTCATGCAGAACACACTGGAGAGAGGTCCTGCCTTGGATAGAAATGTTGTGCATGTGTCTCCTAACTTCCTGGCTACACTTGGGTTGGTTACTATGTGAGAACAGTCACAATTGCAAATATTGGATTAAATTTTACTGACTGAAAACTTACTAATATAAAACATGAAAAGCTTTTATCGTGTACATTTTCTCCTATATAGCTATAGCTATTAGAACGTTCCCAAATTGTGTTTTGCTGCTGATGAGTAATTTCCTTATAGTGGATGCTTATGTGCACTAAACAAAGCGCAGTACCCCGAAGTATTTGTCAGTACCACAACACGAATAAATGTCTGTCTGAGAAGCGTGAGTACTTCACTACTTGTGTGCAGAGTTTGTAGACACATAGAAGCAGTTCAGTTTCAGCAGGAATTTGAGGCTGGCTCTTGGTCTTCTCACGTGCCCCCTTCCCAGACACTCCCTTCAAGCCTCTGCCAGACCATCTGAGGATTTCAGGCAGGGCAAAACTGCAGATGTGAGACTCTTTCCAGGGGAGACGGAAAAGAAGAGAACACAAGGAATCCTTTACGTTTCTTAAACTAGACTCATGACCGCTAGACAGACACGTGTGCTTACTCATGAAAATATGTTGTACGTGATGTACATTTAACTGTAATGTGTGGTTACATGGTGTCCCTCTAAAGTCAAGGAAAACTGCAAGATTACTTCAGTGAGACGGGACCTATTACATAGTGATGATTGGCCGAGTTAGGACAATATAGCTGGTTATCGCTGTGTGTAAGATTATCTGACAGATTATCTGCCAAAGATTTGAAGCCAAAGCCAGGAATGGATTTGAAAAGAGGAGAAATCTCAGTCTTTCCTTTATGACCTGATCTGTTTATAGTCGCTTTCTGGCTTTGGCTTCAAATCTTTGGCAGATAATCTTTCTGTGTAAATGGACCCTTATAGAGAGAACGGTTGTCCGATGACTCGATTACCAGCTGATCGTTTCTTTAGGTCCTGACCTTAAATCATCAGACACGCATTGCTACCTGTAGTAGCGACTCGCAACAGACAGCTGATGATTGTAGTATAACTCACCGTACCACGTTCCCTGGTGTCCTCGGAGGCCTTCCCAGTGTCTGTGGCTTTGACTTCTCTGCACTGATAGGCCGCTGGTGCTCAGCCAGTCACTGGATAGTGGCTGGCGGCCTGTCAGAGCTGCAGACACCGGGAAGGTCTCTGAGGACATTGGAAAAGGCGCAAGGACACTGGGGAACGTGGTACGGTTTGTTATTTCTTATTTTATACTAAAGGTAAGGCTGCACAGACATCACTAACGATGTCCGCACAGCCCTTGCTTCCCGATAGTCGGCCCATGTAATTGCTTAGTAAACGAGCGTCAATCTAGCAGATCAGCGCTGGCTTACAGTTTATGATTGGGCCGTCTAATAGGACCCTTAGACCTTGTAGGCTTTGCTGTGGTGGTCCTAGCATGCATCTCTGTAAAGTCCTACCTGAACAGGGAAATTGGACTCAATGTACAAAAAGTCTAGTAATCTAAAGCTGTAATTTTTTTAGACTGTTTTTACCCAGGACGATTATAATCTGCCAGAAGCATTTCTGGAAAAGTTCCTTCAGACGATAATTGGGCACACATCTGTGTAAACTGGGTATGCAGCTGATAGCAATATATTTAATGGCCGTGCGAACGATAACAACGATCGTTCATGCAACCAACCAGACGATTACTTGTGCCTTCTGCAACCGTAGCCAGTTTCCGCAACTGAGCCAGTTTCACTTTCCACCATGTTTGAAAAATCTCCCCCATAATGTCTAAAAAAAAAATATGCATAGAAAAAAGTGCAACGTTTCAGCTCTATATCATGAGTCTTTGTCAAGCTAAGCTTGACAAAGGCTCATGATATTGAGCTGAAACATTGCACTTTTTTTTTTTTTTTAAGGCCTTGTGGTAAAATATTTATTTCTGCTTATAATAGCAGCTGCTGTCTGACAGTGTAGTTTCCAGAACTTTCCGTGGAATGGTGTTTACAGTAGGCAGGTCGTAATTGTGGTGGAAATTCCTGGCCGGAGCCTTTGGCACTGCTTACACATGCAGTGGTTGTTTCTGTCCGCTTTGGACCCTCACCTAGCTAGCTATGTTTCCGCTGTGTGTAGCGCACGCCATGGCCAGGTGTAGACGCTTGCCTCCTGTTCCCCTCCTGAGATAAACACTTTTTTTTTTTTTAAGAGATTATTTATTTTGCTTTACAAGCGCTTTTTATGCAATTTCTTTTGGCAAGCGTCTTTCTGGGAATATGGGAAGAAAGGGAATTTACTGTATGGGAATGTATTCTCCTAATACAGGAGTAGTAACATTCATTTTTTGTATACTACCAGTGCTGCACATAAGTTAGTGTTTGAGTACACTTTTATATCAGATTGTCAGATTACTGCTGAGTATAAAAAGTTTATAAAAAGTAAGGTTAATAAAGTTTAGTGCAAAAAAGAAGAAATACCTACTTAATCCTTAGGGGACACAGTCATTTTTTTCATCCAAAGCGTGTGCATTTTTCCACCTAGAGACCCAGATGAGCCCTTATTTTTTGCGCCACTAATTATACTTTGCAATTCGCTCACGTAATTTTTGCCTAAAATACACTACCGTTCAAAAGTTTGGGGTCACCCAAACAATTTTGTGTTTTCCAAGAAAAGTCACACTTATTCACCACCATACGTTGTGAAATGAATGGAAAATAGTCAAGATATTGACAAGATTAGAAATAATGATTTGTATTTGAAATAACATTGCTCTTACATCACACTTTGCTTTCGTCACAGAATCCTCCTTTTGCAGCAATTCCAGCATTGCACACCTTTGGCATTCTAGCTATTAATCTGTTGAGGTAAGCTGGAGAAATTGCCCCCCACGCTTCTAGAAGCAGCTCCCACAA
The DNA here is from genome assembly GCF_027789765.1 of Dendropsophus ebraccatus. Classification (NCBI taxonomy): domain Eukaryota; kingdom Metazoa; phylum Chordata; class Amphibia; order Anura; family Hylidae; genus Dendropsophus; species Dendropsophus ebraccatus. Next base: position 16,475,577 of record NC_091459.1, on the reverse strand, counting down.
GTTGGATTGGTTGGATGGGCACTTCTGGCGTACCATACGGTCAAGCTGCTCCTACAACAGCTCAATGGGGTTCAGATCTGGTGACTGCGCTGGCCACTCCATTACCTATGATAGAATAGCAGCTGCTGCTTCTGCTGTAAATAGTTCTTGTACAATTTGGAGGTGTGTTTATTGTCATTGTCCTGTTGTAGGATGAAATTGGCTCCAGTCAAGCGCTGTCGACTGGGTATGGCATGGCGTTGCAGAGTGATAGCCTTCCTTATTCAGAATCCCTTTTACCCTGTACAAATCTCCCACCTTACCAGCACCAACCCCAGACCATCACATTACCTCCACCATGCTAACAGATGGCGTCAGGCATTCTTCCAGCATCTTTTCATTTGTTCTGCGTCTCACAAACGTTCTTCTTTGTGATCCAAACACCTCAAACTTGGATTCATCCGTCCACAACACTTTTTTCCAGTCTTCCTCTGTCCAATGTCTTTGTTCTTTTGCCCATCTTAATCTTTTTCTTTTATTGGCCAGTCTCAGATATGGCTTTTTCTTTGCCACTCTGCCCTGAAGCCCAAAATCCTGCAGCCGCCTCTTCACTGTAGATGTTGACACTGGTGTTTTGCGGGTACTATTTAATGAAGATGCCAGTTGGGGACCTGTGAGGCGTCTGTTTCTCAAACTAGAGACTCTTATGTGCTTATCTTCTTGCTTAGTTGTGCAACGTGGCCTCCCACTTCTTTTTCTACCCTGGTTAGAGCCTGTTTGTGCTGTCCTCTGAAGGGAGTAGTACACACCGTTGTAGGAAATCTTCAATTTCTTAGCAATTTCTCGCATGGAATAGCCTTCATTTCTAAGAACAAGAATAGACTGTTGGGTTTCAGATGAAAGTTCTGTTTTTCTGGCCATTTTGACGGTTTAATTGACCCCACAAATGTGATGCTCCAGAAACACAATCTGCTCAAAGGAAGGTCAGTTTTGTAGCTTCTGTAACGAGCTAGACTGTTTTCAGATGTGTGAACATGATTGCACAAGGGTTTTCTAATCATCAATTAGCCTTCTGAGCCAATGAGCAAACACATTGTACCATTAGAACACTGGAGTGATAGTTGCTGGAAATGGGCCTCTATACACCTATGTAGATATTGCACCAAAAACCAGACATTTGCAGCTAGAATAGTCATTTACCACATTAGCAATGTATAGAGTGTATTTGTTTAAAGTTAGGACTAGTTTAAATTTATCTTCATTGAAAAGTACAGTGCTTTTCCTTCAAAAATAAGGACATTTCAATGTGACCCCAAACTTTTGAACGGTAGTGTATGTCGTGAAACAAAAAAAAGTTAGGAAAAAAACTCTATTTTTTTATTTTTTTTATTTTTTTTTTTTTACACGGTTTGCCCTGGGGTAAAAATGACTTGTTATACATGCAGCCGAGAGCAATAAAATGCCAGGCCAGGATCAGCGCCACTACGACGCAGACCCCGGACCAGAGCAAATGCAGAGATTGCCCCTCCGCGATCGCGTCATTTGGAGGCAAACACCCCCCCCCCCCTCCTCTAGATCACCAGGGAAGGGTGACGGCAAGCATTTCCAGCTTTGACAGCTGCATCTAAATACTTAACCCTTTAAGTACGTGGCCCATTTTCGTTTTTACGTTTTCGGTTTTTCCTCCTTGTGTTTAAAAGGTCATAGCACTTGCATTTTTCCACCTAGAAACCCACATGACCCCTTATTTTTTGCGTCACTAATTGTACTTTGCAATTACAGGCTGAATTTTTGCATAAAGTACACTGCGAAACCAGAAAAAAATTCAGTGTGGTGAAATTGAAAAAAAAAAACGCATTTCTTTTATTTGGGGGAAATGTGTTTTTACGCCATTCGCCCTGGGGTAAAACTGACTTGTTATGCATGTTCCTCAAGTTGTTACGATTAAAACGATATATAACATGTATAACTTATATTGTATCTGATGGCCTGTAAAAAATTCAAACCGTTGTTAACCAATATACGTTCCTTAAAATCGCTCCATTCCCCGGCTTATAGCGCTTTTATCCTTTGGTCTATGGGGCTGTGCGAGGTGTCATTTTTTGCGCCATGATGTGATCTTTCTATCGGTACCTTGATTGCCCATATACGTCTTTTTGATCGCTTTTTATTACATTTTTTCTGGATTTGATGCGACCAAAAATGCGCAATTTTGCGCTTTGGGATTTTTTTGCTCTGACGCCGTTTACCGTACGAGATCAGGAATGTGATTAATTAATAGTTCGGGCGATTACGCACGCGGCGATACCAAACATGTTTATTTATTTATTTGTTTACTTTTATTTAAAACCTGGGAAAAGGGGGGTGATTCAGACTTTTATTAGGGGAGGGGGCTTTTTACTATTAACAACACTTTATATTTTTTTTTTTACACATATACTAGAAGCCCCCCGGGGGGACTTCTAGTATATACACTTGGATCTCTCATTGAGATCTCTGCAGCATAGATATGCTGCAGAGATCCATGAGATCGGCACTCGTTTGCTTTCGGCTGCTGCAGCCGAAAACTAACGAGTGCCGAGCCGAGGACGGCGCCATCTTGGACGCGTCCCCGGCCGGCATCAGTAACGGAGATCGCTCCTCCGGGACAAGGTCCCGGAGGAGCGATCTCCCCCACTAGACACCAGGGAAACGTTGCCTCCGGTAATCGGAAGCAGCTGTCAACTTTGACAGCTGCCTCCGATTAGCTAATTAGCGGGCACGGCGATCAGACCGTGCCCGCTAATAGCAGCGGTCCCGGGCTACTCGCGGCACCCGGGATCGCGGCACTTCAAAGTGGGGCCGCCGCGCGGCCCCGCTTTGAAGTGCAAGTGCGGACATATGACGTACCGGTACGTCATATGTCCTTAAGAGGTTAATTAGCGGGCACAGCGATCGTACCGTGCCTGTTAATGCCATGGTCTCGTGTTGCATATAGCACCCGGGATCGCGGCAGTTCACAGTGGACACCCCCAAACTCCCCTAGTAGCACCAGGACGTTCAGTAACGTCCTGTTGCAGCTGGGGGTTTAAAGCAAAAGACTGACAAAGACGTAAAGGTTAAAGGGGTTCTCCAGTGACATTTTTTTTTTCTTTCAAATCAACTGGTTGGAGGAAGTTAAACTGGAGAGAATACACCACTTCATGCAGGACATGCAGCAGCTGAGAAGTACTTGAGATTTGTTTTATTGGGATTAAATTAAAAATCCATATAACTTTCAGACACCCGTTGATCTGAAAGAAAAATATTTTTACCAGAGTACCCCTTTAAAGTTTTGGTTCCCCAGGAAAAGGAAATTTAACAAGTGATGTTACCCAATGGTATTGTTGCCAGAGAGACCACTGTAAAGTCTCCCATCCATCACATACACTATGTAGGTACTGTAATCCCTCCAAATAATCTTTGTCCTCAGTTTTTTGCATGTTCTGCCTTGTTCATATCTCAGAAATGACTGCGTGGTGCCCATGTGTTGATGAGGCCTCCATGCCAAGTAACAGTGTGGAAGCAGATGGACCCATTATACCAGAGGGGTGGGGGGCAGTTTTATCGGATCCTTTACATCTGCCATGGATCCTGTGAAAACAGTAATTACATTGGGTTTAATTGGACCCTACATGATTATATGGGGAATGTCCTTGTCTATAACGAAGTGTAAGTGTGGAAAACAACAGTGATGCCAGGAGGCGGCATATAGAGCAGCAGATCCTTGTACATTCATGAACTAGACGATGAAGTTGGGTAGGGGCCATAACACCAGATGAGGTAGATATGTATTTAGATAATGCAGAGTGCGTATTGTATGCTGTGTCTAGCAAACATCTGATCTTTTAAATAAAATGTAGACATGCCTTGTACTAAAGTATGTGTAAAGCCACATATGAATGATTTTAAAGGGGTTGTTCACAATTTTTTTTTTTTTTTTAATGGACTGTTTTTAGCAAGTGCCAGAGATTTGGAATTTACTTATATTAAAAAAAAAATCTCAGGTCTTTCAGTACTTATCAGCTTCTGTATGTCCTGCAGGAAGTGGTGTATTCTTTCCAGTCTGACACAGTGCTCTCTGCTGCCACCTCTGTCCATGTCATGAACTGTCAAGAGCAGTAGCAAATCCCCATAGAAAACCTCTTCTGCTCTCCAGACTGAGAGAATACACCCCTTCCTGCAGGACTTAAAGCAGCTGATAAGTATGGGAAGAATTGAGATTTTTTTTTTTTTTTTAGTAGAAGTATATTACAAATCTCTGGCACTTTCTGGCACCAGTTGATTTGAAAGAAAAAAAATTGGGGGTTAACCACCCCTTTAATTCCACAGCAAAATCTACATGTTTTACTGATTATGCCATGACAGTAGGGGGAAAAGTGGCCATGTTTTTGTAGCGCTGGATAACCCCTTTAATAGAGGTAAATTACAAATATCTAGCACCAGTTTTTAGTAGACAATAGAAACACCCCTGTTGACAAGGGAGATGTTAACACCCAGTTGTAAATTTATTCATAGTTTCCCTAGAGTAATAAAATGGGAATGGCACAGTGTAGAATTTTCATAAAAAGATGCTCCAGAATACAGCAGTAGTCTTTATTCCACATATCATAATACAGGAGGGGCCGAGAGAGACACGTTTGTTAGGTGCTGTGCGCTCGGGCCAGAGGAAGCGGGAAGGATTGGCTGCAGCCCGAGTGCCCAGCTCCTTATGTACCGAGACCTCCTGTACCGTCATATCAGGAGTAAAGGCTACTACTGTATAAAGATGGGTGAGTGCCGCTGGTTATTTTTCTTACTCGTTGGCTTGTGCTTTAATTTGTACAGACGTTATTCTGTTTCCCGCACTGAGGATCCTAAATGTGTCATAACTAGAGATGAGCGAACCTCGAGCATGCTCGAGTCTATCTGAACCCAAGCATTCGGCATAACTGGGGCTGCTGAACTTGGATAAAGCCCTAAGGCTATGTGGGAAACATATCCATGTATTAATGTTTTCCAGACAGCTTAAGAGCTTTATCCAGCTTCAGCAGCCCCCCGCTATGCCGAATGCTTGGGTTCGGATAGACTCGAGCATGCTCGAGGTTCGCTCATCTCTAGTCATAACAAATAACTGAATTGTTGTTCAACCAATTGGAGCTGAATACCACCAGATCAATGCATTTTGCTTGGAAATTTGCTCCATTATTCTGAACTGAGGGACATACGATACGATAAAAGCGAGTGTGATTGCATTGCTCCTTACGGGTATGTTCACACTGAGTACAACAGGCATAATTTCGCAGCGGAACTTTCTGCCGCGGAATCCTGCTGGTCTTCGTGTCCTGTAGCCCGTCTATGGGAGAGCGCGCGCTCCTCCGCAACCGCTGCTTTAAGCAGTAAACGGCGGCTGTGGAGGATCGCACGCTCTCCCATTGAGAAATGACAGGCATAATTCTCCGCCATGGTTCATACTCAGTGTGAACATACCCTACAGGTCTAAAGGTATGTTCACACTACGGAACACGCACTGAAATTTCAAGCCGTGGTGGGCTTCACTTGAGGTTCTGCCGGTCCCATTGACTCAATGATCGCATAAAGCTCAATCCACCCTTTGGCTTGATGGTTGTCTCTATTACATGGGGCGATTATCAGCTGAATCTGCCTGATTCTATTGATTATCGCTCTGTGTAATTTGGCCCTAATGGTACTTTTACATGGAGCGATAATTCGCCCGATCGCACGATTAACGATTTTGAATGAACAATGTGTTTTTTTTATAACGATCAGCGTTTAGACGGAACGATACATCGTACGGAAAAATCGTTATGCGATCGTTTTGCAATTGCTTAAGCCCATCTCACACATAGGTGAAATCGGTGAAAGACTGTTTACACGGAACGATCTGCGAATTTTTTGCGAATGACCAACGATAATTTAAGAACATGTTGAAAGATCAAAATGAACGATTTCTCGCTCGTCGTTCGCTGCGTTTACAAGTACGATTATCGTTCGAATTCGATTGTTATCGTGCAAAAACGAACGATAAATCGTTCCGTGTAAAAGGACCATAAAACTGCGTCTCCTGAATACGATCTGTTCACCAGGCTGGATGCGTTAACTCCTCATTATGATTCTGGGAGCAACTCAAGTGTTTCAGTCTTCGCAGTACTGTACTACCGATAGAGACGCTTGCTGTGCTCCTGGTGTCATAATGATACATTGTGCTGGGAGGTTTGTTAATCTGGTCCATTGCACATATTCAGTGCAAGGACTGTAAGGGTAGTATTACACGGGCCAATGGGGGCCCGATAATAACTGTAAACGAGCACCCATCTGCTAGATCTGCGCTCGTGTACTGGGCCTATTACACGGTGCGGTAATCGTTTAACAAAGGCATGCAGCGTTACCAATGTCCTTGCAGCCCTTGCTTAAACTCTATATATTACCCATCCGCGGCGGTCCCGGCCAGTGATTGGCTAAGGGGGTGCAGCATGTGGGACCCGGTAAGAAGACCGCAAGAGGAGCCCTGCAGCGCCACTATTACACGTAGCGATGCGCGGTCAGATAGGGCCGATTTATCGTTCAGTTTAATAGGGCCCTTAGGGTCTTATTACTCCCCTCGCTGATCCCACTCGCTGTGTGTGCGTGTAATAGCGAGCGGGAAACGAGGAGGAACCGAACATTGAGCGGACAGGTCGGTGCGCACTTCTCTTCTTAATCATGTAATACGGCCCTTAGTTGCCCAAAATCCGAAGCTGCTGGACTTCAGGCGACTGTGCAGTCTTGGTCAGGACAACTCGTGTGTTTTAATACAACCCCAATCCGTTCTTTTAGCTTTGATGCAGGCTTGTAACTTTGCGATATTTGGCTGTACAGTCTGTTTCTCTATTATCCATGTAGCCCTATGGGCAGTTACCTGTTACTTCATTCAGGTTGCAGCATTACATGTAGAGCGTACACTGTGTATATATGCAGTATATAAGACCTCATCCACACAAGTTTTTTCTGCCTTTGAATCGCCGCCATGTGGTCCATAGACTTCATTCTCCTTTAAACGTGCACGGTCCATGACTGCGGCTCATATGTGAGCCCTGCATTACGGCCTTGTCCATAGTCGTGTGGAGGTGGTGTAACTCTTGTGTGTGGCCTTACACTATACGGGGGTTGTTTTCACAATGAGGTTGGGCTGTGCATTGGTTTTTATTGCTACATCTTTAGTGCGGAACAACAAAGGACAGGTGTCCGGCTGTCCCTACACTGACAGCTGTCCTGCCCCTATGGGTGCTGTGGCGTCTCTGACACTGTTATTGTTATTCGTTCTTGATATAACAGCTGTGTATCTGCTCTACACTGTTGGGAGATTGTAAATTCTCTGCTTTAAGAAACATTGTACATCTGTGTTTAGATAGTGCCATCCATGCACATGTTTCTGGTTATAATTGGAGTCATTGCCTAACAAAAGCCTTAAACAAGAAGACATTTTCTGATGAGACATTCCCTTTAAGTAATGTTTTTATGTTAAACATATTTTGTAAAGAATTTTGGTGACTTTTTTTTTTTCTAGTTTTTTTATTTTTCTATCAATATTATAAGATAATCCTGATATCTTGCAGTTTTCATTCTCACCACTGGGGCTAAAACTAAGCTGAGACTTCCTGTTCTATCTGTAGTGATAAGAGGAGGCTGCTGTAAAGTGATCTGTACAGCATTACAGCGTCATGTGACACCAGTAGATAGAGACAATAGCAGCTCCCTGCAGAATGATCTTTTTAAAGGTCACAGTGCACCCTTAGTGATGTTTTAGATTCATCCCTGTTGTCATGTATGTCCAGCTGTAAAGCATGTCACTAAATGCTGTAAAGAACAGCCCATGCAATGTAGCAACCTCCATAAAAAAATGTACAAAATGTGGAAAAAAATTAGTGTTTTTTTTTTTTTTTTTTTCTAGTTTCACAGCAAATTGTATGGAAAAATGAAGTCTGCCATTGCAAAGTACAATTAGTGGTGCAAAAAATAAGGGCTGATGTGGGTCTGTAAGTATAAAAATGCAAGTGCTGTAGCCTTTTAAACACAAGGAGGAAAAAAATCAAAAGTGCAAAAACAAAAATTAGCCTGGAAGGGGTTAAAGTGTCACTGTCGTTTTTACTTTTTTTTTTTTTTTTTGCAGTAATCAATAGTACAGGCGATTTTTAACCCCTTAAGGATGGGGCCCATTTTCGTCTTTGCATTTTCGTTTTCGTTTGCATTTTTCCACCTAGAAACCCACATGAGCCCTTATTTTTTGCGTCACTAATTGTACTTTGCAATGACAGGCTGAATTTTTGCATAAAGTACACTGCGAAACCAGAAAAAAATTCAAAGTGTGGTGAAATTGAAAAACAAAAAAATGCATTTCTTTTATTTGGGGGGACTGTGTTTTTACGCCATTCGCCCTGGGGTAAAACTGACTTGTTATATATGTTCCTCAAGTCGTTACGATTAAAACCTCAAGTCGTTACGATTAAAACGATGTATAACATGTATAACTTATATTGTATCTGATGGCCTGTAAAAAATTCAAACCATTGTTAACAAATATATGTTCCTTAAAATCGCTCTATCCCCAGGCTTATAGCGCTTTTATCCTTTGGTCTATGGGGCTGTGTCAGGTGTAATTTTTTGCACCATGATGTTTACTTTCTAACGATACCTTGATTGCGCATATACGACTTTTTGATCGCTTTTTATTAAATTTTTTCTGGATTTGATGCGACCAAAAATGCACAGTTTTGCACTTTGGGATTGTTTTGCGCTGACGCAGTTTACCATGCGAGATCAGGAATGTGATTATTCAATAGTTCGGGCGATTACGCACGCGGCAATACCAAACATGTTTATTTGTTTACTTTTATTTAAAACCTGGGAAATTTAAAACCTGGGAAAATGTTTTATTAGGGGAGGGGGCTTTTTACTATTAACACTTTTTTTTTTTTTTTTTTACACATCTACTAGAAGCCCCCCTAGGGGACTTCTAGTATATACACTTTGATCTCTCATTGAGATCTTTGCTGTATAGATATACAGCAAAGATCAATGAGATCGGCACTCGTTTGCTTTCGGCTGCTGCAGCCGAATACAAACGAGTGCCGAGCCGGAGACGGCGCCATCTTGGACGAGTCCCCGGCCGGCATCAGACAGGGAGATCGCTCCTCCGGGACAACGTCCCGGAGGAGCGATCTCCCCCACTAGACACCAGGGAACGGTTGCCTCCGGTAATTGGAGGTAGCTGTCAACTTTGGCAGCTAATAGCGGCGGTCCCGGGCTACACGCGGCACCCGGGACCACAGCGCTTAAAAGCGGTGTCGCCACGCGGCCCCGCTTTGAAGTGCTATTGAGGACATATTGCGTACGGGTACGTCATATGTCCTTAAGAGGTTAAGAAACTTTGTATTTGGGTTTATTAGCCAAAAAATGCATTTTTATCATGAAAAAGCAGTTTGATGCTTTACCCACTGTCTTCATGGTTTTCTATGGAGAGGGGAGGGGTGGAGGGAGATGAGGCACCAAAACAGGACAACAAAGAGTTAATTTACAGCTACATCACCGGGCTATCTCCTCCTGAAGTCAGCACTGACCTATCTGACCTCTGAATACCAGCTTTCACACAGCTCCCACTGTGTAATCCTTTAGTCACCAGCAGAGAGAAGAGAACAATCTCCCTCCTCCCCCTTCCCCTCTCCATAGGTCACACAGGGCTTGATTGATGTAACAGAGTCAAGATTTCCTGATAATGAGCAGTGAATGAGAGAGAGGAGGGGGCCTGGGGAAAGTCTTTTTGAATGCAGATAATGGCATATTTGCCTAATAATCTCAATTACAAAGTTTCTTAAAATCGCCTGTAAAATTGATTTCTGTAAAAAAAAACAAAAACAAAAAAAAACTGACTCTTGGTCCATTCCTAGTTTATTTTGGGTGAAAATGTGTACCAAAGAGCTGCCATTTAACCCCTAAGTGCGCTGGGTATACAGAGCAATATATTAGAAATTGTTCATGATTATATCCCATTGGGTTACCTGTTTGATGTAGGCCAGACATGAGGAACCTTCAGTCCTCTAACTGATGCTAAACTACAATTTCCATCTTGCTTTGGCTGTCCAGGCATAATGGGAATTGTAGTTTTGCAACAGCTGGAGGGCCGCAGGTTCCCCACTCCGGATGTAGGTGGTGTATTTGGCCATATAACTGCACAGGTGCGATGGCAAGGAATACCTGTGTCTTTCTATGACCTTTCTCCAAGATCACTTTAAAATAAGTGGAATCCCTGCAGAATATTACTGAGGGTAAGCTTTGGATCGCCCACTGTGAATATTTGCAGTTTATTAAATGGATGTATTGGCACTGGTCTAAAGCCTGTGTACAACTTGGAGATAGTCGGGCGTCCATAACATCTTGCAGTCTGGCCCCTGCAGGGATGGTTCATAGCTGTAGAAGATGTATTCCGGGTTTTACCTTCCCACAGTAATGGCTAATAAAACATTTCTTAATGATTTTAGTTTTACACAGAATAAAAAGCAACAAACAGTATTGCAAATAACACATACAACAATGAACTGGAATTGATCCCAGGGAACTGGTAATAAAGGATAACGTACATGGAGCCATTCAGGCCACATAGGCAGATTGTGTTGACTCGCTGCTTGGTGATGACAGCTGGACGTGGTTTCTATGTAGGTCTATGGGGGAAAAAACACAATCTGTGTACTCAATAAGTGTAGTTTTTATTTATTATAATTATTGGTATTATAAGTTATTTATCCATTCTATCTGTGTAATACGATTGGTTTAAAGGGAATGTGTCATCAGAGAATGACTATTGTTTTTATGTTAAACATATATTTTAAGAATTTTTGTTGATATATTTTATTTTATTTATTATTTTTTTTCCTCATCTATATTCTACAATAATCCTGAGAGCTTGCAGTTTTTATTCTCACCACCGGGGCAAAACTAACTGAGACTTCCGGTTCTGTCTGTAATGATAAGAGGAGGCTGCTGTAAAGTGATCTGTACAGCCTTGCAGCGTCATGTGACACCAGTAGATAGAGGAGACAATAGCAGCTCCCTGTGGAATGACCTTTTCACAGGTCACAGAGCGCTCAGTTATGTTACACATTCATCCCAAGGAAGCAGACTCTATGGCTATTGTTGTCTATGTCAATGAGTCTTGCTGTAAAGCATGTCACTAAATGCTGTTAAGAACAGCCCAGACAATATGGCTGTCCCCATAACAATGTGCAAAAAGGGAAATTAAGAAAAATATTAGTCAAAACATAGTAACAGATTAGAATAAAAATACAAGTTTTAGTATCTGACTCTAACCAGAAAAAAAAATAGGTGACACATTCCCTTTAACTCACGCTGGACACGTCATTTTCTCTTAAACACCTTCTTTTAAATGTGCACCTTTTTATTCCAGTCTCAATTGTGCAAAAAGAAATTATATAATTTATGCACGATGTATAATGAACTTGTGCCATTTGTTTAATTGCAGTGTGGTTTGTGCGCTGCCTACTGATTTGGGATTGAGCAGAGATTGGTCGACATTGTGTAAAAACACGCTACGTTTAGGCCACACCCATCTCATATAAGACCACACCTCCATGTTGTACAAAGTCCTAAAGTATAACACAAAATTATCTTTTTATTATAGTTTAAAGAGGTTGTCCAGGCAAAATCTTCAAAGTAAGCCGGGAGAACGCTGTTCTTGGCTCTCTCCAAGTGCTCCATAGGAATGAGTAGACCCGCAGGTCACATGCCATACCCACGGCTGTAGTCATATCACAGAAGCCAAGGGCCAATATAGAGTTGGGGGGTGGGGGGAGACCCACCACAATCCCTTAGGGTCCTGTGATGGTACGTTTACACGGAACGATTATCGCTTGAATTTTTGCAATAACGATCGCATTTGAGTGATAACTGAGTCGTGTAAACAGCGAATGATCAAGCGACGAGCGAGAAATGGTTCTTTCTGATCTTTCAACGTGTTTTTAAATGGTCGTTCGCTAAAAATTCGCAGGTAGCTTCATATAAACAGTCTTTCACCAATTTACCCTACGTGTGAGATGGGCTTAAGCGATCTTAAAACGATCACAATAACGATTTTTCCAAACTATATATCGTTCCGTCTAAATACTGATCATTATAAAAAAACACATTGTTGCTTCGAAATCGTTAATCGTTCGATTGGGCGAATTATCGCTATGTGTAAACACAGCATTAGACAAAGCAATTTTTAACGAGAAACAATTGCAAACAAGATTGTTTTATAGTTACCCTGAAATAGTTCACCTTATTACACAGAACGATAGTCCTTAGTTACATTAACAAAAGAAGGAACAATTTGGAATTGGGCTGCGTTTACACAGAGCGATAATTCACCCAATTGAACGATTAACAATTTCAACATAACAGTGTGGTTTTTTTTTTTAATAACGGTCAGCATTTAGTAGACGGAACGATATATCGTTTGAAAAAGTTGTTATTGCGATTGTTTTTAAGATCGCTTAAGCCCATCTCACACACGGTGAATCGGTGAAAGACTGTTTACACGAAGTGATCTGCAAATTTTCAGTGAACGAACGCCGACGATTTAAGAACTTGTTGAAAGATCACGATGACCGATTTTATCGTTCTTCGCTTGATCGTTCGCTGTGTTTACACGAGCCAATTATCGCTCAAATGCGATCGTTATAGCCAAAATTGAGCAATAATCGTTCCGTGTAAATGCACCATTACACTGAAGGATTAGTGAACGATTAGCAATGATTTTAGGGTCAGATCTAAATCACTGATCAACGACACACGAACGATTTTTCGGTCGTTGCCTGCAAATACACAGGATTGTTCCGTGTAATAGGGCCCTTATTTTTCCGCTATCCTGTGCATAGGGGGAAAGTAGATTTTGCCTGGGCAACCTCTTGTACCAAATTTGTAATAAAAGCCTTGGTCGATTACACCATACACTCACCTCGCGTTTAGTACATACACAGTAGTTTTTTAGGGGGGGGGGTTACCATCGTGCACTCAGAGCATTAGATGGGCCCCTTTTAATGCTCCGAATATCTTAGATTGGTGGTTAAAATCCAACATTTTTATTTTTGTAATGGAAAACATGTGTGAACGGCTACTTATAAACCTCCTCAATATATACGACTGTTCATCAACAAATACCTAATGTGAATGACCAGCATTAGAGTACGGCTGGCTTTAGAGGTCTGTCAATATGAACTCCTGTCAACAATAAAACTAAATAAAAAAAATAAAAATAACACTGCATTTAGAACAAAGTAACAGTGGTCGTTGCCTATTGACCACTGGGCTACATCTGGCCCTTTTGTAAAGTAATGCTGTTATTCTGGGTTCATTGGTCCATGCATAGACTACCAGTGGTTTGGGGGAGGGATTGTCTTAAAGTGTCACTGTTGGTTTTTTTTACAGAAATTAATAGTACAGGCGACTTTAAGAAACTTTGTAGTTGGGTTTATTAGGCAAATATGCCATTGTCTGCATTCAAAAAGACTTTCCCCAGGTCCCCCCTCCCTCCTCCTCTCTCTGTCACTGCTCATAGGAAATCAGGTAGAGCCCTGTGTAATCTATGGAGAGGGGAGGGAGAAGGAGGGAGATTAGTCGCCAGCAGAGAACAAAGAATTACACAGCGGGACTTGTGAAAGCTGCTATTCAGAGGTCAGATAAGTCAGTGCTGACATCAGAGAAGATAGCCGGTGATTGCTGTAGCTGTAGCTAGCTGTAGCGGTAGCTGTAAATTAACTCTTGTTTTCCTGTTTTGGTGCCTCATCTCCCTCCACCCCTCCCCCCTCCATAGAGAACAATGAAGACGGGGGGAGAGCTTCAAACTGCTTTTTCATGATAAAAATGCATTTTTCCACTAATAAACTTTAGCTTTGGCTGTCCAGGCATGATGGGAGTTATAATTTAGCAACAGCCGGAGAGCCAAGGTTCCCTGGCCCTGTTCTAGAGTCTCGTTCACTGTGTGTGGCCCACAGTGACATCTTAGGAGTTATAACGTCCAGCAGGTGGAAGCGTAACTCTGCACGGCTGTCGTACCTTCGTGTATATTTCACGTCTGTGTTCAGTCACTACCAAGCTAATGGTTTCGGCAGGTAGCGTCCAATAAGCTGCCACTTTAAAGGCAAAATTCTAGCATCCTTGACGGCAATAACCACGCTGTCTTCCTGTGTGCTTGTCTGCGATGTAGGTTTGTTCAGCTGTGCTTCCAGATCCCTGCCGCCACATCCACCCTTACCAGCAGGAATCCCTATACTTATGTCTTCTTTTATTGTGTTTGCATATTCCCAGTGTGGAATGTATTCAGGAGGTTTATGTTATTGGGAGTGTCTGCTGCTTTGACTCTGCAGACATCTGTTAATGTCCCAAGGGACCGTAATAGGGTGTGCATGTCACAGGGATGCCTGCTGTATGTTTACTCGGACGTTAAAGGTCATTGCTCGGAGAGCATCCGAATCATCTCCACTTAATACGACAATTGGTTTTGTTGATAGCCTTAATTCCCATATATTCTTCACTCTAGGTTTTTTGAAAGATCTGTGTCAATATATATATATATATGGTTATTTGTATAGTGCCAAGAGATTCTGCAGCTATTATAGTGTGTATATGTGTATTTAAAGGGCACCTGTCGCCAAAAACTAATTAAAAAGCGGATGAAAAAAAAAGTATGCATTTGTGTGCCTCCGTTTTGATGTGTTTTTCCACTGTTTTTGTGTACGTTAAAAATAACGGATCCTTTTTTTTTTTTTATAATGGAAGTCGAAGGAAAAAATGGATCAAAACGTATGCACACAAAGGCATCGTTTTTTTCGTGTTTTTTTTTAAAAAAAACAGATGAGAAAAACTGATTGTAAAAACGTAATGTGGAACCGGCTTTATATGGCGACCAGCGACTGATTTACAACAGTGTGTAAACATAGCCTTTCTGTGTTTTCAAGCCACTCCTGGTTTTTGTTAAAAAATACTGCGCAAGAATTTTGTGTGTGAACATAGCCTAAAGAGGCAACTCTCCAATTTATTGGGAATACAAGTATTTGCATGGTTCCTAGTGAAATCAGAGTTCAGGAACATGTTTTGTTTTGTTTTCTTTCCACATCACTGCATTGAACCGTGAAAACGTGCAAATAAATTGAGCAGTGTGTGTTACCGTTCTCTTTTTATTCTGATTTCTCTATGTTTTCTTGTAGGGTGGTGAAAGAAGAAATTTCTGATGACAATGCAAAGCTGCCCTGTTTCAATGGAAGAGTTGTATGCTGGGTAAGTGATTTTGTAGCTTAAGGCCCAGTTCACACTGAGCAAAAACGGCGGAATTCTGCTGCAGAATTCTGTCATGCTCAGTGTCCTGCAGTGAGTGAATGGAAGGGCGCGTCCACTCCCTCCGCTCAAAGAATTGACATGCGGAGAGTGGAGAGAGCAGACGCACGCACGACCTCCGATTTATTCACTGCAGGACACTGAGCACGGCAGGATTCCGCCGCGGAATATCTTTTAACCCCCAAGGGTCCAGGTCAAGCCTTTTTAATTCAAAAGAGTCGGGGAGGAGGTGGCTGAACATTACAACATGCTCCAGCACTGGGGTCCACTGTCCTCCACTCCAGTTCCCGATCCCCCAGCCGCTTCCTGGTCTGAGCACAGACCCAGTGGACCTGACCCACGTGTCAGGCCAACTCAGCCAGTCAGCAGACAGAGATATGGGAACTGGTGCAACCTTGGCAATTGTGGTACTGGACATAGCTGGCCTATGCTGTGCTGTCTATCTAAAATATGAAGCTTGGAGCCAGCACTTCGGTACTGCAGTAGAGTTTCTTCACACCAGTGTGCAGGCGGCAGAAAAGGCTACAGATAGATGAAACATTGCACACTGGTGTGAATAAAGCCTACTGGATTATTGAAGGGCTGTCTCCAAGTTTAATCTATTGGGTTGTACTACAAACCTCGGTCTGGTGCCATCTATTTCTAGCTGTCAAGTGAATCGTAGTTTGGATCTATCCAGATTTGCTTGATGTTTGAAGAAGTGGGACGTGATGTAAGAACATAGAAGATTGTTAGAAGAAAAAGACCCCTGGTCCCTCTAGTCTGCCCATAAATGATTTCCTTTTATTTTTATCATGGAATCCTCTGCTCCATCCCTCTGTCTTTCCCTTACTTGGCTGTCTTCTTCCTATCTACATATTTGTACTGTGAGTCATAGCGTGCACCAGGTCTTTCTGCTTTCAGAGAGAATGGTTGACCACAGGCTTCATCTTTTTCAGTCTACAGGTCATATGAGGTAATGGGAGTGTTAGAATTTAACCTGTAGTTGTCATATACACTTGACCATAATGGGTTAAAGGGGAACTACCAGCAGGTTAGACAAATCTAAGCTGCTATGTCCCTATTGCACAGGAGACGCAGAGGAGGAAGCTACGTCTCTTATCTTCATCATCGGCGCCGTTCAGGTACAGTTAGTACCTGGTGAGACCAATTGGAGCACTGGGGTACCCTTTAGGAGCGCAGGCAGTGCTCCTTCCTGTCTCACAGGGCCGCGGAGCTTTCGACTAATTGCGCTGGAACATCGCCAAGGAGGAAGGTAAGAGACATGGCTTCCTCCTCTGCATCTCCTGTGCAGTAGGGAGATATCAGCTTCTTCTAATCGCGGATAGCTGACTAGGTACATTGCTATGGGCTTTTTACATTAGGCTAGGTTCACACTGCGTTTTTGGAATCCGTTTAACCTACACATTTTTTGGAAAAACTGATGCAAAAAATGGATTTAATTGCGTGTCATGCATCATGCGTTTTTTTATGTACAGAAACGTAGTGTGAACACTACTTTTCGTTACGTAAAAAACGCATCGTTTTTGTTTTGTTTTTTTTATAATGGAAGTCAATGGAAAATGGATCCAAATGACACAAAATTGCATTTGTTTTTTTTTTCATTAAATGTATACGTTAACGGAGATGTCCAGCGAAATTTTTATTAAAGTATGGTATTGCCCCCCAAAAGTTATACAAATCCCCAATATACACTTATTACGGGAAATGCTTATAAAGTGCTTTTTTTACCTGCACTTACAACTGCATCAAGTCTTCACTTCCTGGATAACATGGTGATGTCACTTCCTGGATAAAATGGGGATGTCACGCCCCGACTCCCAGAGCTGTGCGGGCTGTAGGTGCTGGAAAGGATGATCGCAGAGGGACACGGGGCACTGGAGGGACACTGAGCATCCCTCTGCCATCATTCTCTCCAGCAGCCGCACAGCTCTGGGAGTCGGCTAGTGAACATCACCATGTTTATCCAGGAAGTGACATCACCATGTTTATCCAGGAAGTGACATCACCATGTTTATCCAGGAAGTGACATCACCATGTTTATCCAGGAAGTGACATCACCATGTTTATCCAGGAAGTGACATCACCATGTTTATCCAGGAAGTGACATCACCATGTTTATCCAGGAAGTGAAGCCTTGATGCAGTAGTAAGTGCAGGGAAAAAAAGCACTTTATAAGCATTTCCGGTAATAAGTGTATATTGGTGATTTGTATAACTTTTTGGGGCAATACAATAATTCAATAAAAAATTTCGCCGGACTTTTCCTTTAAACGGATTGTAAAAACTTAGTGTGAACCCAGCCTTACAGACTGATGCCGGTGGCATGGTCCTTTTTTTGAACCGCAGCCCGTTCCCTGCTCTTGGCGCTGGTCTATTCCCGAGCACCAACCCCGGCACAAAGCACTAGTATGCAAGGTGACGTAATATCTTTATGTGAATGTTCCCATGTTATAAAGGAGGGCAAATGACAGTCTCCCCCCCCCAATGTTAACAATGAAGCAGTGAGTGATCTTTAGTCAGAGCTGACGTTGTACTTTTTTTTTTTTTTTTTTTTTTTAACCACATGGTGGCAGTATACCCTGTTAAGTAAGAATTGCAGTGATGATTCCAAACGTGTGTGGTCATGGTTAACATTTTTTCCTATGTACAGCTTGTCTCCGCAGATGGTTCACAGTCCGATGCAGGCTCTGTGTGTGCTGACAGTCATTCTGATCTGCCTCCACCAATTGAGCGGACAGGAGGCATCGGAGACTCCCGGCCACCATCTTTTCAGTGAGTATTTCCTTTGCCTTGATTTGCTAAGCCATTGGTGCAGACAGCCTTACAGTCTTGTATGTTCCATACACAGTTATCCAGTGGACAGTAAAATATTTTATCAAAGCTTTACCACATTTCCTCTGTAATTGTATATTGGAAATTGCCCCATTATGACCTAAAAATTAAAGGGGAACTATCAGCAGGTTAGACAAATCTTTAACAGCAATTTGAAACATAAAAACCTGTTATGTACATGGAGTGGAACTGATGCTGCTTCCAACGAGGATCCTCTTACCTTTATCCCTTGTGCTGCTTGGTTTGGAGTATTTTTAATAAAATCAAATATGCAAGTTATCTTGTTCTCTGGCCCCTTAGTGCACCACACTGCCCGCCTGCTGGTTCGTTCTTTGCCTCCCACTTATGTAGAAATAGTTTTGACTTCTTCCCTCTCGGCCCAGATTTTGCACTTGCTCAGTAACTCTAGCCCTGCTGTACGCACTCTGTTACCATGTAAGATCTGGGCCTGAGGAGGGAGACCTCACTACTAATGCATAAGTAGGCGGCAATGAACGAGCCAGTCAGCAGGAGGGGCAGTCCACTGAGGGGTCTGGGCAACGCCTCCAGTGCGCCAAAGGAGCCAATTGTCATATTTCATTTTCCTAAGAATACTCCATAACGGTGCAGCGGATCAAACTCAAGAGGTTTATTGCTGGAATTGGCATCTCTTCCCCTACAGGTTTATAACAGCAGATTCATATGGGAAATACAGATTACCATGACCACTTAATGGGGTTGCCTGGTTTAGCAAACTTAGGCTATGGTCCCACACAGTATTTTTGCTCAGTATTTCGGTCAGTATTTTGCAACCAAAAACAGGAGTGGATTGAAAACACAGGCTATGTTCACAAACTGTTAAAATTTAGTGGATGGCCGTCAAATAATGACCAACAAGGGCCTTTGTTTTAAAATAACGGCAATTATTTGTCATTAAATGGCAGCCATCCAATAAATTACAACAGTGTGTGACCATAGCCTTTCTGTATTTTCTATCCACTTCTGGTTTTGGTTGAAAAATACTGTGTAAAAATAGTGTGTGAACATAGCCTTAAGGGTCAGTTCACACGTACAGACACACAGCGTAAATCTCGCTGCGAGTCTGTCAGGTCCTGGCAGTTCACTGTCACTACATACTTGCAGCTGTCTGAACGATCACTGCGTGTATGTAATTCTGCCGGCCCCTTAACCCCTTCTGCTGCCGCCCGGCTCCTGCTCTGTATACATTACCTCTCCTCACTGCACGGGGTCCCGGCGTACTGCTCTCCCGCGCGGCCAATCAGAATTACATACACGCAGCGGTCGTTGAGACAGCTGCGAGTATGCAGTAACTGTGAACTGCCAGGACCTGACAGACTGGCAGCGAGATTTACGCTGCTAGTCTGTACGTGTGGACAGACCCTAAAAGGGTATTCTCATCTAGGACGTTTTTTTGTAGGAATGACCCTTTTATTTTAACCTTGTTTAGGTTTTTTGTTTTGTTTTTGTTAGTAAAGGTGTTTACTTTCACCTCCAGAAAATTAGGTAGAATTTAGAGAACTGTTACATAAAGTAGCTCTTTCTCTGGTTGACCTGTCCTATTCATAAATTTAAAAAAAAAGCCATTTTCTTGAGGGGGTGGGATGGTTACGTTCAGGAGGCAGCACTGTGTACTTAATGTATCTTACCGAGTGGTCAGAGGCGAGGGAGAAGCCTTGATATTTATACCCTTTTCTCTTGTTACCCTATGATGTCCCCCTGGATAGGACCACCTCCTTCTCCGATTGGACAGGAAACAGGACCACTGAACCATAAAAGAAGCAAAATACCCCACCAGCACCAATTACTGTTTCCTGTCCCATTGGAGCTGGACTATGGAATAAACTCCTCTGGACCTAAGAAGAATGGGGTTGGGGATCACCAGTGCAGGATTACTCACCGGGAGGCTTAAGTCTTGCTGAGTTGTGCGTCCAGTCTAGTCCCTGCCCCGGCACCTCCTGTATGGTTCCCGCCTGCTCCGGTGGAGTCCTCCTCTCCCCCCGGCTGGAGGGTGCGCTCTCGCGGAGGGAGGGGGGGGGGGCAGGAGCTTGTGGCCAGGGATTCCCTTAGCGGCGTGACTTCCTGCAGGCCGTGCTTACAGTGCCCGGGCTGCGGCCTGTCAGAGGCGGAAGACGTCCAGGCAGTGGGAGGGTCCGTGTCATCACTATGGTGGGATAAGAGGGGATCTCCCCACTAGTTGGTTTCCTGAATTTTTTTTTTTTACAGCCTATGCTTTTTTTTTTTCTATTCATCTGATTTTTAGCAGGAAGAGTTGTGGACTCTGTTTTGCTTTTTTACAGTCCAAACACTCGAGGCAGCCAAGAAAACTTGGATAATGACACAGAGACCGATTCTGTCGTATCAGCACAACGAGAGAGACCAAGGAGAAAGGAGACGTCAGAACATGGTAATTGCTCATGTGTTCGGCTTTTCTTTTAATACAAAACGTTTTGTTGTACTGTATGCTGTTGTAGAAGATTACAAAGACCAAATGGTACACTGTAGAGAATGGAATTGTATGAAAATTTGCTCACATGTTAAGGTTGAATAATGTGCAGCATTAAGTTTCAGATACCAGGAGGTCTTCAGCTTTACTGGTTTGTCCTTCCATAAAATGCAGGCACCAGGAGAACAAATAAGGGGGGGAGAGTTTAAAAGGGTTATTCATCAAATTTTTTTTCTTTTATATAAACTGGTGGTAGAAAGTGCCAGAGGTTTGTTATTTACTACTTTTAAAAACTTTTTTTTTCCGGTGTTCCGGTACTTATCAGTTGCTGTATGTCCTGCAGGAAGTGGTAAATTCTTTCCAGTCTGACACAGTGCTTTCTGCTGCCACATCTGTCCATATCAGGAACGTTCCAGAGTAGTAGTTCCTGCAAGACATACAGCAGCTAAGTACCAGGAGATTTTTTAATAGAAGTAAATTACAAAACTCTGGCACTTTCCAGCACTAGTTTTTTTTTTTTTTGCAGAGCTACTCCTTTAAATAGGCACTACCATTGGGGGAAAAAAAACTTGTATGTCAGAGACGTGTGAAAATTTTCAATCGGTCGGGTTTGAGTGTTCAGACTCTTGACTGATCAGGAGAACTAGCAAGGAGAAGTCTGTGTGCCTTGCATTCACTCCCAGATCCGTGTCATGTGACCTAGTTGGACTTTCAGTGAAAGTCTATGGGGTCCGGCTAGGTCTCTAGACACAGAGTGAGGAGAAAAGTGTGGGCCAGCACAGTAGTCTCCCTGCTTGTTCTAGTGATTGGTCAGTGTGCTACTGAAAACTCGGACCTTGACGATTAAAAACTTTTGTCAGTCAGGTCTTTGACATGTCAAATTTTTTTTTTTATAATGACAGCTACTATTTTCATATTCAAATCCAAATTCTATTCTCAGAATAAACAAAGGGAAGGGTCAATGTCGGTCGCAATCATGCACAATAATAAACCATAAATATTCAGTGTCACAGTTCGTAAATAGTACAAGAATATGGTTTTGCTATCAAAAAGGGTGAAAAAAGTATACAAATGTAAGACCTCAAGGTCATCAGCTGTCTGACATTATCCATAATGGTAGCATGGTCAAACTGGGACCTAACAGAACAAATATGGAACAAACTAGAACAATCAGAGCAGGTTCTCACTCCCAGGTATAGTCGGGAGGTAATGACAGGTACTCTTAGGTGGGCACTACCACCAAAAGAGAAAAACTAAACTTTTTATACAAGGCACTAGAGATGCTCAGCATTTGATTAATGGAGGTTGAAGAAGTTAGATGCAGACCTAAGGGTCCTATTCCACGGAGCGATAATTGGCTGAATCGGCCCCATTCGGCCGATTATCGCTCCCTGGAATAGAGACAATGATCAAAGCCTGATCGTTTATTTAGGTTCAAACCTAAAATCATCGGGCAACGACCGTGCTTCGCTGCGTGGAATAGCGATGCGTGGCGGGCGACCGACAATTTCACAAGCACCATGCTTTACCTAACCATGCTGCAGCACTTCCCCTGCGGTCCTTCTTCCTCCCGTTCCCGCAAACAGCAGCTTCGGTGCGGCCTGTGTTAGCTGAAGCGGTCTTTCAGCTCAGACAGACCGCACCGAAGCTCTGCTGCGTGCGGGACCAGGAGGAAGACGAGCGCAGGAGAAGACCTGCAACATTTTAGGTAAAGTATTGTGTTCAAACAAGGGCTGCAAGGATATCAGTAACTATGTCCCTGCAGCCCGCGCTAAACGATTATCGGGCCATGTAATAGGCCCAATAAATGGAATGTAAGATGGAATATGGGATTATATTGCACCAACTATAAACTGTGCACATCATGACTGAATAATATGCTGTAGAGCCAGGACTGGGGATTTATCATGGCTGCTTTTAATGTGAAGTCTACATTATCCGCAGTGGATAAATACTTTAAGGAGAAATCCGGGGTCTGAGATGTTTTGTTTTTTTTAAACTCCCGGGGAAGAGATTAACTGGACATAACAGGCACTTACCTCCCTGGTCTACTGTCCTCTGCTCCAGTCTCCTGGTCTCCCGGCCGCTCAGTCTACCATTCATTTGTCTCCCAAATACTGTACAATTATAAAATGAGTCAATAATGGGGCTGTACCAGAGATGGGGACTGAGCGGTGTAGTGTCATTTTTGTAAACACTGCTTCCCCAATGACAACTGTAGGGGGCACCTCACTGGTGAAGGCTACCTCACAGTTTGATACACACTGATGTAAAGAGCCCCGGACAGTCAAATGTAGTCTGCAAAATGTCTAGACATCTGAGAAATCTATGACGTATACCTTACTAAGGGTCCTGTTACACGGGCTAATGGTGGCCCGATCAATAGAGTAAGCGAGTGCCATCTGCTAGATCTGTGCCTTTTACACAGCTCGGTAATCGTTTAGAAATGGCTGCACGGACATAGTTGGCGATGTCCGTGCAGCCCTTAACCTAAACTGTTCATACCTTACCTCTCCATGCTCCCAGTCTCTTCCTGGCACCGTGGCTTCAACTTTTCTGAGCTGACAGACAACTCGGCCAATCACTGGCCATGGCACTTCCAGACAAGAACGTCTTACAGAAAGTTTTTGTAATCTTTTGATCTCATTGACCAGGAATTTATGAAGCCACCTAATAATCTAATCTGGCTTTGTCAGTATATTTGTTTTCCTCATTGCACCTGATGACGTGTGTGTTCATGCAATGACTTTACCCCTCGGTGCTGCTTGTGTGCCACCTGCCTGACTTTAGGAACAGGGAATGAGGATCGGCTTGTGTTTTTTAAAAAATTAAAGTAAATCTGTTATTTGAAACAGTCAAAGGCTCATGATATATTCACAAGCTCAGTAGCTGGTCTATGAATTTTTAATGACTACACTTATGTTAAAGGGGGGGGGGTATTTGCATCTCAACCTATATACAGTAGCTAAGCCTACAGGCCTTGTCAAGTTAGATATTTTTGCACATCAAATTAGCAAACTCTCCTCCTGATATGCTGCACTTTCCCTCCAATTGTTGACGGCTCCTTAACGACCACCTGTCTGCTCTAAAAGCAGTCTGAACGGTGTGTGTGTGTGTGTGTGTGCGCATAGTGTTAAATAGCGGCGTGTGGAAGTCAATGGAAAAAAATGATCCAAACAGATGCACACAATCGCATCCGTTATTCCATTTGTTTTTCATCCATTCTTTTAAAAAAAAAAAAAAAAGTTAACGTTACACGGACCTTAAACACGCAGGGGGGACATTTACGAAGCATACACTCCCTGGCGTACGCCTCCTCCTACACCTCATTTATCGTGATTTACACCTGCTCGCAGGCGTTAATCATGATCCAAATCCACACCTGCTTCCAATTTCCTATGTCGGGTGCAGGTTCGGGTGTGCGCCTCTTAGTGAATCCTGCCTTGGAAAAGGAGGCAGGGCCTAATAATATACTTGTACGCTGGTCTTCATAAATCCCCCCCCCCCCTGCAGTGTGAACCCAGTCTTAGCCTTCACATGCACATGTTGAGCGATTTTTAAGGTCAATGGGTGAAGTCCGCAATCTACCACCATGAAAAACAATCTGTGATTTTATCGGTGTCAGTTTTTTTTTTTTTTTTCACAGATCTTTTTAAAGCTTTCTAAATTACACATATTATATTTTATATGTCTATGAGGGGATCCGTGGCGTCATCTCGTCCGAGTTATAACATGTCTTATTTTTTCACTGAACGGATTGTAGATCCATAAAAAAAAAAAAAAAAAAAAACTGAACTGAATTATTGTCCGTGATTATAGATCTGTGATCACTGGCAACTTTATAGAACGTGTGAATAAGGCCTTTCAGTGATGCGCTAAAATTTGTCGCTTGTTTTTTTTTTTTTTTCTTTTTGCCAACATGCAACATAGGTGTGAAGATATTTTTCACCACACCTTTCTCTGTTAGGATACAGTATGAAGTTACAAGCTTGAAACTTGAAGCTTGTCTATTCTATTGTCCAGATGAGAACATTTCTTCACCTCTATAGTACATCCATTCACATCCCAAGTGACGTAAGTACGGATGTGGACGTTGATTTGCGTAGTGTTACTTTTTATATACACACATTCCTTATGAGTGCTATCATTTTTTGATGAAGAGCCGCATCTATCATACGTTCTTGTAAATACCTGAAAGCTTTGTCCTATTATAACTTATTATAACATCTCAGTGAGTCACATGGACTGTTTCATCCCTGCTCACTATGTAGTGGAAGACACTGGCAGCATTTCGTGTCCATAATCTTACCTGAGGCTGTGGTGTGGTTGGTGCCATCAGCACCCCATCGTCTGCCGTGGTGACCACCTCATGGACAGCGTACCTCTTTGGTTTATAGTGTTATGTTTTAGGTGTCTCAGCATTCAGAAACTGGTTTTTCCATGATGTATTGTTACTGTTCTGCACTTCTATTCCTGCCTCGCATCCACTTGCAATGTAGATTATACAGCGGGTGTGGTAAAGCAACACCTGTCTGGGAATTCTCGATTAAAGCTCTTCACTGAAAGCCACATAAAGAAGAATTTACATTTCCATAGATCTCTTTACAAACCCATGAGCCTGGGTTCACATGTGAGTTTTCAGCAATCCGTTTGGATCAGTTTTTCCATTATAAAAAAAAATATAAAAACACAATGGAAAAACAGATCCAAAAGGATTGCACACAACTATGTCCATTTTTCCATCGTTATGTTTTTTTTTTTTTTTGCAAAAACTGATAAAAATTAAGGACTGTACAAACGCAGTGTGAACCTAGTCTTGGGGTTCGTGCACACTTCAGAATTTCCGCAGAGACCTTTAGGTAGATTCTGCCAGGCGGCCTCCACTTGGAGTTCCGCCCGTTCCATAGACTCAATGATATCTTCCAACATGTCAATTCTTTGCGTGGACAGCTCACAGAACAGTTCCCCCGCTTCCAGCATCTTATCACAGATGCTGCCCGGGCTGGGGGAGAAGTTCTTTACAGGCATTCCACGTACGTGTTCCGCGCGGAATGTGTGAATGCCGTTTTATTGAGTCTAAGGGCCCTATTCATGTGAGCGATAATCTGCCGAATATGCCCGATTCGGCCAATTATCGTTCCGTGTAATAAATGCAAGGATCAGCTGATGACGACTATCATCGGCTGATCGTTGATATAGGTTTGAACCTATAATTGTCGGGCGCCGACCGCGCATCGCTACGTGTAATAGCGGTGTGCGGCTGGCGGCTGTTGATTTACATTACCTATCCAGGCTGCAGGGCTCTTCTTGCGGTCTTCTTCTCTCCGGGTCCCGCGCGCTACAGCTTCAGAGCGGCCTGTCTGTGCTGACTGGCCGGGACCTCCGCAGCCATTGATTGGCTGAGCGGCCTGTCAGCTGAGACAGGCTGCTCTGAAGCTGCAGCGCGTGGGACCCGGGGAGAAGACGACCGCAAGAAGAGCCCTGCAGCATGGATAGGTAATGTGTAAAGTTTAAGCAAGGGCTACAAGGACATAGGTAACCATCTACATGCAGCACTTGTTTAACGATTATCGGGCCCTGTAATAGGCCCAGTAAATGAGCGCCGATCTAGTAGATCGGCGCTCGTTTACAGTGATTATCAGGCCCCCATCGGCCCGTGTAATAACACCCTAAGAATCAGGTGGAACCTCAAGTGGAGTCCGCCGGCGGAATCAAGTCTCTGCGGATATTCCATAGTGTGCACGTACCCTTAGTTTGTAGACGCCATTTATTGAGACTTTTATTTGTGGTGTAGATGTTTCAGGCGTTTTCATAAATGGTTTGCGGTTTGTCTAAGTTTTGTACCGATGAGAATGGCAGGAAAAGTAAATTAAGTTGTGTATTACGTGTTTGTGGTGGCAGTGCCTTGTGAACCTGATCAAAACAGTGTGGACACAATACAGCTCAGGATACTGAACTCTGCCCACTGAGGGCATGTGCACACTGAAGAATTCAGACGGAACCTCCATTGTGGAATTCCCAGCTCGCGTACTGCAGCGCGTGTCTTCACCCGTGTCATAGACTCCATTCTATGCACGGGCGGATTCCTTCCTCTGTCCAAAGAATGAACTTGATCATTCTTTGGACGTAGGAAGGAATCCGCCCGTGCATAGAACGGAGTCTATGACACGGGCGCGAAGACGCGCGCGCCTGCTGCAGTCTGCGAGTGCAAGGGCCGGATTACATGACGGACTTCCCGTCTGAATTCCTCAGTGTGCACATACCCTTATGTCATAACTAAGGGGAGGAATGTCAGGTTGTCTTCACATTACGTTTGTGGTGTATATTTGCTCTATGTGTTGGGAAACATCTCCATGTATAAGGCAAACCTATTAAAACATGCAGTTTCCAACTCCCATTTAGATCCAGTTGGGAATTTTTAAAAAAGCATTTGTTTTCAGCAATGCCAACAAGTGACGTGTCATTTTTCAGAGCGTTTCTGCCTGGAAGCTCAATGGGAGTTTTAAAAATAAATTCAAATGCCTTAAAGACCACATCAAAAGCTATAGCAAAAACCACACAGGAAATTCCTTGCTGCTTTACAGGTGGTTTTTATTATTTTATTTTAAAGAACATTTTTTTTTTTTTTTTTTTTGTCTGTATGAACCCTAACATTCATTCACCATGTTTGCCATTTTTTTGGAGCCTGGGAATGCTGGGTGAAAGGATATTTGTTGTTTTCCCCTGACCTGTCTTGTCTCTAGAATAACCTGAACTAATAACTTCTCTCATTGAGTCGTTGTAGGATTGTTTGTCCTTTTTAGGGCCCCATTACACTACCTGATATTTCAGAGCAAGCGAGAGCCAACCTGTCAGGTCAGCCCTTGCTTGCCCCTCGTTCCCCAGCTCGCTGTCTGTGCTATTAATCTTTAGATCATCCGGGTGGCCCATAGAAAATAGCAGCAGTCTACCACCGCTCCTATTGTGTGGAGCAACGGCCAGCAGACAGTCGCTATCAGGATCATTTTAATCCAACATGTTTAAAGACAAAGAAATAGGGCCACTTCAGCCATTGAGTCATTCACATCCTGTAGAAATATCATTGCTTGTATCTATTTCTTTTACATCCATTCCCAGGATTCTGCTTATAGCTAACCTGCTACCCAAGTTCGGAATAAATGACTATAGCTTCCCTCCAGTAATCTCTTGGCCGTCTGCACAGTCTGGGTTGGTGAATTATTCAGGCCGCCCTGTAAGCTCCTGTGGCACCAGGTGTATTCATACCATTGAATGGTGAAAGATAACAATACTTCCAATGCAGTCCGTACAAAGCAAGTGTAGCAGACTAGGCCAGCCTACACCCTGCAGGTAGCTGTATTGTTTGAGCCTGTTGCTGAGAGACACATTACCCGCCCCTCCGCAAGGTAAGAGCGTGGGAGAGCCGGAAGAGGAGGGAGGAGGAGTCTCTCCGACAGGGCACGAAATGCTGCAAGAGGACATAAGTCACATATGACTTTCAAGTGTGAGCGTCAACACTTCGAGACCTTTTTATAAGAAGGTTTCAGCATTGCATTATTTAAAGGCGTCGGATCTTGGTCGATTCTAAACAAAAGACGACATGTGCAGAGTAAAGGTGGATGCTGCCTCCTTATACAGCTGTGAATGGCTGCCTCTTGGTGCTTTCATGTAGTATAGGATATAGCTGTTACTGGGTTTGCCATCTGACGCCAGAATGGTCATGGTTCTCTGCTTTGGAAATAAGGAGAGGAGTCGTTCGACATCCAGGGCTCAGTCCACGTCCCATCACCACCTCAATGTGCACCCGAATTTCTGGTACCCAGGACCTGATCAGCAATGGCCGCCTTGTGAGTGACTCATTGCAACCTTCATTCAGATTTTACGGAAAGCCGTGCACATGTGTTGTATGTTTGTATTTAGCTGTTTTCTTACTGCTTTTGTAGCTTCTGTTATTAATATATATATATATATATATATATATATATATATATATATATATATATAAAATTATTTTTTTTAAATTTGTATATTTTTTTTTGATAGTGATCCAGGATTTAATTCATACGTTCTTCTATACCGTTCTGTCACCCAGCCGCCCCATAAATAGGCATGCTTGGCTTAGAATGAGGGGGTCAAACTCTGCCCCTCCAACTATTGCAAAACTACAATTCCTATCATGCTTGGACTTTGGCTGTCCAAGCATGATGGAAATTGTAGTTTTGCACTAGCTGGAGGGCCTGAGTTTGACACCTATGTCTTAAAGATCATGGGCTTTATTTTTACCAGTGAGGAGAGGGGAAATAAGCTGCTGTAAAACCCTTCTCTGGCAGTGGATTATATCCCAGAAAACCAAAGGGTTAGGCATATTGTCCAGTATGGCCCATTACTTTCAGGCTGCTTTCTGACATTGTCCAAAGTCGGCGGATTCAGCTGATCTAGTGTTTATGGTCACTTGAAGTTTATTTCTAGATC
The DNA here is from genome assembly GCF_027789765.1 of Dendropsophus ebraccatus. NCBI lineage: Eukaryota > Metazoa > Chordata > Amphibia > Anura > Hylidae > Dendropsophus > Dendropsophus ebraccatus. The sequence continues at coordinate 16,446,471 of NC_091459.1, read as the reverse complement.
TAGTAGCAGAAATTTATTTTGGCGGCTTGTGGTATAGTGTGTGTGAGCTCCGGAGACCTTGTTCCTGGTATACTCCGCTCAGTACTGCCTGGTTCCCTGCATTCTTTCTGCTGCTTTGTTACTGCTCTGTTTGTTTGGCCAAACCGGTTATTTTTCTTTCTGAAGGAGACGTCACGTATCGGGTATCAGTGTAAGATCCGTCTCTGCTGTATTTGCACTTCATGCCTGTTGTTGTGCTTGCATGTTGCGGTTTTGTCTGCTATTGATGATGTTTTCCTGATCCTGATGTATTTTTTGTAATTTTTGCCTCTTTTTACACAATTTAAATATGGAGAAACAAGTTGCATGCTATAATAACTCTCTTCCTGTGTCGAGAATAATTCGGCAGCAAAATTAAAGGGGTTATCCAGTGCTACAAAAACATGGCCACTTTTGCCCCTCTCTTGTCTCCAGATTGGGTGGGGTTTGAAACTCTGTTCCATTGAAGTGAATGGAGCTTAATTGCAAACCGCACCTGAACTGGAGACAAGAGAGGGGGGAAAGGCAGCCATGTTTTTGTAGCGCTGGATAACCCCTTTAACCTACTATAGCCGCCTATTGCACAGGACCCCTGAGGAGGAAGGTATGTCTCTTACCTTCATCCTCAGCGCTGGTCCGGTGCAGTTAGTCGTGTGCTCCATGGTCCAGTAAGACCATTAGGAGCACTTGAGCACACGTTATTAGCACTGCCCCCCCATATAGCTCCAGTCTGCCCTCAGCAGTGCTCGTAACGGGTGCCCCAGTGCTCCTAAATGTTTCACCAGACTGTGGAGCAAATGACTAACTGTAAGGGGGGGCGCTTCCTCTGCCCTTCTAACCAGGGTCGCCAAAACTCAGGGTGTCAAACCTGAGTGACTGGGAAAAGGGTGAAGGGAGTATCACTTCTTGCTGCCACCTTCCCCCCATTCTTTTGCAGGGGGCCTCATACAAGCAGCCAACACTATGGCCCAGCCACTAGTGGGGAAGGTTTACGAACTGCGAGTGGCCTAGCACAGAGGAAGTTTAGTTTCATGTGAAGTAGGCATAGCCAGTTAACTAAAATTTACTCTTGGTAAATTAGATCTGGGGGAGATGGGCTTATGGGTAGCTCCAGCTGCACCTGGGACATGCGCCTCCTGATAAATCCAGCAGAATCATACACTGGTGGGGGTTTGACCACATAAAAAACGGATGCGTTTTGATCCGTTTTTTCCATTAACTTCCATAAGATAGAAACAAAGGTTGCACATACATACATCCGTTTGCAAAAAAGGATGAAAAAGTAGTAGTATGAACCCAGCCTTATTCGGTGCACCTGTCTTTATGCAGGCTTAGGTGCTCAGAGTGCAGTCGCTCCTGCCAGGTGGGGTAACCATGAATACATTTACACAGGTGTGTTTAATGATAGTATTTTTATCCCTTTCCAACTCAACAATTCAGGTTTTTTTTTCACCTCTTCATAATGTTAAGGCTTGTTTTATGCAGCATAAAGAAGGTCCGTTATTTTATAACCCTGTGGTACTGGTCTTTAAACAGAGCTGTAGGTCCTTCCCAGGTATAGACCAATAAGCTTAAAGGGGGGGGTTACATACAATCATAGAATTGTTAGGGCCTGTTCACAATGAGAATAAACTGTGGAAACTGTGTCTGAATTGGAAGGCGCGTGCAGGACACTGAGCACAGCGGGATTCCGTAGCAGAGAGTTCTCCCGCGGAATTCCGACATTTTTTTTTTTCTCAGTGTGAACTGGCTCTTAAAGTGTAACTGTCATTTCGGGGGTCTTTTCTGGATGCACTGTCCTATGTATGTATATCTGGCCACTGCATCACTAGTATATGTCATTTAGTTTTTTTCCCCTCTATACGCCTGGCTGAGCCCTGTAAACCATCTCTGTGACAGCTTCCCTATGCTCACCTGCACTGTGTATGCATTATATGGGCACTAAACACAACATCCTGCAATCATACCTCACTGTTACAAACCTCCAGAAGTTCTCTTACAGCACTGAGCAGTCTAACATGTGAATCCAGCAGTTTCTGTGGCCACAAAGTCTGCATAGGACAATGGCTGCTTTTCTGCTCTTTTTGCTCACTCAACCCTGCCGGCTGCCGGACACACATCACTACGTGTAATAGTGATGCTGAGGGTTTAACAAGCAGTTTACATTACCAATCTATGTTTCCAGTCTCACGGTGCACTCTGCTTCCTCCCCGGTCGCATAAGCGGCTTGTGTGAGCCAACAGGCCGCTCAGCCAATCACTGGCCATGGTGGTCCCAGGCAGTGATTGGCTGCACGGCCTGTCAGTTCAGACAGGACGCTCTGAAGCTGCAAAGCGCTGGAGGAGATCAGGAATGTGGATAGGTAATGGAAACTGTTTGGACAAGGGCTGTACAGACATCGCTAACTGTGTCCGTGCATGCCTTGCTAAACAATTATCTGGCTGTGTAATTGGCCCAATCATATTGAGTCTGGTCTCAAGTTGTCCAGAAAGGAACATTGTATGTTGAAGATATGGTAACCCGAGGCCCTTGAAAGTTGAAGGATCACTGTGTGGATGTGTTTGTATACAAATTATTATTATTATTATTATTATTATTATTATTATTATTATTATTTTATTTTTTATATATATTTTTTTTAAGTGTATGTTTGGACTGTGCACACAGCAGTTTAGAAATTTGACACGTTGAAGTTTTCATTGCAGACACATTTACAATGTCAAAGTGAGCTTGTCATAGAATGTTAAAATGTTGATTTGCAATATAGTTTGCGTTCTTGCCTAAAGCTTAACATAAGCATTGCAGTTCTTTCCATGACTTCTGCGTGTAGAAAGTTTGTGCACTTCAAACTGTTCATGTATGTGGCACGTCAGATCTTAATTTGACCATTAGGGGTTTAAAGCGACTCTGTACCCACAGTCTGTCCCCCCCCTAAACCGCTTGTACCTTCGGATAGCTGCTTTTAATCTAAGATCTGTCCTGGGGTATGTTCAGCAGGTGATGCAGTTATTGTCCTAAAAAACAACTTTTAAATTTGCAGCCCTGTGCCAAACGGCCGTGGCCTAGAGTATCTGTGGCCTAACCTTGCTCCATCCCTCCTCCCCGCCCTCCTCCTCATTAGGAATTCCACTGGCAGGATTTTTCCTATTCCTCTGCAGTGAACACTACACAGGTGCCTTAACGATCCAGCCCATGTGCCGTGTTCTCACAGCTGATGAATGGTAGGCAAGCTGCCTGGAGCATTCCTAATAATGAGGAGGGCGAGGAGAAGGGACAGAGAGGTTGTGCCAGCCTAATGGATATACAATCTAGGCCACGCCAGTTTGGCACAGGGCTGCAAGTTGAAAAGTTCTTTTTTAGGACAATAACTGCATCACCTGCCGAACGGACCACAGGACAGATCTTGGATATTAAAAACAGCTATCTGAAGGTACAAGTGGTTTGGGGTGGGTACAGAGTCACTTTAACCAGTACACCAATTGGTCATCAGGAAGAAGAGGCAGCAGTGCAAAAACCAGACCGTTTTTTTTTATCCACAGGCAGACTGCTAATCGGTAGGGGTCCTGTTGAGACCGTTACATGTTGCATATTGATGGCTTATAATTGGGAAGAATCCTTTTAGGTATATATGTTTTTGTCTCCTTCTAAAAAAGCGACTCAGAACAGTGTGACAGGCCTCTCAGCCAATCGCTAGCTGGGCACAAAACATTGTTTCAGGCAAAACCAGGATCTTCCACACAGCATTGGTTTAAATAAGACCTAACACCTTACATAACTCATTCAGTTAGTTGCCTGCAAATGTTGTTTATATGAAAGGATTTTACCTGTGCCAAGATACTGTATGTATAATTAAAGGGGTGGTTCAGGACTCTGTATTTATTAGCTTCAGCAAACACACTATACATTCCAGCATCATTGCCATCCCTGAGCTGATATTCCTGGGAGAACTCTGTATATGGTTCTGTACAGGTTCTGTGCACCATAAGAGATTATAGCCCAGGTTTATCAATCCTTCTGATTTTCATACAGCAACCAGGACGGCTCAGTTTTTTATTTCTCAGATTACTCTGTACTGCAGAGAGGAGTAGACACACACAGCAGTACAGGACATGTAGTAACACACTATATTGTAGAGATGAGATACTAGACACACACAGCAGTACAGGACTTGTGATATTACACTATACTGGAGAGGAGATACTAGACACACACAGCAGTACAAGACATATAGTATCACACTATACTGGAGAGGAGATACCGGACACACACAGCAGTACAGGATATGTATGATTACACTGTACTATAGAAAGGAGATACCAGACACACACAGCAGTACAGGACATGTAGTATCACACTATACTGTAGAGAGGAGATACTAGACACAGCAGTACAGGACATGTAGTATCACACTATATTGGAGAGGAGATACCAGACACACACAGCAGTACAGGACATGTAGTATCACACTGTACTGTAGAGGGGAGATACTAGACACAGCAGTACAGGACATGTAGTATCACACTGTACTGTAGAGGGGAGATACCAGACACACAGCAGTACAGTGTATTCACAGAAATTCCCGGCACTCACCACAACTTGCAAACGTGCGTTTATTTACATGAAAAGGTGGACACTATACAGCAGGGCAGAACGTGTTTCGGCAATTATACTTATAAGTATAGTTAGTGTCCTTGTATGTACTAGGCAGTTGATAAAGGCAATCTTGCCGAAACACGTTCTGCCCTGCTGTATACTGTGCACCTTTTCATGTAAATAAAGGCATGTTTGCAAGTTGTGGTGAGTGCCGGGAATTTCTGTGAATACACTGTAATATTATCCACGTGCACTATGTGATGAAGTGCCGACATTGAAGTTGTACACAGCAGTACAGGACATGTAAGATCCCAGTAGTCAACCAGTCAGTGAATGCATTTCTGTAATACTGGTGTTTTAACAGAAAAATTTACATATTATTTTTTTTAATTGGTTGATCATCTTGTTATTCAAATGTGCCAACAGACCCTCACTCAGTAGCATGTAGTATGTTGAGTCTGGTGTGAAGTTACAATAGTCCAGAAAAGAACATTGAATGTTGAAAATATTGTATCCTGAGGCCGTTATATGCTGCTGGATCATTGTACATTGATAAATCTTGGCCTCTGCGTTAAAATTTTTTTACACGGCCCGATGTCCCGCAGGAATTGAGCGCCGAGCTCATTGATCGCTTCCCCCTTTGACTCTGTTCGCTGCCTGTGCTGTTATCCTTAGATCTTTAACCCCTTAGTGACCGCCGTATCTGCTTTTTACGGCGGTCACTGCTAGGCTTTATTCTGTCCCCGTCGGCTTTTTACGGCGGGGACAGAATAAATGGTACCAGCGCAGTAACGCCAATACCGCAGGAGATCAGCTGTCGGCTTGACAGCTGATCTCCTGCTGCAGCTACCCGAAGCGGTAATTTAACGCTCTGGGTAGTTTTAACCCATTACATGCCGCTGTCAAGTCATGACAGTGGCATATAACGGATTCCAGTCAGGTGCGGTACTATACTCACCTGATCGGAAGTCCTGCGGCGAGGCCCGGGCCTCCGATCGCTGCCATGGCAATTGCCAGGCATATGAGAGACATGGCTGTGTAGATTGCCTGTCAGTGCGTTGCTGACATAGGCATCACACTGCACTACAGTAGTAGTGCAGTGTATTATAACAGTGATCAAAGGATCACTGCTTAGTATACACTAGTGTACAGTAATGTACTCTAGTGCAAAAGTGAAAAAAAAGTTTGCACCAAACACACACAAAAATCACCCCCAATAATAAAAATTCATTATATTCCCAATACATAATAAAACATTACTTAAAACCACCTAAAAAACAAAACCTATACATATTTCGTATCACCACGTCCGTAAAGACCCAATCTATAAAGCTATATCAATAATATCGCATGACGCGCTGTAAAAGAAAAGTTTAAGAAACAGCGCAAGAATTGCTGTATTTTATTAATCCGCTTCAGAACATGAGATCGAAACATCATATATATGTTATACTTTGTATCAATAAAAACTACAGATCTTCCCGCAAAAAATTGGCCTAAAGCCAGCTCTGTTGCGCGTAATATAAGAACGCTGTGGATCTTGCAATGTGGCGACAGTTCTTATCCTTTTTTTTCAGGAAGATAGTTTCTATTGTGTCAAAGTGATAATGTGTGTGTGTGTGTGTGTGTGTGTGTGTGTGTGTGTGTGTGTGTGTGTGTGTGTATATATATATATATATATATATATATATATATATATATATATATATATATATATATATATATATATATATATATATATATATATATATTATATATATATATATATATATATATATATATATATATATTATATAATATGTGTGTGTGTCTGTATACACACACACACACACACACACACATATATATACAGTAATATCTCGGTTTTCAAACGCTTTGGAACTCGAACTGCTTGGTATTCGAACGAAAATTTACCCAGAAGTAGTGTTTGGAATTCGAACTTTGCTCGGTTTTTGAACGTTTTTCTAACGTTTTTGCGAGCGTGGATGGTGGGTTGTACCTGGTGAGTTAAGCAGTGGTGAGGCTTAACATACTGTACAGTACTGTATTAGATTGCTGGAGTGCATATACAGTGCAGTAGTAGTACAGGCAGTGCACCACCATCTCCCATACGTTACAGGGCTTGGATGGGGGGGACGCTATACAGTAAAGGATGGGTGAGGAGTTGGTGACTACTGTACTATAATTGCTGGTTCTGATGAACATTTCTTATGTTTAATGACCTGTACAGTATAGTGCTGTTCTGTACTGTAGTGATTATACTGAGCACTTATCAGTGTAATAAATGAGTATTGTAGGAAATTATTAGTGGCTGCTGGAACCAATTAATCACATTTACATTATTTCCTATGGGAAGACACTGCTCGATTTTCAAACTGCCTTCCGGAACCAATTAAGTTCGAGAACCGAGGTACCACTGTATTTATATACACACATGCTTGGTATCAACATAACCGTATTGACACAGAGAATACAATAATTTTACTGAATAGCGTATGTTTGATATTTAAAAAACAGGAAAAATGAATTGTCATTTTTCATGATATTTTGATGTTTTTAACAAAACACCAAAGATAGTGACCAAATTTTGCCCCTAATATAAAGTACATTATGTCACGAAAGAACAATCTCAGAATTGCTAGCATCCATTAATACATTACGGCGCTATAACAGCATAAAGTTAGACAGGTCAGATTTTTAAAATATAGCTTGGTCATTAAAGCCCAAACTAGCTGCAGCACTAAGGGGTTAAGGTAACCCATTGAAGTCAGCGATCCTAATACACTCCATCTGTATTGATATAGGAAGCTAAGGAATAGAGCTAGGATTAGACAGTACTGCATGTATACAGATATCATTAGTATGCATCTTAGGATCCATCCACTGTGTCACTGTACCCCCAACTCAAGCAACCAAAGTTACTAATGCTACCGGCCTTTTGTGATGTCTTTGTGTTTTTGTTTTTTTCTACAGGTCCAGAATGTCAAATATGGCGTTATTGTATAATATGTTTTCTTAGAGCCTGTCACTTCATCTTGGGACATTAAACCCAGCTGTGTAAAAACATGCTGGTGGATTAGTGCCCAAATATGAGCTGACAGGTTCTCTTGTAAAACAAATCCTTAGTGACTTAGAAATATTCCAAAAATGTAAGGCTGTATTTACACTGCGTTTTTACAACCAGTGTGTGTTGTTTTTTTTGTTTTTTTTCATGCAAAAAAAACCTGATGAATTTGTGTGCATTTGTTGTGATCCATTTTCCATTGACTTTCAATAAAACTGAATAAATTTTTTTTTTTTAAGCATACACAAAAATGTGGTCAACCACATTATTCCCCCCAAAATGTTCTTGCAAAGTCATAAATGAAAAAAATCATTTCTATTGAATCACACCCTGATCTGTTACTGTAGTACATGTAGTAGTTGTAATGTAACATCTGTAAAAAAAAACCTGGGTCACCAAATTTTCCTTCTTCCTATTGCAGCTCCCAGACTCAATGGCACTTCAAAGCTGGAGAGGCGCAGGGATACGGGAGGGTATGAAAGCTCGTCCACCCTAATGAGCAGTGAGCTGGACTCAACTAGCTTCTTTGATTCTGAGGAGGATGATTCTACGAGCAGGTATGCAGAATTTCAGGCCTGCACGGAATGTACCAGAACAGACCGACAGGCACCTATGGTTGTTGGCTTTCATACCCATAGAAATGTAGTAATGAAAGTGATGGGTGTGATGAAAGTTGTGTGTAACCTATTTGAATTATATGCTAGCACAGTTGGATGTTATTTCACTGGCAAGAGGAGATTTGGGCTGTCCCTGTTATAATAGCAGATGTTGATCCTTTTAGATCCTTGTGGGTCTATTGGCCTAATTGACATGAGATCGTTGGCATTTCCCATCTTATGGCCCTATTCCATGGGCTGTCTAGAGCTATTCAACGCGGCTGCAGCGAGCGGGTGAGGGAGGGGCGGGGCTGCCGGGTGATCGCTGATCGTCCGGGCAGCCCATAGGATGCAGCAGCGTCTGCTGCCGTTGCTCCTATTCAACGGAGTGACGGCAGCAGATTGTTGCTGTATCAGTCGCTTGTTTTTCAACATGTTGAAAAACAAGCGACTGCAACCATCAGCCGACATGAACGATGTCGACTGATCGTTGCACTCTTCCACGGGACGGTCCATAGCGGCCAAATACGGCCGATAATCATTCCGTGGAATAGGGCCTTTAGGGTACGTTCATGCTACGGAATACGCAAGGAAATTTCAAGCTGAGGCCTTGAGGCCTCCGCTTGAAATTTTTTTGTGAATTCCGTAGTGTGAACATACCATCGGTGAGATCCACCAACTATCTTATCTGTGGCCATACTTATATTTTATTAATTTGACATTGTTGTCCACAGTTGCAAAACTGTTACATCACTGTGCCCTTAAAGGGAAACTAAGTGTAAATATTCATTTATATCCACACTGTCTGCTTCCCATTACAGATTACAGCAGCAGTGCATACATAGATTTAACGTTTCTGTGTTGCTAAGGCTAGGTTCACACTGCGTTTTCAGCATCCGTTTAACCGATCCGTTTTTTTTTTTTAACGGTCAAAAAAGTAGTGTCAACAGTACTTTATTGTGCGTAAAAAAAAAAAAAACGCATCCGTTTTGATCCGTTTTTTTTTTATAATGGAAGTCAGTGGATCAAATATCAGTTTTTTTGCAAATAACTGATCCGTTAAACGGATGCTGAAAACGCAGTGTGAACCTAGCCTAAAATGTTCTTTATCCCAAGTTAACAGTTTTACAGAGTCTGGTCTGTGTCAATGTCTGTTCCCATACTGTGCTCCTGCTGCTGTATGTTCAGGCTGCCCCCAGCCGATTGACAGCCGGAGGAGGCAGTGGTGGCCTGAAAATACAGCGGCGAGGGCGGAGGTGGACAGTGTCGCAGAGTGTCACTTCATGCCGGATCAGTATATAAGTATGCATTGCTCGTGTGATCAGTAAAGGGAAACTGACAGCACAGATGTATGCATATCTGTCTTGTAAATTTCTCTACAACATTTGCACTTAACAATTTATTTATTTATTTTTTTTTCAAATCTGCTGGTGCCAAAAAGATTTCCAGTACTTATCAGCTGCTGTATGTCCTGCAGGAAGTGGTGTATTCTCTGCAGTCAGACACAGAGCTCTCTGCTGCCACCTCTGTCTGTCAGGAACTGCCTGGAGCAGTAGCAAATCCCATAGAAAACCTCTCCTGATCTCCAGACTGTAAAGAATACACCACTTGATGCAGGACGTACAGCAGCTGATAAGTAAATATATATATATATATATATATATATATATATATATATATATATATATATATATATATATATATATATATAATGTGTGTGTGTGTGTGTATATATATATATGTGTGTGTATATATATATATATATATATATATATATAATTATTTTTTTATTTTTATTTTTTTAATAGAAGTAAACAACAAATCTTTGTCACTTCCTGGCACCAGTTTATTTGAAAGAATTTTTTTATCGTGACCTATCCCTTTTAAAGATGTGTTATGAAAAGGGTTTGTGCAGCTCCTATCTTTCACCTGATCTGACATAGGGTGTGGAGAAATGCTGCTTTTCTCACTTGCTGACACGCACACAGTTTTGTGCACAAGTTAAAGGGGTTATCCTAAGCCCTATTACACCGAGAGATTATCTGCCAAATCAGGCAGATATCTCCCTATGTAATAATAGAGTGAACTCATCTGCTGATCGCTGGCTTGTCAGCTGATCACTGTTCAATAAATTACGGCCCTATTACATATACAGATTATCTGACAGATTTTTTTGAGCCAAAGCCAGGAACACACTATAAACAGAGAACAGGTAATAAAGGAAAGACTGAGATTTCTCCTCTTGTCAAATCCATTCCTGGCTTTGGTTTAAAAAAAATCTGTCAGATAATCTGTTGGTGTAATAGGGCCTTTACTGTAGATTTACCAACCACATCTGCTGAAAGTTTGTTCCAAGTATCTACTACTCTTTCTGTAAAGTAAAATTTTGTCATGTTGCTTCTGATCTTTTCGCTAAGGCTGGGTTCACACTACGTTTTTGCAATCTTTTTTTTTTTTTTTTTTTTGTAGAAAAAAACGGATGCATGTGTGTGCATTTGTTTAATTCCGAATTCCATTATTAAAAAAAAAAAAAATCAAAACTGATCGGTTTTTTTTAATGGTCACAAAAATGAGGTTGACTATGTTTTTATAAATGTGTAAAAAAAAAACAAATGTGTTTTTTTTTGTTTTTTTTGTTTTTTTTTTAATAATGGAATTCAATTGAAAAACAGTCCAAATGGATGCACACACATACATCCGTTTTTGTTTTGTTTTTTCATCTTTTTTTTGCAAAAAAATGAAGAAAAATAAAAAACGTTTTGCAAAAACGTAGTGTGAACCCAGCCTAACCCTCCAGGTTATGTCCACTTGAACCTTATTTAGGCCCCCCCTTTCCATAATTTCCTCCAGACAATACACATTTAGACCCTGTAGTCCCTCGTTTATTTATTATAATACATACTGGCACCGTGCAATTCATTATAATACACATTGGGTAGTTGCACCCCCTGCCTTGTACTAGAAATTACTCTGTTTGAGTGGAGCAGTGACCGGGCAGCACATTGCTGCCGTTTCTGCTGTGGGACTGATAATAATGCCCAGCACTCCCATATGGATGAATGGAGTTACAGTGCCCATACCCACCCACTGTACCATTTAAACAGGGGAAGGGACAGTCGGTGATATCACATCTAATATTCCCCCTGGGAATGTAGTTGTCAACCTGTATCTTGGGTATTATACAATAAAACATTTTGGTCGCAGAGTCACAAACTTTAAAAACTTTAAAGGGGTACTCCTTTCAAACCTAACTTTTGATATGTTGCTGCCCATGGTGAAACTAATAATTCCTTCCATACTTGTTATCTATTCAGTCTCCTTCCCCCAGTTCTCAGCTGCTGCTTTCTGCTGAAGACACAAAACTGTGTGTGAGCCTTTCTCTCTTTCGTCTCCTCCTTTCCCCTTCCCTTTTGAGACGGCGGATGGAAACAAGTCCCTGACTGGCTGTATCAGCAACATTGTAGCTTTTTTTAATGCTAGGAGGGTTATTCTGAGGTGAAGTTGCTGATGAACTCACTGTGATCACAGAACTCTTGGACCCCACCAGCTGTCATCTTCTGGGTATATCATGACCTGGGTTCAACATCAAACTGGTAAGCTTTAGCCCACTCAGCCAGTCGGTGACTTAAATGGTGTCCCACCCCAGTCACTGAATGGTTGAGCGGGGCATCCGTCAACTGGGTCCTGACGTAGCTGGTACGAAGCTAAAAAGACAGCTGGCTGGGGTCCAGGAGCAGGACGTGGTGCTGCACGGGTGTGGGGACATGTGACTATGGCAGGGCTCCAGACTAAAAAATTTACCTGGGAGCCATTGGCTCCTAACCTGAAAAATTTAGGCGCCAAATAGAATATTTGGTCGCCAACATTTTAACCCATGTAAAATTAATGTTATGTTAAATGGGACTTATTGTGTGCAGAGGCCACGGCAGCATCCTCCTCCTTTAGATTCTTTCTTTTCTTAGTTTGAAAACGTTCAACATGGAAACTTGCAACTTGACAACCATATTTAGTCTGGCTCAGTACTTCAGCTTCACTTGGCTAGCCTTTTAATGAGGCTTACTTTTCTGAACTTGAACTTAAAGGGAACCTGTCGACCCCTGTGCCGGGGTGACAGGCTCCCAACCCCCCTATACTCACCTCATCGCGCCGGGTCCCGCTTCTGAAGATGATCTGGTCACGGAGATCTCAGCCGCTGCAGCCCGGCGCGCACACTGAGAGATGAGTCCAACGCTCATAGAGAATGACGGGAGAGTCCAGCGCTCCGTCATTCTCTATGAGCGTTGGACTCCTCTCTCAGTGTGCGCGTCGGGCTGCAGCGGCTGAGATCTCCGTGACCAGACTATCTTCAGAAGCGGGACCCGGCGCGATGAGGGGTTCTAACGGGGGGTTGGGAGCCTGTCACCCCGTCACCGGGGGTGACAGGTTCCCTTTAAAAGCTTGCAACAGTCTATACATACTGAGCTAGACTTATGACTGCAGCCATAGTGACCCCCCACAAGATGTGTATACAGATAGATATATCTCTCACCTAGTGACTAATGCAAGTGACCCCCTACAATACAGACACCTGAGGGGCCCTGATAATAATAATTGTGCATATATCTATCTCCCAGTGTCTGCAGCCAGTTTGCCCTACACTTATAGATGGCCCCCTCCCCTTATAGATGACCCCCTCTACCCCCATTATAGATGCCCCCTCCTCCCCCCCCCCTTATAGATGGCCCCCTCCTCCCCCCCCTTATAGATGACCCCCTCCTCCCCCCCATTATAGATGCCCCCTCCTCCCCCCCATTATAGATGCCCCCTCCTCCCCCCCATTATAGATGCCCCCTCCTCCCCCCCATTATAGATGCCCCCTCCTCCCCCCCCATTATAGATGCCCCCTCCTCCCCCCCCATTATAGATGCCCCCTCCTCCCCCCCCCATTATAGATGCCCCTCCTCCCCCCCCATTATAGATGCCCCCTCCTCCCCCCCCATTATAGATGCCCCCTCCTCCCCCCCCCATTATAGATGCCCCCTCCTCCCCCCCCATTATAGATGCCCCCTCCTCCCCCCCCATTATAGATGCCCCCTCCTCCCCCCCATTATAGATGCCCCCTCCTCCCCCCCATTATAGATGCCCCCTCCTCCCCCCATTATAGATGCCCCCTCCTCCCCCCCATTATAGATGCCCCCTCCTCCCCCCCATTATAGATGCCCCCTCCTCCCCCCCATTATAGATGCCCCCTCCTCCCCCCCATTATAGATGCCCCCTCCTCCCCCCCATTATAGATGCCCCCTCCTCCCCCCCATTATAGATGCCCCCTCCTCCCCCCCATTATAGATGCCCCCTCCTCCCCCCCATTATAGATGCCCCCTCCTCCCCCCCATTATAGATGCCCCCTCCTCCCCCCCATTATAGATGCCCCCTCCTCCCCCCCATTATAGATGCCCCCTCCTCCCCCCCCTTATAGATGCCCCCTCCTCCCCCCCATTATAGATGCCCCCTCCTCCCCCCCATTATAGATGCCCCCTCCTCCCCCCCATTATAGATGCCCCCTCCTCCCCCCCATTATAGATGGCCCCCTCTCCCCCCTTAAAGATGGCCCCTCTTCTCCCCCCATTATAGATGCCCCCCCTTTCCTCACACAAACACACAAACTCACCTGACAACCCGCTCCCCCCGTCCTATCCCCGGCAGTGCGGCGCATCAGTGAGCTCCCTGTACGCCGGGGCTGTGACTTCTGACACAGGAAGCGTCTCTGACGTGCGCTTCCTGTGCCGGAAGTCAGGGCCCCAGGCAGCTCACTGATGCGCCACGCTGCCGGGGATAGGACGGGACACCCCCGGCAGCCGCGCATCAGCCGGGGGCCCGGACTTAAAGAGACAGCGCGCCGCCGCCGGGGCCAGCCGCAAATGGCGCCCAGATTAATAAATCTGGGCGCCATTTGCAAAATGTCAGTCGCATTGGCGACCATTTTGGTCGCCATCTGGAGCCCTGTATGGCTTTTTTTTTTTAATGATTCCCCACTCCCAGCCCCCCCCAAAAGTTTTTGGCCCGGCGCCATACTTTTCCTTTAACCCTCCCGGCATTACAAAAAAGCTAGAATGTTGCAGATAAAGCCAGTCAGGGACTTGTTTACATCAGCTGTCTCAGAAGGGAGGGGGGAGGAGGGGGAGACAGAGAAAAGCTCACGCACAGATTTCTGTGTCTTCAGCAGTAAGCAGCAGCTGAGAACTGGGGGAAGGAGACTTATCAGATAATAACAAGTGTGGAAGGAATTGTTAGTCTCACCATGGGCAGCAACATATCAAAAGTTAAAGTGTGAACGAAGAATGTGACATTTGTACGTAAATATAGCAGGAATGTAACTCAAAGTAATCCACATATATCTAATCTTTACATGACATAGCACTTGCAGTATCTTTTGTAGTGTTTTTGTGTTCCAGATAATCCTGATTTTTACTGTTGTGTTCTCTGTGTTCATTTGTACAAGCATGAGAAATGTTCTGTTTGTAGGTTCAGCAATTCCACAGAGCAGAGCAGCGCATCTCGCCTAATGAGGAGGCATAAGAGACGTCGAAGAAAACCAAAGGTCCCGCGGATTGAGAGGGTGAGGAGAAATGTTCGCTGGCGCTAGCATGTGCACCTATGAGGGAAAGCGCAAGTCATTAATCATTTGGGCTATGCTTACACGTGTTTTTTTTTTTTTATTGCAAGAACGGCCATTGTTTTTAATTAAAACAACGTCCGTTCTTGTCATAGAGAAATGTTTAGTTGAAGTCAATCCAAACCAGTCTTTGTTCAGTATATTGAACAACGGCCGTTGTTTGCTGAAGCCATGGAAGTAATTGACATGTCAATTCTCTCCTGCCGTTGCGCATTGATTTCAGTGCCACAACAGCCGATGTTTGGTACTCACTACTGTCTGTATACGGTGTGAACATAGCCTTGGAGTGAAATGCCAATTTGGGGACATGTCAGATATGTTGTGTAATAAAAAAAAAAAAAAAAAAAAGCAATTGCGTCCTATATTTTCACAAATATACAGATTATGGGGGAGATTAATCCAACATGGTGTAAAGTGAAACTGGCCCAGTTGCCCCTAGCAACCAATCAGATTCCACCTTTCATTTTCCAAAGAGTCTGTGAGGAATAAAAGGTGGAATCTGATTGGTTGCTAGGGGCGACTGAGCCAGTTTCACTTTACACCATGTTTGATTAATCTCTCCCTATAAGTCTGTTTAGGGCTATGGAATAGGTAATTGCGTTCTGTGATTATTTGGTAGCCATCACTCTCACCCTCAAGATGTTAAAAGGGTACTCTGGCAAAAATATTTTTATTTTAAATTAATTGGTGTCAGAAAGTTATGTATATTTGTAATTTACTTCCATTTAAAAATCTCAAGTCTTCCTGCAGGACATTCTGGATAAGTGATAAGTACTGGAGGTAGTGTATTCTTCCCAGTCTGACACAGTTCTCTCTGCTGCCATCTCTTTCCATGTCAGGAACTGTCCAGAACAGGAGCAAATCCCCATAGAAAACCTCTCCTGCTGTTCAGACTGGAAAGAATACACCACTTCCTGCAGGACATAAAGCAGCTGATAAGTACTGGAAGACTTAAAGGGGTGCTCCAGCGTGGGGGCACTTTTTTGGGGGGACCGGGGAGGAGGTGGCTGAAATAAAAGACATCCACTTACCTCCCCGGTTCCAGCAGCGGGTCCCGCATCACTGCGCTCCGGTGCCCGGTTCCCGGCCGCTTCCGGGTGTCTGACGCCGCCCGAGACGCTACGTCTCAGGGCCGCTCAGTGAAGGAGGCGGGATCCGAGCGGACTTCAAACGGATCCCGCCTCCTTCACTGAGTGGCTGAGGGGACCTGAGACGTCACGTCTTGGGTCCGCGTCAGACATCCGGAAGCGGCCGGGAATCGGGCACCGGAGCGCAGTGATGCGGGACCCGCCGCTGGAACCGGGGAGGTAAGTGGATGTCTTTTATTTCAGCCACCTCCTCCCCGGTCCCCCAAAAAAACTGCCCCCACGCTGGAGCACCCCTTTAAGATTTTTAAATAGAAGTAAATTTCAAATCTATATATCTTTCAGAACCCAGTTGATTTGAAAGAAAAAGATTTTCCTCAGAGACATGTCAAAAGGTTTGATCGGTCTGGGTCTGAGTGTTCTGACCCGTATTGATCGTGAGATGTACTGCACGTTTACGGAGATGTAAGATCGTGAGATTTAAGTCTATGGAGCCCGACTCCAAGGCTGAGGCTGTGAGGGAGGTGTCTCTATGTTCCTGTTTTGTATGTCTCTTGAAATATGTCTTACTGAATAAAGATCATGTTTTATGTTGGGTGTCGCCGCACATAATCTATCTTTATATCTGCATTAGAAGTAACATGTAGATTAGGGGGAAGCCCATGGGGTATTCCCCTGAGTTTAAAATTAAATTCTGGTTCAGATAAGTGTTAAGTTTGTAATATGCGGCCAGCTCACGGGCTGTATATGACGGACCGCACGTGTGTGTGTGTGTGTGTTTTTTAGCTTTACATGGCTGCATTATTTACTTACTTTGTGTGGCTAAATGTTTGATCATCTCTATTACCTTTCAGTCCTCTTCATTCAGCAGCATAACGGACTCTACCATGTCTCTGAATATAATCACAGTCACCCTAAATATGGGTGAGTACATCCAGGCCGGTCACTTCTAATGGTTTCTGACATGTTTTTCCAGGATCTATTTTAATCTCTTTCCACTGTCTCTTCCATTACATTAGAAAAGTATAACTTCTTGGGCATCAGCATTGTCGGACAGAGTAATGAGCGTGGCGATGGAGGAATATATATCGGGTCTATAATGAAAGGAGGAGCAGTGGCTGCCGACGGCAGAATTGAACCAGGCGATATGTTACTGCAGGTACGTGTGTTGCTCTGAAGAGGAAAATTTGGCAGTGGTTTGTTTTGAGGTTACAGATGCATTATACAGAGGCGTAGCTAGCTTTTCCTGCACCCGGGGCAAAGATTCTGTTAAGCGCCCCCCCCCCCCCCCTTCTTCCTGGACACTTTAAACAGAAACTTCTTGCCATGCTGGACTTAAGGTCGCTATAAAACGCCTGCTTAGTATCATGTGCAGGTCTGATTCTTGTAATAAGACACATGACCGATACAGACATACACATAAATGCACATATACAGACACATACACATACATACGCACATATACAGACAAATGACAGATACAAACATGCACATATACAGATACAAACACACATATGCACATATATATATACATACACACATACATACACACACATACATACACACACATACATACACACACACATACATACACACACACATACATACACACATATACACATATCCAGACTCATACACACATACATACACACATATGCACATATACAAACATAAACATATGTAAAGACATACACATATGTAAAGACATACACACACATGCACATATGCATATATACATATCTATACACACGCATGAACATATGCATACGCATGAATATACACATATACGGACACGCATATACAGAAACATGACATAAATACAGACACAAGAACATTCACTTTCAATGTATTGAAGATGCATACCTCCTTCTCCTTCATGGTATTTAGCACCAGCAGCTTCTTCCGCCCTTTCCCCTGCTGCTCCGACATCAGAAGGTCCCAGGAGGAGATCTGAACTCCTACTCAGGGGGTGGGGGAGGGGCCCGGAGGTGCAGGGGAGGGGGACTCTCCTCTCTCTCCTGCCTGTATGAGCTGACAGGCAGTAATACAGTGAGTGGCAGAGAATATTCTATACAGGCAGGCTGGAGCTGCAGGCTCACAGGACACAGAAAGTCATAAGAATCGTCAGGTGTCCGCACTGCCTCCTCACACTGAAGCTCAGAGCTGATGTCCAGGGAGCTGGAGGCTCCTTACACCACAACTTCCTGCACTCACAGCGCCTCTCTGTCGACAGCTTTTAAGGTGACAGGGATGCTGTGTTTGTGCAGACTCCATTTACACAGGTCTCTCACTTAAAAGCTGCAGACAGAAAGGCTCTGTGTATTAAGGAGGCTGGTGCTCCCCTTCAAGCTTTGCGCCCGGGGCAGCTGCCCCCCCCCTGCCCCCCCCCCCCCTCGCTACTCCCCTGCATTATACATAAGGGTACATTCAAACTACGGAATACATGCAGAATTTTTGCGGCGGATTCAGCTTGACGTTTCTCCTGTCCTATTGACTCAGTTCATTTTTCAAGCTCAATCCACCGTTCCCCCAAAGAATTGACATGTCAGTTTTTTGGCGGACGGCAGATTGATCTTAAGAAATTCATAAAGTCGACAGGACAGGCGGAACTTCATGATTAGTCCGCTTGAAATTTCTACCCGAATTCTGTAGTATCTTCTTAAAGGTTACCTGTAGCATTTAATTTGTCTATTATTTTTGCAGGTCAATGACATAAATTTTGAAAACATGAGCAACGATGATGCTGTAAGAGTCCTTAGGGAAATTGTGCACAAGCCGGGGTAGG
Organism: Dendropsophus ebraccatus; assembly: GCF_027789765.1. Lineage (NCBI taxonomy): Eukaryota > Metazoa > Chordata > Amphibia > Anura > Hylidae > Dendropsophus > Dendropsophus ebraccatus. The sequence goes on along the minus strand of NC_091459.1, from coordinate 16,427,678 downwards.
TCGATTGTAACAAGTATTATTTCCGTTCTATACCACATTATCGCTGTTGTCGTTGTTTAATAGAAAAGGTGCTGATAAAAATTAATGTCCCATGTAAACAAAGGATATGTTCACCAGTTTCTTAGGTGGTTCATGACCTCCTTACTTCAGTGGGGACTAGGAGAAGTGGGTGCTTTCTGAGCAACTGATCACTGACATCTTGTATTGTTCCTTGTGGGTGCTTTTAGTTTTGATTTTTGTAGTTTGTGCATTATTTAAAGGGGTTCTCCAGCAAATAAAAATAATTATATAGATATATATAGATATTATTAATTTATTTATTTTTTCAAATCAACTGGTGTCAGAAAGTGCCAAAAAATTGTAATTTACTTCTATTAAAAAATTAAGTCTTCAAGTACTTCTCAGCTGCTGTATGTCCTGCAGGAAGTGGTGGATTCTTTCCTGTCTGAAATTGCTCTCTGCTGCCACCTCTATCCGTAACAGGAATTTTCCAGAGTAGTAGCAAGTCCCCTTGCTCACTGATTACACAATTTCTGAAAGAAATATCTACACTATTAGATACAACATTTCATTACCATATTCCTTATACTTCTGTTCTTGGGCATTCATTTAATCCCACATCGTATTTTGTTTTGCAAAATCGCAACGATTGCAAAATTATCTTTAACAAGGCAATGGAAATCCCCCTCCATACCCACTATTGGTGATATATGAAGAGGCTATAGCTTTTGGCAATAACTCTATTAAGAAATTTCAGTAATTGTGGTCGCCCTGGACGTCCATACTTATCACAATAACTTTTCACACACTTGTGCAAAATTTTGTTAAATTATACATGCCTTATCTTTTGAATTACATGGTTATTTGATGTAATACTTACATTATTGCTTGTTATGATTCTTTTAGCTTTCTGTTTGTTATGGTCCGTCCAATATACTGTTTAATGTTTTATGGCTAATTATGAAAATTTGTTAAAATCAAATAAAATATATTGAAACAGAAAACTTTTCTCCTGCTCTCCAGAATAGAAAGAATACACCACTTTCTGAAGCAGCTGAAAAGTACAGGATAACTTGATTTTTTTTTAATAGAAGTAAATAACTAATTTTGTTTACTGACCTGACCGAGCTACAGGTATAATAAGAAATGTCATTTTGTCCATTTCATTGTAGGCCCATTACTCTTACTGTTGCTAAGTGCTGGGATCCCTCTCCTCGTGGTTGCTTTACTTTGCCAAGAAGTAAGTTCCAAATAGTAACTTAAGTCAAGTTATTATTTATTTTTTTTTTTTTTGCTGTAACATTTGCAACTTTTCTGTATTTTTGTACAAGGATCGTAAGTATTGAGCAAAAAAAATAGCAAATTTTTTATACCAGTTTCCTGGTGTAAGCATTGCTTCCATTCCCCCATAATTTTGATGCTAGTTTTTGGCTATGTTCACACAATGCACTTTTTGTGAAAAGAACATCCGTTTTCAATTGGCACAAAGGCTGTTCTTTTCATGAAGTAATGATCTGCATTGAATTCAATGCAAACAACAACCGTTGTTTCACACAGTGTATTGAACAACGTCCGTCGAAATAATGATCGTGTCAATTATTTCCAGCCGTTGTCCATAGACTTCAATGCAATTTTCATTTAAAACGCCTGCGTTTGTTTTGAGTGCCAAATAACGCCCGTGGTTTATACGTTGTGTGAACATAGCCTTTTAATGTACTTAGTACTGGAATATTCTGCTTGAACTTTTTTCTTATTTACTGCTTTTATAGCAAAAATTTCATAACCTTGATATGCATTCCCAATCCTATTGCCTTCATGATCTTTAGTCATCACCGTCTTTCTGCTTGATGGTTTTCTATCCCATCTTACATGTGCGCTCTTTGCTTCCCGACAGGTGAACCAGTCAGGCCCATTGACCCGGCAGCTTGGGTTTCTCACACCGCAGCAATGACTGGTACCTACCCAGCCTATGGAATGAGTCCGTCTATGAGTACAATAACTTCGACCAGCTCCTCCATAACCAGTTCTATACCTGAAACTGAACGTAAGTGACTGACATGGATTTTGTATTTAGAAGGAAATTTTTATACTAAAATGAAGTGACCATTGTATCTTACCAAGCTTTTAATTTGTTTCCTCCCAAGGCTTCGATGACTTTCATCTGTCCATACATAGTGACATGGTAACAATCGTAAAAGCAATGAGCTCACCAGAATCTGGTCTGGAGGTGCGGGATAGGATGTGGCTTAAAATTACCATTCCCAATGCATTTATTGGTAAGTAAGGTAGTGGTGACCAAGGGATGCAGTTTATATATGTTTTCATTTGTTAGCTTTTTATTTATTTAACAAACTGCAGCAATAGATTACAATTTTTATTTTTTTATTTTTTGCTAGGGATAATACATAATTTACAGGTTTTTTGTTTTTGTGTTTTTTTCCTGTTTAGGCTCTGATGTGGTAGACTGGCTGTATAATCATGTGGAGGGCTTCACGGATCGCAGGGAAGCAAGGAAATATGCCAGCAATCTTCTAAAAGCTGGCTACATCCGCCATACAGTCAATAAAATCACTTTCTCCGAGCAATGTTACTACATTTTTGGAGATCTTTGTGGCAGTATGTACCTTTTTTTTTATCCTGCCTTTCACACGTTATATGTTCTGTATGATTCTCTTGTAACAGGATGGGAATTTAAAATAAGATTGTATGATTTCTGGGGGCTGTGTGAATCACTAAAATATGCTATTGAGTATCCTTATTCTTTTCACCTTTTGACCCCTGCGTGGAGAAATTTGAATGAATCGCCAGTTGAGCTTGTGTGAAAGCTATAGGGCTATATGGACATCATAAAGAAGGGCAACCCCCTCTATTAGCCAAAGCGATGACCTGTTTAAGGAGAGACTGTCAGTAGGTTTAGTGTGTCCTTTCTCAGGGTAGCATAAACTAGCGACAGAGAAGGTGAACAGAATGATGTATCACTTACTTTGTTCTGTGCAGCTGATCCAGAGTTCTCCTCCTAAATAACATGGACAATAAGTAGTCCTCTCCATTATGTGCATGAGCCCAGTAGTCCTGGATATTCATGAGAAGCAGAAAACTCTGCTCACCAGCTGCTGATTGGCCGTGCCCGCTAATACATTAATCAGATGCAGCTGTCAAACATGACAGCTGCATCTGATTACCGGACGCAGCTTATCCCTGGCGTCTAGTATATGGGTAAAAAAAAAAAAAAAAAAAAGTATTGTTATAAGTAAAAAAGCCCCCTCCCCTAATAAAAGTCTGAATCACCCCCCTTTCCCCATGTTTTAAATAAAAGTAAATAAATAAATGAACATGTTTGCTATCGCCGCTTGCGTAATCGCCCGAACTGTTAATTACATTCACTGATCTCGCACGGTAAATGGCGTAAGCGCAAAAAAATCCCAAAGTGCAAAATTGCGATTTTTGGTCGCATCAAATCCAGAAAAAATGTAATAAAAAGCGATCAAAAAGTCGTATATGCGCAATCAAGGTACCGATAGAAAGTAAACATCATGGCGCAAAAAATGCCCCATAGACCAAAGGATAAAAGCGTTATAAGCCTGGGAATAGAGCGATTTTAAGGAACGTATATTTGTTAACAATGGTTTGAATTTTTTACCGGCCATCGGATAAAAGAAAAGTTATACATGTTATATATCATTTTAATCGTAACGACTTGAGGAACATGCATAACAAGTCAGTTTTACCCCAGGGCGAATGGCGTAAAAACACATCTCCCCCCCCCCCCCCCCCCCCCCCCAAATAAAAGAAATGCGTTTTTTTGTTCAATTTTACCTCACTTTGAATTTTTTCCTGGTTTCGCAGTGTAATTTATGCAAAAATTCAGCCTGTCATTGCAAAGTACAATTAGTGACGCAAAAAATAAGGGCTCATGTGGGTTTCTAGGTGGAAAAATGCAAGTGCTATGGCCTTATATACACAAGGAGGAAAAAACGAAAACGCAAAAACGAAAATTGGCCCTGTCCTTAAAGGGTTAAAGAAAACCTGTGTCCCCCCTCCTGACCTTTTTTTTTTTTTGTAGTTAAGTACTTGTATTTCTAGTGGGAAAAAAAATCGGAAACATCTTTTCTTGGAGATCCGTGTTCTCCTTTTCCTCAGAAATGAAGTACCAGATTGTGTAAGGTCATGTCCTCAACTGATAACACCCAGTTGACTAGTTCCGGTTTTTAGTACAAATAAGAGAACAACTGCACAAAACTCAGCTAGAAGAGAAGTTGCTGTAGAATTCCCATTGTATTTACTAAATCGAGCAGCAGAGAAGAGTCCACAGCAATGTTCGTCCGAAACCAAACACTCTGTATTTTCATCCTACTCTCTGGAGAAGTTAGTTGCAGCCCTAGGGAGTCCTGGAAAAAAGGGTAAAGCCTATGGTAGTATTTATGTTTTCCTGGCAGCCCAAGGGCTGCATCCAACAGCTCCAGGCGCTGGGAGTCAAATGCCAAGTGTTTCAAGAGAGCTTGTGTAAGCTTTACACCAGATGGTATAAAGCCCCATCCTGTCTCTTTAAGGAGTGTGTCGAAGATGCCAGCAAGCAGCAGGCACCTATGAACACCTTTGGTGGGGTGTCAGGTTATTAAACCCTTTTGGGAGACAGTTAGAGGGATTCTAGAGAAAGTGGTTAACAGGAGCATTGAGCTGTCGGCCAGCCTTATTCTGCTTTGGCTGCCCTCCAAGGGTCTCCTTCCCTGTAACAAGGATTTAGTAACCCAGCCAAGCTATTTGTCCCACTACATTGGAACTCACAGCCGGGCCCCATCAATATCAGAATGGGAATTAACGTGTGATCAGTTAGCCATGCTAGAAGAGCTGTGGCGCTGGAAAGGGGCTCACATTATCAGTTATCAAAAATATGGCAACCCTGCATTATATTAAATTAATTTGGTCCCTGTCACTCTCTTCTTCTGTCTCTGGTTGTAAGCCCTATGGGTCTCATAGGTTCTCTGGTATGGTTGTACTATGGCCTACTGGAATATTATCCCTATCACTTTCTGCTCAATCACCCTTGTTTATATATGGCAAAACATGATATTACTGGATACCCGTTCTTGGTGTTGTAATGTTTCTCTGTTTGCTCCACCTCATACCTCACCCCGCTTCTTTGTCTTCCACTAAACCTCTCAATCATGTATTTGTTAACTGCAAAATATAAACTTTTTTTGTTTGTTTGTTCTGTTTATTAGACATGGCAAATCTTTCCCTTAATGATCATGACGGCTCCAGTGGGACATCAGATCAAGACACATTGGCTCCTCTTCCACATCCCGGAGCTGCCCCCTGGCCCATGGCTTTTCAGTATCAGTACACATTGCCTCATCCTTACAGCCCACACCCAGGATTTCCAGAACCTGGTTATAGCTATGGAGGTGGTAGTGCTGGTAGTCAGCACAGTGAAGGTAAGTGTTTACATAAAAACCTTTAGAAACTATGGTGCTTTACAATGAATACAGCTAAAATCCCTCTCAGTCTTTAAATTTTAGGTATTGTGGTTAAAGAGGTTGTCCAGAAAAAAATGACTTTTCCCCTATGCACAGGATAGTGTAAAAGAAGTAGTTTGCGGAGGGTCTGTCTTCTGTACTCCCCGTTGATCTCCACATTGGGCCCGCAGGCTCGGTTAGGCTGTATTCATGCGTTCCGTGTTCTGCATGGAACACGGACATGGAATGCATGTAACAGACTCCGTTCTGGACGTATATCGATCAGGAGAACAAGTCGGGAGTGGACCTTTCTAAGCGTGGTCCTCTCCTGTCTCTGTGTCACAGGATCAGTAGGGCTCCATAGTCTTATATTATAAGCCTGATCGATCATGAGATACAGCTATATTGTCTGCAATGGGTAAAAGTGACTGTGTTGATGTGTTTGCTTCAGTCTCAAATCTTGTGATGTTTTTCTGCTTGTTACAGGTAGTAGAAGTAGTGGCTCAAATCGCAGCAGTACAGAAAAGAGGAAGGACAGAGACCCTAAGGCGGGTGACTCAAAATCTGGAGGGAGTGGAAGCGAGTCAGACCACACTACACGTAGCAGTCTACGCAGAGACAGAGCAGCAAGTGAACGCTCAGTACCAGCAAGTGAACACAGCCACAGGAGCCACCACTCCATAGCACACAGCATCCGGAGCCACCATACACACCAGTCTTATGGTCCTCCAGGGGTGCCTCCTCTATATGGTCCTCCAATGATGATGATGCCAGCTCCACCTCCAGTCATGGGCCCCCCAGGAGCCCCACCAGGCCGTGATTTAGCCTCCGTCCCACCCGAACTCACCGCTAGTAGACAGTCCTTCCGCATGGCTATGGGAAATCCCAGTGAGTTCTTTGTGGATGTTATGTGAGCAAAATTTACGTCGATGGCCCTGTTTTTAGCAAGTTTTTTGTTTTCTAATTATTATTTACATCCCGATACTAAATACAGAAATGGAAAGGCCAGCACGATTCCGCTAAGATGTATGTGTGATGTTCGCACGGACCCTCACACCTGCCACTAATCCATGCACCTAATCTTGTCAGATCCCGCTCCAGACTGTGTGTTTGTGCAGAGGGAGGAGGCGGGCGGCCCCATTCTTGCCTGGTTGCTTGGCTTTTGTAACAGATTGATTTTAACAAAATTAATATTGCATCTGTTTAAAAAAAAAAAAAAAAAAAAAAAACAACCGCCAGTAATGGAATGGATTTGCTTGTATTGCTTTTTTTTTTTTTTTTTTTTTTTTTTCCTTTACAACTGTGTTTCTTTTATTAAGCAGCCAAGAATTCGGGGGTCTTTGACTTTCTCTGAGCAAGTTGCCAGTGAAAGTGCATGATCCTCAGTCGGAGGGTATCCCTTCCTTGAACATATCACGGCGTCATTATATAGACGAAGAGAATCCATTACCACGGGAAGAGTTTGGTCTTTAAGTAGAAGACGACTGATTTGGAGTTGAAGCACCACAAGCCTTACATATTCATAAACCACAAAGAACGTGACTATATTGCCTTTTGGAGTGCCATGCTTTTTTCTTATTCCAGATATAAACTGATGTGCATCAAACCTCATACACTCATATCTACTCTTGCAATGAATTCAGTCCTTGTAGCTCCCTTTTCTAAAAGTTACCTGTTTTTGAAGAGTAGTCGGGATCATCCTGTTTTGTACACCTTTCCTGTCCGGGAGGCCTGCTATTTCCCCCCCCCCCCCCCCCTGTTTTATTATTGTGTTGCAGATATATTGCACATCCTACAGGCAGCAAAAAAAGAACTAATACCTCTTTTTAGAAGGCCTGTGGTTGATATGTACATTTTAAACACTACATTTTTTTTATTTTAGTATTATTAAAAAAAAGACATTTTCCTATGTATTCTTCCATCACCTTTCTAAGGATACCCAGATATGGTGCTATGAAAATACAAAAAAAAAAGAGATATATATAATATTTTTTTTCTCCCTCCCAGCAACACTACATAAAGGCACAATAGGGGCTAGTGGCAAATAGATTGTACTTCCACTGACTTTTTAACTTTTTTCATAATTTTCATAGTTTTTCATACTTAAAAACTGACCGGACAGCACAGAATGGCACAATTGTAGAAAACTTGCCTTAGCATCTACCCAAAGGGAGACTTGTGTTGTGCACAAGGTCTGCTCCCACTTTCTAGGCTCTGCAGTGGACTGATGCATTGCTGCAACATGGGTGTCTGGGAGCAACACACATTGAGCAGAACTGTGAGCAGGAGCCTGTGTTTTCATGTTTTTTTTTTGTTTTTTTTTTTCATTGCTTTGTTGCACTGAGATGTTTCTGCTGCAATAAATCTACACACATTTTATGTCTTGTCCTATGTTCTTGTGGGAGAATGTCTAAGTTTTTTTTAAGAGAGCACTACATAAACAGCGTTGTTAAATTACGGTTTATTTTGCAGCACGTTGCAGTATTACGATAGGTGAAGGTTTTTTTGTTGGAAAGCAAAATTACATTAGAGCATATGTGTTCTGTCTTAGATTGTTCAACTAGCAGCAGGAAATGTTACCTGCATGTTACTGACTACTGAAGCCAATCAGGGGTTACATGTCCAACATGGTAAAGTGGTAGTTCACCCCCCCAAAAAAAAATATTTCTTTTAAATCAACTGAAGCCAGAGATTTGTAATTTACTTCTATTTAAAAATTACCAGTCTTCTAGTACTTATCAGCTGCTGTATGTCCTGCAGGAAGTGGTTTATTCTCTCCAGTCTGACACAGTGCTCTCTGCTGCCACCTCTGTCCGTGTCAGAAACTGTCCAGAGCAGAAGAGGTTTTCTATGAGGATTGCTGCTGCTATGGACAGTTCCTGACATGGACAGAGGTGGCAGCAGAGAGCACTGTCAGACTGGAGAGAATACACTGCTTCCCGCAGGATTTTTTAATAGAAGTAAATTACAAATCTCTTTTTGACACCAGTTGATTTGAAAGAAAAAAAACTTTGGAACTTAAAGCGACTCCGTACCGACAATCTGACCCCCCCCCCCCCCCAAACCACTTGAACATCAGATAGCTGCTTTTAATCCAAGATCTGTCCTGGGGCCCATTCGGCAGGTGATGCAGTTATTGTCCTAAAAAACGACTTTTAAACTTGCAGCCCTGTGTCAAACGGCCGGGACTAAGAATATCTGTGCACTAACTTTGCACCACCCCTCCGTCCCTCCTCCCCACCCTCTTCATCATTAGGAATGCCCCTAGAACATTTTCTCCTGTCTGAACATTGCACAGGTGCCTTAACGATCCAGCCCATGCCGTCCTTACACAGGTGATGAATAGGAGAAAATCTGCCTGGAGCATTCCTAATGATGAGGAGGGAAAGAGAGGGTGTGCCAGTCTAATGCATGGGTACTCTAAGGCATGGCCGTTGGGCACAGGGCTGCCAGTTTAAAAGTTGTTTTTTAGGACAATAACTTCACCATCTACTGAACGGACCCCAGGACAGATCTTGGATTAAAAGCCGCTATCTGACGGTGCAAGCGGTTTGGGGGGGGGGGGGTCAGATTGTGGGTACAGAGTCGCTTTAATCCGTGCCAAGTGGTCATGTGTCAGTAAGACAAGGAATTGCTCCCGGAAACTTAAATTTAAACCGCTGACGCTGGAGCAGGGTATTTAACAGGTAAGAAATGTTTGTCCTGTCATTTTACAATATTTCATGCATCTAGTTTACTGCTATATGGGTTACAGTTGATCATGCCATGCCTGGGTTATATATTTGCTGCATACAACATAAGATTTTTATTTTTTTGGATGTTTGATCACAAACTTGGTGTGAACAGAGCCTAAGGCTTTGTTCACACAGAGTAAAATTCCCGACAGCCTCAGGGTCATAATAGAAGAACATAGGACAGCGATCCATGGCGCAGAACAGCTGGACTGAAAGGGGGACGATATGGCAACCCTCACCTGGTTGTGTTGTGCTGGCAAGGAGGCACAACTCTCGAAATGGCATGAACTGCGTACCGCAACCACTCCCATACTCCACCAAGGGAATAATTAGCAAAAACAAACACCTCCAAACACCAACAACGGGTATCCAGACGCAGGTCCCACTAACAGTGATCCAATGAAAGAAGACCCATCATGTTTTGGAACCGTACCAGTTCCTTTTTCCTGACTCTTGACTCTGACTCTTGAAAAAGGAACTGGTACTGTTCCGAAACGTGTTGGGTCTTAATTATTATGAAACCACCATTAGTTGGATCTGCGCTTTGATACCCATTGTTGGTGTTTTAAAGGTGTTTGTTATTGCTCCGTGTCATAATGACAGTCTATGGGAAACTCGCGCTCCTCTTCTCTTCATGCTGAAGAATGGACATCTTTTTGATAAAGTTTTGAAAAGCACCTACAGCTAAGGAAACGTGCTGGTACATCACCCAGCACACTTCCCAAACATACCCCTGTACCCTCCGTGCCCTGCTTGATTAGCCTGTAATCTTTTATGAAGATAAAGACGTCGGTGCACCGCCGACGTGGAACGCACGTCCCAGGGGATGTTAGCAGAGCGAAACTTTCAGTCTCGTCCCTCTGGGCGTGATTACAATGCTCGGACCCGCCCAGGACCATGACTACTCACGCCCAGATGTCTACTTGCCCGCCATTAGCATACCGCGCGGGACTTCATAAATAGAAGATTACAGGCTAATCAAGTAGGGCAAGGAGGGTACAGGGGTATGTTTCGGAAGTATGCTGGGTGATGTACCAGCACGTTTCCTTATCTTTAGGTGCGATTTCAGCGTGATTGGTTCCCTTTAAATTGCAGCCATCCCCTCAATTTCAACAGTGTGTGAACATAGCCTTTCTGTGTTTTTCAATCCACTTTCGGGTTTTGGTTGCAAAATACTGAACAAAAATACTGTGTGTGAACTTTATTTATGATTAAATTGATTTAGGTGGTCGTCTGGCTCGGCTCTGTTCAGATATACACAAGTAAATGGAACTTGCCCTGTTTGTTTTATGAACAATAGACACTGTAGCACTCTAACATTTAATAAAATAAAAAAATACTATAACATTGAAAATTATTTAGTCTCTTGCCACCATCTTTAGGATATTCTTGTTATTAAATATTTAAAGCTCAAAAGAGAATAAATGCAGTGCTGGCAGACTGTGTGCGCCCCTACTCCATTCTGTAGGGCATGGGTCTCCAAACTGCGGCTCTCCAGCTGTTGTAAAACTACATTTCCCATCATGCCTGGGCAGTCAAATCCAAAGCTTTAGCTGGCCAGGCATGATGGGAGTTGTGGTTTCGCAACAGCTGGAGGGCCGCAGTTTGGAGAACCAACATTTTTCTTCTGTCCTCAGGATCAGTGACGTCCGAGTGGCTGAAACTCCACCAGTTCTCTATTCTGTATCCGCAGAATAGGGGATAACTTTTGGTCATAAGTATTTTCCTAGCAATTGTTGCAGATTGATGATACTAAAAGAAAATACAAAACAAAATAAGTGTAATGACGGCTGTTGGCATATTATTCTAGTTAAGCTTGACTGATTGCCCTTTTGGTCTTTAACTAAAAAATTCATTAAATTTATTTGATAAAAATGGTAAAAGGACAGTGAAAAAAGATAAACTGTTAAACTGTGAAAACCTCTGTTGATCAGAGCTGGCTGTTTGTTACAGCCTTTTGTTTTTCTATTTTATTTTTGCTAAGATTAGCATGGCTTTATTTTTAAACAAAAAGAAGGCAAATCTATCAGGAATATATATATATATATATATAAAAAAATTTTATTTATTTATTTTTTACTGATTAGCCCTGTTCTGCAGATATGGCTGAATTAGCGTGTATGATAGCAATGGGACACCAAATAAGCTAATTAGCATTTAACTAAATATTTTAGCTGGAGAAGGGGGTGGTTTGTCTCCGAATGATTGGAACTGCTGTAGTTCAGATCAGTAAGTATATGGTAAGTATATGGAAAAACTTCTATCAGCAAATTTTCTAATAGTTGCTTCAATAAATAGATTAAATATACACTGTTAAAAAAAAAAAGGGGAACAAATAGAATTAAATCATACAATGTAATGACAAGTCAATTGCTCTTCTGTAAAACAGACCTGTCAAGTTGTGAAGCAATACTGTTTGTGAATCATTGTCTCCTGCTATGGAACAGACAACAGATAGAACCTAGGGGCAATAGGCAATACCGTTCCTATAAGGCTTTGTTTACATATGCATTCACATTGCATTTTCATCATTTATTTGTAGTAATGAATCATTTCATTATTGTTATTAATCATTTAATTGCCGTCCGGCACATTCTTTATTGCGTTAAAGCAATGAATCTTCAGTGTGTGAGAACATACCCTCAAAGGTGTGGTTCTACAGGTGGTGACCACAGACTATTTCTCTGTTCTTATCCTTTTTTGCTTTTTTTTTTTTATTTGGTCACTTTTGTATTTATAGCTGCTACCCCTAGCGGTAGCATGAGGCAGTGTCTACAACCCACACAGGTGGCTCAGGTAGTGCAGTTTATCCAGGCTGGCACATCAATGCGAGCTGTGACAAGAAGGTTGGCTGTGTCAGCCAGCACAGTGTCCAGAGCATGGAGCAGATACCAAGCGAGGAGGAGGTCATTGGAGGGCAACAACCTAACAGCAGGACCACTACCTCCTCCTTTGTACAAGGCGGAACAAGAGGAGCAGTGTCAGAGCCCTGCAAAATGACCTCCAGCAGCCACTAATATCCATGTGTCTGCTAAGAGAATGGACATGCTGTCTAATGCGTCTGCAATTCTGACCACACAGAATCTGACATCTGGCCCACTGCCTACATTTAGTTCCACCAAACTATGGACATCATTGGTACCTGGAGAAGTACCTCATGTTGTGTGACCTCTGTTCCAGAAAGGTACTTGGCTATAAGCCATACATTTTTTAGAACTTTATAATTCCTTTAAAGCTTACTTGTCAGCAGTTTTGTGTTGCTGACAGGCCTAAACCGAGGTAGTGTAGAGGAGTCCAACCAGATCTGGTGTCTCAGCAATGCAGCTTGCATTATCATGGTGAACAATGTGAAGCTCTTCAAAAGTGACTAGGAGACTGACTCTCGTACAGTGCATATGGAAAGTAGACACCCTTTAAATTGTTCACTCACAGCCATTTGGTAAGTTCAAAGAAGTTCATTTTTTTCCTCATTTGTGTACAATTTGCACCCCATCTTGACGGGAACAAAAAAATTTGGGGATTTGGGGATCCTCTGCTATTCTTTCCTGCACATTCTCTCAGGTTGCATGGTGAACATTGGTGGACGCCATTTTGAAGTCTCTCTATAGATGCCCATTTGGGTTTAGGTCCAGTCAAGAATGGTCACAGAGTTGTTCTGAAGCTGCTGCTTTGTTGTTTTAGCTGTGTGCTTAGGGACATTGTTTTGTTGGGAGATGAACCCTCGGCCCAGTCTGAGGTCCAGAACACTCTGGAAGAGGTTTTCATCCAGGATATCTTTGTACTTGGCCTCATTCATCTTTCCCCCCATAGCAGGATGCTGCCACCGCCATGTTTCACTGTTGGGATTGTTTTGGGCAGGTGAGCAGTGCCTGGTTTTCTCCACACAAAGATCATTCGTATTAACACCAAAATCTTTGTCTCATCAGACCTGATAATCTGGGAATTCACGTGTTTTTTTTTCATATGTCTTCCACTGAGGAGAGGCTTCTGTCGGCACACTCTGCCATAAAGCCCCGACTGGTGGAGGGCTGCAGTGATAGGTGACTTTGTGGAACTTTCTCCCATCTCCCTACCGTATCTCTGGAGTTCCACCACAGTGATCTTGGGGTAGTTCTTTACCTCTCTCACTAAGGTAAAGATGAAGGCGGCAAAGTACTGAGAGATCCTTGTTGAAAACCTCTTCCAGAGTGCTGTGGACCTCAGATTGGGCCAAAGGTTTATCTTCCAACAAGACGAGGGGAAATTTATCATACTGACTTAAAGAAGAATTGGCTCAGTTGCCCCTAGCAACCAATCAGATTCCACCTTTCATTTTCCAAGGAATCTGTGAGGGAAGAAAAGTTGAATCTGATTGGTTGCTAGGGGCAACTAAGCCAATTCTACTTTACACCTCTTTGATAAATTTCCCCTAATGACCCTAAGCACACAGCTAAAATAACAGTGTCTTCTGAACAACTCTGTGACCATTCCTGACCTAAACCCAATTGAGCATCTCTGGAGAGACTTGAAAATGGCATCCACCAATGTTCACCATCAAACCTGAGGGAACTGGAGAGGATCCTCAAATCCAGGTGTTAAAAAACTTGGTGCATCTTTCCCATGAAGACTCCTGGCTGTACTAGCTCATAAGGGAAGAGGAGGCTTCTACTCAATACTGAGCAAAGGGTCTGAATTAGGGATGGTCCGAACTCTCGCCAATGATTCTCTCTGTCTTCCACCTCCGTGCAGAGGGTGGATACAGCCGGAGGACCGCCTGGAAAACTGGGATATAGCCATAGGCTGTATTCCAGTTTTCCAGGCGGTCCTCCGGCTGTATCCACCCTCTCCACGGAGGTGAAAGATAGCGGGAATCATTGCCGAGAGTTCAGGTTCGGATCATCCCTAGTCAGAATACTTATGACCATGGCCGAGGGAAAAGACGTCCACTCACCTCCCCGGCTCTAGCGGCTGGTCCCGCATCGCGGTGCCCGGTTCCCGGCCGCTTCCGGGTGTCTGACACGGGCCTGAGACGTAACGTCTCAGGTCCGCTCAGCCACTCAGTGAAGGAGGCGGGATCTGAGCGTACTTGAAACGGATCCCGCCTCCTTCACTGAGTGGCTAAGTGGACCTGAGACGTCATATCTCGGACCCGCGTCAGACACTAGGAAGCGGCCGGGCACCGGAGCGCCGCGATGTGGGTTCCGCCACTGGAGCCAGGGAGGTGAGTGGACGTCTTTTCCCTCGGTCACCTCCTCCCCAATCCCAGCAAAAAAGTGCCCCCACCCCCCGCTGGAGTACCCCTTTAACTCCTTTCAAGTGTTGCTTATTCTCCCAGATACAACAGCTACAATGCTCTCGAGCACTTATGACACCTAAGAGAACAGCCTGCCTCCTAGGCACTTACAGTAGCCAGGAGCTTCAGCAGTATTCATCTCTTTCAGGCTGCATTAGGGTATGTGCACACTAAGTAATTTTGACGAAAAACTCCATCACGGAATTCCCAGCTCGTGTCTCCGCCCGTGTCATAGACTCTATTCTATGCACAGGTGGATTCTTTCATCCGTCCAAAGAATGAACTTGATCTGAGAATTCTGCAACAGAGTTTCCATCAGAATTACTCAGTGTGCACATACCCTTACGTAGACATCAACTACAGCTGGATTCTTTGACCTCTCTATAGGCTTGTCAGCAGCTTTCATAGCTCAAAATTGCCAACAGATCTACTTTGAGGGTATGTTCACGCTACGGAACATATGCAGAAAGTTCAAGTGGAGTCGGCCTGGCAGACTTCACTTGATGTTTTGCCATTTCCCATTGACTCAATCATATTCTCAAGCGCAATCTGCTGTCCTTCTAAAGAATTGACAATATTAATTTGGACTGGCAGCTGATGGAGCTTGAGAAATTTATGAGTCAATGGGACAGGCGGAACTTTAAGGGGGCTCCGTAGTGTGAACATATACCCTAAGGATTTGCTTACATTTGCAATGGAGGGTCTTTCACATACGAGACTAGCACACCATGTAGTAATGTTTTATCTGGTAAAAAGATGCTGCTACACCAGTATGGAAACCAAAGAAACTCTGTTAGGAGTTGGTGTCCACCATGTGATGAATCAGATTAGAGATGAGCGAACCTTTCAAAAGTTCGGAACTGAACTTTAAAGGGGTTATCTAGTGCTACAAAAACATGGCCGCTTTCTTTCAGAGATAACATGACTCTTGTCTCCAGTTCAGGTGCGGTTTGCAATTAAAGGGGTTATCCAGCGCTACAAAAACATGGCCACTTTTCCCCCCTACTGTTGTCTCCAGTTCAGGTGTGGTTTAATTAAAGGGGTACTCCAGCAGTAGGGCACTTTTTCGCTGGCGCTCCGGTGCCCGGCCGCTTCCTGGTGTCTGACGCGGGCCCGAGGCGTGACAGGCTCAGATCCCGCCTCCTTCACTGACTGGCTGAGCGGACTTGAAACGGATCCCGCCTCCTTCACTGACTGGCTGAGCGGACTTGAGACGTCACGTCTCGGGCTTGCGTCAGACACCAGGAAGCGGCCGGGAACCTGAGCCCCGCGATACGGGACCCGCCGCTGGAAACGGGGAGGTGAGTGCCCGGTCCCAGTGAAAAAGTGCAAGCTGGAGTACTCCTTTAAGCTCAATTTACTTCAATGGAACTGAGTTTCAAAACCCCACCCAAACTGGAGACAACAGTAGGGGGAAAGGGGCCATGTTTTTGTAGCGCTTGGTAACCCCTTTAAGCTTCATTCACTTTATTGGAACTGAGCAGCAAAACCCCGCTTAAGCTGGAGACAAGAGTGGTGCTGTCTCTGGAAGAAAGTGGCCATCTTTTCCCTTTCGTCCCATTGGCATCACAACATATGGGGTATATTCGCCCCTGCGAGCCCCTGGGACGAAGGAATATTTAATGAAAAAAACTGAATAAATCTTTAATCCCCTCCTCCAGGTGGTATAAATAGGCTCCACCTCCCACAAACACCAGTCTTTTTTTGCTTCGCATCTGTTAGCCCTAGGGGACGTTTGTCCCTCCTCCTTATTAGTTCAGTTACCTGTGTGTTTTTCTTTCAGGATTGCTGCTGCTTCGCTGGATCCTGTTCAGGTAGTATGTTGGGACTAAGAGTATGCCTCTGAGAGTCCTGTTACCCATCTTAGCTCTGTTTGCTCGTGTAAGCGCTGTGTAGCTTATCCGAGCCGAGTACTTCCGGTTTTCGGCTGTGGAACGCATCTTGCGTTCCACCGCGCCGTCAGTGTGACGTCACTTCCGGGAGGCGGGTCCGGAGCACGCTCCGGCCTCTCGGAGGTATTTAAACAGGCCTGGAGAGAGGAGGAATGCTCTCCTCTGACTGTGTGCTGGTCTGAGTTCTGAGTAATCCTGCTGCTATTCCTGTGCGGTGAGCTAGATTCATCTATCTGCATAGTAAGTGCGTTGCTGCCACCAGGTGGCAGTTTTTGGTATTGCAGTAGCAGTTTGTATAGGAGCTATACAAGTACATTCATTACTGCTATTAATGGTGATTTTTTTCTCCAGATGTCTGAGATGGATACCAGCCCTGCGGGCAAAAGGGTCGCCAAGAGAAAACACTTCACTTGTGCAGACTGTGAAACTCCATTACCGGACGGCTATGAATACCGTACGAGGACATCTGATTCAGATAAGACTCATGAGGTTTTTTCTTCTGTATAGTTATGTATACCTATATATATTGCAGTACGATGTGCTTCTTGCCGACCTAAACCTAATGAGGAACCGGATGTGCAAGACGTGGTGGTATGGGTCAAGGACTATGTCCAAAAGTCTCTTGCGGTTAGTGAGTCTCGCCGCCCTTGTGCCAAGAAGAAGTCTAAAAGGAGCATTTCTCCTTCTACTTCTCAGCCTGTGAGTATTCTTACGGCTGTACATAGAGTTATTGAGAAATATATGTGTATATATATAGTTATATATATATGTATATATGTTCTTGTATCTTACCTTAGGGTTCTGAGTTGACTGGCATTGACGAGGCTAAATCATCTTCGTCGTCAGAATCCTCTTCTACTTCTGAAGACGAGAAGGAGCTGTTTAAGGGGTATTTTACAACTGACAGCATTTACAAGCTGCGTAAAGCTGTTCAGGCTGAGATACACCCTGAAGAATTAGAAGAGGATAAGGGCTCGTCCTCCTCTAGAAAGCCCAGGGCTTTTTCTGTAGGAGAGACTTCTCTATCTATGCTTCAAACAGAATGGAAGAAACCGGAAAAAGCTCCGGTTCTAAGTAAGAGGTTTAAGACCTTATATGTTCTTAAAGAAGAGCAATGTAAGGAATGGATGGAACCTCCGAAGGTGGACACGGCCATTGCCAAGCTATCTAAGCGTACTGTGCTGCCTGCAGAGGATGGATCCAACCTCAAGGATCCTATGGATAGAAGAGTAGAGGTGGCTCTAAAAAGATCTTATACGGCAGCGGCAGCCCAAGGGGCAGTCTCTATATCTTCATTCGAGGTTTCTAGAAGCCTACGAAGGTGGCTGGCCAAGGTCCAAGAAAATTTGGAGTCTGGAGCGAGCAGGGACAAGGTCCTTCGCTCCTTCAAGAAGGTCAATATGGCCATAGATTTTCTGTGCGATGCGGCGTCCCAAGGTACCAGGTTAGCATCTAAGTCTATGGCGCTATCGACCGCGGGTCGAAGAGCGCTATGGCTGAAACCATGGTTTGGGGATGCCAATTCCAAATTTCAACTCTGTAACATGGAGTTTCAGCCAGGCAGACTGTTTGGCTCGGAGCTTGACAAGCTCATGGAGGAGATGTCCGACAAGAAGGGGAAGTCTTTACCCCTTTCCTACAAGAGTCGTGACTCCTTTCGTAGAGCAAGGTCTCCTCAACGAGGCAAGGGGAGATATCAGTATAGAGGAAGAGGACGAAATTATCCCAGAAGAAATCCCGGAAAGCAGCAGGGCAAGGACACCAAGAAGCCCGACTTCTGACGCCAGAAGCATCCCGGTGGGGGGGCGTTTGAGTTTATTCCTTCCTGCATGGGAAAAGCTAATAAAAGATCATTGGGTGTTGAACATTATTCGAGAGGGTTACGTTCTTCATTTGTCTCCCCTTCCTCCCCCAAGATTTCTGCTTTCAAGAAATCTAAGACCAGAGAAACACGTGGTCTTGGAGAAAGAGATTCTTCACCTCTTATCTATAGAAGCACTGGAAGAGGTTCCCCTGTCCGAGGTCGGTCAGGGTGTTTACTCCCCAGTGTTTCTAGTGCCGAAGCCATCCGGAAGGTGGAGGCTTATTATAGATTTGCGATTTCTAAACAGATTTATCGTAAAAAGGAGGTTTCGCATGGAAAACATAAGATCCGTGAAGTCGATTCTCCAGGAGGGAGATTTCATGGCCACGATAGATCTGCAAGACGCATATCTTCATATTCCGATTCTGAGGGCTCACAGGAGATTCCTAAGAATCGCCATCCAACTCCAGGGAAAGGTAAGACACCTACAGTTCAGGGTTCTTCCATTCGGAATAACCTCGGCGCCCTTTGTTTTCACAAAGGTTGTGTCAGCCATGATGGTTCTGTTCCGTTTACAGGGGATAAAGATCATCCCCTACCTGGACGATTGGTTGATTATGACTCAGACTCAGGATCTTCTGAGAGTGCAGTTGAATTATGTCCAGGACATTCTTCAACAGTTGGGTTGGCTTATCAACCTAGAGAAGTCAGACCTAGTTCCATCCAGGACCAAGATTTTTCTAGGATTCCTAGTAGATTCTGCTCAAATGAGACTGTTCCTCTCAACTCCAGGACTTACACGCATCCAAGCGGGAGCTCAATTCCTTATCCCTCCTCGGCAAGTATCTGTAAGAACTTTAATGCGATTCCTGGGTCTCCTCACGTCAGCAGCGGACGCTGTGCCATGGGCCTTATGGCACATGAGATATCTTCAAAGAGAGACATTATCGGTTTGGAATCGGACACTAGAGGATTTGGATGCAATGCACGTCCTGTCTACCCAGACAAGACAGTCCCTAATGTGGTGGAGAGATGTCAATCATGGAATTTCAATTTCAGAACCACATTGGGTAACTATAACGACGGATGCATCAGGAACAGGTTGGGGAGCCCATCTGTCGGAGAGAACAGCTGCAGGTACATGGAATCAACAGGAGTCGGCCCTTCCTTCCAATGTGAGAGAACTCAGGGCAATTTATTTGGCTCTACTTCATTTTTCACCACTCATTTTTCACACTGCAGTCAGAATCAGGACAGACAACATAGCCTGTGTCGCCTACATAAACAAGCAGGGAGGTACCAGATCCCCTGCTCTACTCAAGGAAGTGGAGAAGATTTTTTGCTGGGCAGAAGCCAGGCTAACCAGATTGTCAGCAATCCATATCAGAGGTGTCCACAATACCTTGGCGGATCGACTGAGTCGAGGCCTTACAGTTCCAGGAGAATGGTCTCTCTCGAGGAGAGTGTTCATTCAGTTAACCCAGAGATGGGGGGTTCCTCAGATAGATCTTATGGCATCAGCAAGCAATGCCAAACTGAGGAATTTCTGTTCCCTTTACAGGGCAGACAATCCAACAATAGTGGATTCAATGACAATCCCATGGACATATCAACTGGCATATATATTTCCGCCAATAGCAATGATTCCCAGAGTTCTGACGAAGATCAGACTGGATCAAGCGTCAGTGATAATAGTAACCCCCTTCTGGCCGAAGAGGTCATGGTTCACCCTACTCATGAACATGAGCCAGGGAGAATTTTGGAGGTTACCCCTGCACCCAGATCTGATATCCCAGGGACATCACCTGTGCAGGGATCTAGCCAGCCTCAGCTTAACAGCTTGGAGGTTGAGGGGACCATATTAAATTCGGGGTTTTCGGAAAGGGTACTGCAAACCCTTTCCCATGCTCGTAGTGATGCCACCAATAAAGCCTATTCTCGTATCTGGAGGATTTTTCAAGTCTGGTGCGCTGGCAGAGGTATTGATATACAGAAACCGTCGATTCCACAGTTATTGGAATTTCTACAGGAAGGTTTCGACAAGGGGCTGAAGCCTAACTCCATCAAGGTGCAGATTGCAGCCCTTTCTGCTCATCTAAACTTCCGTTTATTTCAGTTTATTGACATTAAGAACTTTGTCAAAGCCATAACCAGATTAAGGCCTAATCTGGCAAGACAGGTAGACACTTGGGACCTGTCCTTTGTTTTGAGAAGATTGTGTCTACCTCCGTTCGAGCCTTTAGAGGAAGGGGAGTTGAAATTTCTCACTTTTAAGGTCGCCTTCCTATTAGCCATCACCTCTGCCAAGAGAGTTGGAGAACTGCAAGCCCTCGGCTCCACTCCGCCTTACGTAGTTTTTTCTCAGGATAAGGTTATCCTGAGATTTCTTCCAGGTTTTCTTCCGAAAGTGGCGTCATTTTCTAACATTAACCAGCAGGTAGTGTTACCAGTGTTTTCACCAGCAGGCTCGTCTGAGGAGAACTTGGACCTATCTCTGTTGGACGTTTCTCGAGCAATCAGAGTGTATCTCGAAAGAGTAAAGGAGTTCCGTAAAGAGGAAAATTTTTTCATCTTATTTGCAGGAAGAAACAAGGGGAAGAAGGCTTCAAAACCTTCTATTTCCAGGTGGATCTGTGATACTATTGCTTGGTGCTACTCATCTGCAGATCGGGATCCACCAGAGTTTACCAGAGCTCATTCTACAAGAGCGGTGGCCTCCTCCTGGGCGGAGCGTGCCTCCGTTTCCCTGGAGGACATTTGCCAGGCAGCAACCTGGTCTTCACTTACGACGTTTGTTAGACATTATAGGTTGGATTCTTCTTTTTCATCGAGAACGGCATTTGCAAAATCCGTTCTTAATGCGGCTGTAATTGATAACCCGCCCATTGGGGAGCATACTTGCTAATTCCCCATATGTTGTGATGCCAATGGGACGAAAGGGAAGCTAAAATTATAAAGTTAATTTGTTTTCCCTAAGACCCATTGGCATCACAAGACTCCCTCCCTTGTTTGTGATGCGTTATAATTCGACTGGTGTTTGTGGGAGGTGGAGCCTATTTATACCACCTGGAGGAGGGGATTAAAGATTTATTCAGTTTTTTTCATTAAATATTCCTTCGTCCCAGGGGCTCGCAGGGGCGAATATACCCCATATGTTGTGATGCCAATGGGTCTTAGGGAAAACAAATTAACTTTATAATTTTAGCTTTGTAGCTCTGGATAACCCCTTTAGGGTCTGTTTACACGTACAGACTCTCTGCGTATTTATCGCTGAGAGTTTCTCGCACATAAATCCACAGCGATACTGATTGCTATTAAGTCAATGTATGTGTATTCTCGCTGCGTGTATGGTGCGATTTTTACATGCGAGTTTTGATTTTCACATGATTTTCACAGGCAAGTTCAACACCACAAAAAACGCAGCTACTTTCATGCGAGTTTGATGTAAGTTCTGTGCGAGTTTTACGCAGCGAGTCTGTACAAAAGTCTACACAGCCAATCACAGGCTGATTAGGACAGCAGAGTATCATGGCCTGTGATTGGCTGGGCAGGCCTTCACCGCAGATGCCAGGATGGGACAAAAGAGCCACCGAGGGACAGCAGGAAGGTGACAACCCCTCCGAACTTTGCAGAAAGTTTGGTTAATTTGCGAATCAAACTTTTTGCAAAGTTCAGAACGAATCTGAGTTCAGGCGGCTCGGTTTGCTTATCTCTAAATCTGACACCACACTCCTCAGATTTATTTTTTTGTTCCTCCCTTACTATAAAGCGGTAAAACTAAAATTAATATGGCTGGAGAAACATGCAGCTGAGCATAACAGAGCTCAGCCAATCGCGGCTGAGCAGCTGATGATGTGCTGGAGGGGGGCCGGCATGAGAGAGGGGGGGGGGGGAAACATGGGGAAGGGGGCCATTCACTTAAATAACACAAATTACAATGTTGTATAACTTTGTAATGTGTTATTTAGTGAAAAAAATTTTTACACCGCACGACCCCGTTAATTATGATGTAGTGTGGTCCGAAATCTGATACTTTGGTTCTGGGAGGGATAGGGCCCTATTCTACCGGACGATTATCGTTTGCATAATCGTTAACGATTAACGATCTCAAATGACCGCTATTGCGAAAGACCTGAAAACAATCACTCATTTCTATGGAACGATAATCGTTCCTTATGATCGTAATTGCGATCGTTTTTCTTCCCTATTTATTTGCTATTGCGTTCGTATCTACTGCAAACGACCGACTGATGTCTTATTCAATGCGAACGATTTGCGAACGTTTTGCGAACGAGCAACGATAAAAATAGGTCCAGGTATTATAAAGCGACCAACGATTTCTCGTTCGGTCGTTAATCGTTAACTACATTTCAACCGAACGATTATCGTTTAGATTCGAACGATTTAACGATAATCTGAACGATAATCGTCCGGTGGAATAGAGCCCATAGTCTTGCAGCTTACCCTTCCCGTAGGGAACACAGGAATGTTGGGTTGTGCCTGGTGTCCATATGTATTGTATGGGGAGGCTGGAACAGATAAGTGGGCTGTCACATACTGATGGTGTACAGGCACTTTTTATTAGTAGTAAGAGAGAATTCATGTCATGCACCATGCACCATGCAGTGTGTGTACAGGTGTGTAATGTATACTCATACACATGGTTCTGTACAGTGAATGTGCCCTTACTAAGGGTACGTGCACACTTAAGCAAGGAATTTCAAGTGGAAGTTGCGCGCCGGAATTCACATAAAATTTCACACCTAAAGGAGGTTATGCAGCGCTACACAAACATGGCTACTTTCTTCCAGAGACAGCATCGCTCATCTCCAGTTTGGGTACAGATTTTGTAACACTGTTCCACTGAAGTGAATGGGTCTTAAAGAGACTGTACCACCAGGCACAGGCTGAAGCACTGGAGGCGGGCCGACCCACCCCAAGTGGGAAGAAACTTCAGCCCCTCCATGACGTGACTTCATTAGAATCAATAGAGCCCTATCATAGAGGGGGTAGGGTTTCCTCCCACTAAGGGTGGGTCTGCCCGCCTCCGGTGCTTCAGCCTGGGCCTGGTGGTACAGTCACTTTAAAAGAGAAGTCAGTTTAAAATTTTTATTAAAGTATTGTATTACCCCCCAAAAGTTTATAAAAGCTTATAACGTGCTTTTTTCCCTGCACTTACTACTGCATCAAGGCTTCACCTCCTGGATAACATGGTGATGTCACTTCCTGGATAACATGGTGATGTCACTTCCTGGATAACATGGTGATGTCACTTCCTGGATAACATGGTGATGTCACTTCCTGGATAACATGGTGATGTCACTTTCTGGATAACATGGTGATGTCACTTCCTGGATAACATGGTGATGTCACAACCCCACTCTTAGAGCTGTGCGGGCTGTGGCTACTGGAGAGGATGATGGCAGGAGGATGCTCAGTGTCCCTCCACTGCCCTGTGTCCCTCAGTGTCCTCTGCCATCATCCTCTCCAGCAGCCACAGCCCGCACAGCTCTGGGAGTCGGGTTGTGACATCATCATTTTATCCAGGAAGTGACATCACCATGTTATCCAGGAAGTGACATCACCATGTTTATCCAGGAAGTGACATCACCATGTTATCCAGGAAGTAAAGCCTTGATGCAGTAGTAAGTGCAGGGAAAAAAGCCCTTTATAAGCATTTCCCGTAATAAGTGTATATTGGTGATTTGTATAACTTTTGGGGGCAATATGATACTTTAATAAAAATTTTCAAGGGAATTCTCCTTTAATTGCAAACCACACCTGAACAGGAGATAAGAGCGGTGCTGTCCCTGGAAGAAAGTGTCCATGTTTTTATAGCATTGGATGCCCTAGTATGCACCAGCCCTAAAGGTCATAACGCCGCCAATATGAGCAGCCTACCACTGCAGCATCTGACTGGAAGACTGCTTGATACACGGGATGGGTTTCATTATATCACGTGACATGACCTGATGAGGTCAGGTGACAACGCGGAGCTCTTGCCTCCAGGGCGCTTGCGCACACTCTCCCCCCCCTCCCCCTCCCCCTCCCTCCCTCCTCCACGCCTGTCACGTCCCTGAGTTCTGAGTCAGGAATTTAACGCAGCTGCGCGATGACGTAAGCACTGCGGAAAGGAGCGGGTGGGATGAGGAGGAGGAGCGTCGGCCATCTTCCACTCTCCTTACAAGCTCTGGGATTGAGAGCAGGTACAGGGGCAATGACAGGCGCTGTCTCGGGGGGAAGCTTTCTGTGACACCGTTGTTTCCGGTGGGTTCTGTATCGGGGGAGAGGGGTCACCGTTACCGGGTGTTTGTGTGGGTTATGCCGGATAATAGGGGCGGCTTGGTAATTTTTTTTTCTTCACATTTGTGGGACAGCGCATCCTGTCATGTCCGTGCGGGCGCCTCGTACACAAGCGAAGGTTCCGGGCGCGGCTGTGACAGGAGGCGGCAGGTCCCGGGTGTGGTCGGGCCTGTGTGGCTGCTCAGCTCCGCCTTGTGATGGATGCAGCGGCGCCCGCCATAGCAGGAGGCTGAGCAGAGACCCGCTGTACCGCTACATGCCCGCCAGCTGGGGCAAAACTACAACTCCCAGCATGGCCTTCGGCTGTCGAGGCATGCTGGGAGTTGTAGTTTTGCCACAGCTGGAGGGCCGAAGGTTCCTTATCTGTGGTCGGTTTTAACGGTTAGATGGTCCCGTTACCCAGAATGCTTCACAGCCAGCGATTATACCAGTAACAGTCCCCAGTCTCTTATTACCCTATATATTAGATACCTCACAGTGTGTTCTATATACACCCACCCCCTGTACTGCCTGTATATACATCACCTCCCCAGTATAGTGTACATCCCCCTGTACTGCCTGTATATACATCACCTCCCCAGTATAGTGTACTGCCTGTATATACATCACCTCCCCAGTATAGTGTACATCCCCCTGTACTGCCTGTATATACATCACCTCCCCAGTATAGTGTACATCCCCCTGTACTGCCTGTATATACATCACCTCCCCAGTATAGTGTACTGCCTGTATATACACCACCTCCCCAGTATAGTGTACTGCCTGTATATACACCACCTCCCCAGTATAGTGTACTGCCTGTATATACATCACCTCCCCAGCATAGTGTACTGCCTGTATATACATCACCTCCCCAGCATAGTGTACATCCCCCTGTACTGCCTGTATATACATCACCTCCCCAGCATAGTGTACTGCCTGTATATACATCACCTCCCCAGCATAGTGTACTGCCTGTATATACATCACCTCCCCAGTATAGTGTACATCCCCCTGTACTGCCTGTATATACATCACCTCCCCAGTATAGTGTACATCCCCCTGTACTGCCTGTATATACATCACCTCCCCAGTATAGTGTACATCCCCCTGTACTGCCTGTATATACATCACCTCCCCAGTATAGTGTACATCCCCCTGTACTGCCTGTATATACATCCTCCACCTCCCCAGTATAGTGTACTGCCTGTATATACATCACCTCCCCAGCATAGTGTACTGCCTGTATATACATCACCTCCCCAGTATAGTGTACATCCCCCTGTACTGCCTGTATATACATCACCTCCCCAGTATAGTGTACATCCCCCTGTACTGCCTGTATATACATCTCCATCTCCCCAGTATAGTGTACTGCCTGTATATACATCACCTCCCCAGCATAGTGTACTGCCTGTATATACATCACCTCCCCAGCATAGTGTACATCCCCCTGTACTGCCTGTATATACATCACCTCCCCAGTATAGTGTACTGCCTGTATATACATCACCTCCCCATTATGCAGGGCTCCAGATGGCGACCAAAATGGTCGCCAATGCGACTGATATTTTGCAAATGGCGCCCAGATTTATTAATCTGGGCGCCATTTGCGACTGGCCCCGGCGGCGGCGCGCTGTCTCTTTAAGATGCGCGGCTGCCGGGGGTGTCCCGTCCTATCCCCGGCAGCGCGGCGCATCAGTGAGCTGCCTGGGGCCCTGACTTCCGGCACAGGAAGCGCGCGTCAGAGACGCTTCCTGTGTCAGAAGTCCCAGCCCCGGCGTACAGAGAGCTCACTGACGCGCCGCGCTGCCGGGGATAGGACGGGACACCCCCGGCAGCCGCGCATCAGCCGGGGACAGCGTCCGAAGAAGAAGAGGATCGCCGGGGGAGCGGGTTGTCAGGTGAGTTTGTGTGTTTGTTTTTTTTTTAAATACTGCTTAGCATAGAGGAAAGGGGGGGGGGGCATCTATAATGGGGGGAAGAGAAGGGGGGGCATATATAATGGGGGGAGAAGAGGGGCCATCTTCAAGGGGGGGAGAGGGGCTAGCTATAAGGGGAGGGGGTATCTATAAGGGGGGGGAGAAGAGGGGGTATCTATAAGGGGGGGAGAAGAGGGGGCATCTATAATGGGGGGGAGAGGGGGCATCTATAATGGGGGGGAGGAGGGGGCATCTATAATGGGGGGAGGGGGCCATCTATAAGTGTAGGGCAAACTGGCTGCAGACACTGGGAGATAGATATATGCACAATTATTATTATCAGGGCCCCTCAGGTGTCTGTATTGTAGGGGGTCACTTGCATTAGTCACTAGGTGAGAGATATATCTATCTATATACACATCTTGTGGGGGGTCACTATGGCTGCAGTCATAAGTCTAGCTCAGTATGTATAGACTGTTGCAAGCTTTTAAAGGGAACCTGTCACCCCCGGTGCCAGGGTGACAGGCTCCCAACCCCCCGTTAGAACCCCCTATACTCACCTCATCGCACCGGGTCCCACTTCTGGAGGTGGTCAGGTCACGGAGATCTCAGTCGCTGCAGCCCGGCGCGCACACTGAGAGATGAGTCCAACACTCATAGAGAATGAAGGAGCGCTGGACTCTCCCGTCATTCTCTATGAGCGTTGGACTCATCTCTCAGCGCACGCCGGGCTGCAGCGGCTGAGATCTCCGTGACCCGGCCATCTTCAGAAGCGGGACCCGGCGCGATGAGGTGAGTATAGGGGGGTTGGGAGCCTGTCACCCCGTCACCGGGGGTGACAGGTTCCCTTTAAGTTCAAGTTCAGAAGAGTAAGCCTCATTAAAAGGCTAGCCAAGTGAAGCTGAAGTACTGAGTCAGACTGTATATGGTTGTCAGACTGTATATGGTTGTCAGACTGTATATGGTTGTCAAGTTGCAAGTTTCCATGTTGAACATTTTCAAACTAAGAAAAGAAAGGATCTAAAGGAGGAGGATGCTGCCGCGGCCTCTGCACACAGTAAGTCCCATGTAACATAACATTAATTTTACATGGTTTAAAATGTTGGCGACCAAATATTCTATTTGGCGCCTAAATTTTTCAGGTTAGGAGCCAATGGCTCCTAGGTAAATTTTTTAGTCTGGAGCCCTGTTATAGTGTACTGCCTGTATATACATCACCTCCCCAGCATAGTGTACATCCCCCTGTACTGCCTGTATATACATCCTCCATCTCCCCAGTATAGTGTACTGCCTGTATATACATCACCTCCCCAGCATAGTGTACATCCCCCTGTACTGCCTGTATATACATCACCTCCCCAGTATAGTGTACATCCCCCTGTACTGCCTGTATATACATCCTCCACCTCCCCCGTATAGGTTACACCCCCCTGTGTGCTGCCTGTATATACATCCTCCACCTCCCCAGTATAGTGTACATCCCCCTGTACTGCCTGTATATACATCCTCCACCTCCCCAGTATAGTGTACATCCCCCTGTACTGCCTGTATATACATCCTCCACCTCCCCAGCATAGTGTACACCCCCCTGTACTGCCTGTATATGCATCACCTCCCCAGTATAGTGTACATCCCCCTGTACTGCCTGTATATACATCCTCCACCTCCCCAGCATAATGTACACCCCCCTGTGTGCTGCCTTAAAGGGAAACTGTCACCTCCTGTGCCGGGGTGACAGGCTCCCGACCCCCCACTAGAGTCCCCTATACTTACCTGATCGTGCCGGGTCCCGCTTCTTGAGCCGGTCCGGTGACTGAGATATCAGCGCACGAAGCCTGGCGTGCGCGCTCCTGAGATGAGCCCTACACTCGTAGAGAATGAATGGAGCGTCGGACTCCCCATTAATTCTTTATGAGCGTCGGACTCCCCATTCATTCTTTATGAGCGTCGGACTCATCTCAGGAGCTCGCGCTTCGGGCGCTGAAATCTCTGTCACCGAACCGGCTCAAGAAGCGGGACCCGGCGCGATCAGGTAAGTATAGGGGGCTCTAGTGGGGGGTCGGGAGCCTGTCACCCCACCTGCATGTCGTGCAGGATGTGGTGTATTCTTTCCAGTCTGACACAGTGCTCTCTGCTGCCACCTCTGTCCAGAGCAGTAACAAATCCCTGTGGGAATCTCCTCCTGCTCTCCAGACGGAAAAGAATACATCACTTCCTGCAGGATATACAGTAGCTGATAAGTACTGGAAGGCTGGAGTTTTTAAATAGAAGTAAATTACAAATCTATATAACTTTCTGACCCCAGTTGATATGAAAAAAAATATATATAATTTTGCGGGAGTACCCCTTTAAATACCCCAGATGTCAGCGTCGGAGCTATTAGAGGCCAAGGCAACACCTTGAATTCTATGACAACTGCCTCAAACCGTTCCTGAATGTGTAGCGGGGCCCATTATATAATAAACCGCTGACATTAGGGTATACTGTGGCCATGTATAGGCAGGTGGAATGGGTCTATTTACACAGGAAGATTATCTGCCTAAGATTTGAAGCCAAAGCCAGAAATGGATTTGAAGAGGGGAAATCTCAAGCTTTCCTTTATGACCTGTTCTCTGTTTATAGTCTTCCTGGCTTTGGCTTCAAACCTTTGGCAGATAATCGTTCTGTGTAAATGGACCCTATGTGTCCTAGTAAGATCCATAGGAATACCAGCACCCAAGGTTGCCCAGGGACTCTCCCCACCGCCAGCAGCTTGCCCTCTTTTCATAAAGCACCTTGCTGCCATCTCTTCCCTGGGTATGTGACAATGCTCCCTAGGCTGGCGTCTTCCATTGCTCCATGGCCATCACTGAGCCCTGGGCACCCTTGACTGTTCTTCTTTCACCAGTTTTTTCCTTTGACTAATTTTGTGTGATGTGGTTCAATATGGCGGCGCAATGTCTGTCGAGTGGTGGGATCGGGGGGGGGCGGGTTATGTCGGACAGCATTGAGATTGCTAGACAACAGGGTCACTCTCCCCTCTGTTGTTGTGTTTTGTGGCCATGGCATGGGTCTGTGCTTGTTAAAGGGGTTGTTCAGAGATTTCAGGTTGTTACTAGAGACCTCTTTCCCCTGGCAGCAGCCAGCAGATTGCAGAGAAGGGAGATAAGTGGCCAAGACTTTAGAGATGTTTTTGGGGGTTAAAGAGCTACCCCATAGAAAAATATTTTCCTAGCAAATCCACTGGTTTCAGGAAGTTATTCAGATTTGTAGTTTTACTTCTATTAAAAAACGTATTGTCCAGTACTTATCAGCTGCTGTATGCTCTGCAGGAAGTGTTGTATTCTTTTCAGGTTTTCTGTGGGGATTTTCTGCTGCTATGCACAGAGGTGGCAGCAGAGATCACTGTGTCAGACTAGAAAGAATACACCATTTCCTGCAGGACATACAGTAGCTGATAAGTACTGGAAGACTGGAGAATTTTTTAATAGAGGTAAATTACAAATCTCTGGTACTTGCTGGGACCAGTCGATTTGAAAGAATTCTTTTTTGGGGGATGACCTACCTCTTTAACCATGATGCTGGGAACTCCTAGGTCCAGTCCACAGAACACCGTCCGTGTATGGACAGAATTCTACAGACGTTTGCTGTTCACTATAATGGACTTCAGTGGATTGGTCCTACTGGACATAGGAAAGTTTCCCCTCCTCCAGTGAACTGTCTGGACTTTCTAAAGATCTTTTCATCTCTTGGTTGTACACTGGCTCAGACAGCAGCAATTCCATGATAATGCTGTCATAGTTGTTGGGCCATGCTAAGGGTGGTATTAACACGGGCCGAGCAGGGCCCGATAATACCTGTAAACGAGCAGCGATCTGCTAGATCGTTGCTCGTTTACTGGACCTATTACACGGCCCGATAATCGTTTGACAAGAGCTGCAAGGACATCGTTACCGATGTCCTTGCAGCCCTTGCTAAACTGGCATACATTACCCATCCACGTTCCAGGGCTGCTCCTGCGTCAGCTTCTCCCGGGGGTCCCGCGCGCTCTCTAGTGTCACAGCAGCCTGTCAGCTGGTAGGCCGCTCAGCCAATCATAGGCCGGGACCGCCGCGGCCTGTGATTGGCTGAGCGGCCTATCAGCTGACAGGCCGCTGTGACGCTAGAGCGCGCGCGGGACGCAAGGAGAAGCGGACGGCAGGAGCAGCCCTGGAACGTGGATGGGTAATGTATATCGTTAGTCGCCGGCCACGCACCGCTATTACACGCAGCGGTGCGCGGTCGGCGCCCGACGAAAATAGGTTCTAAATTATATCAACGATCAGCCGATGATCGTTGTCATCGGCTGATCGTTGCATTTATTACACGGAGCGATAATCGGCCGAATCGAGCCAATTCGGCCGATTATCGTTCCGTGTAATACCACCCTTACGCTTACACTCGATTTTGTTAAAAGAAAAAATGTGACAAAGAAACTCTGCGCGCCCACACCCTGTAATCCCTCACAGACTAAAGTTAAAGTGAATGTACCACCAGGCTGGGGCTGAAGCACAGGAGACGGGCCGACCCACCCTTAGTGGGAGGAACCCCCCGCCCCTCTGTGATAGGGTTCCATTGATTCTAATGGAGTCAGGTCATGAAGGGGCTGGGGTGTCTTCCCACTAAGGGTGGGTCGGCCCGTCTCCTGTGCTTCAGCCTGGGCCTGGTGGTACAGTCACTTTAATACCTGTTCTACAGGTTTATTAGCTGTTCTGAGTGACCATTGATCTCCCCATATAGGCTAAATTCACATGATGTATTTGTTTTACCATTTACACAAGAGATTTGTATGGTGCAATGTGGTTGAATGGAGTTACCAAACCTCATTCAAGTGTCTTATAATAAACGTGCCTCCATAGAGCAAGAGGGTGTAGAGCAGCATAATCTATCATCCTGCTGTGTAGTAATATATCCCTTTAAAGGAAAACTCCAGTAAAGAAAGAAATATGGGTCCGCTTGTACCAGAAAGTTATATAAATTTGTTAATGACTTCCAGTACTTACCAGCTGCTTTATGTCCCGCAGAAAGTGGTGTATTCTTTTAAGTCTGACATGGGAACTGCCCGGAGCAGGAGAGATTTATTATGGGGATTTGCTACTGGAAACAGTCCACCACTTCCTGTAGGACATACAGCAGCTGATAAGTACTGGAAGACTTGAGATATATAGATTTGTAAATTACTTCTATTTAAATATCTCAAGTCTTCCAGTACTTACCAGCTGCTGTATGCCCTGCAAGAAGTGGTGTATTCTCTCCAATTTGATACAGTGCTCTCTGCTGCCACCTCTGTCCGTGTCAGAAACTGTACAGGGCAGCAGCAAATCCCTATAATAAATCTCTCCTGCTCTGTGCAATTCCTATGTCAGACTGAAAAGAATACACCACTCCCTGCAGGACCTACAGCAGCTGATAAGTACTGGAAGACTTGAGATATTAAAATAGAAGTAATTTACAAAGCCATATAACTTTTTCATTTCTGATGCCGGTTTATTTAAAGAGAATAATGTTTTGCCGGAGTTCCCCTTTAAGTGAATGACTTAATTAAAGGGAATTTGTCACTAGGTGTACAGTATGATGCCTAAATTAGTGACAGAAATGCTGCACAGATCGATGTATTACTTAAACCAACTTGTTTTTTTTTCTTTCTTTTTTTAATTAATGGAAGTCAGTGGAAACAGATGCACACAAATGTATCCGTGTTTTCCATTGAACGGACTCCAAAAATGCAGTGTGAACCCAACCTTACATTATTTTGTTTAGTTGTTCTCCTTATGCAGGAGAATAGGATTCTTGCCATTCTCTTCATATCACCAGTGAACAGTGTGGTTTGGGCAGGGGCTTCATGGCAGCTGGCCCCCCTCTCTCTCCGCCCAGGTGATACTGTCCGCCGATGATATAAAGCAATTTTAGAGCAAAAAGAAGACAGACACGTGTTATACAGGTATATATCATATGTGCAGCATCTAATCCTGTGGATGGTGGAGAGAACTGCACATAGAGTAAGGGCTCATTCACACGTCCGTAGAATTCTGTCCGTACACAGTGTTCTGCCGAGCTCCCAGGATCATGTTGAGTTATGATGTCCGCACAGCCATGTCAGTAAACCGGCACAAACTTTTGGCTCCCGTCATCATAATTAATCCTCATGCTGGGAGATCCCCGGTCCAGTTGGCAGAACACCATCTGTGTATGGACAGAATTCTAAAGGGGGGGACAATATCACTTTAGGGTGTGTTCACACCTACAGGATCTGCAGCAGATTTGATGCTGTGTTCAGTTATTTAAATGAAATCTGCTGCAGAAAATCAGCTGCAGATCCTGTAGGTGTGAACGCACCATTAAAGTCCTAACTCCTAACTCCTGATTACTGAACCTGTACACAATGAGTCCCAGTAGAATGGGTAAATTAATAGGGAGGGGGAATGACTGTTCACATGCATTGGTTTTGTCATCCAGTTATTGTCCATGTGCGTTTTTTTCCTCTTGTGGCATACCTGTTATGTGAGAACCGCGTCATGTACTGTCTCAGAGGTCATGGTATAGATTAAATATCGGCGTACACAGACCCTTTCCGGATACGCCCAGAACGGTATCTGCTTCCACAGCCTTTACAATCATGTGACAATACCCTAAAGCAGGGGTAGGGAACTTTGGCCCCCCAGCTGTTGTAAAACTACAACTCCCATCATGCCTGGACAGCTAAAGGCGGCCATTTTCTAACTTGTCGGCGCTCCAGTCTCATGTCGTCATAATCACGGCGAACGGCAGGATACAACGCTGCTGTAACGAGTGCCGACAAATTTGAAGACCACCTCCTGCAATATATGGCTGATACAGCGCTGTGAATCATGCCCAGAGGGGGCGTAACTACAGAACTGGCACACCCAGACTGGAAAGAATACACCACTTCCTGCAGGACATACAGCAGCTGATAAGTATGGGAAGACTGGAGATTTGTAAATAGAAGTAAATTACAAGTCTATATAACTTTCTGAAGCCAGTCGATTTCAAAGAAAAAGATTTTCCCCAGAGTACCCCTTTAAGGAATAATTTCCAAAATGTTAGGAATGGCATGAAGGGATGTTGTTTGAAATGACATCAAATAAAATGCTTATTCCTAAAGGTCTGAGGGCTCTGTGCACATGGCAGAAGATGGGCTGGAGCTTCCGGGTATGGTTCATCCTTCTCCTGGATAGATCTCCTCTGGTACAGTCCCGACGTGTGCGTGAGGCCCGACATGTAGCAGTGATGTCTCTTAGCTAATGTTGTCGGTTGAGTGACCCCTCTAAGGATTGAGATGTGCGGTCTTAGTGCTGGTTGGTGTTTTTTATTCCTCTTATCGTGGTTCGCAGCGTTCTTGTGGACATATATCTCAGCGAACAGATGGAAGCAACTAATAACGGTCCTCCACCTCGCTCTTCCGTTTATGCAGGGAAACCTCTTGGAGAGGACCACCCAAAACTGCTTTGAAAGTGGCCTTCTATGGGGGAGGTCTCTTCAGAGAAAGTAAACGCGATGCATATTGTCCGGTGGTCATGAACGTCACACAATCTGGTCTGGATAAGGGGTGGTCTTCTGGACAGGTTTCACTAATATTTGCCTCTGTTCACATGTTGCTTTTGCCTTCTGTTGACACATTCTTAAAGGGGTACTCAGGCAAAAATATTTTTCTTTCAAATTTAATAGTTAAATAGATTTGTAATTTACTTCTATTTAAGAATTACCAGTCTTCCCATACTTATCAGCTGCTGTATGTCCTGCAGGAAGTGGTTTATTCTCTCCAGTTTGACACAGTGCTCTCTGCTGCCACCTCTGTCCATGTCAGGAACTGTCCAGAGCAGTAGCAAATCTCCATAGAAAGCTTCTTCTGTTCTCTTTACTGGAGAGAATACACCACTTCCTGCAGGACATACAGCAGCTGGTAAGTACTGGAAGATTTTAGATTTTTTTTTATTTTTTTTTAGTAGGAGTAAATTACAAATCTCTGGCTCTTTCAGACACCAGTTGATTTTTTTTGTCGAACTACCCCTTTAAGGGCCCTATTCCATATCGTTAAATCGTTTGAATCTAAACTATAATCGTTCGTTTGAATAGCAGTTAACAACTGAACGAGAAATCGTTGAATGTTTATTAAGACCTGGACCTATTTTTATCGTTGCTCGTTCGCATTGAATAAGAAGTTGTTTGGTCGTTCGCAGTAGTGACGAACGCAATAGCGACGACAAGACTACCACAAGAACGATCATAAGTAACGATTATCTTTCCATGTAAATGGGCGAACGATTTCAGGTCCTTCGTAATAGCGGTCGTTTGGATTGTTTATCGTTAACAATTATGCGAGCGATAATCGTCCGGCGGAATAGGGCCCTAAGATGGAATACTTCCCTGTATGCTAAAGTATATGCATGTCGCCCATAGGTCACATTGTAAAGTAAAAATAATTTTTTTAGGAATGCACGGCAGGGTTATTGAGTGACTAAAACTACAACTCCCATCATGCCTGGGCAGCCTAAGCTTTAGCTGTCCAAGTGTGATGGGAGTTGTTGTTTTGCAACAGCTGGAGAGCCAAGGTTCCCTGCCCTAGGAGTACTTTCAAAAATATGTTGACCACAGAATCCATATGGGACCCGATCCCTCCTCAGTCTTGTTTCACCTGTTCATAGCTGCATTATTATCCACTGGGATGTGCATCTGAAGATCAGATCTAATTTGTTCCTTTTGTGATCTCCTTAATTGGGCTAATAGAGAATATATGCCGTACACATGCCGCCCATCCCCCCCACACCACCACCACCACCCGTGTCTAGAATTCCAGCGTCTCTAGTCCTTCTCATCTGGAAGGATTTAGCGCCGTGGGGCTTTCTTTTCTGCCCTCTCTCCTTTAGTGCCGTACAGCTGTAAGCCCCCTGTGCAGCGTATAATCCTTGTAATATGATCTATGGTTTTGGGGTGGGGGCGTTCGTCGTTCACAATTTAGTAAGCTCAGCAGTTTCCATAGAAAACAGTTTCCTCTGAATTCATCCATTTCCTTGAAATCTCATGAGTGAAGATCCCTGCCTCTTCCTTCCTCTTGATACATTGCAGGGAGAGCCGACCGTTCATTGTTGCAGATCTGGACAGAGGCTAGTCAGCGTAGTTTGTATGAGGCTGTGCCAGCTTATGTCTCATCTCTGTTTTGTTCTGGCAATTCTGGATGTGGTGTTCTAGACTGAGAACAGGCGTCAGAAGACTTGCCATTCTGTAATATAAGGGCAGCTGGAGGATGCATTGCCGTTTATAGGGTCACTGGGTCGCGTTACAGAAGTTGAAGGTAGAATGGGCCAGATAAAGAGGAATGTTACTATAATGTTCTTTTTGTTGGTTTTGTTTAGGCATTTTTTGCTGTTATATTGGCTAACCACTTGGCGTGATAATCTCAATTCTTGTGCTTATTCGCATCTACTTATTTTTTTTTTATATAACATATATTTTTTTTCTTTTTAGATCTGTAATCATGGGAAGAGGAGACTGAAGCACATCCATCATGATTGGAGGGCTGTTCATCTATAACCACAAGGGAGAGGTCCTCATCTCCCGGGTGTACAGAGATGACATTGGGTAAGCAGCGTTTGTTTGTTGTCTGCCTATTTCCACCACTGGTCTAATTTTGCTTTCTGCTTTGCTGTGTTAAAGGGGTTTTCTTTTTTTCAAGTCACCCCATTTTTCTGAACAGAAACCGGCGATTGCAGTGGATCTTGCTTTTTCCCCCTGAATGTGTGACCTTTTCGGGCCACACATTTTCCCCCGCAGCTTTAGCAGGTGTTCATGGATGAGCTTGGTCTGCCAGAACAGGAGGCTTAAAGGGGTACTCCAGCGTGGGGGCACTTATTCGGCGGCGGGTCCCGCATCCTGGCCCTCCGGTGCCCGGTTCCCGGCCGCTTCCTGGTGTCTGACGCAGCCCTAGACGTGACGTCTCCGGTCCGCTCAGCCACTCAGTGAAGGAGACGGGATCCGTTTCAAGTTCGCTCAGATCCCGCCTCCTTCACTGAGTGGCTGAACGGACCTGAGACGTCACGTCTTGGGCCCGCGTCAGACACCAGGAAGCGGCCGGGCACCGGAGTGCCGCGATACGGGACCCGCCACTGGAACCGGGGAGGTGAGTGGACGTCTTTTCCCTCGGCCACCTCCTCCCCGGTCCCAGCAAAAAAGTGCCCCCACGCTGGAGTACCCCTTTAAAGGGGTTATCCAGTGCTACAGAAAAACATGGCCAATTTTGAACCACTCTTGTCTCAATATTGGGTAGGGTTTACTTCTATTAAAAAAATCTTATTAGCTGCTGTATGTCATGCAGGAAATGTTGTTTTATTTTCAGTCTGACATTGTGCTCTCTGCTGCCATCTCTGGCCAAGACAAGAACTCTGTTTCGGTTTTCTATAAATCCCCATAGAAAACCTCTCCTGTTCTGGACAGTTCCTGTCTCAGACAGAGGTGGCAGCAGAGAGCACTGTCAGACTGAAAATAAAACATTTCCTGCATGACATACAGCAGCTAATAAGTATGGGGAAACTTTGAAAGAAAATGATTTTCGCTGGACAACCCCTTTAATTGCAAACCACACCTGAACGGGAGACAAGAGCGTGGCAAGTGACCAAGGATTTTGTAGCGCTGGATAACCCCATTAAAAGGAGTTTTCGGTGAATGTGAACTTCAGAAAGAAACAGCACCACTGATGTCTTACATGAAGGACACTCGTGTCCCTCAAGGAAGAGGGCTGGGAGAGCTACATCTAGTTTTTGCTCATCCTATTTCAGTTGTTTTTGTGCCAGTTAAGATATTGGACATTTCCTGTTTTTACCTAGATACACCAACATCACATCAGACTCTTGGTGTACTAGCTTTAGTATGAACACTTTTGTCGTGTGTTTTGTTTTTTTTTTTTTGTTTTTGTTTTTTAGTCCATGTTCACACAATGTATTTAAAAAAAAAACAATGGCCACTGTTTTTATTTAAAACAGCAGCCATTCTTTTCAGCCTGGGCAGCAATGCATTGAAGTGAATGCAGTGGGGCCCATTCCATGCACACACCACACTAACAACGGCCATTGTTCGGTGCGGCTGTGCAAAAAAAAAACGATTACCGGTTAATAATGCCTGCGGGTCCACGAACAGCGGACGTTATTAGTCTTCCATGCACTCACAGATGCAGTCTTTTCATCCGTGGTGTGTATGGAAATCGATGCTTAATTGATTTCCACACACACCCTAATGGGCTTTATGGAAATAAATGTTCCTGCGGCTGTTGGAGCTCTGACGGCCGCAGGAACATGCAAACACCTGCTGGTGTTCAGCCAGTATAACAATGGCCGTTGATAACTAACGGCCGTTGTTATACTGCATGTGAACATAGCCTTATGGTGTAATTCCTCATTCTTCTTGGTGCACGGAGGACAGGAACACACAAATTTTTTTTAAAATGGATAATTGAAATAGCAAAGAATATGGGGTATTTGCATAACTGTAGTCGAAGGGTGCACAACCGGAAAGTGTATCCAGAGTTTCGAGGATAAGCTGTTGGGGGGCGAGAGTCACAGGTAAGATGAAGCCATTGGCTCCCTGTATACTGTTTATACACAGCCACAGGATCAGTACCCAGTAGGGGCAGTTACGGGACAGTCATGGATCCTAAGAGGTATATTGAGGGTAAATTTCTGCTGCAGAAACATTTGTCTCCCAGGATTTTTTGCCGGTAGTTTCCGATCTGTTGTGCCATATATTGTGGAAGATCACATTTTGAGAAGAGAAAAGTTATAAAGGGGTACTCCAGCGGGGGGGGCACTTTTTTGCTGGTTCCAGCGGCGGGTCCTGCATCGTGGTGCTCCGGTTCCCGGACGCTTCCTGGTGTCTGACGTGGGCCCGATACGATACGTCTCAGGTCCGCTCAGCCAGTCGGTGACAGAAGCGGGACTTGAAACGGATCTCGCCTCCTTCACTGACTGGCTGAGTGGACCTGAGACGTCACGTCTCAGGCCCACGTCAGACACCAGGAAGCGGCCGGGCACCGGAGCGCCGCGATGCGGCACCCGCCGCTGGAACCGGGAAGGTGAGTGGAAGTCTTTTCCCCAGCCACCTCCTCCCCGGTCCCAGCAAATAAAGCACAACCCCCCCCCCCCCCCCCCCGCCAGAGTACCCCTTTAATAGTAAATCTGCCGC
This sequence comes from Dendropsophus ebraccatus, assembly GCF_027789765.1. Classification (NCBI taxonomy): domain Eukaryota; kingdom Metazoa; phylum Chordata; class Amphibia; order Anura; family Hylidae; genus Dendropsophus; species Dendropsophus ebraccatus. The sequence continues at coordinate 16,389,109 of NC_091459.1, read as the reverse complement.
CTAAAGTACCATGTTTATTTATGGTCTACTGTTCTGCATTTCCTTGCTCATGAGCATTGACCTCAGTACATTGCATGTTTGCTGTTTGCCGTGCTGCCTGTTACTGCTCCTGCCCTTTCCATCATGTCTCTTTGCTTAGTGCAGTTCCTGACTTGTCTGCATAAGAAACACCATTGGCTTTCCATAGAGTGCGTTTTTCTTAAAGTGTCACTGTCGTGAATTTTTTTTTGCAGAAATCAATAGTCCAGGCGATTTTAAGAAACTTTGTAATTGGGTTTATTATCCGAAAAATGCATTTTTATCATGAAAAAGCAGTTTGAAGCTCTCCCCCCTGTCTTCATTGTTCTCCTATGGAGAGAGCTAAAGAAAAGACCAAAACAGGACAACAAAGAGTTAATCTACAAATCCCTCACCAGTTATCTGTTCTGACCATCACCAGTGACCTGTCTGAGCTCGGATTACAGCTGTCACCCAGCTCTGTGCCTGTAATCCTCTGTTATCTGCTTTCTGCTGCCGGCTAACTCCATCCTTCCTCCTCCCCCCTCCCCTCTCCCTAGAGCAGACAGGGGACGTCTCCTGCAACAAGTCACAATTTTCAGATTTTTCAGAGTGGATGAAAAAGAGGAAGGAGGGGGGGACCTGGGAAAAGGCTTTTTACATGCAGATAATGGCAGATTTGGCTAATAAACCCAATTACAAAGTTTCTTAAAATCGCCTGGACTATTGATTTCTGCAAAAAAAAAAAAATACGACAGTGACTCTTTAAAACACTGTCTGTAAACTGCAGCACAGGTTGTGTAATGCAAGCGATAAGCAGCCAGGCTCCTGCATGGTTACTCTTTCTTCACCTGCGGCATGGCGCTCGTCTTCCTCCTTTTTGATGATAAAAGGGGTCATCCAGCCTCTAAAAATTACTGGCCTACCAGGATAGGCCACCATTATTAGACTGTTTGGTGTTTCAGCGCCCCCACCGATCAGCTGCTTAAAAGGGTAGGTGTGTGTATATAATATAGCTTTAAAGGGGTACTCAGGGCTGGGGAGGTTTTTTTTTTTTTGCCTATGGCCAGGGAGGAGGTGGATGAGGGCAATGATGTCCCCTTACCTCCCCGGTTCCAGCGCAGTGTCCCGAATCGCGCTGCTGTGGTCCGCGCTGCCCGGCCACTTCCTGGTTTCTGACGCAGGCTTGAGACGTGATGTTTCAAGTCCCCTGCAGAGACCAGGAAGAGGCCGTGCAGCGCGGAACGAAGCGGCGCGATCTGGGACACGGCACTGGAATCGGCAAGGTAAGAGGACGTCATTGCCCTCATTAACCTCCTCCCTGGCCATAGGCAAAAAAAGCTCCCCAGCCCGGAGTACCCCTTTAAATGTGTGTTCACATGTACCAGATCTGCAGCAGATTTGAAGGCTCAGATTTGAAGATTTAAAGTAAATCTGCAGCTTCAGATCTGCGCTACCAAATGTGCTGCAGGTCTGGTACGAGTGAACCCACCTTAAGGGTGCCTTCACACACCAGATTCGCAGCGAAATCTGCTGCGGATCCAGTGTCAGTGCATCCCTATACATACTGGCAGTGTGATTGACATCCCGCTGTAAGTACGTAAGTTAACCCCCCAGCGGCCGGAGCATACATTGCCTGCTCCCCGCTTCGGGGGTTCTCGGCGTCTGCTTGTCCCACTCAGCCAGTCAGTGGCTGCGGGATAAGCAGATGCCGGGATCCGGTGTGTGTGTGTGTGTGTGTGTAGGCACCCTAAAGGGGAACTATCAGCAGATTAGACTAATCTAACCTGCTGATAGCCACCCCCCCATGCAATAAGTGGCTATGTCTCTTACCTTTTGAGACTGTTAGGAGCACTGCCCGCCCCCATAGCACCGATCTGCCCCTTTCTAAATATAATTAATGGAGCCGGTCAGGTCCTCAAACTACTAATTGTAATGGCGCAGAGGATGAACATAACAGACGTACCACCCTCCTCAGCATCTCCAGTGCAGTAGGGACATATCAGCAGGTTAAATTTGTCTCACCTGCTGATAGTTCCCCTTTAATAAAGGTATGTTAATTTGTAATGTCATTAAACTGTGTAATTTTTTTTCTTTATGCATCAGGCAGCAGTAAGAGATGACACAGATCCCTCTGCTGCAACCAAAGATTGTGTGTGGAAATGCAGGGCCATCCAAGCCCTGTATCTCCTGGTCCCCTGCAGTGCACAGTGCTATTGAAATAGAGCCAGCCCCTCCCTGTATATGGTATATATTCTTATTAGGATATGACACACATGGCCCCCTTGCCCGTTCCCCCTCGCCTATCCATTCAATAAAAACATGGTAAAAAAAAAAGAATATGACACACATGGAGAAGCTGCCTGTCAGTATTGCTGTGTGTGCTGTAACCAGTGGTTATTACCATTGCTGTTTGTTCTGCTATAGCCACTAGTAGATCAAACTGTGAACGTTGCTTTCCGGAGTGCCTCTTTACATAGGCCGCTGCACTCAGGAGACTTCTGCAGTCTCTTCAGTGATTACTGTGACTTTAGGCCAATTCCTATTTGCATGTCCACTATGAAACCAGCCTGTAAGAGGCACGAGCCAAGCAGCTGATCCGTGAGGGGGCAGGAAGTCACTGATCGGATGACTGCAGACTGCAGGATAACCCCTTTACCTAAACTTTTCATTCAAGTCTTTACAGATCTGCATATGGCATGGCTGCTCCCAATCAAGGCACACTTGGTTTTTTGTTTTTTTTCTGGAGGAGCAAAACTGTGTGTGTGGGGGGGGGGGGGGCAGAGCCATTTACAAGATTTAAAGCAAAAATAACTTTCTTTAAAGTGTACTGGTTTCAGAAAGTTATATAGATTTGTAATTTAATTATATTTAAAAATCTCAAGTCTTCCCATACTTATCAGCTTTTGTATGTCCTTCTGGAGATTGGTGTGCTCTCTGCTGAGACATGAACTGCCCAGAGCAGTAGCAAATCCCCGTATAAAATCTCTCCTGCTCTGGACAGTTCCTGACATGGACAGAGGTGGCAGCAGAGAGCACTGTCAGACTGGAGAGAATACACCACTTCCTGCAGGACATACAGCAGCTGATATGTACTGGAGATTTTTAAATAAAAGTAAATTACAGATCTATCTTTCTGAAACCAGTTGATTTGAAAAGGAAAAGAAGAAAAAAAAGATTTTCGCCAGATTACCCCTTTAACTCAATTAGTCAACTGCACAGAAAGACGTGCGGACAAATGGCTTTAAAGATGTGCTCAGTCGATAAGTTTTCCTGTTTATCGACAGTGAGTGCTCGACCTGTGTAAAAGTTGATGACCCCAGCTGACAGGCATTGCTTGCCTAGCAGCAGCCAGTCTTGCTGCATAATTATCATTGAGCTGAAAGCGGGGAAGAGGATGAGGCATGCCTGTGCTCCACCACTCCTTTACTGTGCTATTAATCAGACTGTGGAGAAGTGCTTTAAAGGGGTAGTCCACAAAAAATCAACTGGTGGCAGAGATTTGTAATTTACTTCTATGAAAAAAAAATTCCTAGTCTTCCCATACTTATCAGCTGCTGTATGTCCTGCAGGAAGTGGTGTATTCTTTTCTGTCTGACACAGTGCTCTCTGCTGCCACCTCTGTCCATAGAAAACCTCTCCTGCTCTCCAGACTGGAAAGAATACACTGCATGCAGGACATACAGCAGCTGATAAGTACTGGAAGACTTGAGATTTTTTTTTAATAGAAGTAAATTACAAATCTTTTGCGCTTTCTGGCACCAGTTGATTTCAATATATATATATTTTTTTTCCTGTGGACTTCCCCTTCTAAGCCCTCACAGCTGTGCGGCATGCATCTAACTTGAGCATTGCTTCAAGGCGCTGCAGTCGGTATGTCTCGGTGTGCGCTCCTCCTGGGTCTTTTCTAGAGTGTGCTATGTTCTTTTAGTATTTTCTTTCTAACCCTTTCTTTCATTGCTGTCACTGTCCTTTTCCTCGCTGGCGCCATATCTTTCCATCTCATCACTTCATTGGCTGCTGTAGCAATAGGTAAGACCTCCTCTTACTGCTGTGACTTGCCCTGTAGTGCCAGCTTTTTCCTCTGTGCTTGTACCAGACTTGCCGCAATCTCTGCTCTAGAAGCTTTCCTGCTCTAACTGTATTAACTAAAATCGTTTTTAAGCATAATATAAAGTGCAAGAGTTTTGGTGTTTATTTTTTTCGCACTAACCAATGACTTATTCTACCTCTACTAGAGACCTACGAATTGGCTGCGTAAAGTTATTGGTTGGGTTTGTAGATTGTCAAAAAAGTTACAAGCTCAGACGTTGGTCTCTGGTAGGAAACCTACTAAGCTTGCTGTGGTAGTAACAATGATGGGTGGAGTTCTTGTCTTTTTATTTAATAATGCTAACACACCTTTTAAAGTCATCTACTTAGGGAATAGAAGGGTTAAAGGGGTTATCGAGCAAAAATATTTTTCTTTCAAATCAACTGGGGTAAAGGTCCATTTACACAGAAAGATTAACTGCCAAAGATTTGAAGCCAAAGACAGAAACAGAAACAGGAAAGCCTAATATTTCTCTTTTCAAATCTATTCCTGGCTTTGGCTTCAAATCTTTGGCAGATAATCTGTCAGCTAATCTTTCCACGTAAATGGACCCTTATGGTGCGTGTACACAGAGATTTATCTGGCAGCTTTTGAAGCCAAAGCCAGGAACAGACTATAAACAGGGTGCAGGTCATAAAGGAAAGACTGAGATTCCCTGTCTTTTCAAGTCCATTCCTGACTTTGGCTTCCAAAATTGGTCAGATAAATCTGCCTGTGTAAATGCACCATTAGAAAGGTATTAAGAGTTGTAATTAGTAAGTATTAGTAGTTGCACTTCCTGCAGGACATACAGCAGCTGATAAGTAATGGAAGATTTAACATTTAACAAATCTATATAAGTTTTTGAAACCTGTTGATTTGAAAGAACTTTTTTTTTCTCTCCAAAAAAAATACAAACCTTCAAGTCTTGTTAACATTAAACTTGCACTCTGTGCCTAGAAAAATAATTTCCTAAGGTCTTACTGTGATTATGAAAAATTTTAGACAAGTTATGATTGATGGAGTGTGGATGCTGAAACCTTCACCAGTCACTAGAATGAGCTTGGCGAAGTGCTTCATTGCCTCTCCCCCATCTTGCTGCAGGAAACTGATTCTATAGAACAGGGGTGTTAGACTCAGGCTCTCCAGCTGTTACACAACTACAATTTAGCTTTAGCTCTGGCTGTCCAGGCATGAGGGTAATTGTAGTTTTGTAACAGCTAAAGGGCCTGAGTTTGATACCATCAGTGCTATAAAAGGTCTATGGAGCCTGTCTGCTGCAGTGAGAGGAGACTGGGAGATGATAGCTTAACGGAGCTCATAAATAGTGGCGGACTTGGCACCCAGACCCTGACTGGTCAAACATTTTTATAAATAACGCTTGAAACCATTCGGAGTTAGGGCAAGTTCACACCTAGCACAAGCAACGTAAATCCCGCCTGCATCAGTGTCCCACAGTGCGTCAATGGGAGGGCCATGTCAGTGGGATCGCCGAAAGCGAAAGTGCGCGAACCCTCCCTTAGGCACACTGATGCAGGCAGGGTTCTGTTGCTTTTGCCCTGTGTGAACTGGCCCTTACAATTCCCATTTATGTATCTATCATTGCTATCAAGGTTAACATCACTGAAGACCTATCGGGGGGGGGGGGGGAGGGGAATTAGTTTTTAAAGTGTAACTTTCGTTTTTAAATGTCATTATTCAGAAATCAGTAAATATCAATAGTAAAAGTGATTTTAAGAAACTCTGTAATAGGTTTTATTAAGCAAATGAGTTTTCTTCTGTACTCAAAACAAAACACTGTTTTCCTACCTCCACCCTCACTACAGAAGTAGCAGGATTTCTGTGTCCATTATACTCTATGGAGGGGGGAGGGGTCGAGCAGGATGAGTGAGCATGGAGAGGAGAAAAGGCGGCCCTGCAAAACACTACATCCTGCAATTTTCTCTCACCAAGATACCATATAAGCACTGACCTTTCTGACCTGTTAATTCAGCATTTTATGTTCCCAGACAGTCTCCAAAATGTACAACTGCTTCTCTGCTCTCCCTGCTCACTCATTCCCCTAGGCCCCTCCCCCCTCCATAGATTATAATGAATTTAGCAAACGCGTCTTTAATTTGTTTCTCTGCAATGAAGACTACTTTGGCTGATACTGAGCAGATAAGAAGGGAGGGGGAGGCTGCAAAACAGCTTTTTGAGTACAGAAAGAGGCTTTTTTTGCCTATTGAAACCTATTATAGAGTTTCTTAAAATCACCTGTTGTTGATTTCTGCTAAAATATTTTAAATGACAGCTACACTTTGAGTATCTGTGGGGAGAGGTTTTCTTGACATTACTGACCCAGTGCCCCTTCTGGTTTATCATGGGGATCAAACTTGACTAGTTATGTTTGAACTGGGGGGGGGGTGTGATTTGGATACCCACAGCTTAACAGAAGATTATTTCAATCCATGTCAGTTTTTTTTGTTTTTTTTTGTGATAACAGGCACACTTTAAGGTATTAAGGTATCATCTTTTTATATGTAGAAAAGAGGGTATTTTTGAATATGGAATGTAGTTTAAACGCGCTTTATTTAATACGACCAGCGAAGTTTGACTACAGACACTTTTCATGTTCTTAATGCTTTGTCTTTGTATATTCTGCTTTCGTTCAGGAGGAACGCAGTGGACGCTTTCCGTGTCAATGTCATCCACGCCCGGCAGCAGGTGCGCTCTCCTGTCACCAACATCGCTCGTACTAGCTTCTTTCACGTGAAGCGCTCAAACATCTGGCTGGCGGCAGTCACCAAGCAAAATGTCAACGCTGCTATGGTATTTGAGTTCCTCTATAAGATGTGTGATGTCATGACCGCTTACTTTGGAAAGATCAGTGAAGAAAACATCAAAAACAACTTTGTACTGATCTATGAACTGCTTGATGGTAAGAGCCCATGAAGTTTTTTGGTGTGTTTATTATTTTTTTCTTATATTTAGGTTCACATCTGTACTGCAAATAACTATGGTGCTGTCTCTTACATGCAAGGTGGTAACATTAGAGATAAGCAAGCCGAGGTTTGCGTCCGTACAAACCCAAACTATCGGCACTTAAACCCCGCAGTCTTCCCGGTCTGTGGGGAAGGTGGAGACAGCCCGAGCCCTGCCTGGAAAACAGGCGGGACTTGGATTGTCTCCACCTTCCCCATGGATCAGGAAGACAGCGGGATTCAAGTGCAGATGGTTCGGGTTCAATGGCCTTACTCGCTCACCTCTAGTTAACATTGACTGACAGCGACCTTAATACGGTTTCCTTATTAATCCCTTTCTGTATAGCGCTGTATGTTGTGCTGTACTTTGACATAGCTTTGGTCAATGTAATGAGAGAGTTATTAGTCAATCAATAAAACAATTCCTCCCCCCCCCACCCTTTTTTTAATTTTTTTTTATTTGTGATATGTAACAGAAATCCTGGACTTTGGTTACCCACAAAACTCTGAAACTGGAGCCCTGAAAACCTTCATTACCCAGCAAGGGATTAAAAGTCAGGTAATATGTGGCTGCCACTGTATTTTTCATGGTTTTGTAGGAGCAGACATGTACTCTAGTGTCATGCCTTCTGTTAATAACAAAGCCATGACTGCTCTGCCGCACCTGTGTATTTTCTATTAAAATAAATAAATATATATATATATATTAAACACACACACACCTACAAGTTCTGATGTACCTCACTATAGCATTCCAGAATCATACAGAAGTTTAGCTGGCGTATTACGTTGATCAGTGCTGCAGTGATGTCAACCTTCTCATATCTCTCTCCTTTAAAATTATTAGATATATATCTGGCCCTCAGGGTTCTGCTGTTTTCTCATATATGGTGTCTGCCTTTTTTATTTTGGGTTTTATGGTTTGACTTACTAACTGCCCTTGTCTGCCTTTAGCCGCCACCCTAGACTTAAACTCGACTTCTTCTCTTGTTTTTATCCCTGCGTTTCCTGACCTGCTTGTCCACTCTTCCCACATTTACCTGCCGTGTTGCTTCTCCTCTGCTTCATGTGGCTGGACGGTGTAGCACCAGGTAGGAGTGAATGGAATAATGCTAGTGGCTATCTGCTTGGGGGGGGCAACTTTATTCTCTTTGCCACACTGGCTGTAATGCAATACCCACTGCTGTATGTATAAAGCTGGGTTGTAGATAGGAGTGTGTTTAGTAGTCATGTTATAAATGCCTTATTACAGGGCTCCCACCTCAGACGCATATCAACTGGTTTTAGAAAGTTATATTGAGATGTAAGCAGAGAGCACTGTGTCAGACTGGATAGAATCCACCACTACCTGCAGGACCTAAAGCAGCTGATGAGTACTGAAAGACTGGAGATTTTTAAATAAAGTAAATTACGAATCTATATAACTTTCTGAAACAAGTTGACTTCAAAGAAAAACATTTTTGCCCTTTAAGAATAGATGCTTCTCTGAGAATTTCCACATGTCCCTATTTTTTTTCTTTTTTTTAATTTCCTTTATTTCCTGTTCTGTCAGACTAAGGAGGAGCAGTCTCAGATCACCAGCCAGGTGACTGGTCAGATAGGCTGGCGACGTGAAGGCATCAAGTATCGTCGCAATGAGCTGTTCCTGGATGTTTTAGAGAGTGTTAACCTGCTGATGTCCCCTCAAGGTAAGCAACAAGGTGACTTGTTGAGGTAAAAGTGAGTATACACACTTCCCATAATATTGTTTATTCACATGACCCTGTCGGCGCTGGCACGTAGATCCTGGTGCTGCTTCCTGCGATCTGCGCCAGTTTCTCTATATGCTAATAGGGCCGCTCGGCACACTGGAGGTGGCCCAGTGCCCCGAAATCTCCTTCCCTGGGTGACGCCAGACTTCATTCTGAATGAGCTGCTTCACCCAGGGGGCAAGATATTGGTGCGCTGGACCCACCTCCAGTGTGCCGAGCGGCCCTATCAGCATATAGAGAAACTGGCACAGATGGCTGGAACAGGGCAGCGTTTTTAGAAGTGGATAGCGCCACCAGGATCTATGTGCAGGAGCTAACCCAATCCGTTTTATTATGGGATATGGTACATTTGCTTTCATTTTGTATTTCATACTTGAATGAATCTGCATGGTCTGATTTTCCTCGTTTCCAGGGCAGGTACTGAGTGCTCATGTGTCTGGACGGGTGGTTATGAAGAGCTACTTGAGCGGCATGCCAGAATGCAAGTTTGGAATGAATGACAAGATCGTAATTGAGAAACAAGGCAAAGGCACAGCTGACGAGACAGGCAAAACGTGAGTATAGTAAAGCAAAGTTCTTAAAGGAGAATTCCGGCAGGGAACTAAAAAAATCATTAAGGGTTGGGGGATAATAAAGAAATTAGTCACCTGTCCCGGCGCCCTTACAGAACTTCTTCCTGCTCTTGGACCCCTCCGGCTGTCTTTTGAGCCAGTTATGTCATGACCCTGCTGATGGATGCCCCACTTAGCCAGTCAGTGACTGGGGTGGTACACCACTACAGTCACTGACTGGCTGAGCCGGCTAAATACCACCCTTTGGTGACGTGGAACCTGGGTTGTAACCTACCCGGAATCAGGGAGAAAATGACAGCCAGTGGGGCAAGGAACTCAGTGATGCAGTCCAGCGCAGGCTCCGGGAACAGTAAGCATCGTTTTTTTTTTTTTTTTTTAAATTCCTCCTCCCCCTGTCCGTAATGATTTTTAGTTCCCTGCCAGACTTCTCCTTTATGTATGTCTTAGGGATATATGTAGATGTATGTATAAATTGTCCTTTTTGGATATATTCCCATAGTGACATCTTGAACTCTGAAGGGTAAGTTTTCACACAGAGATTTGTTGCAGACTAAAAATGGATTCCACGCTTCATGATTGGATTTGTCTGCAGAATGTGCATGGGTCATTTCAGATGATTTGGACAGTTAATTTTTTTTTGCGACAGCTTTGTCGAGTGTGAACGTAACCTAACAGTGTTTACGGCTGTTTTAGAATCCTTTCTGAGTTGGTTGTTTATTGATCAAGGAATTGCCTGTGTAGTAAAGAGTTTTCCTTTTGCAGTGGGAAACAGTCCATTGCTATTGATGATTGTACATTCCACCAGTGCGTTCGGCTCAGCAAGTTTGATTCAGAGCGCAGCATCAGCTTTATTCCACCTGATGGAGAGTTTGAACTCATGAGGTAAAATTATTTAGATTATTTAGATTCTGAGATCTTCTTATATTTAGTCTTATTAAGTCCGTAAGGTGCATAGTTGACCTCTTTTCTCTAAGATTTCTTCCTCCACCGTGTCTCACACTTCTAGTGTATTTGAATTAATGTAGTGTATAATAAATCTAGGTCAGTGTAATTAATGCAATTTTCTGTTTCACTTTAGATATAGAACCACAAAGGATATAATCCTTCCGTTCCGTGTCATCCCACTGGTTCGTGAGGTGGGGCGTACTAAACTGGAGGTTAAGGTGGTCATTAAATCCAACTTCAAGCCTTCCCTTCTGGCTCAAAAAATTGAGGTGTGGTATTCCAGACTAAGTATCTTTTTGAGGTGGGAAATAGTAAGACCTCCCCTTCACACGTCCGTGGCCGTTTTTACGGTCAGTCAACACTGATCTGGAAGCCTTTCAGGAAACCATCAGTGTTTCCTGTCTGTAAAAATGGTGGAGCTAAAAAAAAATAAACTCATACTTACCTGCTGGGGGCTGCAGTGCTGCTCCCAACTGGCTTCTCCTTTGTTCATCTTGCTCTGCGTGTGTGTGTTGGAGGGGGGGGGGGTCACATTTAACTGTACTTGTTCCTGACTATGAGCATGTACAGCTAAAGGGCCGGCGGCACTTCCCCAAGTGCTGTCGCTCCCCGTGCTGCTGTGCGATGCATCTGGTATTCTGGATGGCACCATAAGGTTTTATGGGGCATCTATGACAGAATTTCGGACATGTCTTATATCTTTCAGTCCTTTTCCGACATGCACACCCTTCATAAATCCTATGGGTCTGAAAATTTACCCAGATTTCTTGATAAGAAATCCAGGTAAGTTTCACAGACATGTGAAGGGGGCCTTAGGGTTACAGAAGAAATGTCAAAATACAAAACAGATGTTTTTTTTTTTTCTTCCCCCTTAATGGACAACTCTGGCCAAAAGTATTTTTTAATATGTTATTACTTATGGAAAGTTAGACAAATTCCTAATGTACATTAATTATGGGAAATGCACATATACTGCTATTTCCCTTAATTTAGTAGATAATGGAGTGTTCAAATTCTCTCAAAAACCGTGACGTCACGAATCAGGTGTAATTCCTATGGAGTGTCCAGCAGGGGGCGCAGAATATGTAGAAGCCTATGGACAGAGGGGTGGGTATTAGTACAGGGCTGGTATTAGGCAGTGGGCACCACATGTGATGGGAAGAAGTGGCAGGGAATTGGGTTCATTTACCTGAAAACACTATTTAAATATACAGGGCACATATACATAGTGTGGCTATGTGATGTGACTTCTCCACTCTGTTCGGGTGCCCGTTGTGTGCTCATGAGAGGCTTCTCTGAAACAGTGAAACTTTTCAGATGGAATTTGGAACCAAATGTCTCTACAGCTAAATGCATTTACAGTTTCTATAAGTAACACTTCCAATGGTGTCAATAGCCTTAACTTGCGTTTTTTCTCTATAGGTTCGAATCCCCACTCCACTGAACACAAGCGGAGTGCAAGTCATTTGTATGAAGGGAAAAGCCAAGTACAAGGCCAGTGAAAATGCTATAGTCTGGAAGTAAGTGCTTTTAGCACACTATCAGATTACGTTTTTCTGCTGTAGGTCTATATTACTGCTTTTGTCGTGGAAAGCTTTAAGCAAAACAAATCTTGTCTAGTACCCAAGTTAGACTCTGTCAGTAGGTTTATGCTGCCCTATCTAAGGTGACAGAGAGATCCTCCTAAATAACAGAGACTGAGCACGGTAGTCCTCTCCATTATGCGAGTGTGCTCAGTAGTCCTTGATATTCATGAGCACCAGTTTCCTCTGACCACTGGCCGCTAATTGGCAGTTGTCTTTCTGTACTGTGTGCAGGTAAACAGCTGTCAGGAGGCAGAGGGCTGACTGCATGATACAGGACACAATCGGGAGAATAGCTGTACACAATGATATAAGGAATACATCATTCTGTTCAGAGTTTCTGTCACTAGTTTATGCTACTCATTTAACACCTTTACGACCAAGGGCGTAAATGTACGCCCTTGCGTCGTTAAGGGCTTTCAGAGGGGGGCGTGATCCCGGGTTCTATCTGCAGCCCAGGACTGTGGCAACTTTGACAGCTGCATTTAAAAGGCTAATTAGAGGGCACTGCGATCGGACCATGCCAGCTAAATAGCCTTTTAAATGCAGCTGTCAAAGTTGACAGCTGCATTTAAAATGCTTCTTTTACCTTTCCCTGGTGTCTAGTGGGGGGATGGCCCCCCTGCGACGTGATCGCAGAGGAGCAATCCCAACATCTTTACCGGGCCGGCGTCTGCGCTGTAATGGCGCTGATCCTGGCTCAGCATTTTATTGCTCTCGGCTGCAGCAGCCGAGAGTAATAGAACACTGATCACATTGATCTATGCGGTATAACTACTGCATAGATCAATGAGAGATTAGAGTAGTGATACTAGAAGTCCCCCAGGGGGACTAACCCTTAACCCCAGGGAGACTTCTAGTATGTGTGTGGGGGAAAAAAATTATTTAAAAAAAAAAATCTCCTCCCCTAATAAGTTTGTCACCCCCCCTTTCCCCATTTTATAAACAAAAATAATTTAAATAAACATGTTTTGTATTGCTGCGTTTTAATTTCTCGAACTATTCCCAAAAAAATTCCAAAGTGCAAAATTTGCACATTTTTGTTTGCATCAAATCCAGTAAAATTTTTATAAAAAGTGATCAAAAAGTCGGATATGCGCAATCAAGGTACCAATAGAAAGTACCGATCATGGCGCAAAAAATTATACCTCACACAACCCCATAGACCAAAGGATAAAAGCGTTATAAGCCTGGGAATGGAGCAATTTTAAGGAACATATATATATTTTTTAAAGGTTTTAATTTTTTAAAAGCCATTAAATAAAATAAGTTATAAAAGTTACATATTGTTGTAATCGTAACAACTTGAGGAACATATATAACAAGTCAGTTTTACCCCTGGGCGAACGTCTTTTGGTATGTCTGGGCAACATGACGGAAGTTTGTATAAATGACAGTAATACTTCATAAATGACGGCCTCTGACGTTTTAATCACATACAGGGAAGCACAGTTACATTTTTGTAACCAGCGATAACTCTTCAATTTATCACTTAGGATAAAACGGATGGCTGGAATGAAGGAATCGCAGATTAGCGCTGAGATTGAGCTCCTGCCGACCAATGACAAGAAGAAGTGGGCACGCCCTCCTATTTCCATGAACTTTGAGGTAAAGCAGAAAGTTTCATGCACACTAGAAATCTGAAACCTACTGAGAGGGCAAAGTGTAGAAATTGTCCATGGCCGCCAATTTGGGCTCATGCATTTTGAGATGTATAACAAAAGTGACAAGATTAAAAAACATAGTTGTTTCTGGAAACAGTGCCAGTCTTGTTGCCTTTGTGTGTGATACTGCAATTTAGTTCTATTAAAGTGAAATGGAGCAGAGTTGTAGTAATCCACACAATCTGAGGACAGGCATGACACTGTTTTTATAAGAAAACAGCTGTTTTTTCTAATACCAGGTAAGCCCTTAACCCTGTCATGACCTGGGGTCAATGATGCCTCAATGCCCATGTTGTGATTTGATATCAGCTTATGGGATCATAATGGTCCCCTATGGCTGACCCCTCTCCACTGTCCCCTGTCGCTGTCATAATCTTTTGACAGCGGCAGGGGAGAGAGGGGAGGGGGCAGAGCGCATGGCACGTGTCCTGCCTTCCCTCCTGTCCCTCGCCGCCCTGCGTAGCTAGAAACCGGAAGTCTGAGGCTTCTGGTTTCTATGGCTACCATCGGAGCTCTGCGATCAGTTCGCAGAGCCCTGATGCACACCGGACAGACAATTCTCCCTCTGTAGAGGGAGAATTGTCTCTCCGGAGGCCTATAGATACTGCGGTCTTGCTGACCGCAGTATCTATAGGGCTAACTCTGCACCAGAGCGCGGCTCCGGTGCTGAGAGTTCCGCGGCGGGTCCCGGCTATCATTGATAGCTGGGGACCTGCCGGATGACAGGCGTACCTCCTACGCCTGTGTCATCCTCTGCAGTAAGTTAATGTCGCTGCAGCACCAGGCATAGGCTGCAGCAACGTTAATTTACTGTGCAGCGGTGGGAGAGGGTTAAAGGAGTACTCCGGTGAATAGAGTTTTCTTTCAAATCAACTGGTTTCAGAAAGTTATATAGATTTATCATTTACTTCTATTTAAAAATCCCATGTCTTCCCATACTTATTAGCTGTTGTATGTCCTGCAGGAAGTGGTGTTTTCTTTCCTTTCTGACAGTGCTCTCTGCTGCCACCTCTGTCCATGACAAGAACTGTCCAGTGCAGTAGCAAATCCCCATAGAAAAACTCTCCGGCTCTGGACAGTTCCTGTCTCGGACAGAAGTGGCAGCAGAGAGTACTGTCAGACTGGAAAGAATACACCACTTCCTGCAGGACATACAGCAGCTGGTAAGTACTTGAAGACTGGAGATTTTTTTTAAATAGAAGTAAATTACAAATCTATATAACTTTCTAAAACCAGTTGGTTTGAAGGAAAAATACCCCTTTACAACTGAGCTTGAATCTGCTTACTGTTGACATGGCTACTTTTCCCTGGTTTTTTTATTTCCCTGTATATGATAAAGACATATTATATTTTTAGGCCTATAATTTGTTTAAAGGCTTATAACCGCTCACAATTTTATATAGATTAACACTTGTCTACCCTCTTCCCTAGGTCCCCTTTGCTCCGTCCGGCCTCAAAGTTCGTTACCTGAAAGTGTTTGAACCTAAGCTGAACTACAGCGACCACGACGTTATAAAATGGGTGCGATACATCGGCCGCAGTGGAATCTATGAGACACGTTGTTAATGCATCAATATCCAGAGAGGAGGGAGCCACTTCCATTATTAATGCTGCCCCCCCATCATACTACATTCGGATGGGGTAAACCTAAGTAAAAACAGGGAGGCAAATCTCTCAGGCTCTGAAGAGTGGAAAATGCTCCTTTCCTTTCTTGCTTCTTCCGCCCGACCATTACAGCCATTTGGCTCATTAACCCCCATCAGTCTGGAGGCTCTGCACACAGATTCAGCATTGGAAAGGTTAACCACAATTTGAGATCTAAACCTGTAAGGGATCTCTTTGTCTACCTTGCTGCTATGTGGTGTTTTTAAAACCCTTCTCACATGCAGCCGCCCCCTGACCTTGTATACCACCACCACCACAGTCTGTGAATATTGCTGGCAGATAGTATTTCTGAATAGTGTAGTGCTTCCCATCACATCCCTCTTACCAGTAGGTAGCAGCGTCATGTTTTACTGTGTCTAAGTATTTCTGTTTGTCATTAACTATTAACGCTGTCGCAGGCCAGCTCGGCGGCAAGAGGGGATTGTTGTAATCTGACATCGATATTCGGAATAGGAAATCATAGCGGGATCGAAGGGCGATTACTTCTGCTAGGGATGGTCCGAACCGAGTTCCGAGCCGATGCCGAGCGTTCGGGTTCGGACCATCCCTAACTTCTGCGTTTTGAGGGTTTTGAGTCTGCAATGTTTATGACCAAATGTAAAGGATAGGGTTCAGTGGTTTTTCTCCTGCCCTATCACTACTTATCAGTGAGGAAGAGGAGGAAAAGACCCCGTAAGTGTCACACAGAGTTCATTGTCATGGAGTGCAAAGAATAGAACATATCATTGCCAGCGAGCAGTCACTTATCCTAGCAGCAAGGATGGGATCCTGTAGCTCCCACTGATGTGATGATTTGTGTGGCCCCGTGACTTCTTTCTCTCTCCAGTGTCCCTGTACTCCTTGTGCTGTGATTTGCTCTGTTTTTTTTCTTTGTGATGGTCGAATCATAAACATAATAAACAGTGTAGAAAAGGAATCCGACGAGGCTGATTTATTTATGACTAAATGACTATACTTGGCAATGAACAAATGCACCATGGCAGTTTACCCTAAACAATTTGTCCTCTAATGTCATGTTCACACATTATTTGTGGCCATTATTTTCACATTTACCTTTCATTTTTTTTTTATGCAGTATTGGGTGCAAAAGATGGACTATTGTTTGCAAAATCAGCCACAATAAATGACATACTGACAGATTTAAAAAAGAAAATGCAAATTTACTGTGACCAAGATTTTTTTTTTTTTTTTTTCATCAAGTTGGCTGTATGGAGACTTGCCTTTTGTAGGCTGTTTTTTGTTTTGTTAATTGCATTGAAAACCTTTTTAAAACATTTCAATTGGGTGGAATGGAAAACAATCCAACTGTTTTGAGGTGTTGTGATTTTTTTAACAGTGTAAGGTGTCCTCAGAGACATGGTCCCTACTTTAGCATTCTCACACTAGCAGTGGCCTCTCCTGGGCTGAGCAAGCATACAACTGGGCAGAAAGGAGCCGCATGATCTCTTTTTATAGCACTCTACTGTGAAAATGCTAGAGTAGGACCATGTCTCTGAGGACACCTTAACGTGGTGACATGGTACACTGATCAAATAGTTTGCTAAGGTCCTCATTTTTTATTATCTATAGAGCAGGTTTTTAACATATGTACGCTGGGGGGAGTATATACGGTAAGACTTGCACCTGTGAGTTGCTATTGCACTTTCAGTTTTTTTTTTTTGTTTGTACTTAAGCCAAATGCAGTGTGAACAGAGGCATAGATGTGCTGTCAATTTTACCTTTTTTTTTTTTTTTTTTTTTTTTTTTTACCTTTTTTTTATATGCCCGTGGAGGGGGTGATTGAAAAAAATTAACTGCACTTGCCCTCATTGTCGTGGCGAGTATCTTACCACTCCATCCCCACTGTGACCAATTAGTGTCTCGAGCAGGACACTGCTGCAACCACTGACAGGCTGGGTGGGCCTGCAACATCACAACTTTAGAACTTAGCCCAATGAGTGGCGTAAGTGAGCAGGTATCTGCTAGACTGCTGTTCGCTTACTGAGCCTATTAGCTTGACGATCATGTAGCAAGGGGTGTGTTTATATATTATTAATTATGTCCATGCAGCCCTTGCTTTCAGACAGAAAATAATAAAGTTTATACTTATCCATGCTCCCCCGGTGTCCTGGTGCCTTTTTTCTGCTTTTCTTGCTCCCTGCAGCCGTCTGTGAAACTTCTGGCCTCATCTCTTCAGTGACAGGCCACTCAGCCAATCGCCTGGCCAAGAGATGACAGCCCCACAGCCAGTGATTGGCTGGGCTGCACGGTGCAGGAAATAGGCACTAGGACCTGGGGGAGCCTGGACATGTAAGTATAAACCTTAATATTTTCCTTACATGGTCATCAGCTTGTCGGACGTGCATCGTTATTGTAGCGATGCGCGGTCAGCGGCCCATTTTTTTTAAACTTTCTAAGAGAGAACGATCAGCCGATTGACACTGACACTGCTGCTCGTCTTTAATACACGGATTATCGCTCGGTGTAATAGGGCCCTAAGTTCCCCCTCACTGTAGCACTGTAAATGTATTCCTGTTGCATATAGCTTCTTGAATAGTGTTGGCAAGCACTGGGATCTCTTAAAGGATGACCCGTTGTTTGCTGAATGCTTCACCGATAGACCATTATTCATGTTTAGAAGATGCAAGAGCATCAAAGATAAGTTGGTACAAAGTAAATTGGAGGACAGCACTAAACCTACAACCTGGCTTGAAAAAAACAAAACGTACCTAGGGTAAATTTAAGTGCCGGAGTTACATTTGGTCCAAATTCGTCCGTCCTTGTAAAATGGTGAAAATGGGAGGAGTCGAATGTAAAATAAATGCCAGTTAGTAACAATAAATGTTAGTATTGTGTGTTCTACATAGGGAAGACTACAATGGTGCGTTTACACGAAACGATAATTGGCCCGATCGTACGATTAACGATGTCGGAGTAACAATTTTTTTTTTTTTTCATAACGATCAGCGTTTAGACTGTATGATATATCGTACGGAAAATTCGTTTTGCGAACGCTTAAGCCTATCTCACACATTGGTTAAATCGGCGAACGACTGTTCACACGGAACGATTTGCGAATTTTTTTGCAAACGAAGATTTGATAACAAGATCAAAATGAGCGATGTATCGTTCGTCGTTTGATCGTTTGCTGCGTTTACACGTACGATTATCGTTCGAATCCTTATTGCGCAAATTCGCACGATAATTGTTAGGTGTAAACACACCATTTAGATCTGTAAATAAGATTCAGCAAGCATGTTAGATCTCGAGGCTAATAAGTCATCTAAAGGAGAAACATAGTGGTGATGTGAATTCCCTGATATTCTTCTCTTTATAAACCTCTAAATCTAAGTAAAGAATTGGATGATAACAAAATATTGCTACAGAGGGAAGCCAAATGGGTTCTGGCTGTGAATGCACAGGAAGCCAGAAGCTTGAATGAACATACTGAGTTAAATATGTTCGTGTTACATGGCTGAATTTGGTACATGTTTTTAATAAAGTTGTAAATCCTATGTAATGTTCTGTGCATACACGCCCACTATTAGTTATTTAATCTAGGATGTGTATCATTGAACAATGTCTGAAGAAGCACGCAAGCACGTGTGAAATAGCTGTAGCATATCGCTATGCTGCTGGCGTCCTCGCTGTCTGCATGGGATTATTCAGCGCTACAAAAAACATGGACACCTTCTTCCAGAGACAGCCCCACTCTTGTCTCCAGTTTGGGTGCAGGTTTTGTAACTCCGTTCCATTGAAGTGAATAGAGCTTAATTGCAAACCCCACCTGAACTGGAGACGAGAGTCATGCCGTCTCTGGAAGAAAGTGGCCATGTTTTTGTAGTGCTGGATAACACCTTTTAATGAAGATTTGAACAGTTAAGGGTCTTCTGCTGTTTGTGCACGTTCTCAGTGTTATGAAGACTAACCACCCCCCAGAGTGACCGAAGTTTAAAGCACCTCTGTACCTTGCTACCCCTGCACCCCGTTGTAGAGCTTCTCGTGCTGTGCCTGGTTCAGGCGTCGGAAAAATTAGAGTTTTATCAATGCAGCAGTCAATCTGGCATGGTCTACAGCATCAGTACACTAGGCCTGAGGCCCCTCTCTTCCACCCCTCCCTTCGCTTTCAGAACTCCCCTGGGCTGGGGAGAGAGGCGCCGCAGGCCTAGAGCACTGATGCTGGAGGCCATGGCAGTTTGACTGCCCTCTGCGCCGCATTGATAAGTCATTTTGTTTTCTAAATACCAGCATCAGGAGACAGGCCGACCCCAGAACCAGAAACAGTGTGAGCTCCTCTACAACGTGGTACCTGTACAGAGTCTCTTCAACTCCCACTGCATAGATTGTCTTTCATTCCAGCTGCATTAGCACAGACAATGTTCTTTCATAAACCGACACTAACGATGAGCCTCTTTTTGTTCCCCGAGTCTAGTTATACCCCGATACTGTGCCCGATCTCCAATAGTCAGCCATCTATTGTCATGGCTTATATCAGCATCGCTCTCCTGGGTTATCCGATGACCCGGAGAACTAGTGCACAGGCAGATCTGTGACATGCTCCCGCTACCTGTCTTTTGGAGCTAGCTGGGCACTTGAACTCCTGCCTGTGTTGTTACAAATTCATGTAGTGAAGTTTATACTAGATGGAGACTCTCCTGTCCAAGCAGGAGATCTAGGGGATCCTCGCATTGTTTCACTATCACTATACTGGTGCGTTTACACAAAGATTTATCTGACAGATTATAGTCTGTTGCTGGCTTTGGCTTCAATAAACGGAACAGGTTATAAAGAAAAGACTGAGATTTCACTTTGAATGAAAACTTTAGTGATCGTTCCTGCAAGAAGACATAGAGCGGGATTGACATCCCATTGCGAATATGTAAGTGACAGCGCCTTTAACCCCCCTTCCGGCGGTGAGTTACCACTAGACCACAGCTCCAACACATTTTAAGTTCAGAAATTCATCTACACCTGGAGTGTTTCAGACATAACCTGCCTACAGAGGACTGATCTGCAATCGTAGACACTGGCTGACAGCTGAGCGAGCAGGAGGCCGGGCAGCATTGATTAGTCATGAAGGAGTGATGAGGCGGCCAGAGTGTGGCACAAACAACTCCCTTTTGACTCTTCATTACAGTAGACCAAAAAAATTACCAAAAGGCTAACTAGGGGACTGCCAGCTACAGCACACTGTCAGCACTTCAGGTAGGGCCCGGGAACTGACACATTCCCTTTAAAGGGAACCAATCATGCATAATATGCCCCTAATGATAAAGAAACGTGCTGGTACATCACCCAGCACGCTTCCCAAACATGCCCCTATACCCTCCTTGATTACTTTTCCAAATTCCCTAGCTGTATGGTTATTAGCTCTAAGTAGTCACGGTGGGCTGAGCTAGTCACGGTCCTGGGCGGTTTCGAGTGCTGTAATCATGCCCAGAGGGACGTGATTCAAAGACCCGCCCTCCGCTGACGTCACCTCCGGCTTGCGTTCCCCATCCCGGGGCCTGCGTTCCATGCCGGTGACGCTGCAACGTCTTCAGCACACTGCGCAGGCACAGTACGGCGGCACAGTACTGCGACGCTGACGCACTGCGCTTGCGCGGCGTGCTAAAGATTTTGCAGCGCCGCCGACGTGGAACGCAAGCCTGAGGTGACTACAGCGGAGCGCAGGTCTTTGAATCACGCATCTCTGGGCGTGATTACAGTGCTCGAAACCGCCCAGGACCGTGACTAATTCAGCCCTCCGTGACTACTTAGAGCTAATTAC
The DNA here is from genome assembly GCF_027789765.1 of Dendropsophus ebraccatus. Classification (NCBI taxonomy): domain Eukaryota; kingdom Metazoa; phylum Chordata; class Amphibia; order Anura; family Hylidae; genus Dendropsophus; species Dendropsophus ebraccatus. The sequence goes on along the minus strand of NC_091459.1, from coordinate 16,368,148 downwards.
CATACAGCGCAGGACTTCGGAAAAGTAAGATTACGGTGTAATTTAAGAGGGTACGGGGGCATGTTTAAGTGATGTACCAGCACGTTTCCTTATCATTAGGGGCATATTCAGGGCAATTGGTTCCCTTTAAGTTAAGGGTCCCATCATTTCTGCCCAGGCCTGTTTCTTGAGTTTTATTTTTTTTTTTAATTATTCTGTTGAAGTATGGTTGAAAAGCAATGTCTGACTTTCATTTGTTCATTTTCATAGAATTTTTATTACTACTTTTGTAAGATTCAAGTTATTTCTGTGCCCATTGTGGGTTTTTCTTTCATTTAACAAGGGGCACCAACAATTTGTCCATGTGTTTAACACTTGCCTCAGACATTGCATCAGTATTTCTGCCCAGTCTTTCCATGGATTTATGTGATTAGCCATAAGGTCTATAACTGGATTTCTTTGGATTTGTGTTACTTCTAAGAAGACTTAGACTACATTCACACACCTGTAGTGCAGCCCGCACTACCAATGTGCATTTGTAGTGCTCTGTGCTCCACGGAGCACTACATTCCCACTTCATTAATAGAGATCATCGAACATCAGAAAATCTTATGTTCTATCGAACTCGAACCTTCCGCGTTTTATTCCCGATGCTTTCCTGCTCCAAGGGGAAGGAGGAGACAGCCCGGGTACCGCCTAGAATTCCGGGATTCAGCCTAGGTAATACAGACATGTGAACTGGGCCATTGAATACCATCAGTCCTATGTCCTGTCCACAATTGCAGACAGAACAACGGATGTGTGAATGAAGCCTTCCTGATTCAATATCTGTTCAGTGCTAGAGAAGCTAAAATTATGTTAATTTGTTTTCCCTGAGACCCATTGGCATCACAACATATGGGGTAAATTCGCCCCTGTGAGCCCCTGGGACGAAGGAATATTTAATGAAAAAATAACAATTACATTTTAATCCCCTCCTCCATGAGGTATAAATAGGCTCCACTTCCCCCTAGAACTCAGTCTAATTATAAAGAAACATAAAACACAGGGAGGGAGTCTTGTGATGCCAATGGGTCTCAGGGAAAACAAATTAACATAATAATTTTAGCTTCCCTTACGTCCCATTGGCATCACAACATATGGGGAATTAGCAAGCATTATCCCCAATGGGCGGGTTATTTATTACATCCGCATCGAAGTAAAAAAAAACCTGAGGTCTAGGGGGAGGTGGAGCCTATTTATACCTCATGGAGGAGGGGATTAAAATTTAATTGTTATTTTTTTCATTAAATATTCCTTCGTCCCAGGGGCTCGCAGGGGCGAATTTACCCCATATGTTGTGATACCAATGGGACGTAAGGGAAACTAGGCATCCAAGGATTCTAGAACATTCTCTTTCCCCCAACTATGGACTGCAGATCTAGAAGTCTGATTGTGTTCAGTACATGATAACCATCTCCGACTTTCCTGCACAGGGGCCCTTGCACACTGAGCAATTCTCGAGGAATTGTAGCTGAAAGTTTTCAGGCAGAATTCAAGCAGAATTTAAGCCCCCCATTGACTACTATAGGATTCCTCCAGCAGATCTACAGCAGAAAATTCTGCTCGGAAATTCTGCAGTGTGAACAACAGAGCAGAAAACCCATTGAACACAATGGGACTTTGCTCTGTACATTTTTTACGGGAGGAATTTCAAGCTGAATTTCAAGCTGAATTCCTCGCCTTTTCCTCAGTGTGCACATACCCCAAAAAAGAGAGAACATGACCTTGTCCTGCACCCAAGGACTCTCACTAACAGTACCAGGGAAGAAACAGCAGTGTAGTTAAGGAGGTAGGGGGCAAGGGCAGGCGACTCAGATGCATGCCAAACTGTCCAGGTCGCCAACAGATGAGGCCAACAATATGGATGGGTCATGATGCATGAAATCGCAAACACAGGAACAACAGCATCGCTCAGGAACACAATGAAATAACATTCGGGGAAGGAAGAACCGTCAGATCAGCTTTAAATAGGTGCAGGAAGAACAGGATAGGTGAAAGAACAATAATGAGCAAACTGGCCCTTTAAATCCAGGTAATCAGGCGCATGTGCATCCAAAAGACCAGTGGAGGAACTGGCAGCGGTGCCAGAAGCATGGAGCCCAGACTGGGCTAATTTCCAATGCTTCACACATCTCCTCAAAATCTGCCACAGAAACATTTTAGGTTCCAGCTAAAGATGAGCGAACCTCGAGCATGCTGGAGTCCATCCGAACCCGATCATTTGATTAGCGGGGGCTGCTGAAATTGGATAAAGCTCTAAGGTTGTCTGGAAAACATGGATACAGCCAATGATTATATCCATGTGTTCCAGACAACCTTAGGGCTTTATCCAACTTCAGCAGCCACCGCTAATCAAATGCCGAACGATCGGGTTCACTTATCTCTAGTTCCAGCACATATAGTAAGTAGGTCCCCTGGGTGCCCCCATATAGTATAAGGGCCACTCTTGGTCATCGAATAGTTAATACTTTTGTACCCCAATGTAGCAGGTAGGACTTTCCCTATAGATAATTCCCCTATAGTTAGCCACCCCCCCCAATAGCTAGTATTCTCTAAATAGGCATCCCCCTGTAGGTATGTTGGAAGTCCATCCTGGTAAGTAGTATACCCCATGTAGGTAGTTGCCCCCAGTGGGTAGTATGTAAAAAAAAAAAAAACACCCATACACACCTGGCTCTGGTGCAATCCACCCATCGCTCAGTGTATTTACTTGAGAGCTGGGCCACAGAATAAGAGAGCAGCCTCTTGTGATTACAGGCATAAAGCTGCCCGTGGCCACAAGAGGTGCAGTGATCAGTAGGGTGGGAGCCAATGGCTCTTCGCTCTGTCAATCAGACCACCACATTTAACTGTAAGTGCTTATTAGGAGCCCAAAATTAGTCGCACGGTCAACGACAAGTCCTAGACTGGGATTTTTTTTCACGTCCTAAAAGAAAAAGGCTTGAGGCAGCCACTTCAACTGGCCTCATTGCAGAAGTACCCCTAATGCTAGGTTGTCATGGCAACCAGGGACTTAAAGGGGTACTCCGGGCTGGGGTTATTTTCAGTGTACAGCCAGGGAGGGGGTGGATATAGAGGCCGCCGGTCACTTACTTCTCCAGTTCTAGTGCCAGGTACCGGATTGTGCCGTCCCGTTCTCCTGTCCGGCTGCTACTTCCTGGTCTGAACTGCGGCTTGAGACATAATGTCTCAATTAGGGATGGTCCGAACCTGCCGAGGTTCGGGTTCGTATGAACCCAAACGCTCGGCAGCAGATTCCCGCTGTCTGCCCGCTCCGTGGAGCGGGCGGATCCAGCGGGAGTAACGCCTGGAAAACTGTGATACAGCCTATGACTATGGCTGTATCCCAGTTTTCCAGGCGATCCTCCCGCTGGATCCGCCCGCTCCACGGAGCGGGCAGTCAGCAGGAATCATTGCCGAGGAGTCGGGTTCGTACGAACCCGAACCGAACTCTGTTCGGACCATCCCTAGTCTTAATGCAGCTCAGCCATTCAGTGGTCATAGCACTAGCGAGTCATAGCGAGTCCTGCCTCGGCTGCTAAATGGCTGAGCTGTATTGAGACGTCACGTCTCAAGCTGCAGCGCAGGCCAGGAAGCGGCAGCCGGACGGGAGAATGGGGCAGCACAATCCGGGACCTGACACTGGAACCAGGGAGGTAAGTGACCGGCGGCCTCTATATCCACCCCCTCCCTGGCCGTACACTGAAAATAACCCCAGCCCGGAGTACCCCTTTAATGAAGGCCCCTTGATATCTCATCCCAGCACTCCTATCACGTTGAATTTCCACTAACCTCTCGCAATCTGCTCGAATTCCCCTACAGAAGAGGAAATTTCAAGCAGAAAACTTTCCTCTTCAATTCCTCAGTGTGAACATACCCTGAAAAGACAAATAAGTTGGGTTAAAAAGTTACATTGTTTACTGATAGTTAACCGAGTCACATTCTAGAGAGCAGTGTGAATATGACATTGCCCTGAGGTAATGGAAAGTCAACACTGCCCTGACTAATGTTTTTGTTCCATTGTTTACAATTCTATTCTCGTTTACTTCCAGTATCATTTGAATGTTCCATCCTACCTAGTGTGTATTGCAACCAAGGATCTTTTTTTTTCCCCCAATGAAACCATTTACTGCTTCCTGACATATGACGCACATGTACAGCATGTCAGTTGGGGAAGTAAGGAGAAAAAAAAAAAACACTCATCCATAATAAAAATTTCAATCACATTCTGTCCAATTTTTTAATATATAAATATTTGCTATCACTGCGCATGTAAATGTCAACGTTATTAAAAAGTCCTACGTTTCCATGTAACTTTATTTCATATTTTATTTCATGGATTGCCCTATGCAGGAGCCAGATCACAAAAGCTGTGTGACCTAGCATGGGGACAAGCCTGCTAGTACTCTGTGGCTTTAAAGGAGTATTCCACTCAAACATAACTTTTGATATGTTGCTGCCCATGGTGAGACTAACAATACCTTTCATATTTGTTATTATCTATTCAGTCTCCTTCCCCAGTTCTGAGCTGCTGCTTTCTGCTGCAGACACAAAAATCTGTGTGTGATCTTTTGTCTCTGTCTCCCCCTCTTCCCCCCTCCCTCCTGAGACAGCTGATGTAAACAAGTCCCTGATTGACTTTATATTCAACATTGTAGCTTCTACACTAGGAGGGTTAATCTAAAGAAGCTACATTGTTGCAGATAAAGCCTGTCAAGGACTTGTTTACATCAGCCGTCTTAGAAGGGAGGGGGAGACTGAGGAAAAGGCTCACACACAGCTTTTTGTTTTCAGTAGAAAGCAGCAACTTATAACTGGGGGAAGGAGACTGAATAGAAAATAACAAGTATGGAAGAAAATTGTTAGGCCTCATAACACGATCCTTGCCACGACCCCCTAAGCCATCCAAGTTGCGAAAAAATAGGTCACATTTTCAACCAGGGACTGAGCCACTTCTGGTGAACATGCGCAAGCCGGCCGGCATGGGGGTGAGTAGGCGAGTAGTTGTCAGATTATGCACTCAAGTTATCTCTGCTGCCGGGAGACGAGGGTGGGGGCTGCACTTCTATTGGGGGATCTGTGCCACGATCCTCCTCTGCACTAGGACATGTCCTATTTTTTCGCGTCACGGATGGCGTGAATGAATTGATTTGAATGGTTCCTAACATTATCCATAGTCGTGGATCCGTGACCACAGACAATTTTACGGGATGTGTGAATTAGTGTCTTAGTCTCATCATCAAAAATTACAATTTAACACCCTCTACGCCAAGGATAGGGAACCTTCGGCCCTCCAGCTGTTGCAAAACTACAACTCCCATCATGCCTGGACAGCCGAAGGCTGTCCAGGCATGATGGGAGTTGTAGTTTTGCAACAGCTAGAGGGCCGAAAGTTCCCCATCCCTGGTTTAGAGGGTGTTAAATGCAACATATGGTTAGAAATGACATATTGGAATCCAAGACAAAGAACGGGTTGTTCATGTCTCCACGTGTCCACTAACAAAACACACATGAGTTCTGCAGCCCCCCCATCACTCCTGCACTTTCCTCCGTCCAACTATACTCTGCATGTCTGCTTTAGTTTTGGATCTCAGACTTTTATCTAGATTTCCTTCCTCTTTCGGACACCTCCTTAATCCCTCCCGTCGTAGAATTATTTGCTGGTTTGATCTCCCATCTTTTACCCACATTTTTCCTGCTTGGGATAGGGCAGTCCTGATATCGCTGCAATGAGTGTAATATACTGAATGGAAGTGTGGCAGCTGGCAATGGACTTCGATGCCGCTCATATACCCAGGATGGGTTGGGTGTTTATATGTGGCATCTCTAGTATTTCTATGCACGTTATCACCGCTGCTTCCCTTTTTTTACTCGGTTTTGGCATCTGGCATCAGCATGGATCTGTACATGATATGGTGAGTAGCAGATTTTATTCTTTTTCTATGATTTTATAATGACTATGACTTTATAATAATCAGTTTTTGAAGAAAAAAAAAAAAGGATGGAAGACGGGTCCATTTGTGTGCATCCGTTTTTCCATTGATTTCCATTATAAAAAACAAAAAAAACGGATCAAAACACATCCGTTTTTTTTTATGTTCACAAAAACATAGTCAACGTAGAGAGATTTTGATCTTTTTTTTTTTAATGATGGAAGTCAATGGAAAAACAAATGCACACAAATGCACCTGTTTTTCCATCCTTTTTTCCCAAAAAAACAGATAAAAAAAAAAACAGATTGCAAAAACGTAGTGTGAACCCAGCCTTACATATTTATATATTTAGTCATTTTTAGTGTTTTCTGCAATCACTAGATTTATGACCCTCAGGCTGGGCTCACAAAAAGGATGAAAAAACAGATGCATTTGTGTACATCTGTTTTGATCTGTTTTTCCATTGACTTTCATTATAAAAAATAAAAGACGGATCAAAACGGATCAGGTTTTTTTAACCCTTTCATGACCTGGGATCATTGATTCCTCAATGCCCAGGTTGTTTTAAGACATCAGCTTATGGGATCATAATGATCCCAAAGGCTGATGTCCCTGTGTCTGCCCCCTCTCCTATGTCCCCTGCCGCTGTCATAATCACGTGACAGCGGCAGGGGAGAGAGGGGAGGGGCAGAGCACACGGCTGCGCGCCCTACCCTCCCCCTGCTGGCCTCCGTAGCTAAAAACCGGAAGCTTGAGGCTTCCGGTTTCCATGGCTACCATCGGGGCTCTGCCATCAGTTCGCAGAGATCCAATAGACACCAGAGAGAGAATTCTCCTTCTTTAGAGGAAGAATTCTCTCTCTGGAGCCCTATAGATGCTGTGGTCTTGCTGACCGCAGTATCTATAGGGTTAACTCTCAGCACTGAAGTGCGGCTCCGGTGCTGAGAGTTGCGGCGGGTCCGCACTGATAGCCAGGACCTGCCGCGGATAATACAGGCGCAGCTCCTACACCTGTGTCATCCTGTGCAGTAAATTAACGTTGCTGAAGCATCTGGCATAGATTTCAGCAACGTTAATTTACTGTGCAGCGACGGGAGAGGGTTAACGGATACAAAAATAAGGTTGACTGCGTTTTTGTGTACGTTAAAAAAAAAAAAAAAAAAAGATCGGTTTTGATACTTTTTTTTTGTAATGGAAGTCAATGGATAAACTGATGCGCAACAAATCCAAAAAAAAGGGATTGCAAAAACGTAGTATGAACCCAGCCTTAGCTGTTCCAGGTTACTTTTGCGCAGGTACAGGGTGACAGAAAAGCTTGTGGCGCTGTCTTCCCATCACGGAGTGAAAGATGGAAACGTTATACAATAAATCCAATGGGATACAAGTGGGATCATACGAACCTTACATACAGGTTAGTCCGTTTTTAAGAAATGTTTCCTGGAAAATATATAAAATCCATTCTCTAGGGCAGTGATTTTCAACCAGTGTGCCGCGACACATGGTCGGGTGTGCCGCGGGGAAAGTTCCCCAAACTATGGTGCCCCTGTGAAACAGGAGAAAACAATGGGGGAGAGAAACAGGGGAGAGAAGCAGGGCGGAGAGAAACAGCGGAGAGAAGCAGGGGGGAGAGAAGTTTGGTGGAGAGAAGTTTGGTGGAGAGAAGCACGGGGGAGAGAAGCACAGGAGAATAGCATGGGGGAGAGAAGCACAGAAGAGAAGCAGGGGGGAGAAGTATGGTGGAGAGAAGCACAGGAGCGAAGCAGGGGGGAGAAGTATGGTGGAGAAGTATGGTGGAGAGAAGCACAGGAGCGAAGCAGGGGGGAGAAGTATGGTGGAGAGAAGCAGGGGGGAGAGAAGTATGGTGGAGAGAAGCAGGGGGGAGAGAAGTATGGTGGAGAGAAGCACAGGAGAGAAGCATGGGGAGAGAAGCACAGGAGAGAAGCATGGGGGAGAGAAGCACAGGAGAGAAGCAGGGGGGAGAAGTATGGTGGAGAGAAGCAGGGGGGAGAGAAGTATGGTGGAGAGAAGCACAGGAGAGAAGCATGGGGAGAGAAGCACAGGAGAGAAGCATGGGGGAGAGAAGCACAGGAGAGAAGCAGGGGGGAGAAGTATGGTGGAGAGAAGCACAGGAGAGAAGTAGAGGGGAGAAGTATGGTGGAGAGAAGCACAGGAGAGAAGCATGGGGGAGAGAAGCACAGGAGAGAAGCACAGGAAAGAAGTATGGGGGAGAGAAGTATGGTGGAGAGAAGCACAGGAGAGAAGCATGGGGAGAGAAGCACAGGAGAGAAGCATGGGGGAGAGAAGCACAGGAGAGAAGCAGGGGGAGAAGTATGGTGGAGAGAAGCACAGGAGAGAAGTAGAGGGGAGAAGTATGGTGGAGAGAAGCACAGGAGAGAAGTAGGGGGGAGAAGTATGGTGGAGAGAAGCACAGGGGGGAGAAGAAAACAGGCCCAGGTTTCACACTGAGTGAGTTTAAATACATTTAGAATTTATATTATTAACTATATGTATAATATGTACTGTTTTAGTGTCATTTTGTGCCATTTTGGTTGGTGGTGTGCCCCGGGATTTTTTTAAGTATAAAAAGTGTGCCGCGTCTCAAAAAAGGTTGAAAATCACTGCTTTAGGGTACTCGAGATGATACAATATAGCTAATCATATGTTATACTTCTTAGAGGAGTGATATATTAGCACATTATATGTTTGTATTTCATTGTGTTTACAGGATAGTCCATTATCCCAATACTTTAAACCGAGGTGACACAGATAAAGCATTGGAGATTGCCTTTGGTATGTGGAGTAAGGTTTCTCCTCTAACCTTTGAACGTGTACTCCCCAAACACAAGTCAGACCTAAGCATTGGTAAGTGCTGTCAATTTAGTGAATAGATTATGCTATATAGTTGGCTTATTGTTTTTTATCTAAATTTATATAAAGGTTTTTGACTGTGGAGAAAAATCTGACCACTGCAAACATTTATGCGGTGTATCAGGAGGTCTGGTGGGTATCATGATGATGGTTGGGGTAGTGATAATCTTTCCCCTGGTAGAAACACTTTAAGTGTTATGTCTGGTAGAAGAAAAGTGGTGGGTCCTCGATGCTAACTGGACAGAAAGTCAACCAGACATAGAGATGTTAAAAAAGTAACAGTGAGAATTTAGTGAGCAGTCTTCCTCAATGGATGAAGGCACAGTCTATTATGAGTGTACAGAAAAACAGTGGCAAAGTTTATGTATGTGGTCATTGATTAGTCTATTCTCTCCTCTAACCTTTCCTTAAATGGAATCTGTCAGCTCCTAGGCTCTACCTTAGGTGTTTACAGTCTGCTGTAGCTGGCAGTCCCCTAGTGAGCATGTTACCTTTTGGTAATTTGTCCGTCTAGTGGATTATTCACAATCTCAGGTCTCCTACTGAAATGAAGAGTCAAAGAGGAGTTGTGGCTCATCGTTTGTGCTGCACTCTGGCACACCTCACCACTGCTTCCTCCTCCCTCTTCTTCATGAATAATCAATACTGCCCAGCCTCCTGCTCTCTCCGCTGTCAGTCAGTATCTGCCAACAGAGGACTGGCCTGCAATCCGATATAGTTGAATCTCCTAGCCGGTGTTCTAGGGGTAAATCACCTGTCTAGAGAACACCAGCAGGTCTTTCTTTGGTTTAATTCTGCTGATGGAAATAAAATATAGGTCTTTATTTTTTCTTTTTTTTCCCTCTCTCTTATTGTTGTATAATTTCTAACTGAATTCCCAATCAGGTCCAATAATGAGAAAAAAAAGAAAAAACTATATTTCATTACCATCAGGTGATTCCAACCAAAGAAAGACTTGCTGGTGTTCTCTAGACAGATGATTTACCCCTAGACCACAACTCCAACACATTTGGGCTCAGAGATTCAACCATATGTGAGTGTTTTTTTTTCCATACATAATCTGCTTATAGAGGACTGATTTGCAATCAGAGACACTGGCTGACAGCTGAGTGAGCAGGTGTCTGGGCAGCATTGATTATTCATGAAGAAGAGGGAGAAGAAAAGAGTGGTAAAGTGTGCTAGAGTACAGCACAAATGCTGGACCACAACTCCTCTTTGACTCTTCATTACAGTAGGAGACCTGTGCATAATCCACTCCACGGACAAATTACCAAAAGGTACCATGCTTACTAGGGGACTGCCAGCTATAGCACTCTAACACAACAATAAACTGTCCCTAACCCACCCCCCCACCCCGTCCACATATGCAGAAACTAGGAACATATCACTATAGTGCAAGTCACAAGGTTAGTTACACCTGATTGCCCATAATTCTCAAACGCCGAAGTGATCCAGCAAGTTCAGATGTTAGGTACTACTTTGGGATTTTTTTGCGCTTACGCCGTTTACCGTGCGAGATCAGGAATATGATGAATTAATAGTTTGGGCGATTACGCACGTGGCGATACCAAACATGTTTATTTATTTATTTTTATTTATAACATGGGAAAAGGGGGGTGATTCAGACTTTTATTAGGGGAGGGGGCTTTTTATTAATAATGACACTTTTTTTTTCCTTTTACACTTATACTAGAAGCCCCCCTGGGGTTAGGGTTATTCCCCCTGGGGTTAGGGTTACTTTGACAGCTGCATCCGATTACTTAATTAGCAGGCACGGCGATCAGACCATGCCCGCTAATAGCCACGGTCCCAGGCTACGAGCGGCACCCGGGACCGCGGCTGTTCAGTGCGGGGCTGCCGCGCGGCACCGCTGTGAACAACCCTAGGTGGCCCAGGACATATGGGTATGCCCAGGGTCGCCGAGGGGTTAAACAATAAGTCATATTCTGATGACACATTCCCTTTAAATGGAACCAATCAGCCCAACTGGACTGATATTGTTCCCTGGAGCACTGTATAAAGCTACTGTGCAGCTCACGGCACGTACTGGCCACTGCTGCAGCAGCAGCTTTATACCTGAGAAAATTACGTTTAATCCCCCTGCGAGCGTCAGGGAAAGGTGCGGTAGGTAGTTATCTGGGCGGCTCTCCGGCCATGTCTAGTCACTGCTCTATCCCTGTCAGAGCACTTGGCGAGGATGAGTGACAGGCAGAGAGGCCCGGGACTGGCGCCTCATTCTGTCAATAATCCCGCCGAGGGTACTGACAGGCAGAGAGCAGTGAGTGGACACGGCCGGGGAGCCGCCCAGATAACTACCTGCTGCACCTCTCCCTGCTGCGCAGGTCAGTGCATTGTGGACAGCTACAGGTCTGTGGCTATGGACAGCCCTAGGGATGTGTGAATGTAGCCTAAGGATTCTATTACACGGAGCGATTTTTAACCACTAACGATAAACAATCGCAAACGAGATTGTTTATCGTTAACCTGAAATCGTTCACCATATTACACAGAACGATGGTCGTTAGTTACAATCGTTACTATGATCGTTTCTCCATCTGATCCCAGCAAAACAATGGGCAATGTGCAATTACACTGAACGATTAGTGAACAAGTGCGGAACTTGAGAAAACGAATGTGAAATTACAGCGAACAATTAGCGAATGATTGATTTTAGGTTCAGATCTAAATCAACGATCAACGACACAGGAACGATTTTTTGATCGTTGCCTGCAATTACACTGAACGATCTTATCTTAGTAAGATCGATGAATTCAAATAAATGTACAGAGATGGTGTTGTGTAGTGCGGAATGTCCTTTCTGTAGGAACAATATACGAGACCTTCCCAGTTTGAAGCTTTATTTTAACTCTTTATTTCCAGGATTTTACTCCTTTAATCACAGCGACTGTTGGGGATCCCCCCTGCACCCCTGCTTTGATGGTATAAATGGAGAACTAGCTCATGCTTTTCTGCCACCAAGAGGAGAGATTCACTTTGATAACCATGAGTTCTGGGTGCTCGGACCTTCACGATTCAGCTGGAGGCAGGGTAAATAATTTTTTTCATTTTTAAGTGAAAGGTATTACACCCAAGCAGGACTGGAATAACTGGTTAAAACCCAGTGCCTTGCCTCCCATTAAGAAGGAGCAAAGTAAAGACGGATTTGCTGAATCCAATATAACCTATGGAAGGGGGAGGGGTCGAGGGGGATGAATGTGCAGGAAGAGCAGACAAGCAGCTGTACAGTTTGGAAAACTGTCTGGGCACATAAACCCCTGGATTCACAGGTCAGAAAAGTCAGAGCTTATCTATGAGCTTGGTGAGATGTTGTTTTGTACAGCTGCTTTTCTCCTCTCCGTGCTCCCTCATCCCTCTTGACCCCTCCCCTCTCCGTAGGGCATAATGGACACAGAAATCCTGCTTCTTCTGAAGTGAGGGGGGGAGGTAGGAAAACAGCTTTTTGAGTACAGATGGAAACTCCTTTGCTTAAAACCTATTAGTTTCTTGAAATCGCTTGTACTATTGATATTTAAATGACAGTTACACTTTAAATGATCGTTGTAGTGTTAGTGTCCCTCCAAGTGTTAGCTTAAGTAGCTCACTCCAGAAAAACACCTTCTTATTTCTCCACCCATAGAGTTGTAATCTCTGCTAACCCTTCTTCTTCCCATTTATCAGGTGTGTGGTATAATGATCTGGTGCAGGTGGCGGCCCATGAGATCGGCCATGCTCTTGGCTTATGGCACTCCCGAGATGTCTTTGCACTCATGCACCCTAATGCTACATATACTCGGACTCGCCGCTTGGCACAAGATGATATTTTGGCTATACAGCATCTTTATGGTAACTTTTTAAATTTTATTTTATTGACAGCATAAATAATGGTCAGTACAATACCGAGATGCATCGCCAGGGCCGGCTCCAGCTTTTTGTGGGCCCTTGGGCGACAGAGCCTCGGCGGGCCCCTTTGAGGAGCAAATCATGGAGAGACAGGCGAGGAAAGATTTGCAGCAGAAGAAACATGCGGCTGCTGCATATCTTTCTCCTCCTGTATCTCCTGATCTCTGCAGTAGTCAGGACTCTGGAGGAGTCAGACCCAGTCACAGGATTATATATATATATCATGCTGGTGCTGCTAGTTCTCTAGTATACAGCTCCTTCTGTGTGTGTTTGTGTGTGTGTGTGTGTGTGTGTGTATATACATACACACACACAGAGCAGGAGCTGTATACTAGAGAACTAGCAGCACCAGCATTATATATATATATATATATATATATATATATATATATATATATATATTTTTATTTATAATATGAACATGGTGAGACCTCTAGTTCTCCTATATTCAGGCCCTGCAGTGATATACAGTGTATATATATATACATATATATATATATATATATATACACACACACACTGTATATCACTGCAGGGCCTGAATATAGGAGAACTAGAGGTCTCACCATGTTCATATGATAGATAGGAGATAGGGAAATAGATAGATAGATAGATAGATAGATAGATAGATAGATAGATAGGAGATAGATAGATAGGAGATAGATAGATAGATAGATAGATAGATAGATAGATAGATAGATAGGAGATAGATAGATAGGAGATAGATAGATAGATAGATAGGAGATAGATAGGAGATAGATAGATAGATAGATAGATAGATAGGAGATAGATAGATAGATAGATAGATAGATAGATAGATGGATAGGAGATAGATAGATAGATAGATAGATAGGAGATAGATAGATAGATAGATAGATAGATAGATAGATAGAAGATAGATAGATAGATAGATAGATAGGAGATAGATAGATAGATAGATAGATAGATAGATAGGAGATAGATAGATAGATAGATAGATAGGAGATAGATAGGAGATAGATAGGAGATAGATAGGAGATAGATAGATAGATAGATAGATAGATAGATAGATAGATAGATAGATAGATAGGGGATAGGAGATAGATAGGAAATAGATAGATAGATAGATAGATAGAATAGATAGATAGATAGATAGATAGATAGATAGATAGATAGATAGGAGATAGATAGATAGATAGATAGATAGATAGATAGATAGATAGATAGGAGATAGATAGATAGATAGATAGATAGGAGATAGATAGATAGATAGATAGATAGATAGGAGATAGATAGGAGATAGATAGATAGATAGATAGATAGATAGATAGGAGATAGATAGATAGATAGATAGATAGATAGATAGATAGATAGGAGATATAGATAGATAGGAGATAGATAGGAGATAGATAGATAGATAGATAGATAGATAGATAGATAGGAGATAGATAGATAGATAGGAGATAGATAGATAGATAGGAGATAGATAGGAGATAGATAGATAGATAGGAGATAGATAGATAGGAGATAGATAGATAGGAGATAGATAGGAGATAGATAGGTAGGAGATAGATAGGAGATAGATAGATAGATAGATAGATAGGAGATGGATAGATGGGAGATAGATAGATAGATAGATAGGAGATAGATAGATAGGAGATAGATAGATAGATAGATAGATAGATAGATAGGAGATAGATAGATAGGTAGATAGGAGATAGATAGATAGATAGATAGGAGATAGATAGATAGATAGATAGATAGATAGATAGATAGGAGATAGATAGATAGATAGATAGGAGATAGATAGATAGATACAGATATCTAGTTGTTTTGTGTATAGAGGTCCTGCTGTAATATATATATATATATATATATATATATATATATATATATATATATACTGCTGTAATATATATATATATATTACAGCAGGACCTCTATACACAAAACAAGTAGAAGAACCAGCACATACAGGACACTTAGTTTGCAGAGCCTACCTGCTGCCCTCAGGTCATGTGTCCGATCACATGACCCGTGACATCATCAAAGGTCCTTCAGACTCACAGGTCCTCTTTCCTACTCGGCTGTAGGGAAGATTTGTGATGGAAGACAGGTGCTCGGGGGCCCCAGTATGGATCGGCGGGCCCCTAACTGTCACATGCGGCCTCTAGGGGCCCAGTCCCCTTTGTTACTACACTTTTTTTTCTTTTTTACTAACAAAAAAAATGTAGTAACAAACGGGAGTGGGCCCCTAGAGGAGCTGGGGGCCCCGGCATTTGCCCTACTTAGCCGGGTGCTGACGCCGGCCCTGTGCATCGCTATGGACACAACATGAATGTACATTGTGATACTCAAGGAACCATCTTATACTGAAAGAATTATGATGTTGTTAAGATTTTAAAAAGAACATTAAAAGGGTACTCCAGCCATTTAAAATTATATATATATATATATATATATATATATATATATACAGTATATATATAAATATATGTTACTGCCCTTACATAGAACATAATAAAGATCATATTCTTATCTAACCACAAGGCGAGAAATGTGGGGGCAGGATTACCTAAGGGGAGCAATATGGGGGCGGGATTAACTGAGGGAAGAAATGTGGGGGCGGGATTACCTAAGAGGAGCAATATGGGGGCGGGATTAACTGAGGGAAGAAATGTGGGGGCGGGATTACCTGAGGGGAGTAATGTTAGGGCGGGATTAACAGAGGGGAGAAATGTGGGGGCGGGATTACCTCCCTGATGAGAGAAATTTAGGGGGTCGGGATTACCTGTGGGGAGAAATGTGTGAGGTACCCTATGGGGGACATTTATTAAGTCCGGAGTTTTTTACGCCGGACTTATAAATGTCCCCGCATCTCCGGCGCTACAGAGGCGGACTGCCTCTACATAAATCCCGTGCGCGTTGGTGCGCACAGCCGAAAACCTACGCCACCTGAAAGGTGGAGTTGGTTTTCGGCGTATCTTTGAGTAGAAAAAAATTATAAATCGTGCGGACTTTGAGTCCACGCCCCCCCCGTTCCGCCCCTCCACACCCCCTCCCTGCCCCCCGGCGTACTTGGCGTGAAGTGCCGATATGCAAATATTTTATTCGTAAATTGGCCATTTGCGAATAAAATCAGTCGCATATGGGCACTTTACGCCGAATATCATCAGTACGCCGGATGATGCATGTCCCCCTATAAATCTATACTAGACATTTAAGGTTGCCATGACAACAAAGGGTCTATATATATTTGGATTCACCATATTGAGCGTGCAATATGCTATATTGCAAACAGTGTAAAAAGAAACCCAGTGCAGAATCATTGCTTTTTTGGAGGGAGAGGGGCTAGGATACAAAGGAGGCCTTTGTAATAACCCTTTCATTCACAGGCTGTCCAGCTGCCACATCATCCAGCTGTGAGGCACTTAAAGGGCAGGAAAGCTGCGGCGGCTTACAGGATCCATGCTACCAAAAATGTAATGGCTGTAAGGGTAAGAAACACCTCCATAGATTTCTCCTGCACTCCGCTCTGCCACTGAACTGGTGATACACAATAGGGGAGATTTATCAAACATGGTGTAAAGTGAAACAGGCCCAGTTGCCCCTAGCAACCAATCAGATTCCACCTCTCATTCCTCACAGACTCTTTGGAAAATGAAAGGTGGAATCTGATTGGTTGCTAGGGGCAACTGAGCCAGTTTCACTTTACACCATTTTTGATCAATCTCCCCCTTATGCTTCTCGTTTTCTCTTTATTAAGAATTGTCTGGAGAAAGTCCCAAATCACACAAAGTCAAGGTGAAGACATTTTACACTCCCAAGGGTGAGATGGTGACACTCAACTGCACCCACACTGCGTTACAACCGCGCCGGAAAGTCAGGTGAGATATGCATCTTTTTCTTTCAAATCAACTGGTTTCAGAAAGTTATAGAGATTTGTAATTTACTTCTATTTTGAAAGCTCCAGTCTTCCAGTATTTATCAGCTGCTGTATGTCCTGCAGGAAGTGGTGTATTCTCTCCAGTCTGACACAGTGCTCTCTGCTGCCACCTCTGTCCATGTCAGGAACTGTCCAGATCAGGAGAGGTTTTCTATGGGGATTTGCTACTGCTCTGGACAGTTCCTGACATGAACCGAGGTGGCAGCAGAGAGCACTGTGTCCTGCAGGACATACAGCAGCTGATAAGTATGGAAAAACTTGAGATTTTGAAAAAGAAGTAAATTACAAATCTAGATAACTTTCCCATCGACTTACATTATAAAAAGAAAACACAGATTGAAAAGGATCAGTTTCTTTTTTTTTTTTTACGTACGTGAAAATGTGGTTGGCCGTGTTTTTCCTGTACGTTAAAATTAAACAGAACGAAAACAGCAAAACTGAAAAATGCAGTGTGAACCCAGCTTAAATGGAGCGTATCAGAGCAGTCATCCGATAAGTAGGAGGTAAGGTGGAAGTGTACGCTAGAGCTTCTTTATTTTCCCATCTATGGGGCTGTGTGAGTGTTTTTTTTGTAGATTTTTGGGGTAGATGAGACTAGTAGTAGATTTAGGAGTTTGGTAATTTCCTCACACAGTCATCCCAATTCTTGTTACTTTATTGTGGCTTAGATTTGTACAAAATGGGGATTTTACAGCTCTTACAGGACAGTCCCCCCACCTCCGGGATGTCTCTCAAAGACCACCCCTCCTCTGCGGGACTGGACACACAGGGTGCTCTGAGCCCCATCCCAGGGGGGAAGGGTGGTCTGTGAGCACCTTCCGGAAGGGGGTGGAATGATTGCTGCTCCGCGAGGGCTGCTCTGAGTGCTGTACCATGGAGGCTGGCCACATGGGCCCCATAGCAGTTGCGTGGTCAGCCTCTATGGTAGCTATGCCACTGTCTTTAGGGGACTTAACAATTGCTTCTACAGTTCACTGCAATACTAATATAGTGCAGTGTACTATCATTTTGCCGTTTTTCCTATAGCGGGTTATAATAGAAGCACACTTCTGAAAAAACCAAACCGCTCCCCATGATGGGCGGTCGATATTGACCACAGCATCTTACTATTTGTTACTTATTACTCACTACCTTGTCATGTGATTTTGCTTCTCTCCCCAATTCTGTTGC
This sequence comes from Dendropsophus ebraccatus, assembly GCF_027789765.1. Classification (NCBI taxonomy): domain Eukaryota; kingdom Metazoa; phylum Chordata; class Amphibia; order Anura; family Hylidae; genus Dendropsophus; species Dendropsophus ebraccatus. The sequence goes on along the minus strand of NC_091459.1, from coordinate 16,350,331 downwards.
AGCTGGTACAAGGATGGCAGCCGTCTAAATGTATCAGTCCGAGGAAAGGCCAAGAAGTCTTCAAGCAGTATAACTATAGAAGCCCAAGAATCTACCCAGGGACGCTACACATGCGTCATTCGCCAGGGGATAGTAATTTTGGGTGGGAGATCATGGAATCTCCTTGTCTTCTAATATTTCCAAAAACTGACTATGAAGACCCAAAAAGAAACTTTTGATTTGAAAGAAACCTGTGTTCTTCCAGCTGCACTGCGGTGCACAGGACACCTTCTATCTGAACAAGCTATAAGGATACGTTTGCGGCAAAGTTCCCCTCCTCCTACCAAAACAGCTCAAATAGTCAAGGCATTGACCCCCGACCCCCAAAACCTCTGAAGGTGTTGAAGGGGCATTCCACTCAAACATAACTTTTTATATATTGTTGCCCATGGTGAGACTAACAATTACTTCCATACTTATAATCTATTCAGTCTCCTTTCCCCAGTTCTGAGCTGCTGCTTTTTGTTGAAACCACAAGAATCTGTGTGAGCTTTTCTCTCTGCCCCCCCCCCTCCCTTGTGAGACAGCTGATGTAAACAAGTCCTTGGCAGGCTTTATCTGTAGCTTCATTGTAATGCTGGGAGGATTATTCACAGTCAGTTCATTAGCAACTTGACCTCAGAATAACCCTCCCAGCATTACAGAGAAGCCACAAAGTTGCAAAGAGATGTTTACATAAGCTGTCTCAGATGGGAGGGGGAGGAGGGGAGACAAAGAGAAAAGCTGACACACAGATTTTTGGGTCTTCAGCAGAAAGCAGCAGTTCAGAACTGGGGGAAGAAGACGGAATAGATAATAACAAGTATGGAATGAATTGTTAGTCTCACCATGGGCAGTAACATAGTAACAGTTACCCCGTTAAGCATTACTTTCATCGTCATTTTGGGCATTAATAGCTCATATGTGGGAATATACCAGATGAATTAGCCTCAGCTCCCCATATTCATCAATGACCTGTGGTCGTACCTGATCCTATCACCCGCTGTCCTTCCCTGGACCACTCCTGATGGATTCTAACCACTGTATACCAGGATCACCCCACATGAAATGATGTTTTGAGCTGTTTATTTGCTGCCTTATTGATCCCATTGTTATTAGCCTCATCTCATCGGATCGTTTTATAGATTGGTTATCAAGGAAACTTCTGGGCCTATAGGGTTGAATACTAGGCCACTGCATAAGAAAGGGATTGTAAAGGCCTATATGTTAAAAAAATAAAATAAAAAATGGTAACATTGTGATCATCATTATCGTGTTCTGGTCCTGTAATGTTGATTACTTCTGGTTCCTTGCAAGCCGTGTATGAACTAGCTTTTGTAAGTGGGGCTACTACCGCACCACTAATCAGCCATGACATTAAAGGGGTCCTCCAGCCCTTTCATTTTTTTTTCATATATATTGCTCTACTTATATAGAAAATAACAAAGAGTCTATTCTAACCTTTTCTGCTTGAAATTCCTCGCCTATTCTGCTCTGGCAGAATAGGAGCTGAATTTGGGCCAGTTCACATTGAGCAAACACGGCGCAATTCCGCGGCGGAACTCTCCACCGCGGAATCCAGCCGCGCTCAGTATCCTGCTGCCGCCGCTCTCCCCTCTAAGAATGAACATGCTAGTTCTTGGAGACGATCTTGCTCAGTGTGAACTGGCCCTTTGAGCGGAATCCGAGCAGAAAGCAAGTGGAATGCAAGCAGATTTCAAGCCCCATTGACTTCTATAGGATTCCTCTAGCAGAATCTGGCCAAAAAATTGACATGTCAATTCTTTGGGCGGAACGCGGATTCCGCACATAATTTCCGGACGGAAATTTCCTCTGTGCACTGTGAGACATTGAGCAAGGCGGGATTCTGACGTTCTAGCTCAGTGTGAACGTGGCCTAAGGGTGCATTTAGGGGTGGGTTCATACTGAGGAATTCTCGCGGATAATGGCCCCGCGCCTTTCTGCCAGCTCCATAGACACCATTCTATGGGCCGGCGTATTCCGCTATCCACCGAAAGATGTGACATGTCACTTCTTTTGGCGGATAGCGGAATACGCCGGCCCGTAGAATGGTGTCTATGGAGCCGGCGGAAAGGCGCGCGGACAGCCGACGGATTTCCGCTGAGTTTATCCGCGAGAATTCCGTAGTGTGAACCCACTCTTACACAGAGATTTATTTGATAGATTTTTAAAGCCAAAGCCAGGAATGGATTTAAGAGGAGAAATCTTAGTCTTTCCTTTATGACCTGTTATCTGTTTATAGTCCATTCCTGGCTTTGGCTTCAAAAATCTGTAAAATTAATCTGTCTGTGTAAACACACCATTAGGATATCCCAGTCCTAGGTCACAGGAAAGTCCAGTAATGTCCTCTATGGAGACAGATCACAGGTCCTCCTGATGGTCTAATGTCAGGAAGATTGGTACAGTCAGGCATCGACAGGACTTCAAGGGAAGGTGTCAACTAGATTTTCTTTTACTGATTAGAGTCAGATACTAAAACTTGTTCTTTTATTCGAATCTGTTTCTATTTTCTGACTGCCTTTTTTTATTTCACTTTTTGTACATTGTTATGGGGTGGCCATATTGCCTGGACTGTTCTTAACAGCACTTAGTGACCTGCTTTACAGCAAGCCTCATGGACATAGACGACAATAGACAGACTCTGTCCCCTTGAGATGAATGTGAAACATTACTGTGCACACTCTGTGACCTTTGAAGAGGTCATTCCACAGGGAGCTGCTATTGTCTCTTCTATCTCCTGGTGTCACATGACGCTGCAATGCTGTACAGATCACTTTACAGCAGCCTCCTCTTATCACCACAGACACAACAGGAAGTCTCAGTTTAGCTTTAGCCCCAGTGGTGAGAATGAAAACTGCAAGAGCTCAAGGATTTTTTTTTTATAATATAGAGAGAAAAATGGAAAATTAGAAAGTATTTCACCAAAAATTCTTTAAAAATATGTTTAACATAAAAAAATTATTCAAACAATATGTAATTTTCTGATGGCACATTCCCTTTCACTGCTGTTTTCAGCTGCTTATTGTGGTTGGGACAACAGTTCAGTCCCCTTTCATGGGGCAGGAGGGGCAGACATTTACGTTATTTGTGCATTGTTTAGTTCATTGTGTAGGGGTCAGCTCCGAACTGTTATTTCCTATGGCGAATATACCTGTTATAAAGCAGGTCTCATACACATCACAGAAGGTCAGGCAAAATGGCCGCACCTATGATCCTGTACAAACACTACAAAAAAAATTCCAAGAAAAAAAGTATACGTAACTGTATCTGGTGTTATTCAGATTTGCAGAGTTTTGATCAGTCGCGGTCTGCTTGTTCGGACCCATACCGACCTATACTAGCTATAGCTGGGAGAAGCGCGGGGCTCATGCTTTCTCTCCCCGCAGCTCATAAGGGCTCTCCAGCTGTTGCAAAACTACAACTCCCATCATGCCTGGACAGTAGGTGCTTTAGCTTTGGCTGTCCAGGCATGATGGGAGTTGTAGTTTTGCAACAGCTGGAGAGCCAAGGTTCCCTGGCCCTGAACTGATGGGAAGATGCCAGTAGAGTGGGGAGAAGCGCCTCCATGGCTCTTCTCCCTGATGATAAGGGACCTGGGCCTATATGCTGCTGCTGGCTGCTAACCTATAATACATATTACATGTTATAAGCTGTCATTGAGACACTGTTGTGGCCTGTTATGAGAAGCAGCAGACATCACTAGTGAGTGGCACCTGTATTGCTAGTAACTAACACTAACATATCCCACAGTGATGTACAGACGTCCAGGGAATTAGAGGGCCTCTGTAATGTCTGTATCCATAAGCCATGACTAGCTCTCCCCATCTGTCCCTCCTCCCTCAGCCAGCCCTCCCCGTCACACCAGTCTCCGAGACGTCACTTTACTCTGGCGCTGTGAGAACTACATTTCCCGTCATCCCCGCTCTTCCGGGTCACGTGATCTCTTTTTGACGCCTGCGCTGTGCTTGCCGGCCAACATGGCGACCTTCGTGGAGATCCTGAGGAGCGAGTTCCCGCAGCTGGATGCCGAGCTCTTCCAATACGTGACGGGTAAGAGGGGCGGGAGCGGCCGGGGAGCTCGGGGGAGCTCGGGGGAGCTCGGGGGAGCGGAGGCGGCGTGACTGGGCTGGAGGTGCCGGGTGTCACACACAGCAATGGCTGGGGATGGTAGTGGCCACACATGCTCATGCCAGGTTGGCACTGGGCTGGGATACACTGTATCCGGGCACTGTGACGTCACAGGATCGTGCTATATAGTGAGAGAGAAGGCTGAGCTGTCACTCACACATGTATAGTGATCATCAGACTTTAAAAGGGATTGTTCACCAAAATTTTTTCTTTCAAATGAACTGAGATTTGTAATTTACTGCTATTAAAAAAATCTCCAGTCTCCCAGTACTTACCAGCTGCTGTATGTCCTGCAGGAGGTGGTGTATTCTCTCCAGTCTGACACAGTGCTCTCTGCTGCCACCTCTGTCCATGTCAGGAACTGTGCAGAGCAGCAGCAAATCCCCATAGAAAACCTCTCCTGCATACACCACTTCCTGCAGGACATACAGCAGCAGATAAGTACTGGAAGACTTGAGATTTTTTTACTAGAAGTAAATTACAAATCTCTGGCACTTTCTGCCACCAGTTGATTTGAAAGATTTTTTTTTTTGTGAACCATCCCTTTTAAAATGATTTTGGAGCCTATGATGATGACGGGACGTGTGAATGCCCCCTTAGGGTCTATTCCACGGAGCGATAATCGGCCGAATCAGCTCGATTCAGCCAATTATCGCTCTGTCTAATAAATACAACAATCAGTGATGACAACGATCATCGGCTGATTGTTGATATAGGTTCTAACCTACAATTGTCGGGCGCCGACCGTGCATCGCTACTGCCGACGGCTGACGATTTACATATCCATGGTCCAGGGCTCCTCTTCCTCTGTGCTTCTCCCCGGGTCCCCCGCACTCCAGCTTCAGAGCGGCCTGTCTGAGCTGACAGGCCGCTCAGCCAATCACTGGCCGGGACCGCTGTGGCCAGTGATTGGCTGAGTGGCCTGTCAGCTGAGACAGGCCGCTCTGAAGCTGGAGCGCACGGGACATGGGGAGAAGCACAGAGGAAGAGGAGCCCTGCAGCCTGGATAGGTAATGTATACAGTTTAAACAAGGGTAACGATATCCATACAGCCCTTGTTAAGCGATAATCGGCCGTGTAATAGGCCCAGTAAACGAGCACCGATCTAGCAGATCAGCGCTCGTTTACAGTTATCGGGCCCTCATCAGCCCGTGTAATAACACCCTTAGTCTATAACCTTTATTTCTGTATAGAAATCCATGGTCTTGTATGGGCTGTAACTGATGGAGAAGTCTATCTATGACTAGTGATAAATAGACCGCCACACGATGAACGTTTTCCCATTAGTTGAAACAATTATTGTTTAAATCCAAATGATATAATGTTTTTTCGAACCATAATCGTCCCGTGTAATAGGGTACTTAGATCATCCACGTGGCCCATTGTAGAGATAGGCGGTCTGCTGCCGACGCTTCCATTACACGGAGCGACGGGCAGCAGAACGTCACTGTCGTTATTGTTGTGATTGAACATTGTGCATGTCAGCTTATTATTTCTTTTTATCAGGATCTATTACACCAATCGATTTATGCCTGGAAAGGTCAGTAATCGGCCAAGTTTGGCCAATAATCTTTGGTGTAATAGGGCCACAGCACTTACCTTCTCAGATACTTCTCAGATACTTCTGGGTAATTGTGTAGTAAATGAAGCCAATGTTAATTCTATAATTTAAAGTGTCGCTGTCGTTATAACTTTCAAAATCTAAATCAACAGTAGATGGGATATAAAGCAAGTTTGTAATATACATTTATTATTTTTTTTTGTTATCCTGCTGTAAAACAAAGCTGTACTTACCAGAAATCCAGGTCAGTCTCGTGAAGGCAGCTATATAACAGCTATACTTACTGTATCCAGTTCCAGTCTCCTGAAGGCAGCTATATAACAGCTATACTTACTGTATGCAGGTCCAGTCTCCTGAAGGCTGCTATATAACAGCTATACTTACTGTATCCAGGTCCAGTCTCCTGAAGGCTGCTATATAACAGCTGTACTTACTGTATCCAGGTCCAGTCTCCTGAAGGCTGCTATAGAACAGCTATAATTACTGTATCCAGGTCCAGTCTCCTGAAGGCAGCTATATAACAGCTATACTTACTGTATCCAGGTCCAGTCTTCTGAATACAGCTATACAACAGCTATACTTACTGTATCCAGGTCCAGTCTCCTGAAGGCTGCTATATAACAGCTATACTTACTGTATGCAGGTCCAGTCTCCTGAAGGCAGCTATATAAAACTATACTTACCGTACCCAGGTCCAGTCTCCTGAAGGCTGCTATATAACAGCTATACTTACTGTATCCAGGTCCAGTCTCCTGAAGGCTGCTGTATAAGAGCTATGCTTACTGTATCCAGGTCCAGTCTCCTGAAGGCAGCTATATAACAGCTATACTTACTGTATCCAGGTCCAGTCTCCTGAAGGCAGCTTTATAACAGCTATACTTACTGTATCCAGGTCCAGTCTCCTGAAGGCAGCTATATAACAGCTATACTTACTGTATCCAGGTCCAGTCTCCTGAAGGCTGCTATAGAACAGCTATACTTACTATATCCAGGTCCAGTCTCCTGAAGGCTGCTATATAACAGCTATACTTACTGTATCCAGGTCCAGTCTCCTGAAGGCAGCTATATAACAGCTATACTTACTGTATCCAGGTCCAGGCTCCTGAAGGCAGATTTTGTGCTGGTTGAAAAAAACAGACTAAACACAGAAATTCCGTCCAGTACAGAGAGTCATAACTTAATGTGTCCCATCAATCACATGGCTGCCTTCTCTCTCTGAGCGCCCAGATTACCTGGGATACACAGGACTTCCTGTTTTCTGACTGTTTCCTGTTTTTGAGAAAGAAAAAAAAAAAAAAAAAAGTCAGAAAACAGGAAGTGCCGTGTTTTTCATGATAACTAAAATACAAAAAATGAATGTAAATTGCAAACTTGCTTTATATCACATCTACTGTTGATTTAGATGTTAAAAGTTCTAACGACAGCGACGTTTTAAAGGTACCATTTCTAATATAACCCATTGTTTGATCCTCCTAGACGTCCTGGACAGCGGTCAGTCTGACTTTGAGTCGGAGAATGACTTGTTTGAGGCAGTCGGTGAGCTTTTGCAGGATGTGTCCGGAGATACCAAAGATGATGACGACATCCGCGACATCTGTCAGAGAATGTACAGGACTATGCGCATGTGAGTATGTCCGTCCAGCAAATGGAATATACCCTATAGTATATGCAGACCCTATCACTGTACTGGTGGTACTGGTAATTGCCCTGGCTGCTTAGTTGACAACCGCTGAGTGTGTGTGTATGTATGTATGTATATGTATGTATATATATATATATATATATATATATATATATATATATATATATATATATACACACACACACACACACAAATATAAAAAATTATATATATTAATATATATATTATATAATATTTTTTTTTCATAAAGTCCTATTCACAACTATGTAACAATTGAACTTTCTTCCGGTTAAAGGGGTACTCCAGTGAAAATCTTTTTCTTTTTAAGTCAACTGGTTTCAGAAAGTTATATAGATTTTGAATTTATTTCTATTTAAAAATCTCAAGTCTTCCAGTACTTATCAGCTGTTGTATGTCCTGCAGGAAGTGTTGTATTCTTTCTAGTCTGACACAGTGCTCTCTGCTGCCACCTCTGTCCATGTCAGGAACTGTCCAGAGCAGCAGTAAATTCCCACAGAGAACCTCTCCTGCTCTTCAGACTGGAAAGAAAACGCCACTTCCTGCAGGACATACAGCAGCTGATATGTGTGGGAAGACTTGAGATTTTTAAAATAGAAGTAAATTACAAATCTATATAGCTTTGTGAAAACAGTTGATTTGAAAGAAAAATATTTGTGTTGGAGTGCCCCTTTAAGGCTAGTACAAGATTCTTGTTAATATCAGAAGATTCAGATAGTTAGATTACCGTATTCACAATAGAAGAAGGCGGCGCTCTAGAGGGTTTCCTCTGTTCTCTTGCACTTTTTTTAAATAAGAGTTTTTCATTCCTTCTAGGGAGAATCATCAGGTCCCATCACAACAGGTTCTCCTGGACGCTCCCATCCAGCTCTCTCAGATCACAGAATATGGTAAGACTATAAGAGCCGCATACTAACACATCCATAGTAATGCTGAATATTTTAAAGTTATTCTCTTATAGTAAAGCTTTAAAGGGGAAGTCTGGGCAAGCTTACTTTTAAATGGAGCTCAGCTGCCGGTAGTCTGACATCACGGCACGGCTACGTTCCAGTGCCGTCAGCTGCAGAGGGCATCTCTTTCTTCAGGCTGTGCCGTTTTCCTCTCCAGAGACTCTTGCGAGTACGGCACGTCAGACTGAGCACCGGCTGAGCTCTGTTCAAAGTAAACTTTTCTGGAGTACCCCTTTAATAGGACATTGTATTTTGCTTAGTGTTTGAATATGGGCAAAGGACTTTGTGAATTGTGTATTAAAGGGGTACACCGGGCTGGGATTATTTTTATTGTACAGGTGGGGAAGGGGTGGTTATAGAGGCCACCGGTCACTTACCTCCCCGGTTCCCGCGCTGTGTCCCATATCGCGCCGCCCCGTTCTCCCGCGGACCCTGCTACGACCGCTGAATGGCTGAGCTGCCTTGAGACGTCACGTCTCAAGCCACAGCTCAGACCAGGAAGCTGCAGCCGGACGGGAGAACTAGGTAAAGCGATCCGGGAGTCGGCGCTGGAAATGGGGAGGTAAGTGACCGGAGGCCTCTATATCCAACCCCTCTCCGGCCGTACAATAAAAATAACCCCAGCCTGGAGTACCCCTTTAAACTTATGATGCTGTTAGATAGGTAGTGGAGTGTGGAGACATATGGTACTTTTTTTTTTTTTTTTTTTTTAAAAAAGGTTTTATTTATAAATTTTTTCGTAACCAACAATTACTGCATAGTTAGAGAAGAAAAAACAAAACAAAACAACAAAGAACTATTAACACATGACCAGCCTTCACGGCATCGAGTTCCGCACAGCAAAGTTAGGGAGCAAGCCCCCACGTGCACCATGTAACAGCATGTAGAGTCTCGAATTCAGGGGTTACGAAATATGAACTGAATATCCAGGGCTGAGCCCCTGACTAAGGTAAACACTCTCAAGATGGGAGAAAGCCCACTCCATATAGACCCAATGCCAAAGGCTAAAGACATATGGTACCTTGATGAACAGCTAGCTTCCAGCACTAAACCTTGCTTCCAAATCTTGTTCCAGCACTGTGCATACAGAGTCTGCTGGTGTGAGATTTGGATGCAGGCTTTGGCTCCGAGCGAGGAGGGGCCACAGCCCTCAGCATTTCATGTTCTATATCATACATGGCTTCATGTTATTGTTTTACTTTTGTGCCTTTCAGATGTTGACCCTCAGGTCCTGAGCGTGTTACTGATGAAAAAGGATCAGTCTTCAGTAAGATACATTTTATCTTTCCACATACATGTTGTTTTTTATCTATCCATTAGGGTTAAAGGGGTATTCCACTCAAACATAACTTTTACTATGTTGCTGCCTATGGTGAGACTAACAATTCCTTCCATGCTTGTTATTATCTATTTCTTCTCCTTCCCCCCCCAGTTCTGAGCTGCTGCTTTCTGCTGAAAACACAAAAATCTGTGTGTGAGCTTTTCTCTCTGTCTCCCCCCTCCCTTCTGAGACGGCTGATGTAAACAAGTCCTTGGCAGGCTTTATCTGCAACATTGTAACTTCTTTGTAATGCTGGGAGAATTAATCAGTGAGTTCATTAGCAACTTGACCTCAGAATAATCCCAGAAGGGAGGAGGGGGAGACAGAGAGAAAAGCTCACACACAGATTTTTGTGTCTTCACCATAAAGCAGCAGCTGAGAACTTGGGGAAGGAGACTGAATAGATAATAACAAGTATGGAAGGAACTGTTAGTCTCACCATTGGCAGCAAAAGTTATGTTTGAGTGGAATACCCCTTTAGGAACACATACACTTAATACTTTTGTCGGCCGTATCTGTCAGGGGTATAAGGTGTGTGGGGCTCTCCTGACCAATCACAGACAGATGAGGTCAGTGGAGATAGAGGTTGGGCCTGATGGAAAATCACTTCTCGCCCCCCCCCCCCCTTGTTCTTGGAGAGAGAAACTGCAGCCAGAGCACTTTGGCTGCAGCTTAACCCTCTCCTCCCCGCAGAGAACACAGGATCGATCGGCTGTACCGAACGTTCCTGTGTATGGGGAGGACATGTGCTGGTTGAGAGAGATAATAGCACGCCATCTTATGGAGGAGAGAGCTGTGCGGCGGACAGGAGGAGGGCGAAGCTTCATAATACATTATATAACTGAGGTGAACTGAAAGCCCTGTATATTAGTAAGCTACATATTAACAGTCCGAGGTAACAGCTAAAAAGTGGTCAACCCCTTTAAGAGTGCTCCATTCAACGTCCCATATGAGGGCACATTGAATCATAGCGTGATGTGCGGGCGATGGCGGATAAACAGCTGCTGATCCTGCACACTCCATACCATGGGAGATATAGGCTGGATTTGGCAAGATAATCTCTCCATCTAATAGGCCTTAGGGTACTGTTACATAAAGCTATTATTGGCCGTGTTCTGGCCGATAATCTTTTCGGATAATGGCTCAACGAATAATAATATGGAATAAGGCGGCCTTGTTTTTCTAACACTGGATAACTCCTTTAATAGTGGCTACGACTGACCTGGCACGTCTGTGCTTCACATTGTTGGACCTAGCAGTGGAAAATGTATGATAAGACTAAACTTCCCATTGCAAAATAAGATGATAGCGAGGAGGCCGGCTTCAGAGAAGGAGCTTTTGTTTATGTGACGAAAAAAAGTCAGTAATACTTTAGTGCTGGGGGAGGGAACCTTGGCTCTCCAGCTGTTGCAAAACTACAACTCCCATCATGCTTGGACAGCCAAAGCTAAAGCTTTGGCTGTCCAAGCATGATGGGAGTTGTAGTTTTGCAACAGCTGGAGGGCCAAGGTTCTCCATCCCTGCTTTGGTGTAAAGGCTAGTCTTAATTCTGCTCACAGGAGGCAGTTATAGAGGTTTGCCATTATTGGATTTGCACTTTATAGACTTTCAAAATTCTAAAGAAAAAGAAACAACAACTTGTTTTAAAATTAAAAACAAATGGAGCAAATTGCAGGTGTGTGCATTCTGTATCAGCCTTCAGGATGGCAGTGATGTGTATCATCTGTGTCCAACATGAAAGCCTTCCTTAGAAGTACATGTGACTGCGTTCTGTTTGATCTCGGTTGATCTTCATGTGGTGTTCTGCTGCTCCTGATCAAGGTTCTGGCTTTTCCTAGTGATCTGCTATTAAGGCATAATAAAGCACTGGAGCGCACAGGATTTATGTAGAGGCAGTCCGCCTCTACATAAATCTCCGTAGCGCCGGAGATGCGGGGGCATTTTTAAGTCCGGCGTAAAAAACATCGGACTTAATAAATGTCCCCCTAAGGGTCCATTTACACAGATTATCTGAAAGATTATCTGCCAAAGATTTGAAGCCAAAGCCAGGAACAGACTATAAACAGGGAACAGGTCATAAAGGAAAGCCTGAGATTTTTCCTCTTTTCCAATCCATTCCTGGCTTTGGCTTTAAATCTTTGGCAGATAATCTGTAAAATAATCTATTTTTATTATATATGATGATGATAATAAAAAAAAAAAGAAAAAAAAAATAATATATATATATATATATATTATATATATATATATATATATATATATATATATATATATATATATATATATATATATATATATATATATATATATATATATATAGCCTGTGTATGTTTGTGTCTGTTTTTTCCCCCCAATAACACAATTGTTTTATCTCAGACTGTTGATGCCAGGAAGCTGGAGAAAGCAGAAGCCAAATTAAAAGCCAAACAAGAGAAGCGGTCTGAGCGGGAGACTCAGAAAGGCGGCGGGAATATGTAAGTGTAAAGACATCTCGCCTATAAGGATTTCCTCCATACGCAGCTGGGCTTTTCTTACTGTTGAAAGGATATAATAAAAATTGGGACTTGATATATAAGTCACTTTGTTTTACTTTCTATTAATGCGTGTAGTGTAATGGAAGAAGCTTCGGCAAGTCAGGCGGCCAGCAAGAAGGAAAACCGAATAGAATCCAGCGGCAAGAACAAATCCTACGACATCAGGATTGAAAACTTTGATGTGTCATTTGGAGAGAGGTGAGTATACAAAATGTATAACTCTCATTCTCCTCCTCCTTGTGTAGTGATCCTACCTGCCTAGTCACCATTCCATGTCATAAGGTACTGTGCTGTGGGTTCACATTATGATAGCTCCTATAGGGAGGGTGCTGGAGAAGGGTCTGGCCCACAATATCCTAGAAGGGAGGCACTCCTCACTCCTCACACGTACAGGATCCGCAGCAGATATCAATGTAACTGAATGACTGAACACCGCATCAAATCTGCTGCTTATCCCCTATGTGTGAACACACCCTCAAAATGCAATTAAGGCTAATTTTTTTTTAAAAAAGAATGGAAAAACAGGTGCATTTGTGTGCATCCATTTTGATCCGTTTTTTTCCATTGACTTCCATTTTTAAAATGGTTGACCACATTAAAGGACCCAGATAAGGTTTCCCATACCTGTCAGCACTGAAGCTTTTGTTTTTCACTGCATCACTATATGGATGCTCAAATCAAGCAATCACGCTTATATCTTTCATGAGTCTGATGAAGGTCGCTACAATTTTTTTATAAGCCTGATTTAACCGCTTCCCGTCAGTAACGTGTGTATATATACATTCCTACTGCACATACCACATGCAGTAGGAATGTATATATACGTTCCTGTCTTCAGGGGCTTCCGATGTGTCCGAGCTGCGTCTCATTAACCCTTTAAACGCCGCAATCTTTAGCGATTGTGGCGTTTAAAGAACTCAGTGACAGAACAAGCATCTGTCACTGAGTGATCGGGACCGCGGGGGTCCCGATTGCTTGTGCCGACAGGCGGGGGTAAGTCACTTACCTCCGTCCTGTCGGATCGGCGATCTATGTATAGTGTCTGCTCTTAGGCAGGCTCTATACATAGATTGCCGATAACACTGATCTATGCTATGCTATGGCATAGCATATGGCTTTCGAAAAAGCGATCAAAAACTGCTACACCAATATGATATCAATAAAAACTAGAGATCATGGCGCAAAAAATGATACCCCAAAGCGCTATGGCTCTTTAAAGGCAGGGAGGAACATTGTATTAATCTGACCCGGACTCTTGTGCATCAAAGGGTTCTGTCTTGAAGGGGTTAACCACACAATAAACACCTTAAAGGGATAGTTCAGCAAAACATGTTGCTCAACTGGTGCCAGAGATTTGTAGTTTACTTCTTTTAAAAAAAACAACTCGTCTTTCAGTACTCCAGTATCAGCTGCTGTATGTCCTGCAGGAAGTGATGTATTCTTTCCAGTCTGGAGAGTGGGAGAGGTTTTCTATGGGAATTTGCTGCTGCTCTGGACAGTTCCTGACATGGACAGAGGTGGCAGCAGAGAGCACTGTGTCAGCCTGGAAAGAATACACCACTTCCTGCAGGACATACAACAGCTGGAAGACTGCAGATTTTTAAATAGAAGTAAATTAGGACTCTGTATAACTTAGTGGCACCAATTGATTTGAAAGATTTTTTTTTTTTTTAAAGGTTTTTTTTTTAATTGCATTTTGAGTGCGGAGTACCTTCATTTTATATTTGGTAAGGGAATAAGGGAAAAATCTGGCTGCTTGTGATCACAGGTTCATATTTGCTGAAGAAGTGTAAAATGTATACTGTACTAATTTCAATTTGCATTCTCTGATTTTATAATGTGCATTGCATGGTATGAGATTATGTATTGTATAGTTATATATTCCCCCAACTTCTCATCACAGGGTCCTATTGACAGGTGCCGAGTTGCATTTGGCATCAGGACGACGATACGGTTTAGTAGGCAGAAACGGTCTCGGTAAGACAACGTTACTAAAGATGCTTGCAAGTCGGAGTCTCCGCGTCCCCTCACACATTAGCATCCTACATGTGGAGCAAGAAGTGGCAGGAGACGACACCCCGGCCCTGCAGAGTGTCCTGGAGTGTGATACGTTACGTGAGAGTCTACTGAAAGAGGAGCGAGAGCTCAATGCTCGAATCAGTGCCGGAAAGTAAGTCAATGGAAAAAAGATTTGTGATGGCTGTGTGTATATATGTATACATCCCTTGCTAGCCCTTTTTTTTTTTTTTTTTTGCAGAAATTAGACTTGCCTGCAAACAAGAAAAAAAAAACAAAAAACTTTTTCTCAGCAGTACCGTTCTCGTCTTAGAAACACTTTGCTCACCACTCTTCCATGTATGATGCCCAAATAATTTAAAGAGACTCTGCCAGTAGGTTTATGGTGTCCTTTCTCAGGGTAGCATAAACTAGTGACAGAGAAGCTGAACAGAATGATGTATCACTTACATTGTTCTGTGCAGCTGATCCAGAGATCTCCTCCTGAATAACATGGACAATAAGTAGTCCTCTCCATTATGTGCATGAGCCCAGTAGTCCTGGATATTCATGAGAGGCAGAAAACTCCGCCCACCAGCTGCTGATTGGCGGTTATCTATCCATGCTGTGTATACACAGTCAACTGTCAATCAGCAGCTGGAGGGCGGGGGGGGGTGTGTGGCAAGAATCCTATTCTCCTGCATATCGGGAGAACGGCTGAACAGAATGATGTAAGTAATACACCGATCTGTTCAGCATTTCTGTCACTAGTTTATGCTGCACTCATTTAAGGTGGAATACACTTAGTGACAGATTCTCTTTAAATAAGGTTTGCTTCAATCCCTGCATTTGGTGTCTGAATGCTTCTAATATTTCCTTCATGTTTATTACAGAGGAGATGGGTCAGAGAGCGTCCGCCTATCTGAGATTTATGCAAAGCTGGAAGAAATAGAGGCAGATAAAGCGCCAGCTAGGTAAACTCCATGTAGCTTCAATATATTTCTCAAAGACTTTTTTTTTTTCCTATGTAATAATTTCCTGTTCTCTCCTCCTCAGAGCGTCTGTGATCCTTGCAGGATTGGGATTCAAACATAATATGCAACAGCAGATGACCAAGTGAGTGTATAATGGAGGCAGAATAGCTTCAAGGTGACATTTAAGGGATATTCTGGCCTCAGGAACGTTTTATTTCAAGTGTCAATGTCATCATCGAAAGCTTATGACATGTCAAAAGTTTTGATCGGTCCGGGCCTGCGTGTTCAGACCTGTACCAATTGTAAGAATGCGCCGGGAGAAGACCCGGAGCTCCAGCACAGTCCTGTCTCGGCTCTGGCTCATAATGTAAGTCTATGGAATCCATCTGATTATGCTGACACGCTTCTCCTGATCGGTACGGGTGTGAAGACTCAGACACGGATCGATCAAAACTTTTGCCATGTCTCTGTGACATGTCAAAAGTTTTCTATGATGGCACTGACACTTTAAATGCATTCTCCCCAAGATATATAACCTACTCATATAATGTTATCACTAATAGTACTGGCTTCAGCGTGACAGGAAGCTGTGTAGCCCTTTAATAATTTCCATTATTGTCTTCAAAGAGATTAGGTGACTGAGACAATACAACACATCATCCTCTGCTGTCTTGGGAGGTGTGGCTGGATCTTGTGTCTAGGCTTTAACCCCGCCCCCTGACTGATGTCACCACCTTTGATCAGACCCTACAGCTTACATCACCATCTCCCTGTCATACACACAAAAATATCTTTCTTGCTTGGGACATTTACAAAAAGTATGAGATGTCTTTTAGCGTGTGCCTTGTGCTAAATGATGCCACAGAAAGGAGAGCAGATGAGGAATGAACACAGCAGGTGCTGCAGCCTCGCTGCCTATGTAATATTTTCATTCCTCCTGGTCATTATGTAACTAGTAGTGATAACTCAATGTGGGGGGGGGTATGTTTTTGTAAAACCAATTTTATTATTTCTATACTTTAACCATTTTTCTTTTGTCAGGGAATTCTCTGGTGGATGGCGCATGAGGTTGGCATTAGCGCGGGCTCTTTTTGCCAGGTAGGGTATTTCTTATTTATTCATTTAAGCAAAGGTTGTACCTCTCTACTTTATTTGTATTATTTGTATCCCCTTCCTGCACTACTTTTTAGCTCAGTGACAGTAAGGACTCTGTGTGAGTGTTGTATTTAGTAACTGCACTATACTAATACAAGGGAGCTCTCAACCAAATCACATATGGGGGTGCAGCCCAGTGTCCAATAAAGCAACTTACATCAAAGGGGAAAAGCTAGACGCTGCAGCGCACCAACCACCATATATTAAAAAAAACCTCAAGGCAATCTTTATTCTCACCACTTCACATGCAACAACGCCCAAAGATAATCTCAGACCGGCTGCGCTCCAATCCTTCCAGCTGGGTGAACAAACACTTCACCGCCACAACAAGAATCCATAAAAAAAAAGCCAAATTAGGAGATGGATCCTTATCCGGTACAATGATTTGCACTGGTAAACTGGTGAATTACCTATTACTCACACAAAGGAGGGGAGTTGGCTTCATCCCCCCCCTCCCCCAGTAATCTGGTTTGCATAGTCAGAGAAGCTTCAGGTCCCGGCTGCACCTGTATCCACACTCCTGCCTCTCACCATTGCGCTCTGAGGGCGGCAGTGCTCCTAATGGTGCACAGGAATGAGGATTACACTGCTAACAGCACCAAGGAGGAATGTAAGACATATCATCTTCCTTGGCATCTCCTGTGCAATAGGGGGCTATCAGCAGGTTAGATTTGTCTAACCTGCTGATAGTTCCCCTTTAAATGATTATTTCAGTTCCCTATCACAATACAATGACCGATCCTGCCGATGGTGCTGTGTGCAGGAACGTGCCTTGTGACTGCAGCCGGTAATTATTGTAGGGCAATTACTACTTTTTCTTTTCTTTTTCAAATGTTTCATGTTTGAAATAAAAATAAAATATTCACCCTTGAAGGCTCTGTCCACACGGAGTAAAACTGGTGGAATTCTCCACTGCGGAATCCCTTCAGCCTCCGTGTCATAATGAGAGTCTCTGCGCTGAGGAATGGATATG
Source organism: Dendropsophus ebraccatus (assembly GCF_027789765.1). NCBI lineage: Eukaryota > Metazoa > Chordata > Amphibia > Anura > Hylidae > Dendropsophus > Dendropsophus ebraccatus. The sequence continues at coordinate 16,333,041 of NC_091459.1, read as the reverse complement.
TTCATTCTTCAGCACGGAGAGAGGAGGCGCACGAGCCTCCCATAGAGTGTCATTATTACACAGAGGGCGACGGAGAATTCCGCCAATTTTACTCTGTGTGAACGGAGCCTTAAGGCCCTTTTCCACCAACAGATCTGACGACAGATTATCTGCCAAAGATTTGAAGCCAAACCCAGGAACAGACTATAAACAGAGAACAGGTCATAAAGGAAAGACTGGATTTCTCCTCTTTTCAAATCCACTCCTGGGTTTGGCTTCAAATCTTTGGCAGATAATCTGTCGTCAGATCTGTTGGTGGAATAGGGCCTTTAGAGTGTGTAATTGCACACTCCATGAAGTTTTGCTGTCTACAGCTTCTCTGCAATATTCTCTATGCATCGCAGACCCCCTCTTTTGTGGATTGTCATACAGCACCCACTTATAAAGTCCTCCTGCAGCTGAGCAGTGCATGATAAGGAATATAAAGTCCTCCACTAAAAATAAGGAATATAGTTCCTTGTTTCCTTGGTGACTTCTAATATTCTGATACAATAGGGGTATTAGGCTGGGTTCACACTGTATTTTTGCAATCTGTTTTATGCAAAGAAAAATTCCATTTGTGTGCATCTATTTGATACTTTTTTTTTTAATGATTTCCATTATGAAAAAAATGGGATCAAAACACATCCCTTTTTTTTATTTTTTTAAGCGTACGCAATAAACACGTTTTTGTGTATGCTAAATAACGGATGTGTTTTTGGACAGTTTTTTTTTTTTTAATATATAATATATAATGGAAGTCAATGGAAAAACAGATGCACGCAAAAATATTTTGTTTTTTGCATAAAACCAATTGCAAAACCACTGTGTGAACCCTGCCTTAAAGCATATCCCCTTTTAAAATTGAGCATCACTGGTAAATTGTAAGCACTGAGAATGTGTAATAAAATCTGCATGACAATAAAAGGTTTTGATTACCAATCCCTTATATAACTTATTTTTTTCCCCCTCTGTCTAGGCCTGACCTCCTTTTGCTTGATGGTAAGCTGCAAGATTGATTTTATTATATATATATATATATATATATATATATATATATATATATATATATATATATAAAAAAATTTATTTATTTATTTTACTTTTTTTATTGACTTCTCTTATCCTTATTTTTTTACAGAACCCACCAACATGTTAGACGTGAGAGCCATCCTGTGGCTGGAAAACTACTTGCAGGTTTGCTTGCATAGTCATCTTTTTACCCCTTCTCTTTAGCTATGGAGAGCATATATAAGAGACATGGCCGTGTATGTTTTGCAGACCTGGCCGTCCACGATCCTGGTTGTCTCCCATGACCGTAACTTCCTGAACGCTGTGGCAACCGACATTCTGCACCTGCACAGCCAGCGCTTGGAGGCTTACCGGGGCAACTTTGAAAGCTTTTTGAAAACCAAGGAAGAGCGGCTGAAGAATCAGCAGAGGGAATACGAGGCCCAACATCAGTATCGGGAACATATACAGGTGATGAAACCAATCCTGTAGAAATCTGTGAAGAAAAGGCTTAAGCTTTATATTTAGAACGTTTATATTGCTTGTGGGGCACATTGACACTGTACGTCTACAACTTTATAGGTGTTTATTGATCGATTTCGATATAACGCCAATCGGGCTTCTCAAGTGCAGAGTAAGCTTAAACTTCTGGAGAAATTGTAAGTTTTTCCCTTTTTTGAGGGGTTGGGGGAGGGGTCCAATGAAAGGCCTCAATTACTAATTCTGCCTCTTTGTAATCTCTCTTGTAGGCCAGAACTAAAACCCGTAGAAAAGGAGTCTGAGGTGATATTGAGGTGAGCATCCGTCTATTATTTTTTTTTTTTTCCCTCGGGAAAGGCCATCAATGTCTGATAAGCAGGGGGTGCCAACACCAAGGATCTCAACCGATCAAATGTTTAGCAAAGCTGTAGATCTGGCTTATACCCAATGAATGGTATAGGGGTAGTGACAGGTGATGGCAGTGCAGCTCCCATGCACTCCAATGGGAGTTGAGCTGCAGTAACTGGGCACTGCCACTGCACAGTGAATAGAATGAATAGAGCAATCTGCTTCTGACCCCACTTTGTGTATATGCTGGAGCTGCAGCTCTGCCTAACAGTTGACCAACATGGGTGCACGGTGTCAGCAACCTCACTGAACAGACAGTGATTGTCTATCCTGAGGATAGGCCAAAAATGTCCTGCAAAATACTTTTAAAGGAGATTTCTGGACTTTTTTATTTGTTTGTTTTTTTTAACCCTTTCACCATCATGGGTCATTGATGCCTTAATGCCAAGGACGTTTTGGGACTTCAGCTTATGGTGCCGACCACAGTATCTATAGGGTTGACTGGAGTGCGGCTCTGGTGCTGACAGTTGCGGCGGGTCTGTCGCTGACAGCCGGTACGTGCCGCGGATGATACAGGTGCAGCTTCTGTGCCTGTATCATCCTGCATTGTAAATTAACGTCACTGCAGCCTCAGGTGTAGGCTGCAGCAATGTTAATTTACAGTGCAGCGGCGGGAGGGGGTTGAAGGAGCCGGGGAGGAGGTGACTGAACATAACAACATGCACCACTGTCCTCGGCGCCGGTTCCTGGTTTCCCGGCCTGGTCTGAGCGGGGAACCAGGGCGTGACGTGCACCCCGCTACAGCTGCTCACTGGCAGAGTGGACCTGACACGTCATGACCTGGTTCCCCGCTCATACCAGGTCAGGGGACTAGTAACCGGAGTGGAGGACAAAGGTCACCAGTGCTGGAGCCGGGAAGGTAGGTGCATGTAATTTCCAAGCCTGGACTTCTCCTTTAAATTGGCCTGCTAACTGCTGGCAATTCCCTCCCTCAATAAGCTGTTAGATATAAGAATTTCTCCTTTTTTCCTATTGCTGACAGGTTTCCTGATGGCTTTGAAAAATTTTCCCCACCAATATTACAATTGGATGAAGTTGATTTCTGGTATTCTACCAATCAGCCGATCTTCAAGAATCTTTCTGTTTCTGCAGATCTGGAGTCTCGTATCTGTGTGGTAAGCGGCCGTTATTGTATCTCACTCTTTTGTAGAATTCAATAAACAGAATAGCCTAGGTTTACTAAAATTACTTAAAGGGATTGTCCTGGCAGCAGAAGACAGCTGAATATTCATATGAATATGCAGAGGTATATATGAATGATAAAATATATATGCAGTAGTAAGATACAATGAGGTGATCCTAGATTCATACAGAGATGAAATCATATACTGGATCAAACCCATGTATATACAATCTTACATATGGAACACGTGTGTGTGTGTGTGGGGGGGGGGGGGTGGAGATAATAGCATAAAAGAGCATAACTTAAAAGATTCACAGCACTTTAGGAGTTAGGAAGTGGTGATGAAGACAAGTACAAAGCACTATAGGTATAAGTTAGTATCGGGGGAGAAAGGCGGCTGGGTTTGCTACTGCTTTAGACCATTCTTGACATGGACAGAGGTGGCAGCAGAGAACACTGTGCCAGACTGGAGAGAATACACCATGTCCTGCAGGACATACAGCAGCTGATAAGTATGGGAAAACTACTGGAGATTTTTTTTTTAAGCAAGTTAATTACAATTTTTTTAAGCTTTGCCCTTTTGTCAAAGCCACACCTCTTCTTTTTTTATGAGGTTGCGGTCCTCTTGCCAAACATGGCGGAAAACTATCTAATACTGCCCATTGGGTTTCCAGAAATTTCAGATGCTAAGATGCATCAATTGACAGGTGGCTAATCCCTCTTCTCATATTCACATCAATGTAGAAAAGATGATGGTTTCTGTGAAATCCTTTAGAGAAGCACTTTGTACATTCTAATAAGCTGAGGTTGTGGTAGCTCTATGGATGATAAGATGGCTTCTGTAACCTAGCTGGTGTTTGGACACCGCTACAAGAGTAAGAAGGAACACACAAGCATACCTGAATGCCTAGGTAGAAAGGAATATATATGAATTAATAGGCTGTTCAGTGCTGTTAAGTTAGTACTTTTTTTTTTTTTTTTTTTTTTTTAGTTTGGGTCTTAGTTTGTGCTTTCATCTTACAGGTGGGGGAGAATGGAGCAGGAAAATCTACAATGTTGAAATTGTTACTTGGAGAATTGTCTCCGGTCAATGGGATTCGACATGCACACAGGTTGGTTTAATGTAACACAGGCAGTAGTCGTGTATAGTAGTGGTGGTGGCAGAAACAGAGTATTAGAAGTGGCTGCAACCGACCATTTCTTTTTTTTTTATATATATACATATATGACCCTGTCTGCTTTTCTCAACAACCAGGAATCTTAAGATTGGTTACTTCAGTCAGCATCACGTGGATCAACTGGATCTAAATGTCAACTCAGTGGAGCTACTAGCAAAACGGTTTCCAGGTAAGCCATCAATTCATCTTTAGCAGCTATATGATTTGAGATATCTTAATGTGTCACTGTCATTACAAAAAACTTTACACGTGTTAAAGAGACTTGTGAAAAGTTTTGATCGGTTTGGGTCTGAGTGTTAAGACTTGTACCGATCGGGTGGGGAGAAGGTGCAGCCTGTCCACTCTTCTCGTCTCTAGAAAAAAAAGAGTCTGACTTATAATGGAGCTCTATGGAACTAACTCAGAGCGGAGGTCGGACGTGCTGCAGCGCCGTCTTCCCCCCCACCCGATCGGTATAGGACTGGTCAAAACTTTTGGCATGTCAATTCTTTGGGCAGATGGCTGATTGACAGTTGACACTGAGGAATCAGCTAGGAAAGTCTTCCGCCCAGAATCACCTTTGGCCAAATTCTGTGAGGAATCTGCAAGAACACTCTTGGCATGGAAATGTGGGAGGAGACACGGACAAATGATTCATTTTTTACAATTCCACATGGAATTTCCACAAGCATTCTGGGCGGAATCTGGGCCAAAACTTTTCTGAGCGGAAAAACACTGCTCAATTCATTTCTATGTAATTCTGCCAGCGGAATTCCGCCAAAAGAATTGACATGACAATTCTTCTGCCAGAAAGCAGATCCGGCGTGGAGCGCAAATTCCATTGAACTCCATTCATGAAGAAATTCTATTTTCAGCACTGGAATTCAGCGCTGATTCCTCAGTGTGAGTTGAGATGAAAATACTCCTGATACATTTTTTTTCCCCCCTATCATTCACAGGTAAAGCAGAGGAGGAATATCGCCACCAGCTGGGCAGCTATGGGATCTCTGGTGAACTTGCAGTACGGCCTGTAGTTAGTTTGTCGGGAGGTCAGAAGAGTCGTGTTGCTTTTGCACAAATGACAATGCTTTGGTAAGATAGTGTGTCTTATTCTGTAATCACTTCTCTTTCATATGGTGGCCGTCAGCACAGGGGTTTGTTTTCCTTGGTGATTGTCCGATCCGGATGCGCTGAAAGTGCCCATGCAGGTGCCCAGCTCTGTGCGGCCTATCTATCCCCATACACACACACCTTCCCTTGTTACTGCTCACCCTTTTTCTTATGTCTTTTGTAGGCATCATCTCTCGTCAGAGCGGTGCATGTTAGCTGTCTTACCCCACAAGCTCTGAGGCTGGCGGGAGAAGATATCTTCCATGCCATTGCACCCATTTACCAAGAGACTGCACTTACGGGAGAGTTCTCTACACAAGGAAGAGGGTGGGCAGCTACAAGGGTCAGAAAAGGGGGTTTTGGGGAGTGATACTGAGTGGGCTTCTCCAGCCTGGGGAATACCTTCCTGGACACTTCAGTTTATTTGCATTAGAATTAAAACAGCTGGAGCAGACGGCTATGCCATGAATCTTTGTTTGGTGACCTATCTGGTGACCCTATTACACAGAGCAATGAGCAGCGCAGTCAGGGCGATTATCACTCTGTGTTATGGTGCGTTTACACAGAGAGATTTATCTGACAGATTTTTGAAGCCAAAGCCAGGAATGGATTTGAAAAGAGGAGAAATCTCAATGTTTCCTTTATGACCTATTCTCTGCTTAGTCTGTTCCTGGCTTTGGCTTCAAAAGTCTGTCAGATAAATCTCTCTGTGTAAACGCACCCTAATAGAGAAAACAATCATTGGCTGATCATGTCTTTTGGTCCGACACCAAAATCATCGGCCGCCGACCGTACATAGCTACATGTGATAGTGATGCACGGCTGACGGCTAATGTTTGAGTAAACAATTATACATTACCTCTCCACGCTCCCGGTCTCCCCCTGCCCTCTTTCGCTCCCTGCACCGCAGCTGTGGCTTCAAATCTGTCTCCGAGCCAACAGGCTGCACAGCCAATCACTGGCCATGACGCTCCCGGCCAGTGATTGGCTGACCCGGCTGGTTAGCTCAGACACCTCTCTGAAGCCGCAGCACTAGGAAGTAAGCAGGGACCAGGAGAAGACCAGGAGCGTGGAGAGGTTAAGCCAAGGGCTGCACGGACATCACTAATATGTATATACACACATACACAGCCGCCCTTGCTAAATGATCATTTACGTTATATCTAATAGGACCATTACTTTAGGAGGCAAATCCATGCTGACCGGTCCTCTTTAAATGATCTGTATCTTTTTTTCTACCTTTTTAGCCCCAACTTTTACATTCTGGATGAGCCGACCAATCACCTCGATATGGAGACAATTGAAGCTTTAGGAAGAGCACTGAACAAATTCCGGGTAACTACCCTCTCGCTCTTTTCTTCATCTTCTGCCTATATCATTCTTATTTTCTTTTCCTAAAGTAAATGCGTAAAAAAAAGTGTTACCACCTGACAGGTCATAGAAGCTAGTATATAACATTTTATTAACATGTTTGAAGTCTGTTAAAGTCCTGTTTGTGCCATAATAGGCTGAATCCTCAGTCCAGGTGAAAGTGGTGGGTCTGGTTGACTTGTCACTAGTGTGTATTAAAGAGGTAGTTCACCAAAAATAGTTTTCTTTCAAATCAACTGATGCCAGAAAGAGACTTCTATTAAAAAAATCAAGTCTTCCAGTACTTATCAGCTGCTGTATGTCCTGCAAGAAGGGGTGTATTCTCTCCAGTCTGGAGAGCAGGAGAGGTTTTCTATGGGTTTTAGCACTGCTCTGGACAGTTCCTGACATGGACAGAGGTGGCAGCAGAGAGCACTGTGTCAGACTGGAAAAAATACACCACTTCCTGCAGGACATACAGCTGCTAATAAGTACTAGAAAACTTGAGATTTTTTTAATAGAAGTATTTTTTAATAGAATTACAAATATCTGGCACCATTTGATATGAAAGAAAAAAAAAATGGTGAACTACCTCTCTTAGGGTGCGTTCACATGTACAGGATCTGATGGCCATCAGATCTGCTGCAGATCCTGTACGTGTGAACGTACCCTAAGGCTTTTATTCATACAGTTCAGGATTCGTGCAGTTGCTAGTTGGGGTTTGGGTAAGAAAATTTTCTGCATCTATGTCTAACCTATACTGTTAATCCATGTGTCATTGACATGCACATATATATATATATATATATATATATATATATATATATATATATATATATATATATATATATATATATATATATATATATATATATTATATATATATTATATAATATATTATGATTTCTATTTTTTTTATCCAAGGGAGGAATAATCTTGGTTTCCCACGATGAGCGATTCATCCGCCTTGTTTGTCAGGAGCTCTGGGTCTGTGAGAACGGTGGAGTGACTCGCATCGAGGGCGGCTTTGACGAATACCGGGATCTCTTGCAGGAGCAGTTCCGCAAGGAGGGCTACTTATAGTTTGGACTCTACAAGAGTTTGTCACTGCTCTTGTGCGTCTCCATAGCTTCGCTGGTGTCCTGTACATTATGATAATCTCACATCGGAGAGCAAGGATGCCCTGATGTTCCAAGAAGTCAGACGTTCTGCAAAGATGGGCTCTAGGACCCTGCGGCTTATGAGACTGATGTTCTAGCTGAGGAAAGATATTTATTACTCCAACAGTACAGACTGAGCAGAGATAGCTGGGTTTCTTGTCAGATGATGATTTGCTGCACATTACCATTTGATTTACTGTATTAACCCTTCCTTATCCCCCCCCCCATTGCCTTATTGCTGACCAAGTCATACATGAAATGAAATTTACTATTATTTATTTTAAGTGTATATGAAAGATACAATTGTAAAGCTGCACACAGTCAATGATTCTTTTTGCAGAGACATTTATATATTTTAACTATATCATGTCTTGGTTCTGCACTCATCCCCATAATGCATCAATCATGAATTGATAAATGGTGTAATATGTGATGTCTATGACTTTGTTAAAGGGGTAATTCACCAATTTTTTTTTGTCTTTCAGATCAACTGGTCCATGTAACTGCCAGAGTTTTGTAATTTATTTCTATAGAAAAAAATGTTTCCCAGTACCTATCAGCTGCTGTATGTCCTGTAAGTGTATTCTCTCTAGTCTGACACAGTGCTCTCTGCTGCCACCTCTGTCCATTTCAGGAACTGTCCAAAGCAGGAGAGGTTTTCTATGGGGATTTGCTATTGCTCTGAACAGTTCCTGACATGAACAGAGGTGGCAGCAGAGAGCACGGTGTCAGACTAGAGAGAATACAGGACATATAGCAGCTGATAAGTGGTGGTTTCTCTCTGGTCTGACACAGTGCTCTCTGCTGCCACCTCTGTCCATGTCAGGACCTGTCCAGCCGCAAATCCCCATAGAAAACCTCTCCTGCTCAGGACAGTTCCTGACATGGACAGAGGTGGCAGCAGAGAGCACTGTGTCAGACTGGAGAGAATACACCACTTCCTGCAGGACATACAGCAGCGGATAAGTACTAGAAGACAGGAGATTTCTTAATAGAAGTAAATTACAAATCTCTGGCACTTGCTGGGACCAGTTGATCGGAAAGAAAAAATTTTGGGGGGGTGAACAACCCCTTTAAATTTTGATGGTTTTCTAATCACACATAATGTTGAAGCTAAGACATCAGCCAAGGGACACTCCCCATTGAGATTGTTCCTCGACCAACTCCTCTGAAGTGTCCAATAATCGTACAAATGACCCCGTCCTCTGTGTGACAGATCGAGCTCACACGGGTTTTTATTCTCCTTTGCGCCTGTATTAGCCCTGTTTTTATCCAGGAGACCATGACACAGTTAAAGGGCAGTTCTTGTCCAGTCGTAGTGTGTGCAGTCATCATCCTGCTCAGTGTAAACCACTATCTCTTGCTTCCTGTTAAGTTATTAGAGGTGCCAAGAGATGGCGACGTGAAGCTAACCAAATGTAAATAAAGAGCAAAATCCTCCTACTTCTCCTCTTATTATTTAAAATGACGGCCTTTCCATAGTAAGAGTCCAAAAAGTCAATGAATTGCATTTATTTTACACTACTACTATGAACAGTTGTTAAAGGGGTACGGCTAAAACTTATTTGTTTCGCTATATACCCTTTCCCCTAGTTATATAACACCCCCTTGTGGCCTTTAAGGGAAGTGCAGTACTGATTCTGCCTGTTTCACTCGTTCTGGCCCCCAGAAGTGGTGCATAAATTATGTTTCGTCACGACCATCTCACCCGCCATATTGGTTGTGACTTTCTTCATTTCTCTCCTCCTCAGGGCATTCCCGGCGCTGCCCTGCATCTGCCTCCTGGGTTGTGGCTGTCCCTCAGCCACCTCACCGCTCAGCCCACCCCCTGTGACGTAAACCCTCTTCTTTGGAACTACAGCTCCTGAGATTGTACCCATTAAGCAGGGCTGGCTCCAGGTTTTTGTGGGCACTTGGGCAACAGAGCCACAACGAGTCCCTCATCCATCCACTATGGACAAATCACTTGAGACACCACTAACATAAACACAAACTTACTGACACACACTAAGGCTGGGTTCAAACTACGTTTTTGCAACCCGTTTTTTTCATCCGGTGTGTGCATCCATTTTTCCATTGAATTACATTATAAAAAAAAAAAAAAAAAAAAAAAGATCAAAACGGATCAGTTTTTTTTACAGACACAAAAATGAAGTCGACTACGTTTTTGTGTACGTTAAAAAAACAGATCCATTTTGATCCGATTTTTTTATAATGAATTCCATGGAAAAACAGATCAACACGGATACACACGCATCCGTTTTTTGCTAAAAACGGGTGAAAAAAAACGTAGTTTGAACCCAGCCTTACTGACATATGCACTACTGACTCACACACATTACACACACACACACACACAGCACTTACTGCTCAGTCTTCTCCCTCTTCCTCTGTTAGGCTGCTCTCCACACTGTAGTATTGAGGACCTGGACATCCACTGGAGTGTATACATCACCTTCTCCATGCTCAGGCTTGCTTCGTGGGTTCCCAGCACGTCCCGCTCGGCCAATCAGTGCGCTGATTGGCTGAGCGGGTCGTGAAGACGCCGGGAGCCCTGAAGCAAGCCGGAGCGGGGAGCAGGTGAAGTATAAGCTCTGACAGTCGGGGGGTTAATGGGGCGGGCTGTTGATATACTCGCAGCGGGATGTCCATCCCACTGCGAGTTTGTCTGCCCATACAGGGTACAGGGCAGGGATCCGCAGCGAGAAATCTGGTGCGGATCCGTTACATGTGACGGCACCCCTAAGTTAAAATGGAAGAAGGGACAGATGATTCAGTAGTCATAGGGGATGTGGGGGAAAAGCACTATGCGGGAGATTTATCAAACATGATGTAAAATTAAACTGGCTCAGTTGCCCCTAGCAACCAATCAGATTCCTCCTTTCATTTTCTGTGAGGAATGAAAGGTGGAATCTGATTGGTTGCTAGGGGCAACTGAACCAGTTTCACTTTACACCACATTTGATAAATCTCCCCCTATGTCTACCGCCGAAGAAGCTCCAGGTGGCTTTCACCACATCTAAACAATATAGGACATAGACACTTTAAATAACAAATAAAACCCAAATTATGCAGTTTGAGGTTTGTACAGAGTGAAAAAGGAACTTTGTGCCCAATAACTTCCTCTCCACCATGAAGGGAGTGAAAACTATAGTGGTGTGGCGGTGTATTAGCGAGGTGTGAGTGTGGCAGTGAACAACTTTGTGAGTAGGTCCTAGGGTTTCCTCAATGGCAGCCCTGGGTCCTTCTAATTCTTATTACATGACTCATGCAGGGTGCGATCCATTTCCTGGTCTCATGGACATTGGAACTGGTCTTCCCTGGCTCCTCCGGACTCACCCTACCAGGACTATGATAGTTCTCTGGTAGAGATGAGCGAACCGGGTTTGGGTTCGAGTCCAGCTGAACCCGAATGATCGGTATTTGATTAGCTGGGGCCGCTGAAGTTGGATAAAGCCCTAAGGCTATGTGGAAAACATGGATACAGTCATTGGCTGTATCCATGTTTTCCAGACAACCTTAGAGCTTTATCCAAGTTCAGCAGCCACCACTAATCAAATACCGATCATTCGGGTTCAGCTGGACTCTAACGCAGTTCGCTCATCTCTATTCTCTGGCCATGTGTTGATATTGACTTCCTGATTTAGTGGTTTTCGAGGATCCAGGAATGGTTGTGTCCTTGATGTTTTAATGTTGGTATCTGAGTTTGTGTGTGTTCACACCCAAAACAAAATGTAAAAATTAAACCTTTAAAAAAAAGGGCACTGAGAGAGCTTCCCACGGGGCTGTGCAGTTACACTTGAGAGTAATATTTGCCCACAATGCCTTGCTTGGAGCCTCCTGACTGTCCCTTGTTGGAGATGGGTGAAACTGGAAGTGAATACTGGCAGCAGCATTTATTTTTATCTCAGAAAGTCCCTGTAACTGTGTACAGGAAATCCTCCAGAAACTTTATACATGTGTTAGATCAGCCAGCAATCCGTGGCTCCCATACATATTACACTGTCATCACAAATTTCATTCTATAAAAAGAAGGTGCACACCATCAACGAGAATGTATGCTTACCCCCCAAAAGAAGATGAAAGGCTTCATTTTAGTAACGTATTTTAATATTACATGATTTCACTTAAAACTGTAAATCATAATTTTCCACTTATTTAGGCTGCGTTCACACGTAACGGTTTCTCACTGCGGATCCCTGCCCTGTGGCAGCACGCCCCGTTAACCCCCCCCTGGCGGCCGGAGCGTATACTTCACCTGATTGGCTGAGCGGGACATGAAGACATGGGGAGCCCCAAAGCAAGCCGGAGCGTGGACCAGGTGAAGTATAGGCTACGGCGGCCGGGGGCTTAACGGGCTTAACCCAATCCTGTGGATAGGGGAAAAGTTAACTTTCCTCGAATCAAGTTCAGATATCAACTTACACAGAGTGAATAATACTACGGAATATAAAACATCTCTATTACAGCAACTGAAAAAGCCAACGTCCAGCACCCTAGCATGGTTATGAGATAAAGCTCCTGTAGGTCATGACCTTAGGCAGTAGTACCGACACAGCTGGTCTTGCGTCTTTTCTCTATTCCTCTGGGCCATACACAGCTTTGTTCTGCGCAGGTTCTCTGTCGGTGCCCCCACCTTTCACATTAGGCAGCACCGCCTCCACATAGAATCTTTCCAGCTTTGGTTCCGTTTCTTTCCAAAATTCTACGTCAAATTTCACAGGAACAACTGCAGTCTCTTTGTTAGTATGGACGACAAAGTCTGCCTCGCCTATACCAGTGACGGCCATCTGGCACTGTACCTGGGTATAGTAGGCATGCTGTGTCTTCAGAATATAGAAATCTCCATCCAAGGTTAAGCAGAAGTTACGGTCTTTGCAGGCTTCATGTACCGTGCGCTCTCTGTGCTTATACGGACACTTCACCTCTACAATGTTTAAGGTCTGCCCTGTGTGCACGTCCTTCACCAGCCCATCGGGACTTGCTGCCAACCAGTTTTTGGTCGGGTGAATGAATAAACCACATGGTTCCACCCGCACTTTTCTTCCTTTATTGCGTGATGCCAGCCTCTCATAGACAGCCACAGCCTTTTCCTCATTTCTTATACCCCAGTTCATGGCAGCAGTCTGTACGCTGGGTGCTGTACCCAGTATGGCTTTCAGATAGGACTGTGGAATATCATTGGTCTTTCGATTGGCAAATTTACTGTGAGCTACTTGATGCGCTAAAGAAGCAGTGATGCGGTTCTGACGCCAGTGATACCACTCCTGATTGTCTCTCTGCCCGAGGGTCTGCCGTTCGATTTTATCGACATCTTCTTTAGATAATTGTGCAGGTGTCCTTCCGTTCTGCCTTTTCGGGCTTTTGGGTTCCTTTAATGTTGGTGAATACTTCTTGTCCGTGGCGGCCGTTCTTGTAACATCTGAGGAGCCTTCTGCGCTTCTTGTTGTTGGATGAACACCTTGTCTGCTGACTCTCTCAGGTGGCTCACTGGCGCTGCGGGGCCCTTGGGGTTTTTCCGGCCCTTTACTCCCGTGAGGTGTTCTGGCTGATGCGCTACTTTCAGGCCTGTCTATAGCCGGCGAAGCGCTTCCTCTTGGCGCAGCCTTTTGTGGATGTTTTCCTTCAGGTGGCGGCATTGTAAATTTTAAAGAAGTTTAAAAACCTAAGGGAAAAAAATTAATCACGTTGATTGTTAAAATTGTGACAAGTGAATAAGGCCTAAAGTGTGGGCTTAGAAAATCCTATGCATGATCCTTCAGATGGTTCCATATTTTATGTAGAACAATTCTGACCATATATTGAGACTGAAAGGAGGAACTTTGAGGGAAACGTTAAAGAGGTACTCCAGCGAAAAAAACTTTTTCTTTCAAATCAACTGGTTTCAGAAAGTTATATCGATTTGTAATATACTTCTATTTAAAAAATCTCAAGTCTTTCATTACTTAACAACTGCTGTTTGTCCTGCAGGAAGTGGTGCATTCTTTCCAGTCTGACACAGTGCTCTCTGCTGCCGCCTCTGTCCATGTCAGGAACTGTGCAGAGCAGGAGAGGTTTTCTATGGGGATTTGCTGCTGCTCTGGACAGTTCCTGACATGGACAGAGGTGGCAGCAGAGAGTACTGTGTCATGCTGGAAAGAATACACCACTTCCTGACAGACATACAGCAGCTGATTAGTACTGGAAGACTTGAGATTTTTAAACAGAAGTAAATTACAAATTTATATAACGTTCTGAAACCAGTTAAAGGGGTATTCCACTCAAACAAAACTTTTGATATGTTGCTGCCCATGGTGAGACTAACAATTCCTTCCATACTTATAATCTATTCATTCTCCTTCCCCCAGTTCTCAGCTACTGCTGTCTGCTGGAGACACAAAAATCTGTGTGTGAGCTTTTCTCTCTTTCTCCCCTCCCCTCCCCCTCCCTTCTGAGACAGCTGATGTAAAAAAAAAATCCCCGACTGGCTTTCTCTGCAACAATGTAGCTTCTTTGTAATGCTGGGAGGATTAATCACAGGGAGTTCATCAGCAACTTGACCTCGGAATAACCCTCCCAGTATTACAAAGAAGCTACAATGTTGCAGAGAAAGCCTGCCAGGGATTTTTTTACATCAGCTGTCTCAGAAGGGAGGGGGGAGGAGGGGAGACAGAGAGAAAAGCTCAGACACAGATTTTTTTTTGTCTTCAGCAGAAAGTATAATCTTTGGTGCACTGGGGGCAGGACTACAGCCTTTGGTGCACTGGGGGCAGGACTACAGCCTTTGGGGCACTGGTCTGCCCACCCTCTTTATGAATATTTAAGTGGAGCTCTGCAGTGACTGGATATTCATTAAGAAGAGGGGGCAGACCAGTGCACCCAAGGCTTTAGTCTGCCCCTAGTGCACCAAAGGTTGTAGTCCCGCCCCAGTGCACAAAACCATCTTTCTTCTTCAAGAGTCCTCGGACCTATAGGGACATAGCATAATAGATTCTTCTAATCTGCTGTTAGTTTCCCTTCAAATGAGAAGTCCCGGAGAGGTTAAGCAGCACTGTGGTGGCACGGGAAGAGGTAAGTAGTGCTTGTTTAAAGGGAAACCTGCTGCCCCCTATATTGCCACGGTCACTGAGGAGGAAGATATGTGTCTTACCTTCCTCCTCGGCGCCAGTCTCCCACTGTGAGTTGGCGTAATCTTTGGCCAGGAGCAGTGCCCCGCCCCCACAGCGTCATCCAGCCCACCTGCTGCACTGATTATCAATGGACGGATGACACTGTGAGGGGCGGGGCAGTGATCCTAGACGAAGATTATGCCGACTAACAGCGCATACCATCCTCCTCCTCCTCATCCTGCTGCGTCTCTGATAACCGCACCGCTCTGTGTGAACGGGTCTGATGATCAGCAGTCACTGAGACTAGTGTTATGTGATCTATAGCTTCCATTATTCCTACCTGTCACTCACTGCCTGTAGATCACAAGAACAGACCCCCCCCCCCCTGGCAGGTGTGAGGAGGATAGAACCCCCCCACCACCACCACCACCACCAACCCAGCAGGTGTGAGGAGGACAGGACAGTACCCCCCCCCCCACCACCGGCAGGTGTGAGGAGGACAGACCCCCATGGCAGGTGTTAGGAGGACAGACCCCCCCCCCCCCCCCCCCGGCAGGTGTGAGGAGGACAGACCCCCCCATGGCAGGTGTTAGGAGGACAGACCCCCATGGCAGGTGTGAGGAGGACAGACCCCCGGCATCTTACCCAGGGCGTATTGACAGCTGCTGCTGCCCTAGGCACTAAACCTGAAGTGGTTTTGGCCACATGCATTTCTCTACATGTAGAAATATTGTCTGAATTGTGTTTTTCATGGTTTTTAACTGCTTAAAAAATAAACACATTTCCACATTGAATCAATGATTAGAGCCGTCTGCATATTGTCTGAGGGAATTCTCACCACAGGATTGGTAAATGGGTAGGTAATAGCTTCAGACATGAACAGTTTCACCAAAAAGACACCAGGTTTACTAGCAAGTCTGAATGGGAGGTGGGAGCCCCCCCAAAAAAAGTTGTTTCTTTCCCCCTGCTCTCTGGTGCTGCCCCATGCACCCGACCATGGGGGCCTAGTGGTAAATACAGCGCTGATCTTACCTGCAGTCACCGCTCGCTCCTCGGACACTTCTCACAGATCAGTTACTGAGTTTCGTTTCTTCCTCTTTGCTTCCCCTGTGTCATGTGTATCCATCCTCCTCCTCCTCCCCCGCCCCTTCTCTCTCAGCTAAAAGTAGAGGAGGACATGTCAGGACATACCCCGCACTGCCGGCTCTATGTCGGGGGTCACACACAGCACTGGGGGGCGCTATATGCTGTATCCGAAGCCTCAAATGTTTCCTATAAGGAAAGAAAAGGAAAAATACTGAGAAAGTTACATGGCTGTCAGGTACAACATGGTGTACATACTGTACATAAACATGGGGCATATACATAGTGTACATATACATGAGCCATATACATGCTGTACATAAACATGAGGCATATACATAGTGCACATATACATGTGGCATATACATAGTGCACATATACATGAGGCATATACATAGTGTACATATACATGTGGCATATACATAGTGTACATATACATGAGGCATATACATAGTGTACATATACATGTGGCATATACATAGTGCACATATACATGAGGCATATACATAGTGTACATATACATGTGGTATATACATAGTGTACATATACATAGTGTACATATACATGTGGCATATACATAGTGTACATATACATGTGGTATATACATAGTGTACATATACATGTAGCATATACATAGTGTACATATACATAGTGTACATATACATGTGGCATATACATAGTGTACATATACATGTGGTATATACATAGTGTACATATACATGTGGCATATACTTAGTGTACATATACATGTGGTATATACATAGTGTACATATACATGTGGCATATACTTAGTGTACATATACATGTGGCATATACTTAGTGTACATATACATGTGGCATATACTTGTGTACATATACATGTGGCATATACATATTGTACCACAGGAATGTATGAGGTGAGGTGTATTTTCTATTCTCATAGAAAATACAAGGCAATGGATCCACAGCAGATATCGCTGCAAATTCGTAACGTAAAATCCGCTGCGGATCCGGTACATGTGAAGGGAAACTATCAGCAGGTTAGAAGCATTTAACCTGCTCATATGTCCCTATAGTGCATGGGGCCTTGAGGATGAAGGTAAGTTTTCTTAGGGCCCTATTACATGGCCGATATTAGAAGCAAGTGAGCGCCGACCTGTCAGGTAAGCGCTCGCTTGCTCCTTGTTCTGTGCTCGCTGACGGCGCTATTACATGCATAGACAGAGCGAAGAGCAGTGCTGGGGACCCCAGGAAGCAGCGTGAGGGCCTCTCTCCCATAGGAGAGTGCGGCGGTCTGCTGCCACTGCTCCTATTACATGGAGCAATGGCCAGCAAAGTGTCGCTGTTGTTATCAGCAGAGGCGGTCTTGGCATTTCTGGGGCCCCAAGCGAATTTATGTCTGCCCCCCTCCCCTCCTCAACACGCACTCCACAACAATAGACCGCTGTGTGCTGCCCCCAGTAGTATATACCCCTTGTGCGCAGCCGCCAGTAGTATATACCCCTTGTGCGCAGCCGCCAGTAGTATATACCCCTTGTGTGCTTCCCCTCAGTAGTATATACCCCTTGTGTGCTTCCCCCAGTTATATATTGCCCCCCGTGTGCTCCCCCAAATGTATATAGACCCCCTGTGTGCTATAGATGCCTGTGTGTTCCCCTAGTTATATATAGCCCCCCCAAGTGCTCCCCCAAAAGTATATAGACCCCGTGTGTGCTATCCCAGTTGTATAGAAACCCCCTGTGTGCTGCCCCCAGTCGTATATACCCCGTGTGCTGCCCCCAGTTGCATTTACCCCCTGTGTGCTCCCCCACTAGTATATAGACCCCCTGTGTGCCCCCCACTTGGATATAGACCTCCTGTGTGCTCCCCCACTTGGATATAGACCCCTGTGTGCTCCTCCAGTAGTATATAAACCCCATGTGTGGTTCCCCCAGTAGTATATAGACTCCCTGTGTGCTCCACCAGTATTACATAGATCCCTGTGTGCTCCCCCAGTAGTATATAGACCACTGTGTGCTCCTCTAGCAGTATATAGACCCCCTTGTGTGCTGCCCCAGTTATATATAGACCCCCTGTGTTCTGCCCCAGTAGTATATAGACCCCCTGTGTGCCCCACCAGTAGTATATAGACCCTCTGTGTGTTCCCCCAGTATTATATAGACCCCCTGTGTGCCCCACCAGTAGTATATAGACCCCTGTGTGTTACCCCAGTAGTATATAGACCCCCTGTGTGCCCCAACAGTATTACATAGATCCCTGTGTGCTCCCCCAGTAGTATATAGACCACTGTGTGCTCCTCCAGCAATATATAGACCCCTTGTGTGCTGCCCCAGTTATATATAGACCCCCTGTGTGCTGCCCCAGTAGTATATAGACCCCCTGTGTGCCCCACCAGTAGTATATAGACCCTCTGTGTGTTCCCCCAGTAGTATATAGACCCCCTGTGTGCCCCACCAGTAGTATATAGACCCCTGTGTGCTACCCCAGTAGTATATAGACCCCCTGTGTGCCCCACCAGTAGTATATAGACCCCTGTGTGCTACCCCAGTAGTATATAGACCCCCTGTGTGCTACCCCAGTAGTATATAGATCCCCTGTGTGCTCCCCCAGTAGTATATAGCCCCCCTGTGTGCTCCCCCAGTTGTATATAGACCCCATTCTGCTACCCCAAGTAGTATATAGACCCCTCTGTGAAGCCCCAGTAGTCTAGAGCCCCCTTGTGTGCTCCCCCAGTTATATATAGCCCCCCTGTGTCTTCCCCCTTATATAGCCCCACTGTGTGCTCCCCCCATTTATATAGACCCCCGCTGTGCACTCCCCCAGTTACACAGGCCCCTGTGTGCTTACCCTCCCATATAGTATATAACACAATAAAACAAACACTTATACTCACCTGGGTCCGGGCGTCTCCTCTTCTCTTCACTCTTGTGGCCGCGCTCCCCTTGTCCTGGCGCCGATGCTCCAGTGATGTCACACTTCCTGCGGCCACAAGAGTGACTGACAGGAAGGGAGCCAATGGCTCCCGCCCTGTCAGTGCTGCTGCTGCATGTAACTGTGAGCGCTCATTACGAGTGCTCATAGTTCAGATCACAGCAGCGAGCGGGTCCCTGTCTAGCGGTCTTGAGCACAAGAGAAGAGTGGGGCGTGGGGGCTCCCCTGGACGTTGGGGGCCCCAAGCGTTTCTGTAATATTAGCTGTTTATCTTCTACACTTATTAGGGGTTATTCCACACAATCGCTGAATTACCATAGTAGATAAACTGCTCATATGACAGAAATGGCGGCCAGGGGCAGATCGGTGCACTACTGCCCTGTGCACCAACATGCCTAATTAGTGTAGAACACAGGCCTTCCAGCTGTTACAAAACTACAATTCCCATCATGCTAAAGCCTTGCTGTCCAGGCATGATGGGAATTGTAGTTTTGCAACAGCTAGAGGGCCTGAGTTTGACACCCCTTAGGGTGATGGTAAGTAGAAATGAAGGGACACAGTGCTCAAGTGCTTCTGTACCTATGTTCTAGCAATTGTGGGGTTCTCAGTGGTCACACTTACCTATCACAACTGACACATCTACTGCTGTATCAGTCATGTGGCAATTTAAGGGTAAATTCACACAGGCGGATCTGCAGCGGATTTAACGCTACGGCCCTGCCACAATCACTGATTGGCTGCCTGATTGGCTACTGATTGGCTGCGTGATTGGCTACTGATTGGCTGCGAGGGACCTCCGGGAGCCGGGAGCCGCAGATGACGCTGGATCGCGGTGCTGGTAATGTATCATCCCGGGCGGCGGGGGTTAATGCGGCCGGCACTTACATACTGGCAGCGGGATGACAAGCGGGATCCGCCCGTGTGAATATAGCCTTCAAGCATTTTTTATTGCTGCAAATCTCCCGTTTAGACAGAGTGATGTGTAAATGATAATTATTTTACAGATCTTGCAAATGATCAAATCAGGCGACGATCAGCTGATCATCGGCCCTTTTGCACAAGCTACTTATGGGGTGAATTAAACGATAATCAGATCTAAAGCTGCATTCACACATTCACGGTAGGTTCACACGTACCGGATCCACAGCGGGGGTTAAAGGGGCCGGGTCCCATACAGGCAGCGGATTCGCTGTGTGTATGGGACCCACTCAGCTTCACACTACAGGATCCGCAGAGGATTTCGCTGAAAATCGCAGCATGAAATCCGCTGCGGATCCAGTACGTGTGAAGCTACCCTCACTGTTTTTCCTGGTCTGTGAATGTAGTCTTCTAGCTACCTCTGTGATCCGTGAAAAATCGTCCGTGTTTACATCCGTTTTTCATCCACGTTTTTTCACGTATCTGTTGAAAGCATTTTAAATTACACTGATTACATCACATTTGTGAAAAAAAAACAACACATATCTGATAGATTTCTATGGGGAATCTGTGCCGTGCTTTTGTTCCAAATTATGACATGTCCTATTTTTAAACGGAACGGATTGGACATCCGTGAAAAGCCCAATACAAAGCAATGGCCTATAAATTTGTCCGTGCACATCGTCAACTTGATGGAACGTGTGAATGCAGCCTTAGGGGCTTAAAACGAATGCACTATTTGCTAAGAGATTTTTTTTTTTTTTACCACCTTGTTAGTACCAGCGCAGAGATCCTGGTGGCACAGGAAGACACTGGGGAGGGAGCATGGTCAGGTCGGCCCGGCATCACTAAAGTAGCAATTCGCTGTCGGCAGCCAATGATATTTACACTAATTTGCCTGATCTGGCCTGATCTGTGTAATAAGGCCCTTATGCTGTACAGATCACTTTACAGCAGCCTCCTCTTATCACCACACAGAACAGGAAGTCTCAGCTTTGTTTTAGTTTTAGAGGTGGAAAGGAAAACAAGATTTCTAGATTCAGGGGTGTCAAACTCAGGCCCTCCAGCTGTAGCTGCGGCTGTCCAGGCATGATGGGAACTGTAGTTTTGCAACAGCTGGAGAACCTGAGTTTGACACCTGTGACATAGATCCTAAATCATAAATGGAAAAATTTAAATCCATGTGTACCATAAAGCTTAATTCAAACAATATTTTATTTATTGATGACACATTATGTAATGTTCAAGAGTGTTTTTATTAAAAAAAACACAAAAAAACAGTTTTATTAAGAAACTAAACATAAGAACAAGGGGACACAATCTGAGGTTAGTTGGGGAAAAGATCAGAAGCAACAAGAGAAAATATTATTTTACTGAAGTAGTAGTAAATGCTTGGAACAAACTTCCAGCTGATCGGGTTGGCAGGTCCACAGTAATTGAATTTGAAGGGGTGTCATTCTTAAAGTGTCACTGTCATTATAAAAAAAAAATCTTTTAACATACCTAAGAGACATGTCAAAAGTTTTGATCAGTCTGGGTCTGAGTGTTCACACCTATACCGATTGAGAGAGCAAGCGGGGAGAAGACCGTGCTTCAGCGCATCCACTCTGCTCGGAATTAAAAGAGACTTTTAATGGGTTCCTATGGAGGCCGATTTGAAAGAATTTTTTTTTTCTTGTAAACAACACCTTTAAACACACAAGGAATAAATATATTCTAAGCTAAAAACAAAAACAAAAAAAAAACATAGCAGGCTAGATGGACTAGGTGATCTTTTTCTGCTCTCAATATTCTATATTGACATATTCTATAATTTAAAAAAAAAATGCAAATAAATATTTGAATTAAACAAACCCTCCCCCAAAAAATAAACTGATATGCTGTGTCATCCCTGGTGAAGAGCCTGAAGCAAACGTGCAGCACTTCTCTTTCTTCTGATGTTTTTCGAGCCATATGCCATCCCCACCTAGTGTAGTTCAGCCCACAGCTAAATATCACGTCATAGCCGAGTGAGGGTTAGGCAGAGTGCCCACCACGTACAGCACCATAGGGGGAAACGATACAATTCTTCATGTATCTACAGCCAGCACATCGCTATGAATAATTTAGTACTTGTTTATTCCTCTTTTTTAAAAAAAATATTTGTTTATTTTTATTTTCAAATTTTTTTTTTACAAAAACATGAGATAATAGAAAGGGCAAGAATCAAAACTCACCCATTGGTCAGAAGAAGAGTACACAAACTCAGTGATATAAAGACGGTATATGAGTACTCCAAGAGCGGAATATTTTTTTCCCCAATAAGATAAAGACAAGAGATATATAGACCAACATTCCAAACATTTGGATCAGGCAACAACAATAACACCCCTCCCCCCTCCCCCCTGCCCTTGGCCGTAGGATACATTAGTAGCTGCACGTTATAGAAAGTACCATAAACTGGAAGCACTGCCAAGACTTATCATGGGACTCTTAGTCTCCCCAAAGTACCTGCTACATCTTTCTTACGGTACCACAGAGTGTCCTTAAACGGAAGCATTAACTGTGATATCTCAGATGAGGAAAGGAAGCTACAAATAAAAGTCTTCCATTTCTTAAAGAACCCAGGTGTCGTTTTTTCTTTATTTCGTAAGACTTCTAACTGGTCCATCTGCATGTATCTCTTTACTTGAGTCCTCAGGGGTGGGCATATATGGGACCAGCCAGTGCGACAGAAGACATCGCTTGGCCACTAGAATAAAGGTGTGGGTGAGTAATGTCAGTGTGTCATCAGCGTGTGGGATATGAAACATGAGCAGAAGAGGGTCTAGAGATAGGGTAATTTTCAATTTCTGGGACAGAAGTTCCTTTAGTCGTACCCAGAAGTGCCTTACCAAAGGGCATGAGACCAGGCCATGGACCAGATCTGTAGCTCTCGCATTGCAGTTGGGACAGGCCTCGAGTCGCTCAGGGTGTTCAGGAGTTTTAGGTACAGTAAATCCATAGATGGCGTTGTGCATAAATTTAAATAGCGTTTCACGCCATATCTCGTTGATAACTGCTTTACGCACGGGGGACCAACCATCTAAGATCGGTTTTGTTAGATCTGTTCGACCAAAATGTGTCTCCCAATGATGAAAAATATTCTGCTCTATGCTTCTCGAGGCCTGTCTCCGCATCGCCCAGGACAAATAAGAAAGGGAGTGAATTGGCGAATCCACCTTGAGGACGTCATCTAGAAATGACGTGTGATATAGTGAGGTTAGATCCCGCAATCTAGGTTTCAGAAAGGCCATTAGTTGGTTGTACACTAGGAAGTGTCCCGCATCAAGACCATATGTGGTAAGTATCTCTTCAAAAGTATCTGGAAAATTAAGCCCCCCTCTGATGTAGATGTAGCTGTAGCTTTTTCATTGCGATACGAGGGCGCTTACCCCCCCCATATGAACCGCAAGAAAGCAGAGGTGAGTTTTCGAACATCGGCATGTTTCAGAAGGACAGGAACCATCAGATACCGGGGTGTCTAGCATTTGAGGGGTGAGTCTAGATGAACTAGCACGCAGTACTAATAGCGCACTCTTAGAAATGTTCACTCGAAATCCCGAACGAAGGCCAAAATCAAGCAAACACTCAAAGACCACGGGCAAGTCCCTAATCGGATTGTCTAGGAAGACCAAAAGGTTGTCCGCAAAAAGTGCTACCTTTACAGAGATGCCCCCTACCTCGATCCCGTCCACTGGCAGCTGTTGGGCCAGAACTCTAGAAAGAGGCTCAATGGCTATATTGAACAGCAGGGGAGATAGTGGGCATACCTGACAAGTACCCTTTTCTGGAGAGAAGGGGGGCGATAACAATCCAGGGGTGCCTAATCTTGCTTGTGGGGAAGCATACAGGAAATGTAGATATAACATAAATGACCCATCAGAACCCATGGCGCCCATGACCCCCCACACCCACTCCCACCGCACATTGTCAAACGCATTCTCCGTGTCGATCGACAAGATAGCAGGGGAGGGGTGTAGGTCAGGTCGCAAGTGGACCTCGTCCAAGACACTGATGACTTTGCGGAGGTTGGTCACTGCCGAGCGCCCCTGGACAAAGCCCACTTGATTTGAGGAAATCAAGCTAGGTAGCACAACCGCCAATCTATCCACCATGATTTTAGATATAACTTTAAGGTCTAGATGTAGATGTGTCTCTTGCAGAAACACCACATCGGGAGCGAGTTTCTTCAGGTGGCGCGGCACCATATGCCTCTTGTGAGGGGATCTGAGCCCATTTACATTCTAGGAAATAATACGGACCATATTGTGAAAGCAAAGGAAAATCTAGCTACAGCTACCAATGTATTCCATCCAAAGGCCGAGAGCAACCCCACCCGCCCCAAACCTCCCCCAAGAACACTGAATCCAAACAAAACTTGACCAAAAATACAACGTGACCTACTCTAGCAGAGCGGAGAGAAGCGGTCCCTCTGACTGGCAAGGACCAAGTGACTTCACTTTTTTCCATGTGTGGAAAACCAGAGACATATGCATAATATGAAACATCCCCTTCCATCCCCCTATACCCCATGTAATATATAACTTAACAGAGGGGAATTGGTAACCAGTAAAGTAACCAGAGAAAGTAACTTGGAGGAGAGATTAGATAGATCAAGATGAAGATGGAAGGAAAGGGAGACTGTGGAGACCAGAGAATAAGAGAAAAGCAGTCATAGATTGCAGAGAAGGGAGCAGCCCCCCACAGAATGGGGAGAGGAGACCCATAAGGGGAAGAAATACCTCCTACTTAGTACGCTAACAGTGACCAGTAGAGCCAAATGTACTTATATAGCCTAGCAAAATGGGGAATACAGCAATGGGCACATGGCTATTTGTTCACTCAAACGCCCCCATCATCCATTTTAGATACCCCAAGTCCCGAACATACGGGGTCCGCTAGAGTCAGGTAGGTTCCACGGATGGTCTCCGGAGCCTCTGCTCCTAGGGGGAGGCTTTACAATGTCGGTGAAACATGGGGTCCGAAGAAGAGGTTCCCACATCAAGTTGAGGCGGTGGACGCTTCCTGACAGGCGAGGACGCTGGACGCCCAGGCTGGTTGGATAACACCCATGACTTGTCTTTGCTTAGATACTCCGTAAGGGAAGCAGAAGCCTCGTCCACACTTGTAAAGGTAGAAAACGAGCCATCCTGGTGGAACACTTTCAGTGTGGCAGGATATATCAAAGCAAAGCGCACCTGCTGTTGGTAGAGGGCCGTGCAAATCGGCGAAAACAGCCTGCGCCGTCTGGTGACTTCGGCGGAGAAATCTCCAAAGATCAGAAGCCTATGGCCATCCAGCTCCAGGGGTTCCCGTCTATTCCTGAAGGCTTTCCGGATGGCTACTTTATCAGTAAAATCCAGGTATTTTACAATGCTCAGTCTGGGCCGTTCCTTTTGCTGCAAACCTGGAGGGATGCCTTTATTGGGACCAGAGCGCATATTTGGCCCTAACCTGTGAGCCTTCTCCACTTTACATGGATGCTGTATCCCCAGCATAGTAGGTAAAGTAACCTCACACAAGTGTAGCAAGTCAGATTGCTTGTAAGATTCTGGGACCCCCACAATACGAAGGTTATTCCTCCTTGATCTGTTCTCCAAGTCTTCTACCTTGTCCCACAATCTCTTATTTTCATGCTCAATGGCCTCAATCCTTGATTGAGGAAGTCGTTTTTTCCTCTTTGGTATCATCACTGATTTTGCAAGGCCGGGACTGCAATAGGACTTTTTCTCAAAGTAAGGTAGAATGTTACCAGTGAAGAAGGTTTCTAGTTTGGCCTCTGTCTCTTCCCAAACACTATAGTCAAAATGCACCGGCAGAATAGCCGTCTCCTTATGTGTATGGACAAGTAGCTCTGCGTGTGACGTGTTAGTGATCGCCATATGGCACTGAATTTCGGTGTAGTAGGCATGGTCCATTCGCAGGGTATAAGATGTGCCGTCCCATCTCAAGCAGAAGGAGCGATGTGTGCATGCCTGTCTCAGTGTACTATCAGGATACTTGTGCAGACACTTCACCAGCAGCGGCCAGCTCGTTTTATCCTCCCTGTTTGTCACCCATCGGCAATAACTTACCAGCCAAGACTTTTCAAGATGGCGGAGAACGTCGTATCTTTCTACCTGTAGTTTGTGATTCAGCTCTTTGTACTTTTCAATGGCTTCTTCCTCCATACAATGAATCCAGCTTTGTCTTGTCCTCAGTTTCCTAACTCCCGAGCTCAGCAGAGTATTTACCTGGGATACCGGCATATGCTCATTTGTATTTTTGGCAAAGCGACTGTGAATTATGTCGTGCACAGAGGAAGCCATTATGCATTTCTTACACCGGCGCATCAATGTCCGTCGTTTCGGTTTATACTGATAATGTGTTATGCGATTGAACGGGTTACATATTCTCCAGACGCTGTTGAATGCAAAGGACCTCTTCACAAAAGGCTTTCTTGTTGCAGTTTTCTTCTTGAAACTACTTTCCAGATCCATCATAGCATGATCTTCTCTGTCAAGACGTAGAGACGGCTTCTGGACGAGTTTAGGAGAACATTTGTTTATGGACATCGACGATGGACGTGTCTGGCGTTCTTCATAGGATTTGTCAAACTTTTTAACTCTTATTGGTGGAGGAGAACTTGTTGGAAACAGAAGCTGGTCGAGATTAATTTCAATGGGTGTTGTTTGTCCAGTCAATGGTTGCCCATCGATAATGTAATATCTGAACGATTTCCTTTTAGAATTTACAAAGGGATTGCACTCGGAACGATTGTGGGTTTTACGTCGGTTCTTGATGGCGGGTTTTGGCGTGGATGGTAAGGCAGCGGGTATAATCCTAGCTATTGGATGAGGCTGGATGTTGGTAGGACTGGATATGAATGATGTGGTGGGCTTGAAATGTGGGGGCACGGTAGCTTTGTTCTGTTTCTTGGTTTTATTTTTGCTTTGCTGTTGAGAGTTCTTTGAACTTGCCTTAACATTCTTTTTGTTCTTGTGTTTTTTTGTGGCTGGATCAGAACCGCCGTTGACATTTGGATTTGTTTTGCTCTGATTTTTTGGAGTTTTTGGAGCACTATTATCCAGAATAGGTTGATCTCCGGCCTTCGTTGTAAGTGTTTTATTGCTTTTGCAGTGGAGTGTTGTTGCAGAACCCAAACCTTGCATATGGTGATTTGCATTCTCAGTAACCTTAGGAGCCGCGTTGCTTTCAGTTATTGAAGCCGTATTACTCTGAACAGTTTGATCTGCATTCTTAACATGGGGACTCTTATTATGATCAGTCCTTGGAGCTGGAGAAGCTCCATTACACTCTACGGATTGATTTGGGCTCTTTGTATTAACAGATTTGGTCACTGGGATTGGTATAAAGTTGCTATAAACTCTATTTAAAGTGAAAACGTTGGTAGCCAGGTACATTGGTGAAATACTGCAGTACAAGTTGCCTGTGGACGTGCAATAGACGTGTCCTGTTGCTGGACATTGTAGATACCTTCTGTTTGGGTTCTGGGAATCTGTTGGCACTGGCAGAAACAGCCACGATTTATCCAAAATAGGAAACACTGGAGCTTCTTCACCATTCATGATCAATGGAATATGAGGTTTTTATATCCAGCAATGAAATAAAGTATATATGACTGTAGTGACTGCCTGGATATAAGCAGATGTGCTGCTCAGTTAAGGCTGAAAGCAGAGATGGTATACGATGCAAGTAACTCTGAAAGATAATAAATGTTATATATAATATTACATTATAAGAGGTCATTTCTACCATATACTATAACAATAAACACAAATATACAATATGCCTATTGCAGACATCCGAACGTGTTTGTGTTACTGATGCATCTCAATGGGCCTGACTTGTGGTAGTCACCAATTTTAAATATTTATATAGTCCAACATTCTTATGAGGACTCGTCCTCATGGATTGGAGGAAAAAAACTCCATCATTTTTGGTTTTTATTTTTAGGGAGTTTCCTGTGCAGTAGAAATAACATGTTAATTTAGTTTTTGTTATGTTTTTGTATTTTATTTTTTTATATAAAGGGGGGCTCCAGCGTTTTTTTTCTTCCAAATCAACTGGATTCACAAAGTAATATGGATTTGTAAATTACTTCTATTTAAAAATCTCCCGTCTTTCAGTAGTTATCAGCTGCTGTATGTTCTGCAGGAAGTGGTAGATTCTTTGCATTCTGACACAATTCTCTCTGCTGCCACCTCTGTTTGAAACAGGAACTGTCCAGATCAGTAGCAAATCCCCATAGAAAACTTCTCTTGCTCCAGACGGTTCCTGGCATGGACAGAGGTGGCAGCAGAGAGCACTGTGTCTGAATGTAAATAAAACAACACTTCCTGCAGGACATACATCAGCTAATAAGTATGGGAAGACTTGAGATTTTTAACCCTTTAAGGACATGGCCCATTTTCGTTTTTACGTTTTCGGTTTTTCCTCCTTGTGTTTAAAAGGTCATAGCACTTGCATTTTTCCACCTAGAAACCCACATGACCCCTTATTTCTTGCGTCACTAATTGTACTTTGCAATTAAAGGCTGAATTTTTGCATAAAGTACACTGCGAAACCAGAAAAAAATTCAAAGTGTGGTGAAATTGAAAAAAAAAACGCATTTCTTTTATTTGGGGGAAATGTGTTTTTACGCCATTCGCCCTGGGGTAAAACTGACTTGTTATGCATGTTCCTCAAGTCGTTACGATTAAAACGATATGTAACATGTATAACTTATATTGTATCTGATGGCCTGTAAAAAATTCAAACCGTTGTTAACCAATATACATTCCTTAAAATCGCTCCATTCCCACGCTTATAGCGCTTTTATCCTTTGGTCTATGGGGCTGTGCGAGGTGTCATTTTTTGCGCCATGATGTGATCTTTCTATCGGTACCTTGATTGCGCATATACGACTTTTTGATCGCTTTTTATTACATTTTATCTGGATTTGATGCGACCAAAAATGCGCAATTTTGCACTTTGGGATTTTTTTGCGCTGACGCCGTTTACCGTACGAGATCAGGAATGTGATTAATTAATAGTTCGGGCGATTACGCACGCGGCGATACCAAACATGTTTATTTATTTATTTATTTGTTTACTTTTATTTAAAACCTGGGGAAAGGGGGGTGATTCAGACTTTTATTAGGGGAGGGGGATTTTTACTATTAACAACACGTTTTTTTTTTTTTTACACATATACTAGAAGCCCCCCTGGGGGACTTCTAGTATATACACTTTGATCTCTCATAGAGATCTCTGCAGCATAGATATGCTGCAGAGATCCATGAGATCGGCACTCGTTTGCTTTCGGCTGCTGCAGCCGGAAACAAACGTGTGCCGAGCCGAGGACGGCGCCATCTTGGACGCGTCCCCGGCCGGCATCAGCAACGGAGATCGCTCCTCCGGGACAAGGTCCCGGAGGAGCGATCTCCCCCACTAGACACCAGGGAAACGTTGCCTCCGGTAATCGGAGGCAGCTGTCAACTTTGACAGCTGCCTCCGATTAGCTAATTAGCGGGCACGGCGATCGGACCGTGCCCGCTAATAGCGGCGGTCCCGGGCTACACGCGGCACCCGGGACCGCGGCGCTTCAAAGCGGGGCCGCCGCGCGGCCCCGCTTTGAAGTGCTAATGAGGACATAGGACGTACCGGTACGTCCTATGTCCTTAAGAGGTTAAATAGAAGTAAACTAAAAATCTATGTAACTTTCTGAAACCAGTTGATTTGAAAGAAAAGGATTTTCGCAGGAGTACCCCTTTATTGACAGAGGAGGACTCCCTTAATCCAACTACATGTGGTGGTTGTCGGCTGTAGTTACCAGCCATCATCTGTCTGAGTATATAGCAGGTTCAGCTTCAGACCCCGCACATTAGTCCCATGTCCCCCTCTAGGATCTTTGGGTATTACATGTCTCTGGGACTAAGGCAACAGGGGAAAGACATATACATAATGCATCTAACATATCTAGATATTTACTCCTCATGTGCACAATGTAAAACCAACTACATTTAGGCTATATTCACACTACGTATATTTCCGGCCGTAATTTGTACGCAGCCGGACATGTGCGGCTGAAACTACGGCCG
Source organism: Dendropsophus ebraccatus (assembly GCF_027789765.1). Taxonomy (NCBI): domain Eukaryota; kingdom Metazoa; phylum Chordata; class Amphibia; order Anura; family Hylidae; genus Dendropsophus; species Dendropsophus ebraccatus. The sequence goes on along the minus strand of NC_091459.1, from coordinate 16,303,122 downwards.
TGGGAAAAATAGACATGCAGCCGGATTGCGAACATGCGGGCGAACCGCGAACATACGCCCGTAGTACAGTTATGCTTCCCTAGCTTGTTTCGAAGCGATCTGAAGCAGGTCATTTACTTGGAAATCTTCGCCCAGCCCAATAATACACACAGAACCTTTTGGATCTAAAAATCAAGTTCAATTTGTCTGAAATAAGTACTCCGTACGGGACCGCATGGAAATCCACGGCCGTGAGTTGGAACAGTTCCGGCCTCAAACAACGGTCTTGTTCATTTTTCAGGGCGCCGTATACGATCTGGCCGTAAGCTCATACGTAGTGTGCATTGTGCGGGCGTATATCGTATACTTTCAAGCGAACGCATCAACCTCAAAACTACGGGCGTATATTCGCGGTTCGCACTATGGCCGGAAATATACGTAGTGTGAACATAGCCCTATATTGTGTTGGAGAAACTACTTTATGTAATGTAGCATGGGGTTGTTCTATAATTCTTTCTATTTGATACTGATATCAGAGGTAATGGAATCTTTTATTTATCTGTCTCCACCTTGAGTTTTGTTCTCTGGCATTGAAAGGAAACAACACCCATCCTGCCTTGTAAGTTTGCTTAAAAAACAAATCCTATGTTACTGTTTTTGTCTCAGCATAATAAGGTACTTAATAAGGTCTAAAGGGTCCTATTATACAGGATGATTTAAAATTGTGATATAGCAGTACGGCTGGATGAACATCATTGGATTTCAATTGGAATGCAGGCAAATTCGGGTGTGCCCGCAATCCAATTAGCCATAACCCACAATGTAATGTATGGCCAGGAGCCGTATTTATACTGTGAGTACAGGCTATCCTGTACTGCTGCTGTTCACCGAATAGCGGCCGCACACAATATGGACATATACATACACTACACCATGATTCCATACACACTAATGCGATTCCACGCTGTCAATAAACAACTGCCATTGTTCATTGTAAAAATACACTGTGTGAACGTGGCCTTAATCTACATTGGAGGTCTTTTTCTATCCTATCTCCCCTTTACCCCATTCCACTAGTGGTCCTTATTATTCTCTTCTTACTCCTTTGTCTATAACTCATATTGGTGATTTAGCTAAACCATTCCATGGGCTTTATGGGAACAATGTTTTCTGCCATCATTTCTGTACGATTAGAGAAAAGTCTATTCCTATAACCCAGCATTACATTCCTGCTATCACGCTGCACTACACGTCCCATATCACCCTACCTGTGCAGATTTGCCTTCCGTCTCTCCTTTCCTTGCATGCGTCCTGCTGCTGTCAGCTCGGCAGAGTATTACCATCCTGTGGTTACGTCACTCTGTGTGGTTGTTCCTGTGAGTTTCGTTTCTCTCTGATAACTTGTTTTTTTCTCCTGACCTCTAGTGGAGATGTAGTAATAGAACACTCTACGTCAGGGGTGTCAAACTCAAATACACAGTGGGCCAAAATGAAAAAATTGGACAAAGTCGCGGGCCGACTTTAAGAATTATTGAAGCGTGAATGCCGCGGTGTTGACGCTGTCAGAGCAGTGTGCGTTGTTCCTGGCACTGTCAGTGGTGTGCGTCTCCCAGCCCCGTGCACTATAATAAATCACATGATAAATTGCTATATGATTAAACTTAAACCCATATAATAGCCAATCTCCCAAAAATTGCCCCACATATTAGCCAGCCCTCCCCAGTAGTCTCATATAGTAGCCAGCCCTCCCCCATAGTCTCCTTATATAGTAGCCAGCCCTCCCCCATAGTCTCCTTATATAGTAGCCAGCCCTCCCCCATAATCTCATATAGTAGCCAGCCCTCCCCCATAGTCTCCTTATATAGTAGCCAGCCCTCCCCCATAGTCTCTTATATAGTAGCCAGCCCTCCCCAATAGTCTTATATAGTAGCCAGCCCTCCCCAATAGTCTTATATAGTAGCCAGCCCTCCCCCATAATCTCATATAGTAGCCAGCCCTCCCCTGTATTCTCATATAGTAGCCAGCCCTCCCAAATAGTCTCTTATATAGTAGCCAGCCCTCCCCAATAGTCTCATATAGTAGCCAGCCCTTCCCAATAGTCTCATATAGTAGCCAGCCCTCCCCATAGTCTCTTATATAGTAGCCAGCCCTCCCCATAGTCTCTTATATAGTAGCCAGCCCTCCCCCATAGTCTCTTATATAATAGCCAGCCCTCCCCCATAGTCTCTTATATAGTAGCCAGCCCTCCCCCATAGTCTCTTATATAGTAGCCAGCCCTCCCCCATAGTCTCTTATATAATAGCCAGCCCTCCCCCATAGTCTCTTATATAATAGCCAGCCCTCCCCCATAGTCTCTTATATAGTAGCCAGCCCTCCCCCATAGTCTCCTATATAGTAGCCAGCCCTCCCAATAGTGTCCTATATAGTAGCCAGCCCTCCCCATAATCTCTTATATAGTAGCCAGCCCTCCCCCATAGTCTCCTATATAGTAGCCAGCCCTCCCCCATAGTCTCTTATACAGTAGCCATGGCAGGCCAGATGCAATTAAAACTCTGTATTGCCTGGCGGGCCAAAAATAATGGCACCATAAGCCAGATTTGGCCCGCGGGCCACAGTTTGACATGACTGCTCTACGTGCTTTATAAAGCTATCAACTGCGGGAGCATATAAAGTGCACAATAAAAACTGGAATATTATAAGAGCTGGCACCAAGAAACCAGGATTCTGAATGAGTTCTCTACAAACACAGTGCAGCTATGTATACTCTGATATATAGAGACTTATAGATACAGATAAACATGTTCAGAAGAGCAGAACACGTACTTGGTGTTCTTGGTCTCTGGACTTTAGCTATTGTGACCCTAGTAATATAAAGGACTGCTTTATGAAGTGGTAACCTTTAGCCAACAGTATTGTCCGCTTTGTAGGCTGATTGATATTTAAAGGGGTTGTCCAGCAAAACTCTTTTTCTTTCCATTCAACTGGTTTGAGAAAGTTATATATATTTGCAATTTACTTCTATTTAAAAATCTCCAGTCTTCCCATACTTATCAGTTGCTGTATGTCCTGCAGGAAGTGGTGGATTCTTTTCAGTCTGACACAGTGCTCTCTGCTGCCACCTCTGCCCATGTCAGGAACTGTCCAGAGCAGGAGAGGTTTTCTATAGGCATTTGCTACTGCTCTGGACAGTTCCTGACATGGACAGAGGTGGCAGCAGAGAGCACTGTGTCAGACTGGAAAGAAAACAACATTTCCTGCAGGACATACTTCAGCTGATAAGTATTGGAAGACTGAAGATTTTTAAACAGAGGTAAATTAAAAATCTATATAACTTTCTGAAACCAGTTGATTTAAAAGAAAAACATTTTCAAAAGAGTAGGATATGCCAAAAATATTTTATATCTGTAAGTCAAACCTTTGGGACCAGCACCTATCTCAAGATCAAAGGTCCCCAGGCCCCCTCTGATCTGGTTGCAGCTACAAGTATATACCACTATTATTACTCTCTCACCCTTATCCCCTACCCTTGATTTTTTTCTGACAGGAAGGAGAAGGTGGAAGAAATGCGCAGATTTGAAGAAATCCTGAGTTGGCAAAATATGTCACATGGAACACGTCAGAAATTTTGGCCAGTAAGGCTGGGTTCACACTGCATTTCTGCAGTCCGTTTTTTATTATTTAACGTTTTATGCAAAAAAAGGATTAAAATCAGTTTGTTTGTTTTTTTTTTGGGGGGGGGGGGGGGGGGGGGGGGGGGGTTAGTGTACAAGAAAATTCCAAATCCTGCGGCTACACTAGATTGGCCTCTCTGCTGAGCCAATCACTGGCCGGGAGCGCTGCAGCCGCTGGTTGGCTGATTGGCCTTTCAAGTTAAGACAGGCCGCTCTAAAGCTGGAGAGCGCAGGAGAAGACCGGGAATGTAGAGAGGTAAGTATTAACTGTTTGTTCAATCGTGAGCCCTGGGCCGCACATCGCTATCACACGTAGCGATGCGCGGTTGGCGGCCGATGATTTTAAGTCTGGACCTAAAGAAATGATCAACCGATTTGGACGATTATTGCTCTGTGTAATAGAGCAAGAAGACATCAAGGAATTCCAGACTTTTAGTGTCCGGCTCATTTCCTTTTTTTTTTTTTTCCAGTTTTCTTTCATCATCATCATCATCATCATCATCATCATCAAAATTAAATTCCAAATCATCACAAGGTTGTCTCTGCTGAAATATAGAGACGGTATTACTTCTTTTTTGTATCTCGGAGGCCATTTTTTCCTAGAATTAGGCAAAGAGCAGACTGGATACATTTTTTGTTTTTCTTTTGGCCTGTTTTCTGGAAAGTTTTGGTGGATCCGGTGTGGGAGACACTTTCTCTGGAAATAAAATGTCTTGAAAATAAACTTGCATTAGTATGTTAGTGGCACATGTGGTATAAAGTGGGTATGTTAGTGGCATATGGGGTATGTCAGTGGCACATGTGGTGTGTAGTGGATATGTTAGTGGCACATTTGGTATGTAGGGGTTATGATAGTGCCACATGTGGTGTAAAGTGGGAATGTTAGTGGCACTTGTGGTATGTAGGGGTGTGTAAATGCCACGTGTGGTATAAAGTGGGTATGTTAGTGGCACATGGGGTATGTAGGGGGTATGCTAGTGGCATATGTGGTATGTAGGTGGGTATTTTAGTGGCACATGTGCAGGGGCGTAACTATCACTGTAGCAGCCATAGCAGCTGCTATGGGGCCCACTGCATCAGGGAGCCCTATAGCCTACTCCTGCAATACTCTGGGCCCCTTGAGCTCTCATCATTTGCAGAACAAGTTGGCCGAGTGGGCCTCCCGGGATCTGCAAATGTCCCTTTAACTGAGAGCACTGCAGTTATGACTACACTTCACAGCTTAGTGGTCAGTTGGGAGGGGGCCCAATCAAAAGATTGCTATGGGGCCCAGCCATTTCTAGTTACGCCACTGCACATGTGGTGTGGTGTGTAGTGGGTATGTTAGTGGCACATGTGGTATGTAGGGGTGTGTTAGTGCCACGTGTGGTATAAAGTGGGTATGTTAGTGGCATATGTGGTATGTAGGTGGGTATGTTAATGGCACATGTGGTGTGTAGTGGATATGTTAGTGGCAGATGTGGTATGTAGTGGGTATGTTAGTGACGCATGCAGTATGTAGCAGGTATGTTAGTGGCATGTGGTATGTTTGTGGTATGTGCACTATGTAGCGGGTATGTTAGTGGCATGTGGTATGTTTGTGGTATGTGCACTATGTAGCGGGTATGTTAGTGGCACGTGGTATGTTTGTGGTATGTGCACTATGTAGCGGGTATGTTAGTGGCATGTGGTATGTTTGTGGTAAGTGCACTATGTAGCGGGTATGTTAGTGGCATGTGGTATGTTTGTGGTAAGTGCACTATGTAGCGGGTATGTTAGTGGAATGTGGTATGTTTGTGGTATGTGCACTATGTAGCGGGTATGTTAGTGGCATGTGGTATGTTTGTGGTATGTGCACTATGTAGCGGGTATGTTTGTGGTATGTGCACTATGTAGCGGGTATGTTAGTGGCACGTGGTATGTTAGTGGCACATGTAGTATGCAGCTCGTGGAGTATACCAGTAACAGCTGCAGCAGTAGCTTTACATACCGGAAATTCTTTTATGCCGTGCTGACGCTTTTTATTCTGTAGAGAAGGCTTTTCAGCAGTCTCCTCCTTATCATCATGGACAGGATTACAATGACAGTATAAACATACAAGATCAGACTATTCACATTAGGAGTTGTTCAGAGACCTCCCCGCCCCCACACACAGCTGGGGAGTCAAGCAGTTTACATTACCTGTCCACGAGAACAGGAGAAGACCGGGAACATGGACAGGTAATGTATTGGGCAGGACAGGTACTGTTTCAGCAAACAAAAAAGACAAATTCGGTAAGCTCTCCTACAACACTATTCACACTAGGCAGGAGCACGTTGCTATGGCTGAAACTGCAAACACACAAACACAGACAAAAAAAGCAACAGCTCACCGCTAATGGCAAGATACAGATATGAAAAGCGCTAAAAGCACCCCCCAACTGCTAAAAAAATCTCCACAAAATTAATGAGTCTCTTGGTTACCATTTGCAAATAGTGTAAACCATCCCACCACGATAAGGTGGCCTCATGCTCGGATGGACCCACACATCTCACATCACGCCATTTAACCCCTAAGGTTCCACAGTTAACGGTAACTGCTGCCATAAATCACTGCTAGGATCCATGGGGCCTGTACGGAGCCTCATGAATCCTGTATGGACCCCCCAATACTCACTCTGCCAGTGGGAGCTGTGTGGAGTAGCTACCATAGATACCATGGATCACCGCCTCCTCCCCCAGATGAGTATACTCCTTTAAAAAATACAAGCCCTCACACAGCTAACCCTTCCTGACCAATTATACGAATTGAGTGTACTCACTGTCACTGACTGGTATTGGAGCTCACTCTCCACTCATTTAAAGGGGTTTTGTCACAACCAGTCTATAGTGATGCATTATGTTAAAAGAAACATATTTTCACTGTACAAGCATTGCTTAAAATGTATAATTTCAGAGACTCAGTCCTCCCTCCATTAGTTTTATAACCTCTTGCCCTAGGTAGCAGCCTGCCAGGCATCCTCTTTCTTGCGTTGCACATGCTCAGTTCAATCACAGTCACATGATCTGTCTAATTAGTACTGGCAGTTGGTTTTCACTTCAATTGTAGGCAAGGGGGATTGTGGCAAAGTGTCTGCACTGTTGCCTGGCAACAACATGTCATTGCATGCTCATGACATCACATCAGAACATGACAAGCAGTGACATCAAGTAAGTGACATAATTGGTGATGTCATCCCAGGGCCCTAGAAAAGAAGGTGCAGAGCCCCAGACTCTCTGTTCTTAGGAACTCACTAGCGATCACACTGCCTGTACTACCTGTGCGTTCTGCCTGTGTATACTGACAGTTTATTTCTAGTGTTTTGTTACTTTTATCAATCCATGGAGAGAGAGGAGAGGATTGACAGGGATCTTGCCATTTTTGGCAACCTCCTGTGTTATGTGGTTCCAATCCTGGTGGGCTGTCTTTCCACCAGACACCCGCTAGTCTTGATTGAACCCTTCTTCAACCCGCTGAGCTGGGGCAATTCCATCAGTGACCCGCTCAGCTGGGACAACGCCACCAGGGACCTGCAGTGGCCAAATGCTACGATCAGAGACCTCCCGACGTGGAACTCTACCATCAACAACCTGAAGTGTCCCAACCTAACCACCAGAAATTTTCAGAGGCCCAGCTCCAGCACCAGCAACCTACAGGGTTCAATTACCACCACTGGAGAGCTGCTGAACTGGAATGTGACCACCGGCGACCCAATAAGCCTGATCTCCATCACTGGCCATCTGCAAAGCATGGAAAGCGCCTTCTTTGCTCTGCTTAGATGGATCACCGCTATTAGTGATGTGCTCAGCTGGGTGTCCACCACCAGTCGCCTGCTGAGCTGGATTTTCACAGCCTCCTGCTCACCTGGATCACTGCCACTGTTCAGCAGCTGAGTTGGATCACCACCACCAATGATTTAATATCCTGGGTCTGCACCACCAGTGACCTGATTATCTGGACCACCACCCTCACCTGCAGCAGCTACCTGCACATCTGGACAAGCGCAACCAGCTGAATCACCACTGCTACCACAGGAGAGCTGCTAAATTTGATGAGCAGAGTCAGTGAAAATCTGGTCTGGATAGCCTTAAGTATTCAGCTTCTCACCTGGGTGACCAGCCTCTGCAACCGGTGGGTCTGGCTCATAACCGCCAGTGAGACTTTAAGCTGGATCAACACCACCTGCAGAATGCTGATCAGCTGTATGAACACCACCAGACTGATTGTACGATGCTTCACCAGCACCAAGGAGCTGAGGAGATGCATCGCCGTCCTCTCCCAGGAGCTGCTCATTGGCTTCCCCGCCACCACACCACGTTCTAAAGGGCATCCGTACCGCCGCCAGCGAATTATTTAGAATGCTAAATAAATGTTTTATTTGCCAAAAATGTGTACTTTTTGTTATTAGGAAATAGATGTAGGGGGAATTTATTATAGACCAGAATTTTATTTGTTGATTTGAAGCAAAAATACATCTTGAGGTGTCCCAAGGGTGTAAGGGTCCTATTCCACGGGCTGAGAAGGGCCTGATCAACGATGTAAACAAGCACTGATCTGCTAGATCGGTGCTAGTTTACTTGGCCTATTCCATGGCCCGACAATCGTTTAGCGAGGGCTGCAGGGACATCGTTACCGATGTCCCTGCAGCCCTTGTTTCATACATTACCTGCCTGGGCGCAGGTCTTCTCCTTCTCCGAGTCCGGCACCACAGCAGCTTCAGAGCGGCCTGTCTGAACTGACAGACCGCTTAGCCAATAACTGTCCGCAGCGGTCCCGGCTGAGTGGCCTGTCAGTTCAGACAGGCCGCTCTGAAGCTGCTGCGGCGCGGAACCTGGGGAGAAGGAGAAGACCTCCAGGTCTTGTACAGGTAATGTATGATGTTTGTGAAATCGTCGGTCGACCGCCGCACACCGCTATTCCACGTAGCGATGCGCGGGTGGCAACCGATGATTTTAGGCTGATCGTTCCATCTATTCCACGGACCGATAATCGGGCGAATCGGGCCGATTTGGCCGATTATCGCTCCGTGGAATAGGCCCCTAAGTGTGTAAAAATGACTATAAACACCATGCACCACCTCTCTTACACTATACCTGTCAGCTCTGCGCCGCCTGGTGAGGAGTAAAGGGCAACTACAACAAACGTGGACGGCACACAGGAGCTCCCCCTGCTGGTCACTCTCCTCCTCCAAATCTTCTTTCTCCCACTGGTTGTAGGAGTATACTCTGCCTGTTTATTCTGCCGGACACCAGACAAAAACACCCGGTGGGGTCTCGGTAGATTTTTTCACACAGATAGCAACCAATCACAGCTTAGCATTCTCATATTAATTTGCTCTTGTAAAGTGAAAAGGGAGCTCTGATTGGTTGCTATGGGCTACTAAGGGAGATTTATTGTGCTGTCTTATAGTAAGAGACCCATAGCAACCAATCACAGCTCAGCTTTCATTTCTCACAATGCTCTGGGAAAATGAAAGCTGAGTTGTTATTGGTTGCTATGGGCAACAAAGAGACTTTTACCATTAGAAAGGGTAAAAAGAGCCTATCACAACATTTTTACTTTATATTAATGCAGAGGCCTTAAGTGCCATTTCATAACTGTAACTATATGTAATTATTTTTATGGCCTCTGTGAGGCGCTATAGCAATTTTTAAGAACTGTCACTTTTACAGATAGGTAAAGTGCGGCGGAATCACTGTGCGCTATACAAATAAAAGCATTATTATTTCCAAAGAGTCGGAGCGTGACAGCCCCGCCGCATGTTCCCATCATCCCCTGGGCTCTTGAGCTACAAAGCAATCTCGCTCTGAAGTTCTCACTGTTAATAATGTCCCAATCAGGGCTGAGCAAGCTGGAAGCCATGTGATGCGCTTCAGCCAATGAAAAGGCTGCTGGTGCGCAAGTGCACCAGCAGCCTTCTCTTTCCCATTCACTTTACAAGAAGATGCCGAGGAGGAAGAAGACCTGGCCCGCCCCTGCTGTGACAATATTGTCACAAAATGTGTTCATTTGAGCCCCACAGCCTCTTCTTTGCTTACCAGTGCTAGTAGCTGCATCACTTTATTTGTTTATTTATTTAACTTTCCAAATAAAGAAATTACTACACTATATCACTATAATATTTTTAATTACACTTTCCAGCAAACAAATCACAAACAGCACCTGCAAAGGTGCAAATAATAACATATAATAACAATAGGACAACATATTTCAACGAAAAAGATGGTGCAAAAACGATAATCGTAATATAGAAAATAAGGGCCATCACTTTATTTTTAGTAGCAAAGGTTCAAGGTATTGCAGAGTTGTCCCATTCAAGCGAACAGGAAGATGCTGAAGAACCTTTCACTATTGCTGCTAAATGGACAGCAATGAAGGTATGAGAGCGCTGTGGCACCTTCACCAATCTAAGGATGGACCATCAATTCTATAAGGTTGGATAATTCCCATGAAAGCACTAGCTGAAATCATCTTCATATGCACTGTAAAATAGTGAAACCATGCATATATAGTAGTAATATAAATTCAGACCACTACATCATACACTTATAGTTATTAGGTTATTCTTTTATTAGGTCACTAGTGTTTTTGCAGTGTTAGGCTATGTTCACACAATGTATTTTTTCGACTTTATACGGCAGTTGTTGCAATCGGCAACAACGGGCGTATGAATACGAAAAAATACGTTGACCGGGTGTCTATGGTATCCTGGCCGGAGCGTATACACATAGTATTAGCGATGTCCGTGCAGCCCTTGCCCTAAACTGGTAAAACCTGTCCACGCTCCCAGTCTTCTGCTTACTTCCTGGCGCCATGGCTGCAGCTTTATGGTGCGTTCACACCTACAGGATCTGCAGCTGATTTTCTGCAGCAGATTTAATTTAAATAACTGAACACAGCATCAAATCTGCTGCAGATCTGCTGCAGATCCTGTAGGTGTGAACGCACCCTTAGGGTAGCTTCACACGTACCGTATCGCTGCGTTTTTATCGCTGCGTTTTTAACACTGCGTTTTTATCGCTGCATTTTTGCTGCGTTTTTTACATGCGCGTTTTGATTTTCACATGATTTTCATGTGAAAATCAAAATGCGCATGTAAAAAACGCAGCAAAAACGCACCGTTAAAAACGCAGCGATAAATACATGTGAAGGCACCCTTAGAGTGGCCTGAGCTGACAGGCTGCTCAGCCAATCACTGGCCGGGACCGCTGCAGCCAGTGATTGGCTGAGCGGCCTGTCAGCTCAGACAGGCCACTCTAAGGGCCCTATTCCACCGGACGATTATCGTTCAGATTATCGTTAAATTGTTCGAATCTAAACGATAATCGTTCGGTTGAAATGCAGTTAACGATTAACGACTGAACGAGAAATTGTTGATCGCTTTATAAGACCTGGACCTATTTTTATCGTTGCTCGTTCGCAAATCGTTTGCTTTGAAAAAGACGTTGTTCGGTCGTTCGCAGTAGATACGAACACAATAGCGAATAAATAGCAAAGAAAAAAGGATCGCAAATATGATCATAAGTAACAATTATCGTTCCATGGAAATGAGCAAACGTTTTCAGGTCTTTTGCAATATCGGTCGTTTGAGATCGTTAATAGTTAACGATTATGCGAACGATAATCGTCTGGTGGAATAGGGCCCTTAAGCTGCAGCCATGGTGCCGGGACTCGTGCAGGAGAAGACCGGAAGCGTGGAGAGGTAAAGTATTAATTGCTTGTTCAACTGTGAGCTGCCGGTCGTGCATCACTATTACACGTATCGATGCACAGTCGGCGGCTGATGATTTTAGGTCTGGACCTAAAGAAACGATCAGTCGATTCCCCCGATTATCGCTCCTTGTAATAGGGCATATCAAGGAATTCCATTTTTTTTGTGTCCACCTTATAGTTCATGAAGTCCTGGGATTCCGTGAATTTACCTCCCCAGATGACACATCATTCACCAAACTGTAGTAGCATTTGAGCGCACAGTTCATGTACAGCAAATCATCACGCAGTCTTTACATGACCTGAAGGTTTGAATTTAATCCTCAAATATGTTTGTATGCACGAGGCGCTGGCACATAATTTTCTTCTTTTTTACAGTTTTCCTTGTAAAATCATCATCAAAATTACATTCCAAATACATCATCACAAGGTCGTATCTGCTGAAATATAGAGTCGGTTTTAATTTTTTTTTGTATCTTGGAGGCCATTTTTTCCTGGAAGAGCTCACCGGAATAATTTCTGTTTTTCTTTTGGCCTGTTTACTGGAAAGTTTTGGTGGATCCGGTGTGGGACATAAAATATCTTGAAAATGAGCTTGCATTGGTCGTACTGACTTAATCCCGTAATGCAGATAGAACTGGACGTACACGAACGATTTTCGCTTATTTTCTGGGGAGGGATTATAGACGCGATGACAGACGTCTTCACCTTTCTTGGGGGTTTGGCTTGATAAAGCTGTGTTCTCGAAGCGTAAATAATTCTTTACGTATGGTGTGGTAGGCTTCAGTTTCAGGACCACAGTCGGTTTCTTCTGTTTGCTGGACGCAGGTTTCTTCTCAGAACCTGCACTCTGATTTTGCTTTTCCTTTTTCTTTTTTGCTCTTTTACTACGTGCCTTCTTTTTTTTGTTTGTTGTTGAATCAGAATTACCCTGAATAAATGCAGGAGAACTCTTTGCACCTGGTACAGGTGGATCGGCTTGAGTAGGTGTAGTGGCCTTACTCTTGCTGGGAAGTAAACTGGGAAGTAAACAAGGCCCCCTCCCTTGAAGTAACGATGAAATACTGTCAGATAGCGGTATAATTTGTATCCTCCTGTATAGGCTTCCTGTTGACGTGCAATAGACGTGGCCTGTTGCTGGACATTGCAGATATCTTCCACTTTGGTTTGGTGGATCTTCTGGTAAATATACAAAGAAATATGATTTATCCAACATTAGAAATATTGGAGCTTCTGGCTGATCCATGTTTAGTGGAATGAGATTAATATATTAGGGATGAGAAGGATGATGCAGGTGCTGTAATGGCTGGCTGTATAGAAGCTGGATAGGTAAATCACTCTCTGCTTGTAGAGGCTGAAGAGAACAATCTAAGCAAAAAACAAGAACAAAGATATTTGTCACATTCTCATTTCATGATTTACTCATCACAAATGTGAGATCACATACAAAGAGACTGTAAATGACAAAACCAATAAATATTATACATTACACTTGGGATGCCGGTGGCGCGATCCTTTTTTCGAATTGCTGCCCGATGCCAGTATTTTCAGGAGGACCGCCCCGTCCCGGAGCACTGGGGGCAGGCCCACCGACCGCGCAGTGTGACGATATCCACTCTGTGACGTGGCTCAAATAATTCTAATGAGGGAAGGGGATAACGCCACACTGGGGGGCGGCAGGCCTGCCCCCAATGCTTCAGGGAAGGTAGGTGCTCCAGAAAAGACTGGAGGGGAGCGAGGGGACGAGGAGGCAATTCAAAAAAGGACCACGCCACTGGCATGCACGCAGCGGTGCTGATCGATACAAGAAAAGCAGCGATGTACCTGATAGTACATTAAGTTTAACCCCTTAACGACCGCAGGCGTGTATTTACGTCCTGCGGTCGTTAAGGGTGTTCAGAGCGAGGCTGCGCGGCGACCCCGCTCTGAGCCGCCGCAGTCCCGGGCTACATGCGGCACCCGGGACCGCGACGGCTCAGAGCTATTAGCGGGCACGGTCCGATCGCTGTGCCTGCTAATAAGGTAATCAGATGCAGCTGTCAAAGATGACATCTGATCCCGACTCGGCATTCGGTTGCTTCCGGCTGCAAGCAATCGAGTGCCTATCTCATTGATCTATGCTGTATATCCTATACAGCATAGATCTCAATGAGAGATCAGTGTGCTTATACTAGAAGTCCCCCAGGGGGAATAACCCTAACCCAAGGGGGAATAACCCTAACCCCAGGGGGACTTCTAGTATAAGTGTAAAAAAAAAAAAGTGTTATTATTAATAGAAAAAAACCCTCCCCTAATAAAAGTTCGAATCACCCCCCTTTTCCCATGTTATAAATAAAAATAAATAAATAAACATGTTTGGTGTTGCCGCGTGCGTAATGGCCCAAAGTATTACTTTATCACATTCCTGATCTCGCACGGTAAACGGCGTGAGCGCAAAAAAATCCCAAAGTGCAAAATTGCGCATTTTCACATCAAATCCAGAAAAATTGTAATAAAAAGCGATCAAAAAGTCGCATATGTGCAATCAAGGTACCGATAGAAAGAACACTTAATGGCGCAAAAAAAGACACCTCACACAGCCCCATAGACCAAAGGATAAAAGCGCTATAAGCCTGGGAATGGAGCGATTTTAAGGAACATATATTTGTTAACAATGGTTTGAATTTTTTACAAGCCATCCGATACAAGAAAAGTTATACATGTTACATATCGTAACGACTTGAAGGACATATATAACATGTCAGTTTTACCCCCAGGCGAACGGCGTAAAAACAACCCCCCCCCCCCCAAATAAACAAAATGCGTTGTTTTCTTTTTCAATTTCACCACACATTTATTTTTTTTCTGGTTTTCCAGTGTACTTTATGAAAAAATTCAGCCTGTCATTGCGAAGTACAATTAGTGGCGCAAAACAATAAAGGCTCATGTGGGTTTCTAGGTGAAAAATTGCAAGTGCTATGGCCTTTTAAGCACAAGGAGGAAAAAACGAAAACGCAAAAAACTAAATAGGCCCGGTCCTTAAGGGGTTAAACAGCAAAGTAGTTCTCTTTCAATGCAGCTAACACAGAGGGAGTCTTAAAGCTTATAGAAGATGGGTTTGTAAGTACTTGTACACATTCGATCTTTGGAGCCTCCATCAGCTGAGACACATTGGATAGCATTTGGCCAACTGATATTGAAGGTGTATGCCAACCTTAATAAATGAAATGAAAAATGTATAAAACATTTAGGTGGCATGGATGCATTCAGTTATGCTTATTATAAGAAACAACCACTTTAATGCCCATGAGGGTCACTCTCTCCGCCAGGTCCCTGGCACTGGAGTCACTCATGCACTTGCAGAGCCTGGAGGAAAAGGAGACTGTAGTAGACCGCCATGGAGCCAGATGAGTATGTGTGTTTTTCTTTTTCACAATGGAGGGGGTGCCTACTGAGGTTTGGGAGGCTTACTAAGGGGGGCGGGGTTACCTACCAAGGGGGGTGCCTACAGGGATGCGAGAGGTTTACTAAGAGGGGTGTATTTAATTACAAGGGGGATGCATACAGGGGGAATGCCTAAGGAGGGATAGCCTATGAGGGGTGTTACCTATGGAAGATGGCATTGCCTAGAGGGTGATTGTCTACAGGCGGATTACCTATAGGGGGATTGCATGTAGGAAAATTTTCTGCTGTTTTTGTTGCATTCTTTAGGTCCAATCATCTATGTTGAAGGTACTCTCAACAGAATCAGGTCTGAATCCAACCTTGCATATACACTCATACATACTGTATTCCCTGGGGTGAAAGGGACCTTCCAGCAAGACAATGCAACGTGTCTCACATCTACAAATGTCTGACATTGAAGTGTTGGTCATGATCTTACAACCAAAGTACAACCCTGGTCCTCAAACTCTCAAACTTGAACCCAGTTGAGTATCTCTAGGAACATCTCGATAGTAAGACTGGATGCGACCCTGTGAGCGGTCAGCCGCCCATGACGGGGTAAAACAGCCATGATGGGGTTAATAGCGGGGGAGGAAGGGCTTAGAGAGCGGGAGTTGCTAGGGGTGGAGAATAGGTGGATCTGGAGGGTGTAAATAGGTCCTACTCATGTTAACACTCGGGAGGAGAGGGCAGGTAGCAGAGTCCCGCCCGCCCTCCCTAATGTAAGTTGGTAGTGGAGGGGTGGCTTTTGTCATGCACATAGTACAAAAATAGCTGTAGGTGATGCCGCCGTCCCTTTAAAACCACTTTTTATTCGTATCGGGCAAAAATATCCATACAGATGGAAAAAAGTGACATGTTTCGACGTATACATGTCTTAATCACTGCACAAAAGACATAGGGGGACATTTATTAAGTTCGGCATTTTTTGCGCTGGGCGTAAAAATGTCCCAGCAGCGCCGACAGTATGGAGATTTTTGTAGAGGTGCACCGCCTCTACATAAATCCCGCGCGCACCAGTGTGTGCGCCAGGAAACCTTCGCCAGCGCAGAGGCGGCGTAGGTTTCCTTATGATTTTTCGGCGAGACCCAGAGGCTGTGCCCCCTTTCCACCCCCTCCCCGCCATAAATTTATTCGCATCTGGCCATTTTACTCCAAAAATACAACTTTTTCCTTTAATAAATTTCCCCCATAGTGTGCACACCAGGACGGCAGAATTGCCTACAGCTTTTTTGGACTATGTGCATTGCAACCCAGCGAGTCTCTAGGTAGGGGCGAAGCCTCCCTGTTCCACATGTTATTTCTAGGAGATGGTTCACACTGATTGTGGTGGCATGACTATGGTTGAAGAGGTTTTTGCTTGTTTTTAAATGTTTTTTGTCATAGCTGCTCTTTGGCGGGTCCTTAGGGGTTGGTATCAGAAACTGATGGGGGTGGTGGTGGTGGTGGGGGTATGTAGTAAGCAATCCCCCAATGTACTTGTATTATCCAGCACCAGTTGATTTGAAAGAAAAAAACCCGATTAATGACAGATAAGCTACTGCTCTAATGGCCAGAATTGGAGAAACCTCAATAGCGACAGCATCTACATGGTTTCAGACATTTTTGACAACCCACCCAAAGGCATGATGGGGCTGCCATAGTAGCCTAAGGTGTAACATTTGATCTACAAAGTACAGACGCATATCAGGCTGCCTGCCAGAAAATTAGTCCCAGGTGTAATACACTGCATGTTATAAGTAGTGCCGTCTAGTATGTAAACAATGAAACAATTGCATTGTTAACTGTAAATAATTAAAGAAACTTTAGACTTCAAACCCGCAGCCTGATGAGGAGAATGCAGATAGGAAAGAAGTGATTCAATTCATTCCTACTGTAAATTGACTCATCTCTAGATTACCATTCAGTTATTACTGTATATAAACCAGCTATTGCGCCAGCAGTTCCCGTGGTTCTTACCTCAGCAGCCTTCTCTCTCTCTGACTCTCATCTGCTGTATCAGAGGACGAGCCTGGAGTTATTCTGCTTTTGCTGGTTGCTGTTCTAAGTTTCGTTTTCCTTTCTGTGAACTCATCTTCTCTCCCTGGCTGGTGACTATAAATAACACTCTGTATCTAACACATAGTCATAAAGTCCACATAGGTATGAGAAGGAAAACAATCCCTTCACACTAGAGCTGAGCGATAAAGCCAAAAAGAAAATCTCCATTTTTTTAAAAAGATTATTTATGGACGATTCTATGGACCATTTTTTGCCTCAGATACTATTTTAATGATGTTTGAGACAACAACTGTATAGCTGAGTGTTGTAGTAGTACAGGTATAGATGAGGGGTGTAGTATTACAGGTATAGATGAGGGGTGTAGTAGTACAGGTATAGATGAGTGGTGTAGTAGTACAGGTATAGATGAGGGGTGTAGTAGTACTAGTATAGATGAGGGGTGTAGTAGTACTGGTATAGATGAGGGGTGTAGTAGTACAGGTATAGATGAGGGGTGTAGTAGTAATACTGGTATAGATGAGGGGTGTAGTAGTACAGGTATAGATGAGTGGTGTAGTAGTACAGGTATAGATGAGGGGTGTAGTAGTACTAGTATAGATGAGGGGTGTAGTAGTACTGGTATAGATGAGGGGTGTAGTAGTACAGGTATAGATAGGTGTTGTAGTAGTACAGGTATAGATGAGGGGTGTAGTAGTACTGGTATAGATGAGGGGTGTAGTAGTACAGGTATAGATGAGGGGTGTAGTAGTACAGGTATAGATGAGTGGTGTAGTAGTACAGGTACAGATGAGGGGTGTAGTAGTACTGGTATAGATGAGGGGTGTAGTAGTACAGGTACAGATGAGGGGTGTAGTAGTACAGGTATAGATGAGGGGTGTAGTAGTACAGGTATAGATGAGGGGTGTAGTAGTACTGGTATAGATGAGCGGTGTACTAGTACAGGTATAGATGAGGGGTGTAGTAGTACTGGTATAGATGAGGGGTGTAGTAGTACAGGTATAGATGAGGGGTGTAGTAGTACAGGTATAGATGAGTGGTGTAGTAGTACTGGTATAGATGAGGGGTGTAGTAGTACAGGTATAGATGAGGGGTGTAGTAGTACAGGTATAGATGAGGGGTGTAGTAGTACTGGTATAGATGAGGGGTGTGGTAGTACTGGTATAGATGAGGGGTGTAGTAGTACAGGTATAGATGAGGGGTGTAGTAGTACTGGTATAGATGAGGGGTGTGGTAGTACTGGTATAGATGAGGGGTGTAGTAGTACAGGTATAGATGAGGGGTGTAGTAGTACAGGTATAGATGAGGGGTGTAGTAGTACAGGTATAGATGAGGGGTGTAGTAGTACTGGTATAGATGAGGGGTGTAGTAGTACAGGTATAGATGAGGGGTGTAGTAGTACAGGTATAGATGAGGGGTGTAGTAGTACAGGTATAGATGAGGGGTGTAGTAGTACTGGTATAGATGAGGGGTGTGGTAGTACTGGTATAGATGAGGGGTGTAGTAGTACAGGTATAGATGAGGGGTGTAGTAGTCAGGGCCGATTCTGGGGTTTCTGCCGCCTGAGGCAAACCTCAGGCGGCCGCCCCCTGACAACCCCCCCCCCATCCCCCCCCCCCCGCCGCCGTAACCGAATCACCCGCGCCTGGACGCCCCGCACCCCCCCCCCCCCCCCCGTAACCGAATCACCCGCGCCTGGACGCCCCGCACCCCCCCCCCCCCCCCCGGGCCGGCCCTGCAGCCACTCACCTGTCCTGCAGCAGCCGTCCTGTCCCGCTCACCGCTGTCTCCCGACCCTGCAGCCGCTCACCTGTCCTACCGCAACCGTCCCGTCCCACCGCTGTTCCTTTCCGCGCTCCAGTGCTGTCAGTCAGCAGCTGTCATCGCCCTCCAGAGAGTCGTGAGTGCCTGGGGTCAGCGGGGGCATCGCGGCCCCCGCTGACCACGGGCACTCACGACTCGCTGGAGGGCGATGACAGCTGCTGACTGACGGCGCGGGACAGCGGTAAGCGTTGGCGGCGGGACCGGACGGCTGCGGCAGGACAGGTGAGCGGCTGCAGGCGCAGGGCTGCTGTCTGCCGCCCCCTGCAGGGGCGCAGAATCTGCCGCCTGAGGCGGAATACTCATTCCGCCTCATGGCAGAAACGGCCCTGGTAGTAGTACAGGTATAGATGAGGGGTGTAGTAGTACAGGTATAGATGAGTGGATGAGGGGTGTAGTAGTACAGGTATAGATGAGGGGTGTAGTAGTACTGGTATAGATGAGGGGTGTAGTAGTACAGGTATAGATGAGGGGTGTAGTAGTACAGGTATAGGTGAGGGGTGTAGTAGTACTGGTATAGATGAGGGGTGTGGTAGTACAGGTATAGATGAGAGGTGTAGTAGTACTGGTATAGATGAGGGGCAGTTATAGATAAGATCCAGCATGGGGCACCCTCCCTTCCCAGGCTCTGGAAGCTTCAGCTCTGGCAGCTGGAGGCTGTCACTAACACGCCTCCTGCCCGCATTGGGGGGTCGCTGAGCGTGCAAATTTTTTTTTTGAAAATTGAATTTACGATTTTAAAAAGAAAAATCGAAAAGATTTTTAAATTCTGAGCGAATGAATAAGGCTGGGTTCACACTGCGTTTTTGCAATCCATTTTTTTCATCCGTTTTTTGCAAAAAACGGATGAAAAATGGATGGGAAAAAACGGATGCATTAGTGTGTATCTGTTTTGATCAGTTTTTCCATTGACTTCCATTGTAAAAAAAACGGATCCGTTTTTTTTTTAACAGACACAAAAGTAGTGTCAGATACGTAAAAAAAACGGATCTGTTTTGATCCGTTTTTTTACAATGGAAGTCAATGGAAAAACGGATGGACACAAATGCATCCGTTTTTTTCATCCGTTTTTTGCAAAAAAGGAGGACAACACAGAGGGGGGCCATCTATAAAGGGGAAAAGGTGACACAGAGGGGGGCATCTATAAGGAGAACCACATAGAGGGGGGCCATCTATAAGGGGGGTGAAGTGACACAGAGGGGCCATATATAAAAAGTACTTCACAGAGGGGGCCATCTATAGGGGGGGGGGTGACACAGAGGGGGTCATCTATAAGGTGGACCACACAGAGGGGGGCCATCTGTAACGGGGGGGGGGGTGACACAGAGGGGCAATCTATAAGAAGGACTACATAAAGGGGGGCCATCTATAGGGGGGGCCACAGAGGGGGTAATCTATGAGGGGGGGGGGTGACACAGAGGGGGGCCATCTATACGGGTAATCTATAAGGTGGACAACACAGAGGGGAGCCATCTAAAAGGGGGGATGACACAGAGGGGGTAATCTATAAGGTGAACTAAACAGAGGGGGGCCATCTATAAGGTGGACTACACAGAGGGGGGCCATCTATGAGTTGGACTACACAGAGGGGGGCCATCTATAAGGAGTACTACACAGAGGGGGGCCAGCTATAAGAAGGACTACACAGAGGGGGTAATCTATGAGATAATACACAGAGGGAGCCATCTATAAGCAGAACTACACAGAGGTGGGCCATCTATAAGGGGGGGGAGGGATGACACAGAGAGGGCCATCTATAAGGAGGACTACACAGAGTGGGGCCATCTATAAGGGGGATGACACAGAGGGGGCCATCTATAAGGAGGACAACACAGAGGGGGGCCATCTATAAAGGGGGAAAGGTGACACAGAGGGGGGCCATCTATGAGGAGGACTACACAGAGGGGGGCCAGCTATAAGAAGGACTACACAGAGGGGGTAATCTATAAGAGATAATACACAGAGGGGGCCATCTATAAGCAGGACTACGCAGAGGGGTACCATCTATAAGCAGGATTACACAGTGGGGGGCATCTATTAGCAAGACTACAAAGAGGGGACCATCTATAAGTAGGATTACACATAGGGGGCATCTATTAAGGAGGACTACACAGAGGGGGGGGGGCATTTTAAAGGGTGACTACACAGAGGGGGGCATCTTTAAAGGGGAACTATCTATAAGGGGACTAAACAGAGGAGAACTATCTCTAATAAAGACTACAAAGAGAGGGGACATCTTTAAGGGGGCTACACACAGGAGGGCCATCTATAAGGGGGTCTACTCAGAGGGGGGCCATCTTCTATAGGAGCGGTGGCCAGGAGTGGTAACACCTACCCCCAGACACATGGCACCGGACCTTTGGTAGAATTAGTGTGAGGTGCGGAGACAGAGATGACACAATGCTTAAACTTTACTTGAAAAATATTTTCAGTTGAATACAAAAAAATATAACAGTGCTTCAGGGGTCCTGGCCAAAGCCAGGCCCTGGCTTAACTTCTGCAGGAACTGGTTTTGTTGTGTCCTCTCTCACTGAAAACTAATACTCAACTAACTCCCTTCCTACACGCGGTTAACTCCTCCCCTACAGGGGTAATATTTAAACTCTCCTGTGAGTGGTGGGGCTGAGTGTGGGTGAGAGAAGAAGAACAGGAAAGTACAAGAAAGAAGAGCAACTGCAACTGGTCAGCATACAACACATGAAACAAACAGTTAACCCATTACTCTTCAGCTGTGTATAGGATACATAAAAACAGGTTACATCTAGTGGGGGAAATAAGATACTTCATCTCCCACTTTGTTTAACCTGAGTGAACGACTGGGGTGCATATACAACACCCGTGGTGGGACACTACACCAGAATGTGTGTGAAGTGTGTGACTTAAAAAAAAACCCTTGTATTCATGTTTAGATAAGTCTATGTTATCTCACCACCTTCTGCTTATACCAGTGATGGCTAACCTTGACACTCCAGCTGTTGCAAAAGTACAGTTCCCATCACGCCTGAACAACGAAAGATATGGCTTTGGCTGCTTAGGCATGATGGGAATTTTAGTTTTTTAACAGCTGGAGTGTCAAGGTTAGCCATCACTGGCCTACACAGTATCGGTGACCACCCTGTTAGGTCGTAGGAGTCCCAGGCCTCTGTCTCTGGGTGAAGCTAACTAGCTTAAGTTTTCCCATGTAGTCGAGCATTTGTTAGTCTTTGACACATGGGAATACATTATTTGAAGGGGAAATTCCAGCAGGTTTGTGCATATGAACCTGCTGATATCCCCTCTACAGCGGTGTACCTAAATGATCTAGTTAGGAGCACTGGGAGGCGTTCCTCTGTCTCATAGAACGCCTCCCAGTGCTCCAAACTAGCTGATTTGCATATTTGCTCTGACAAGCACATAGTTGCCAACATTTTTAATTTTTTTCCAGGGACATTTTAGCGTTGACAACAAGGGGTGTGGCTTATTGTGGGTGTGGTCTTGGTGGGTGGGGCTATCATGGGTGTGGTTTGTGGGTGTGGCTTGTTTTTTCCGCTCAGAATTTTCCAGTTAAAATTTTACAGCCAGAACAACACAAAAGTAGCATTACACACCACAGTATCTGGTCCCCAGAACTGCTTGGAAAAGCTCCTATTGTGAGAGCGAAACAACGCAGATTTGCGTGGAATAAACACCTCACCTTTTTTTTTACTTTATTCTCTGAGTGCTGTGGTTTTCTGTATATGTATATGCTTGCACTTGTGGTCCTTCAAGTGCTGACTGCATTTGCACCTACATTTTGTCTATAAAGGAGTTCTGCAGGACTTGTTTGATTTTTTTAGAGAGATAGATAGGAGATAGATAGATAGGAGATAGATAGATAGATAGATAGATAGGAGATAGATAGATAGGAGATAGATAGATAGATAGATAGAAGATAGATAGATAGATAGGACATAGATAGATAGATAGATAGATAGATAGGAGATAGATAGATAGATAGATAGATAGATAGATAGATAGATAGGAGATAGATAGATAGATAGATAGATAGATAGGAGATAGATAGATAGATAGATAGATAGATAGATACAGTGGCGGTCTTCGGCACCAAGCACCCCAAGCGATCGCTTGGGGCCCCCAACATCCAAGGGGCCCCCAAGCCCCGCTCTTGTGCTCAACACCGCTGGACAGGGCTGCTGCCCCGCTCGCTGCTGCCATCTGAACTGTAACTATGAGCACTCGTAATGAGTGCTCATAGTTACATGCAGCAGCACTGACAGGGCGGGAGACATTGGCTCCCTTCCTGTCAGTCACTCTTGTGGCCGCAGGAAGGGTTTTCCCTGCGGTCACAAGTGGCAACTTTGTCCTTGTGGTGCCGGCGCTCCAGTGACATCACTGGAGCATCGGCGCCAGGACAAGGGGAGTGTGGTCTCTTGTGATCGCAGGGAAAACCCTTCCTCCGGCCACAAGAGTGAATAGAAGAGGAGACGCCTGGACCCAGGTGAGTATAAGTGTTTTGTTTTATTGTGTTATATACTATATGGGAGGGGGAGCACACAGGGGTCTGTTTAACTGGGGGAGCGCACATCGGGGTCTATATAAATGGGGGGAGCACACAGGGGGGCTATATAACAGGGAGAGCACACAGGGGGCTATAGACTACTGGGGCTTCACAGAGGGGTCTATATACTATTGGGGGCAGCACACAGGGGGTCTATATACTACTTGGGGCCGCAGAATGGGGTCTATATACAACTTGGAGAGCACACAGGAGGTCTATATCCAAGTGGGGGAGCACACAGGGGGGCTATATACTACTGGGGGAGCACACAGGGGTCTATATATTACTGGTGGGGGCACACAGGGGGTCTATATACTACTAGGGGAACATACAGGGGGTCTATATACTACTTGTGAGGCACACAGGTGGTCTATATATAACTGGGGGAGCACACAGGGGTCTATCTACTACTGGGGCAGCACACAAGGGGTCTATATAATACTGGTGGGGCACACAGGGGGTCTATATACTACTGGGGAACCACACAGGAGGTTTATATACTACTGGAGGAGCACACAGGGGTCTATATCCAAGTGGGGGAGCACACAAGGGGGCTAAATACCCCTGAGGGAGCACACAGGAGTCCTATATACTAGTGGGGGAGCACACAGGGGGTCTATATACAACTGGGGCAGCACACAGGAGGTCTATATACTTCTGGGGGAGCACACGGGGGAGCTATATATAACTGGGGGAACACACAGGGGTCTATATACTACTGGGGGAAGCAAACAAGGGGTATATACTACTGGGGGAAGGACACAAGGGGTATATACTATTGGGGCAGCACACAAGGAGTATATATTACTGGCGGTAGTGCACAAGGGGTATATACTACTGGGGGCAACACACAGCGGTCTATTGTTTTGGAACGTGTGTCAAGGGGGGGGCCCCAGACATAACTTCGCTTGGGGCCCCAGAAATGCCAAGACCGCCCCTGGATAGATAGATAGATAGATAGATAGATAGGAGATAGATAGATAGATAGATAGATAGATAGGAGATAGATAGATAATAGATAATAGATAATAGATAGATAGATAGATAGAAGATAGATAGATAGATAGATAGATAGATAGATAGATAATAGATAGATAGATAGATAGATAGATAGATAGATAGATAGATAGGAGATAGATAGATAGCGCAGAGGGGGAATATATACTACTGGCGCATCGCACTGGGGGTCAATATACTACTGGGGGAGCACACAGGGGTCTATATACTACTGGGGAGCAACAAAGGGGCTATATACTACTGGAGGAGCGCACAGGGGGGCTATATACTACTGGGGGAGTGCACAGGGGGGGCTATATCAGGGCTGGTGAGAGGGAAAAAAACTGCCAGTTTTCCCTCTAATAAGGCTAGGTTCACACTGCGTTTTCAACATCCATTTAACGGATCCGCTTTTTGCAAAAAAACGGATTGCAAAAAACGGATACATTTGTGTATTTCCATTGACTTCCATTATAAAAAAAAAACGGATCAAAACAGATGCGGTTTTTTTTACACAAAATAAAGTACTGTTGACACTACTTTTTTGACCGTTAAAAAAAACGGATCCGTTAAACAGATTGCAAAACTCAGTGTGAACCCACCCTAAGCATCAATTCTATATGTGAATAATTCAACAATAGAGATGAGCGAACCTGGAGCATGCTCGAGTCCATCCGAACCCGAACTTTCGGCATTTGATTAGCGGTGGCTGCTGAAGTTGGATAAAACCCTAAGGCTATGTGGAAAACATGGATATAGTCATTGGCTGTATCCATGTTTTCCAGACAACCTTAGAGCTTTATCCAAGTTCAGCAGCCCCAGCTAATCAAATGCCGATCATTCGGGTTCGGATGGACTCGAACCCGAACCCGGTTCGCTCATCTCTATTCAACGACATTTGTAAAAAGTAACAAAACACGTTTTCTACTGATGTTCAGCTTGGACCTTCACTAAAAGTTGTTGAGTACCCCTGCTGTAGTCCCTGCTGATCTGATTACTTCCTGCTGCAGGGTCACATGCACTCAGGAGAAAGGAGGTGGGTTTCTTAAGGCGGCCTTTTAAGGTGGCACTGGCAGCCAACACTGTTGCTGCTCATTGCTGGGCCTTGTAAAGCTCGGCAGCAATCAGCTTCAGCCAGGCTGGGGGGGGGGGGGGGGGGGGGGGGGGGGGGGGGGGCGGCGCGGCCCAAGAGAGTCTCTTCCAAAGCGGGACTGTTGGCAACTATGCAAGTGTGAGGTCCAGGCACTTGCATGGACCTCCTGATAGTTTCCCTTTAAATTAGCTCTTTGTAGTTAGAATGGGGCGGTTAGAAGGACGAATCATGTCGTCCTGCTCAGTTATTAGGAGCTCCTATTGATAATAAATGGGAGTTATGTAAGCAGCGCATTTGCTGGTTACTCCCATTGACATCAATAGGACTTGGAAACTATAGAAGTCAGTCCCAGCTGTTCTCAGCTTGTTGACCATCCACAGAGGTGGCCATGAAGCCAACTTTTAGGTTTGTGGGGAAACCCTGTTAAAAAAAAATCAGAGATGTTCCATAAAATACATGTTATATGGATTCCCTAAGTAAAAATACCATGATTTTAATAGGTAATAACAAAAAAAAGAGGCCACTACTAAAAACTCCATGCTAGTCTACTATAGACAAGCCTGGGGAACCATCAGCCCTCCAGCTGTTACAACACGTTCTCCATGCCTAGTCTATATCCTCCTTCTAACAACTCCATTCCCACAGAACATCCCGCTGCTAGAGCGTGCGGCGGCCATGTTTGTGAAGCCTGAGAGCGGTCGCAGACGACCTCAATAAATCCCTAGAGGCGACCACTTCCTGGCAGGGAAAGATCCCTGTTTCGGCCGCTAAGCGGTCCGACCTGAGCTGGGCATGCGCAATGGAGGCTGTCCGTACAGCGGGACAGTTTGAAGGAAGAAGCGGGTGTATCTCCAAGGTAACGGAGTCAGGCGGCACGAGGATCAGGAGGACGGACGTCAGAGGAAGGGAGCGCTCCTAATGGCCGCCCTCATAGAGCCTGCTGCTGCGGTAAGGAACGCATTGTCCCCGTCTATATAGCACCGCTTCATAGGAGGGCACTAGCTTTAGGACGTGTTCACACTGCCCCCGGCCATTATCATTAGAAAGGGGCAGGGGGTGGGCAGTGCTACTAATGGGTGCCCCGGCCGGAATGGATAAAGGGGTACTAAGGCAAAAATCTACTTCTTTCAGATTAGCTACTTTATGAAAGTTGTGTAGATTTGTAATTTACTTCTATTTAAAAATTTCCACTCTTCCGGTATTTATCAGCTGCTGTATGCCCTGCAGGAAGTGGGGTTTCCGTTCTAATCTGACACAGTGTCAGGAACTGTCCAGAGTAGGAGAGGTTTTCTATGGGGATTTGCTGCTGCTCTGGACAGTTCCTGACATGGACAGAGGTGGCAGCAGAGAGCACTGTGTCAGACTGGAGAGAATACACCACTTCCTGCAGGACATACAGCAGCTGATAAGTACTGGAGGACTTGACATTTTTGAACAGAAGTAAATTACAAATCTATATAACTTTCTGAAGCCAGTTGATTTTGAAAGAAAAAATATTTTTGGTGGAGTATCCCTTTAACTTAGGTTTTTATTGCACATATATACTCATGTAAGTCGGCCTGATTGCAGTGGTAGACTGTATTCTTAGTTATTTAGGGGTTTACTATTATGTTGATTAAAGGAAACCTGTCACCCCCCGTGCCGGGGTGACAGGCTCCCGACCCCCGTTAGATCCCCCTATACTTACCTCATCCCGCAGGGTCCCGCTTCCTGAGTCGGTCGGGTGACTGAGATTTCTGCGCCCGAAGCCCAGCGCGCGCTCACAGGAGAATCAGATGCTCATAGAGAATGAATGGGAAGTCCGATGCTCCGTCATTCTCCATGGGCATCGGACTCTCCTGTGAGCGCGCGCGCCAGGCTTCAGGCGCAGAAATCTCAGTCACCCGACCGACTCAGGAAGCAGGACCCGGCGGGATCAGGTAAGTATAGGGGGATCTAACGGGGTCGGGAGCCTGGTCCTCTTTAAGTCATTTGACATGATTTTTCTCGCTGTCCACAGGGGGCAGCACGACCAGTCATCTCTCCACTCAGAATTCTTCCCACCGCTCCTGAAACCTTCTCTGTGTTAGAGCAGCGGATGCGTGTAGCAGAGGAACAAGCGGAATCCCTGATCAGTGATCTGCAGGCCCTGGGTATAACCAGCCATAGGTGAGGAGACTTGTGCATGTCAGTGCTGGGTACAGGATAATCAGAACACGGCCTAATGTAAATCTGCTACATGATGCTTTTATGATATATATATATATATATATATATATATATATATACACATACACACTTATATACACACACACACACATATACACACACACACACATATACACACATATACACACATATACACACACACATATATACACACACACACACACACACACACACACACACACACACATATACACACATATACACACACACACATATACACATATACACACATATACACACACACACATATACACACACATATACACACACACACACATATACACACACACACACACACACACATATACACACACACACACACACATACACACACACACACCTGTCTCGCTATAAACTACATTAAAACTGCTTTCCCTTTCTATAGGGAATAGAGGTTGATATACTTGGAGGTGAATGACAAATGAGTCAGTGGGTAGGTGGTATAAACAGTGGAAACTGCAGTTGATTGTTTTCAAATGTAAGATAATGTACTTGAGGAGAAGAAATGTTATATTACTAAAAGAGTAGTCGTTGCTTAGAAAAAAAAAACTTACGGCAGGTGTGGTTGGTAAATCCACTGTAAGGGCCTCATAACACGGAATCAGGCCGATCACCCCGTGTAATAGAGACAACGATCATCAGGTGTTAGGCACTATTTTTTTTGTCCGTTAAAAAAAAAACGGATTTGTTAAACGTATGCTAAAAACGCAGTGTGAACCCAGCCTAATAGTGATGCGCAGCCAGTGACTGTGAAAAAATACAAAACTCCTACATACATCTCTTGGCACTGTCCCCATGATTGGCTGAGCGGCCTGAGACTTCAAACTGTGCCAGGAGCGCGCTGAAGCTAGGAGGATGTCAGGGATGTAGGAATATATATAATATATATACAGTGGTACCTTGGATTATGAGCATGATTCGTTCCGGGACTGTGCTTGTAATCCAAATCCACTCTTAAACCAAAGCAAATTTTCCCATAAGAAATCATAGAAATTTAGACAATTGGTTCCACACCCCAAAATAATGATTTATTATTCTGAATAACATGTAGAGCAGATGAAACAAACGTTTGGAAACAGCAGAATCTGTGATATTATAAGTTACTGTACAGTATAGCAATCAGCATGTGGTGTATAATGTATAGCAGGGGTGTCAAACTCAAATAGACAGTGGGCCGAAATTAAAAACTTGGACAAACTCGCAGGCCAACCTTGATATTCATTGAAACGCACAAGCAGCAGATGTGGAACTTTCAGAGTGGCCTGCAGCGTTCCTGGCACTGTCAGAGTGCGTCACCAAGCACTTTGCACTACGATAAATGATATGATAAATCCCCACAATGGTGCCCCATATAGAACTCAGCCCCCCCAAATGTTTTTATATATATAAATATAGTGTCACATAGTAATAGTGCCCCATATAGTAGCTATTTCCCCACAATACTGTCCCATATAGTAGCCATCACCCCCACAACAGTGCCCAATATAGTAGCCAGCCCCCACAACAGTGTCCCATATAGTAGCCAGTCCTTCCAATATTGACCCATATAGTAGCCAGACCCCCACAATAGGGTCCCAAATAGTAGCCAGCCCCCACAATAGTGCCTCATAGTATCCAGCCTTCCACAATAGTGCCCCATAAAGTTACCCAGCCCCCACAATAGTGCCCCATGAAGTAGCCAGCCTCCCGTAATAGTGCCCCATGTAGTAGTAAGCCCTCCCACAATAGTCCCCATGTAGTAGCCAGCCTCCACAATAGTGCTCCATGAAGTAGCCAGCCTCCCGTAATAGTGCCCCATGTAGTAGTAAGCCCTCCCACAATAGTCCCCATGTAGTAGCCAGCCTCCACAATAGTGCTCCATGAAGTAGCCAGCCTCCCGTAATAGTGCCCCATGTAGTAGTCAGCCCTCCCACAATAGTGCCCCATGTAGTAGTTAGCCCTCCCACAATAGTGCCCCATGTAGTAGTCAGCCCTCCCACAATAGTCCCCATGTAGTAGCCAGCCCCCACAATAGTGCCCCATGTAGCCAGCTTATCTTCTGCACGTAACGCTCACGTGCCAGGAGGAGAGGAGGGGCAGAACCCGGATCTCTGTGCGGCCTGAACCTGTCACCCCTGGACGGCTCCCGAACTCGCTCTACCCCTGGATGCGCCCCCTATACTTACTTCATGCTGCCGGTCCCGCTCCTGATGTCAATCCCGCCGCGGAGAAACTGCCGTCCTTGCAGATGAGCGGGTGCTCGTATCTCCTCAGCAGGAACAGCATCAGGAGCAGGACCGGCAGGATGACGTAAGTATAGGGGCCGTATCCAGGGGTAGAGAGAGTTCGGGAGCCGTCCAGGGGTGACAGGTTCCCTTTAGCACAACAGACTATAGTATGGGCAGTCCAGAACACTGCCCATACTATAATCTGTTGCAGTGTCCTATCGGCGGGCCAGCTCTAGGCAATCAACTGATTTCCTAGGCGGGCCAAAAATAATGGCACGGCGGGCCAGAGTTTGACATGTCTGATGTATAGTAAGTGCATAATTCTGAAACAACAGCAGCAGTTTGTAGATACAGGATGGGGCAGCAGATCCCCATAATACAGTAGCGTCTACATCAGGCTAGAATAGGGAAGCAGGGCTGTCATATGACAGCAATGGGGAAGGGGTGTGTTCAGCATGGACTAATCAGGAAGTGAGAATCACAGAGCTGTGCAGGAGGACAGTGACAGAAACTTTTACAGCAGTGGAAATGGTGTGTGCAGGCAGATTATAGCAGCAGTGTGTATAGCTGAGTGTAAGTGCAGGCACGTTATAGCATCAGCGTGTATAGCTGAGTGTAAGTGCAGGCACATTATTGCTGGAATGGAGAGGATGGGAAACACAAGGGCCAACAGACTGCAGGGAACATGAAGGAATGAGCAGGTGGTCACCAAGATAAGATGGTTTCTATTCTTGTAGAGCTATATTGTTTTAGATAATCTCCTTTCTTGTTTCTTCAGCATCGGATCCCATAATCAAACCTTTGTGGTTACTCTTTGATGTATGATGCTTCTACTCAGGGACACCATCGTTTTCATGTTGTTTTTTTTTTTGTTCTGGACTAATTCACGGTTCATATCTCATATTTCTACACTGTGAACTGCACCTTACAGTGCATCATACTTGTATGCTAATTTGGAAAATGTCAATAAAATATATAAAAAAAAATAAAAAAAATAAAATGAATGAGCAGGGCAGATGTCTGGGGAGAGAGTGGTTACAGCTATAAAGAGATTACCTCCACAGTCCTGTCCTCTGATGTAAGCCCCAGCCTGAAAGTAGATCTGCTATGATTTGGAAGGTGAGGGAGACCTGGGTCAGAGGACAGTGCTATACCAACACTCTTAAACCAAGGTACCACGGTGTGTGTATGTGTATATATTTTTTTATTTTTCGCAAGGGCTGCACGGGCATCACTAACTGTGTGTGTATGTATGCATGTATGTATGTGTGTGTGTATGTATGCATGTATGTATATAGGCAAAATTTACTCACCGAAATTTCTTCTTTTCATGAGTCCGTAGGCAGCACGGAACACGATAGGGTTAACTTGGATATCCCTACTGCAAGACAGAAAAAACAATTACAATTAATTACTTAATTAAAGCAATTAAGCGGGCTCCATAAAAGGCCTATAGAGACAAGGAGACACTGTGTTAGTTTGCAGCAATAAACATTTATTAGGGGGGGGTGCTGTGCTGCCTACGGACTCATGAAAAGAAGAAAATTCGGTGAGTAAATTTTGCCTTTTCATTTCGTCCTACGGCAGCACAGAACACGATAGGGAAAGCAAAGCAATAACAGACAAGGGAGGGTAAGCTAACTAGTAGACGCCACTTGAAGCACGTTTCTGCCAAAGGCCACCCTACAGTTGGAGATGACGTCGAGCTGCTAGTGCTTCAAAAATGTAAACGGAGACGCCCAAGTTGCCGCTCAACATATTTGTTCCAAGGATACTTGAGCGAGTTCTGCCCAGGACGTACAAGTGGAACGAGCCGAGTGAGCTCTGATCCCCGACGGCGGAGACAGACCATTAATTTTATAACACTCAGAGATGGTGTCTTTTATCCATCTGGATAAGGAAGCTTTTGAGGCAGCTTTGCCACGGTTAGGACCCTGGAACTGGATAAAGAGAGCATCAGAACGTCTAAAGAATTCTGTGTGGTCTAGGTAGGAGAGTACAGCTCTCTTAACATCTAAACAATGAAGTTTTTCTTCTTCCTCTTCCTGAGGATGTTCACACAGAGTAGGAAGCAGGATCTCTTGGTTGATGTTATCCGGAGTGGAGACCTTTGGAAGGAAACCTGGACTAGTTTGGAGGATTAGGCCTTCTTGATTACACAGGAAATAAGGTTCCCTGCAAGAAAGGGCCTGGAGTTCCCCTACTCGCTTCGCAGAAACGATAGCCACGAGAAAGAGAGTTTTCCATGATGACAACTTGATTGAAGCTTCTTCCAATGGTTCAAATGGAGAATTGGTCAAGGAATCTAGAACCAGAGGTAAGTCCCATGAGGAAACCATACTTTTTACAGGCGGACGTAGATTTTTAATAGCCCTAAAAAAATCTTCTGGATAATGGCTGGTTTGAAAATTTTCCTTCAAATAGGTAATTGATGGCAGAAAAATGGACTTTCAAAGTATTATATTTGAGTCCTTTAGCGTAACTTTCTTGCAGGAACTTGAGGACGTCTGACAAGACTGGAGAAGAAAATCTGTGATCTTTACACCAGGAGGAGAATACCCTGGCAATCCTGCTATACACCTTTTGTAGTTGCTGGTTTCCTGAAAGCTTCTAAGATGTCCCGTACTTCTTCAGCAAGGCCCCCGTTTGTCAAACTTAGCCCCTCAATTTCCAGGCCGTCAAATGCAAGTTGTGTGGAGACGGATGGATGAGACCTTTCTGACTCAGAAGGTCCGGGCGAAGAGGAATCTCTGCAAAGTAGTCTCTCGAAAGTTTCAATACGAGAGGGAACAAGGCCCTTCTTGGCCATTATGGGATGACCACAATTGAAGTCTCCCTGTCCTCCTGGATTTTCCTGAGGACTCGCGGGATCAACGGCAGGGGTGTAAGATAGCATCCCACTCCAACTGATTGATAGGCCGTCTACATGATCCAGATTGTCCCATCTGCGGATGGAACTAAATTTTTTCACCTTCCGGTTTTCTCTGGTCGCCATCAGATCGATGTCCGGATAACCGAATTTGTTGGTAATCCAGGTGAAGGATTCTGGGTGAAGGCTCCATTCTGCTTGAGCAAGATGATGCCTGCTTAACCAATCTGCCTTGGTGTTCAAATTTCCTGGAATGTGGACTGCTTTCAGATCCTGAAGATTGGATTCTGCCCATGACATCAGCATACGGCATTCTTCCATCAGGGGACCCGACCTGGTGCCCCCCTGTTTGTTGACATAGAATACCGTGGCCAGGTTGTCTGATTGTATGAGGACTTTGCGATGGTATACCAGATGCCCTAAATGACTCAGGGCCAGACGAACTGCCTTCAACTCCCGCAGATTCGACGAACTCCGACCCTCCATTGATGACCACTTGCTCTGGACCCACTGGTCCTCCACATGTGCACCCCAGCCTGACTTGGACGCATTGGTGGTTAAAACCAATTGCGGAGCACTGGACAGATCTCTCCCGATACGCACCTTGTCTGATCTCAACCACCATGTCAGGTCTCTCCTGGTGAAACTGAGCAGTGTCATCTGATTGTCTAGACCCCGTTGGAGGTGGTTCCACTGTGAGAGAATATTTAACTGGAGTGGACGGATGTGAGCCCTGGCCCACGGTACGGCTTCCAGCGAGGCAGTCATCAGCCCTAAGACACTCATCGCTTTCCTCACCGACACCTGACCACAGACTAGAAAATCTTTGATGCTGGATGTTAGCTTTATCACCCCGTCTTCGGTGAGGAAAAGCCTCATCGCTGCTGTATCCACTATAAAACCCAAGAATTTGCAGATTTTGGATGGGACCGTGTTGGATTTCAGATGGTTTATTAGAAATCCATATTGTCCCAAGGTGTCCACTGTCATCTGAAGATAAAGAAGAAGTTCTGCCTCTGAGGATGCTTTCACGAACCAGTCGTCGAGGTAGGGCACCAAGAATACTCCCTGCAGACGCAGCGCGGCTGCCAACACTACGATAGTTTTCGTGAAGACTCGAGGAGCTGTGGAAAGACCAAAAAGAAGACATGTAAATTAAAAATGCAACATATTTTTCCCTTGGGATATTGCAACCCTCAGAAACTTGCGATGACACCTTGCAATAGGGATATGGAGATATGCATCTTTCAAGTCAAGCGTAGCAGCAAAATCATCCTTCTGCAGTATAGAGACAACTGATCTAATTGTCTCCATCTTAAAATGTTTGCACTTTATAAATTTGTTAAGGAAAGAAAGACCGATAACAAGGCGCCAATCTCCTTCTTTTTTTGGTACTGCAAATACCCTAGAATAGACACCCCTACCTCTCTGATGAAAGGGTACTCTCTCCAGAGCGCCTTTGTCCACGAAATCCTGAAGTAGCTTTAGGAGGAGGGGTTTTCCTTGGTTGCTGAAGAAAATGCTTGGTGGAGTATCTGAGAACTCGATCATGTAGCCTCTTGATACGACTGATTGAACCCAGGCGTCTGAAGTAGTGTTCATCAATACTGAGGCAAAGTGTCTGAGCCTTCCTCCCACGCCCGGGACCATAGGCATGGCGTCATGATTTTTGGTTTTTGTCCTCAGAGAATTGCTTCTTCTTGTATGAGGACTGATTATCTTGATTTCTGGGCCTGTAGTGTGTTTTGCTGTCGGGGACGCCTTCCCGCCGGGGATCGGCGTCCTTGTCTACGAAAGGGCCGAAACGTTTTTTTTAGGCTTGGAAGGCAAAGGGAAGGCAGCCCCTTTAGTAGTGCTGAGGGACTCAAGTATTTTCTCAAGTTGTGGGCCGAAAAGACCTTCAGACTGGAATGGGAGGGAGCAAAAGTGATTTTTCGATGCCAGGTCTCCTGGCCACTCCTTCAGCCACAGAGCCCTCCTTGCCGTGGTAGACATGGCCAATGCTTTTGAACTAAGACGTAGTGAGTCCAGAGCAAAGTCAGCTAAGAAGTCTGCAGCCTTCTTCATATTAGGGAGGTCCTTAAGGAGATCTTCTCTTGGCACGCCTCCCGCAATGTCTTTTGTAAGCTGACTCATCCTGAGTGCCACATCCTGAGTGCTTTTGCCACTGGGACAGTGGCCATAGATGCTTTTGCATTAAAGGCTGAGGTGGTATATAGCCTTCTTAGAGTATTATCCACTTTCCGGTCTAGAGGATCTTTTAGAAGTGCTGATTCTTCATCAGGGAACAACTGCTTCTTAGAAAGCCGGGCCACTGCTAAATCAACTTTGGGCGCCTTTTCCCAAGATTCTGAGGCTTTGGGATCTAGCTTGTAAACAGCTTTGAAACGTGAGCTGGGATCCACTCGCCTTTCTGGTTTAAACCAGTCTGCTTGCATAAATTCTGTAAGCCATTTATGAGCTGGCAAGACTGTGTGCGGAGTCTTGGGAAAGAAGAATAGTGATTCCCTCCTAGACAAATCAATAGTAGAAGGCTCCCCCTCAATAGTATCTTTTACAGACTTAATAAAGGAATGTGCAGACTCTTTTTTTGAACATATAATAGTCCTCTGGTACCCCTGTGTCAGAGTCTGAAGAGGACAACTCCCCTTCAGATAAATAGCGATCCTCTGGTTCAGATAGAGGGAGAGATGAACTTTGTATTTCTGATCTCCTTTTCTTAGAGGGTCTACTAGGACCAGCCTCATCAAACATCTTGTTCATTTTGGTCTTGAACCAGGAAAGAAATTCCTGTGCTTCAGAACGAATATCTGGGCAACCACTAGGGGGAGTGCAAGCATTGCATATATCAGACTGAGATTCGTCTGGCAAGGGTTGTTCACATTTAGAGCACAACCTGTGCCTGGATTTAGACTTCCTTTTTCCTTGAGTATAATCACTAGCCATCTGAAAAAACAAAATAGCGGAGGCAGGTGGATTAGTAAAGGAATGGACATACAATATTAGTCCCACTGGAGTAGAGGTATGGTACCTTAAGCCCAACAGTACGTGCTGCCCGGCAGAGTGCTGGTACAAGTCTGCCACCGCGCACCTTAAGAATACAAAAAACCCGGGAAAATCACAGACAGGTGCAGTATACCGGCACTCACCACTCATTCGCCGGATGCACCAATCAGTGTGCGGTCCCCGGTAGATCCTCCTTTCCGAGCTCCCGGAAGCCTTGATGACCCCGCGGGGCTCACCAGAAGTGCGTCACTTCTCCGCGACCGGAAGTGTACGCCGACTAACTGCGGCCCGCCGGAAACACGTCACTAACCGGAACCGGAAGTGATGTTGTCTCAATGGAACACTCACTGTAGGCCATGCGGAGCTTCACCTACAGTAGAGGTAATCCGAGAAAGAGAGGGGACTGCGGCAGCCCAGGACAAGACACTAGGAGCTATCGGCTGCCACTAGTGTTGTTTACAATAGACGTAAGCAGAGCCCTAAAGACGGAGCTATTGGGGCCTCCCTTCACACCGGTGTATATCCAGCACCGGAGGCTACAACCGCACCAGTGGGAGCACAGGGGTTATGTGCGAGGCCCTTAGAGACCGCACGCCGCATAGATGTAGCAAAAACTTCTGGAGCTTAAGAGCTCCTAGCTGAACTTCTGCCTGCAGAAAAAACAAAAACACAGTGTCTCCTTGGGAATAGCCAGATATTCCTCTCTCCAAAGAAGGAAGCTCCAGAGAGGGATATCTGGCTATTCCCGTGTTTTGAGACTCGTAACTGAGGCTCCACGGACCCCTTTTTTGCATATTCAAATTTTGTATGGGACAATCAATGGAGACTCTTAAATGAGTACTCCATTGGAATTTTTCGCTGTTCTCCCTGAGTTCAGTGATTGTTGTGTTTTGTTGGTCTATTCGTCATTGCCCCAGTAGCCAGAATTCTGCTCCACACTGACGAGGGGCAAATACCCCGAAACTGCAGTCTGTGGATGGATGCCTAGCCTTGGTAACCCTTGTCTTATGTCGTTATACTCGCCACAGAGTTAGACTTTGACTTACAGGGGCCACCCTGGTGTTTCCCTATTTAGGTCCCAAAGCTCGCAACAGAGTGAGGACCTGAGGGACTACGTATCAGGGTGGTTTGGTGATCTCCCCACTAGGAGGCACCCCTTGGCAATGGGCTTCCTTCTCTGGAGAGAGGGATATCTGGCTATTCCCGTGTTTTGAGACTCGTAACTGAGGCTCCACGGACCCCTTTTTTGCATATTCAAATTTTGAATGGGACAATCAATGGAGACTCGTAATTGAGTACTCCATTGGAATTTTTCACTGTTCTCCCTGAGTTCAGTGATTGTTGTGTTTTGTTTATATACATATATATATATATATATATATATATATATATATATATATATTTTTGTTTATATACATATATATATATATATATATATATATATATATATATATATATATACATACACACACACACACACACACACACACACACACACAGCCCTTGCTGCCCTATTATCAGGCAGTGTATGGGCTCAGTAAGTTTAGTCACTAGTTTTCTTCTTGAACCTCAGAAATTAGGAGCAGTGATGCATCCATTTTTGCCGATCTCCTTTCCACAAAAATACCTTTCCACCGTATAAGTTCAGGTCCTTCTTTATGGCGCAGCGCATTAGCCGTCAAAAACATATCTGTTTTCAAAATGGACGTGAGCTGTTGCATTTTTTGTGTTTTTTGTAATTTCAGCCATAGCAACGTGCTCCTGCCTAGTGTGAATGGTGTTGTAGGAGAGCTGACCAAATTTTCTCTTTTTGCGTAAGTTAGTGTCACCATGCCTGGGATTAATATAAATCTATCCCAAGATAATAGTAGAAGGTCAGAGTAGAAGGACCAAGTGGATTTTTTTTATTTTTTGCTGACAATCTATGTTTCTGTTTAGTCCTATTCAATATTTCTAGAGATTTGCTTTAGATTATGTTGGAATTCTATTGCACTCGTCCCCTTAATATCTAAAATGTATCTTGTGCTCTTTTCCCATAGATTCACATATCCGAAAGTGTCAGAGTCTAACAAACTTGTTCGTCCGATCAGCCCTGTGAGGGCCCGGCCAGCGTTCACAGGAGATGGCGATACGTTATGGAGAAACTGTGAAAATCTCGTCACCCGCATGTGTCACATGGAGAGCATGCTACACACTTTGAAGCTTAATGTTTTTCGACTGCACACAGATCGGGAGCTGAGCACAAAACACTCAGGTAAGTAAGGACTAAACCATAGACTAATGGTCCTTTTAGACGGAACGATTATCATTCGAATTTGCATGATAACGATCGCATTTAAGCGATAATCGTTAAGTGTAAACACAGCAAACGATCAAGCGACGAGCGAGAAATCGTTCATTTTGATCTTTCAACATGTTCTCAAATGGTCGTTGATCGGTCGCAAAAAATTTGCAGATCGTTCCGTGTAAACAGTCTTTCAAC
This sequence comes from Dendropsophus ebraccatus, assembly GCF_027789765.1. NCBI lineage: Eukaryota > Metazoa > Chordata > Amphibia > Anura > Hylidae > Dendropsophus > Dendropsophus ebraccatus. The sequence continues at coordinate 16,265,124 of NC_091459.1, read as the reverse complement.
GATTTCAAGAATGTGTGAGATAGGCTTAAGCGATGGCAAAACTATTTTTCCGTACGATGTATCGTTATAAAAAACACATTGTTCATTCAAAATTGTTAATCGTGCGATGGGGCGAATTATCGCTCCGTCTAAAAGGACCATTGGGCTCCTATTAGACGGACTGATCAATCAGGTAAATGAGCGCCCATCTGATATGTCGTTAGAGATGTCTGTGCAGCCCTGTTATACATTACCTCTCCATGGTCCTGGACTTCTCCTGTCCTCTTCTTTCACTCCCGGCGCCGCGGCTGCAGTATCAGAGCTGACAAGCCGCTCAAACAATCACTGTCCGGGACCGTCATGGCCAGTGAATGGCTGAGCGGCCTGCTTGCTCAGAGCCCATTTTGAAGCTTCAGTGGCGGCCCTTGAAGCAGGAGAAGACCAGGAGCATGGACAGGTAATGTGTAACGGTTTATTATTCTATCTGTCAGCCTCTCATCACTGTTACACACTAATGTGATGTACTGATGTGCGGTTGGCGGCTGATGATTTTAGGTCCGCAACTAAAAAAACAATCAGCCGATAATCGTTGTCTCTATTACACGGATGGATTATCGCTCCGTGTAATAGGGCCTTTAGAAACCCCAGAAAATGCAAATGTAAGGACCATTTACATACTTCAGGTTTGTTTGTGTTTTAAAAGTCACATATTTTTGCCCAGTACAACTTCAATTTGGAGCACACTAAAAGCCCTATTAAACTAAACAATCATGGGCCTTACTTGGTCGATTAACGACCGTTCAGGCCGATAATCGTTTAGTGTAATAGGACATGTTGAAAGACCACGATTTGTGCAGCGACGGTCTACTGTGCAGACAGGAGGCCAAAGCTGACTTTAAAGCGACTCTGTACCCACAATCTGTCCCCCCAAACCACTTCTTTTTATCCAAGAACTGTCCTGGGGTCCGATCGGTGTGTGATGCAGTTATTGTCCTAAAAAACAACTTTTAAACTTGCAGCCCTGTGTCAAACGGACGTGGCCTGGATTGTGTATGCATTAGGCTGTCCCTCCTCCCCACCCTCTTCATCATTAGGAATGCCCCTAGAACATTTTCTCCTGTCTGAACACTGCACAGGCACCTTAACGATCCAGCCCATGTGCCGTGCTGACACAGCTGATGAATAGTAGAAAATCTGCCTGGAGCATTCCTAATGATGAGGAGGGCAGAGAGGAGGGACAGAGAGGGTGTTCCAGCCTAATGCATACACAATCTAGGCCACGGCCGATTGGCACAGGGCTGCAAGTTTAAAAGTTGTTTTTCTAGGACAATAACTGCATCACCTGCCGAATGGACCCCAGGACAGATCTCGGAATAAAAGCAGCTATCCAAAGGTACAAGTGGTTTGGGGGGGGGGGGGGGTGTCAGATTGTTGGTACAGAGTCGATTTGATGGGCCGGCTAAACGATCTAAGGATTGTTTGGGTGGCCCCTCCCGCTTCTCCTCGTTTGCCATGGGCAGTGAGAGGGGAACAAGGGGGAAGTGAGCACTGAGCGGACAGGTCGGCACTCGCTTTCCCTGGATTATCATGCTGTGTAAAATGGCCTTTACAGTCAGCAGCGAGATTCATGCCCTTGTTGCTCTGATAGACATTAAAAACCTGGACTTAGACATAGACTTACATACAACCAATTTACTAAACATTATGTGACTGTTTGATATATTGTATATTACTTAGAGGCATAAGAATATTTATTTATAAATGTTTTTTTTTTTTTAAATGTTGATAAAAACATTTTGCATGTTCAATATCTTTTTTTTTTTTTTATCAGATAATTTTTATTCAGTTTTTGCATGTTCAATATCTACATAATCTTATACCCCTAGGTGAACTTGAGCATCAGTTGCATCAAGTGCAAGAAGAGCACGCCCAGGAACTGAAAGAAGCACAACTGGAATTAATGAGATTGCGCCAAAGGTTGAACTGTGCAATTGAAGAGCGGGAAAGGGAACAGGAAGCCAAAGAGCGTCTGAGCATAGCGCTGGAGATTGCCACAACCACCAAGGTGCTAAAGACATAAAGAAACCAGCTGGTGTAAAAGCAAGCTAGACAGCGTAACAGAACTAGACAACCTAGGGATTAGGCAAATTTATGGGAATACAAATCTCTGGTGTAGCCTTAGGGCCCTATTCCACGGGACGATTATCGTTCAGATTATTGTTAAGTCGTTCAGATCTAAGCGATAATCGTTCGGTTGAAGAGCAGTTAATGATTAGCGACCGAACGAGAAATCATTGATTTTTTTAATAAGACCTGGACCTTTTTATCGTTCGCAAATCGTTCGCATTGAATAAGACGTCATTCGGTCGTTCGCAGTAGTGACGAACGCAATAGCGACGACAAGGCGACCGCAAGAACGATCATAAGTAACGATTATCGTTCCATGTAAATGGGTGAACGATTTCAGGTCTTTCGCAATAGCGGTCGTTTGAGATCATTTATCGTTAACGATTATGTGAACGATAATCGTCCCGTGGAATAGGGCCCTTAGACTTTCTAGTCCTGGTTTCAGAGCTGATTTTTTATACCAGCCTGAGGTTGTCTTTAAAATCTGTGCCTCAGTAGTTGGTGCATTTTGGTGCAGTGTTTGTCACAATTGTGACCATACCTCCTCCAATTAAAGCCGCACCTCTCTTTATGATGCCACTCACCATTGTTAAAAGGGTACGCCGATGAAAATCTTTTTTTTTTTTTTCAAATCGATTGGCTTCAGAAAGTTATAAATGTTTGTAATTTACTTCTATTTAAAAATCTCCAGTCTTCCAGTACTTTTCAGCTGCTGGATGTCCTGCAGAAAGTGGTGTTTTCTCTCCAGTCTGACACAGTGCTCTCTGCTGCCACTTCTGTCCATGTCAGGAACTGTCCAGAGCAGGAGAGGTTTCTATGGTGACTTTTTACTGCTCTGGACAGTTCCTGGCATGGACAGAGATGGCAGCATGAGACTAAAAAGAATACACCACTTCCTGCAGGACATACAACAGCTGGTAAATACTAGAAGACCAGAGATTTTTAAATACCGGTAAATTACAAATCCATATAACCTTCTGAAACCAGTTGATTTGAAAGAAAAATATTTTTGCTGGATAACCCCTTTAAGTTAGATGCAAACAGTGGCTAAAACACATAAAAAAAGCATCTTAGCATAGATTCACACGTACCCGATCCGCAGCGGATTTCACGCAGTGAGTTTGCAGCAAAATCCGCAGCGAATCCTGGTAGTGTGAAGCTGAATTTGTCACATACAGGCAGCAGAATGTTCATTCCGCTGCCTGTATGTGACCCAGTCCCTTTAACCCACAGTCCCCGGGCCGGAGCATACATCACTTGCTCTGCGCCGCGGCCGTGTGTGAGGCTCCCGGCTGCCCTTGCTCCTCATCAGCCAATCAGTGCACGGCAGCGCTGATTGGCTGATGGGGACCAACGGGAGTCGGGAGCCTCACACACAGCCGCGGCGCTGAGAAGGTGATGTATGCTCCGGGTCGGGGATTGCGGGCAGCCGAGGGTTAAAGGGGTTGGGTCACATAGGATATGTAACCCCATAGACCTTCACAGTACCAGGATCCACAGCGGATTTCGCTGCAAATTTGCAGCGTGAAATCCGCTGCGGATCCAACAAATGTGAAGGCACCCTTAGGGTACATTTACACAGAAAGATTATCTGCTCAAGATTTGAAGCCAAAGCCAGGAATGTATTTGAAAAAAGGAGAAATCTCAGGCTTTCCTTTATGACCTGATCTCTGATTATAGTCTGTTCCTGGCTTTGGCTTCAAATCTTTGGCAGATAATCTGTCAGATAATCTTTCTGTGTAAATGGACCCTTATGGTGCGTTTACACAGGCAGATTTATCTGACCAATTTTGGAAGCCAAAGTCAGGAATGGACTTGATAAGACACGGAATCTCAGTCTTTCCTTTATGACCTTCACCCTGTTTATAGTCTGTTCCTGGCTTTGGCTTCAGAAATCTGTCAGATAAATCTCTCTGTGTAAACGCACCATTAGGCAGAAATGTGCCACACTCCAACAAATCATCCGCAATGTAGAACAAAATTGTTTATAAAAAAATATTAGCATAATAAATATTCTGGCTGTATCCTACCTAATGATTTTTGATAAGTTTAATTTTGTTCTTGCCCTTCTATATATACGAGTAATCCATACATACGTTCTAGTTCATAGAAAAAAAATAATTGAAAATTACAGGTTCCGATTTCTCAAACTGTGTAAAATTTTAAATTGGCATAAACTGCCCAGCAACCAATCCCAGAGATGAAAGCTGAGCTGTGATTGGCTGCTCTAAACAGTTTGATAATCTGGGCCACATTGCTTTAATAACGTTATATTACTTTGTAACATAACTTCATTTAAATAAATGTATGATTATTTATAGAGCCGCTAGCAGAGGTTTTTCGCACCCAGCGCAGCTGACCGCCAGCTTCCCCTAGTGTACTGTATGTTCCAATGCATAATGCAGAAGTGTAGTCAAACGACTACAGGACCGAAGACCAAATCCACACCAGAAACGATGAGCGCAGGAGTATATACAGTTTGCACACGGTGGTGCAGCCAAAGGTTATCCAAAAGTAGATGGCGTAGTAAATCAAAGTTCATTTATTGCAACGCGTTTCGGCCCTATATTATCTAGCATGGGCCTTTATCAAGCATACAAGGCAGACACTGCATGAGGTATATATAGGCACAACTTGATGACATCATATGGGCATTCCGGGTCAATGACCTCAGGAAGTCCAAAAACAGGGTAAACAAACATGAGCACATGGTAGATGAACATAAACAGATAAGTCCATGTGGCCAGAATAGGCAGATATAAATACATGCTAAAAAACAATCAGATAAAAAACAATCAGATAAAAAATGTGTATAAATAAATAAATAAATATAATAAATATAAACCCATAATAAATAAATAAGAAAAACAACAGTCCATAGATCCATAAGATTCCTAAAACATATCGCTATGAGCTCATAATAAAAGTACGTAAATGAGCAGGCATATGTTTTTTCACTTACATCGCGGGGTTAACCGGCGCATAAAAACCATTAGTCCAACTAGCTGTAGGCGGTATAAGGTTATTGGAATACATGATTAATTAAGGGAAAACATGATAGTATGAAGTGAGATCCATAGTTTTACCGTGTTGGGGGCTATAACCCCCATCGTAGCCAGACAGCCGGAGTCCCGATGATGTGGATGAGCGGAGTAATCTTCTCAGGCGTGTGACGTCATCCCGTCTACGCACGCTAAGTCTGTATGCTAGCGTACACTAAGTCCGGAGATGGAATGGTCCGTTGAACGTGTGACATCATCGCGTCATCTACGTAAATGTCGCGGTACGATATTCTTGAAAAATGGAGTAGCACACGTTACGTTAATTTGAAAATGCAGTATTCTTAAGTATTGAAGTGAAGTTTGCAATAAATGGAGGAATCAGGGACTCTCATGTACGTTTAGGGAGCGAAAGTATGTAGGGATATGTAGAAATATATAGGAATAAAAATAAGGTAAGGATAAAATAATGGGAGAAGGGTGACAAAAATAAAATAAAAATAAAATAAAAATAGATCTTATAGTAGGATGTTAGTGCCCTCTGATGGACAAGAAGTGGTAATGTATATTTATGTATGTTCAATGCATTCATTAAGGCCCTCAGGAATTAGTGTCTGTAATTTGTATATCCAGTATGACTCCCTTTTACATAGAGTGGACCAACGATCTGCATTTTCTTGTGGGATCTGTTCGATGGGACAAATTGAGACGATATCAAAGGAGCGATTATGGAATTCTGTTAAATGTTTAGATACGCTCTGTTTGAGAAAGCCCCTAAATGTGTTGGATCTATGACCATTTATCCTTTTGTGAAAGGCTTGTTTAGTTCTTCCCACATATTGTATACCACAGGTACAAGTTAATAAATAAATGACATAAGCGGATGAGCAGTTCATGTGTTGTCTAATGGGAAATGTTTGACCAGTACTATTGGATTTAAAAGAGGTAACTCCATGTGCAATATTTTTGCAGCACAGGCAGTTTGGTTTCTCGCATCTGTATACACCTTTATGTAGTGGTATTGTTTTTTCACTTCCTTTCGTTATTTTAATGTTTTTAACCCTACTTGGTGCGATTATTCCACGGATAGTTTTACCTCTGCGGTATGTGAACCTAGGTTTAGTTGGAATTAATTTCCTGAGATAAATATCTGATTGAAGAATTGGCCAATGTTTTTCAATAATAGTTTTGATGATAGAGTTGCTGTCATTAAAATTAGTGATGAAGTTGTGCTTAGTGACTTGTGTATTGTTTGTTCTTATTTTAGGTTGTACCAGATCACATTGTCTTAGATTAGCATGTTTTCTCACGGCTTCCTTAACTAGACCACTGGGATATCCTTTTTCTAAAAATCTTTCTTCTAAAATCTTCGTTTGCTCATTAAAATCTTTATCCTGTGTGCAATTCTTTCTAATACGGTGAAATTGACTAAATGGGATGTTTTGAACCCATTTTCTGTAGTGTCTGCTTTTAAAATTTAAAAAGCTGTTAGAATCTACAGTTTTAAAATTGGTTTTGGTGGAGATCTTCCCATCCTCGTGACCAATGACCAAATCTAAAAATACTATATTGGTATCTCCAATAGATGGTACAAAGGTTAGTCCCCAATCGTTAAAATTCAAGTGGGAGATAAAATTCTGGATTGACGTATGATCCCCTTTCCAAATAAAAAATAAATCATCGATATATCTTCTGTAAAGGACAATATGTTCTGTGTACCAGGGGGAGCCTGCGATATACAGGGACTCGAACCGCCCCATGAAGAGGTTTGCATAACTTGGTGCGGCTCGAGTCCCCATCGCAGTCCCCCTGGTCTGGCGATATAAAACATCTTGAAATTTAAAAACATTATGTGTGAGAATAAAATGCATACTTTTAGATATAAATTCCATTTGGTTGTTATTATATAATTTACTCGTAATTAAGGCGTGTGTAAGTGCCTCCAGACCTCTGTCATGTGAAATATTTGAATACAATGAACTAACATCAAGGGTAAAAAATAAATAATCATCTTGCCATGGAATGTCTAATAGGATGTCTAATAGGATTTTAAAACAATTCCAAGTACAACAATTAGTAATACGAATATATCTAAGGGCGAAAAACGAGCTTTAAAGGACCTCCAAAAAAATCCTAATATTATTATCCGTGAAGCTGACAAGGGAGGGAGCATTATCATACAGAACAGGGAGGACTACTTAAACGAAGCACTTCGAATTCTGAGTGACACGGACTATTATGAAATCCTCACTGTAGATCCACAATATGACTATGAAAGAGAATACAAGAAATTAATTGAAGATAACTACAGCCTAGGAATTTTAAATAAGAAAGAAAAATTTTTTTTAATGATCCAGGAACCAAAAACAGCATTTTTTTATCATCTACCTAAAATACATAAAGATCTTAGTAACCCACCAGGTAGACCGATTATATCGGGCATAGGAAGCCTGACGTCTAATCTTTCCCATTACGTGGACCTCTGCTTACAAGATATAGTCACCCAACTACCATCATATTTGAAGGACTCCACTACCCTCATCAGAGAACTATTAGACATTCCATGGCAAGATGATTATTTATTTTTTACCCTTGATGTTAGTTCATTGTATTCAAATATTTCACATGACAGAGGTCTGGAGGCACTTACACACGCCTTAATTACGAGTAAATTATATAATAACAACCAAATGGAATTTATATCTAAAAGTATGCATTTTATTCTCACACATAATGTTTTTAAATTTCAAGATGTTTTATATCGCCAGACCAGGGGGACTGCGATGGGGACTCGAGCCGCACCAAGTTATGCAAACCTCTTCATGGGGCGGTTCGAGTCCCTGTATATCGCAGGCTCCCCCTGGTACACAGAACATATTGTCCTTTACAGAAGATATATCGATGATTTTTTTTTTATTTGGAAAGGGGATCATACTTCAATCCAGAATTTTATCTCCCACTTGAATTTTAACGATTGGGGACTAACCTTTGTACCATCTATTGGAGATACCAATATAGTATTTTTAGATTTGGTCATTGGTCACGAGGATGGGAAGATCTCCACCAAAACCAATTTTAAAACTGTAGATTCTAACAGCTTTTTAAATTTTAAAAGCAGACACTACAGAAAATGGGTTCAAAACATCCCATTTAGTCAATTTCACCGTATTAGAAAGAATTGCACACAGGATAAAGATTTTAATGAGCAAACGAAGATTTTAGAAGAAAGATTTTTAGAAAAAGGATATCCCAGTGGTCTAGTTAAGGAAGCCGTGAGAAAACATGCTAATCTAAGACAATGTGATCTGGTACAACCTAAAATAAGAACAAACAATACACAAGTCACTAAGCACAACTTCATCACTAATTTTAATGACAGCAACTCTATCATCAAAACTATTATTGAAAAACATTGGCCAATTCTTCAATCAGATATTTATCTCAGGAAATTAATTCCAACTAAACCTAGGTTCACATACCGCAGAGGTAAAACTATCCGTGGAATAATCGCACCAAGTAGGGTTAAAAACATTAAAATAACGAAAGGAAGTGAAAAAACAATACCACTACATAAAGGTGTATACAGATGCGAGAAACCAAACTGCCTGTGCTGCAAAAATATTGCACATGGAGTTACCTCTTTTAAATCCAATAGTACTGGTCAAACATTTCCCATTAGACAACACATGAACTGCTCATCCGCTTATGTCATTTATTTATTAACTTGTACCTGTGGTATACAATATGTGGGAAGAACTAAACAAGCCTTTCACAAAAGGATAAATGGTCATAGATCCAACACATTTAGGGGCTTTCTCAAACAGAGCGTATCTAAACATTTAACAGAATTCCATAATCGCTCCTTTGATATCGTCTCAATTTGTCCCATCGAACAGATCCCACAAGAAAATGCAGATCGTTGGTCCACTCTATGTAAACGGGAGTCATACTGGATATACAAATTACAGACACTAATTCCTGAGGGCCTTAATGAATGCATTGAACATACATAAATATACATTACCACTTCTTGTCCATCAGAGGGCACTAACATCCTACTATAAGATCTATTTTTATTTTATTTTTATTTTATTTTATTTTTGTCACCCTTCTCCCATTATTTTATCCTTACCTTATTTTTATTCCTATATATTTCTACATATCCCTACATACTTTCGCTCCCTAAACGTACATGAGAGTCCCTGATTCCTCCATTTATTGCAAACTTCACTTCAATACTTAAGAATACTGCATTTTCAAATTAACGTAACGTGTGCTACTCCATTTTTCAAGAATATCGTACCGCGACATTTACGTAGATGACGCGATGATGTCACACGTTCAACGGACCATTCCATCTCCGGACTTAGTGTACGCTAGCATACAGACTTAGCGTGCGTAGACGGGATGACGTCACACGCCTGAGAAGATTACTCCGCTCATCCACATCATCGGGACTCCGGCTGTCTGGCTACGATGGGGGTTATAGCCCCCAACACGGTAAAACTATGGATCTCACTTCATACTATCATGTTTTCCCTTAATTAATCATGTATTCCAATAACCTTATACCGCCTACAGCTAGTTGGACTAATGGTTTTTATGCGCCGGTTAACCCCGCGATGTAAGTGAAAAAACATATGCCTGCTCATTTACGTACTTTTATTATGAGCTCATAACGATATGTTTTAGGAATCTTATGGATCTATGGACTGTTGTTTTTCTTATTTATTTATTATGGGTTTATATTTATTATATTTATTTATTTATTTATACACATTTTTTATCTGATTGTTTTTTATCTGATTGTTTTTTAGCATGTATTTATATCTGCCTATTCTGGCCACATGGACTTATCTGTTTATGTTCATCTACCATGTGCTCATGTTTGTTTACCCTGTTTTTGGACTTCCTGAGGTCATTGACCCGGAATGCCCATATGATGTCATCAAGTTGTGCCTATATATACCTCATGCAGTGTCTGCCTTGTATGCTTGATAAAGGCCCATGCTAGATAATATAGGGCCGAAACGCGTTGCAATAAATGAACTTTGATTTACTACGCCATCTACTTTTGGATAACCTTTGGCTGCACCACCGTGTGCAAACTGTATATACTCCTGCGCTCATCGTTTCTGGTGTGGATTTGGTCTTCGGTCCTGTAGTCGTTTGACTACACTTCTGCATTTTCTTCTCCCACCGTCGGTGGAGATGTCCCCCAGTACAGCTGCGGAGTACACCCCTTCATGCTGCATTTAGAGTTGTGCCTAATATTCGCACAACCTACCCAGGTGAGTGGATCCCTGCTAGATCTTTCTTCCATCCACCTGGTCATCCTTTTCCTACACAAGGAAGCGCCCCCTGTCTCCCCTCTTCTCATTCCAATGCATAATGATATATTTATCTCTGCAGACTGATGTGGCTATCGCTGCTGAGGAACTAAAAGCTACAAAAGCTTCTATGAGTCAAAGGATAACCAAGGTATTTTTGTCTCCCTGGTTAGTGGGGTAAAACTTAATAAATTTTGGTAAGATAAATAGATTTTATCTACATACTGTCCACATTGCTAGGATACTGTTTTAACTGAATCATTTAAAGTGACACTCACCCCCTTCCTGTATAAGCACTTCCGTACACAGCAGTTTTCAGACCTTACACTTACAGATTTCTTGGCGCTTGGTCCAGTGTAAAATGCTTTTTATCTTTGGTGGTTTGTGCCACCTGGGCGGGGCTTCACGCCCCCAGTGCCACTTGGCCCTGCCAACATCGGCACCATAGACCCATCTGTGACATCATCAGCATCTAGGCCACACCCCCTCGGTGCCCATTGGAATGGGCCAGCCTAGAGGGGGTAGGGCCTAGACCTCTATGTCGGCCTTTTCCAATGGCTGATGAGGGTTGGGGCCTAGACACATGACGCCATGATGGGGAGAGGCCTATTGCCCATGTGTGTGGGGCTAAATGATGCTGTAGGTGTGAAGCCCCGCCCAGGTGGCACAATCCACCAAAGATAGAAAGCATTTTTCACTGGACCAAGCACCAAGAAATCTATAGTAGAGTAAGGTAGGAAAATTGCAGAATTTAGGTTTTACAGCTGTGTAGGGAAGTCATTATACAGGCAGGGGGTGACAGTGTCACTTTAAATCTTTTTGTTAGGCCATCAGTGTTTGATCAGAGTAGTTCTGACCATCAGTTCCTGCAGAAGAGGTTCCTTTTATTATTAAATGTGTCAACTAAATTTTCTTTTACTGATTAAAGTCAGATACTAAAGCTGGTTCTTTCATTCTAATCTGTTTCTATTTTCTGAATTTTAATTTATTTTATTTCACTTTTTGTACATTGTTATGGGGGCTGCCATATTGCCTGGGCTGCTGTTAACAGCATTTAGTGACATGCTTTACAGCAAGACTCATGGGCATAGACTACAATAGGCAGAGTCTGTCCCCTTGAGATGAATGTAAATAATTTCTGAGCACGCTCTGTGACCTGTGAAGAGGTCATTCCACAGGGAGCTGCTATTGTCTCCTCTATGTACTGGTGTCACATGCAATGCTGTACAGATCACTTTACAGCAGCCTCCTCTTATCACCACAGACACAACAGGAAGTCTCAGCTGAGTTTTATCCCCAGTGGTGAGAATGAAAACAATAAGTCATTATTTAATTCTCATGAGGAATAGGACTATATTGAGTAACTAAGAGTAGGTCAGTAGTTTGTAGGTTCACACCTGGCATTAATGGCAGTACATGGGTTTGTCTTGCTTGTTTTAATGTTATGTTTGCTTTCTTCCTAGTTACAAGAGAAGTTATCACAAGAAGCTGCTCTGAGGGCATTGCTGGAAGAGGAGCAGGCAGTGTTACTACTTACAGTGCAGGACATGAGGAACATTGTAGAAGAGGAGCGGACAAAGGTATTTTGGTGTCCTAGGTAGATAAGGCAAATAAAGACTCTGTTAGTGTTTTGCCCTACAGTAGGTTGTTGCCACTAAGTAGGTGCGTAGGTAGCTGGTGTAAATAGCCCCCGCCATAGGTAGATGGGTATCACTTTGTAGGTATTTGTCCCCCATAGAAACATAGAAGATTGTCCACAGAAAAATACCGCCTGGTCTGCCCTTATGTTATTTTCTCTCTTGGTGGCTCAATTCAGCCTACAGGGTTAGTGATGGAATGAGGAGCTGCAGGTTCCATTGGCTTTCACCTGCAAGCAGCACCCGCTACCACCGGGGGGTGCATTGTTACTCCCAGTGCTCGCCGTTGTTAACAATTGCGCTACAAAGACATGGCATTAATTGCGTTGATGTACTTTCTGTATAACTTTCAGGTCCAGGAGCTGCAGCAGTACTGCCACAAAATCAACACAGAAAGCAAAGAAATGAAAGACAAACTAGAGAATTCAGAATCAAGGTGGCAGGAAGCTGAAAACAAGAACAAGCAGTTGTGGAGTGAAATAGGTATTTATGTGGAAAACTAAACAAAACCTGTCACCTTCCAGTCGGTCACATTCCATACTTGATCTACATTTCCAGCTCTTCTAAATTACATTACATGTTTTTAATCTTAAAACCCCTTAAGAACTGATGATGTACCTGTACGTCATCTCACCCTTAGGGAGTTCAGAGAAAGGGTCATGTCATGCTGATGTTAGCCCGCGCCCGGCTAATTAGCCACTTAAATGTAGCTGTCCAATGGCTTTTTTTCCCCCTATCTCTGGTGTCTAGTGGTGCAATTGCCCCCCCCCCCTCCCCATGCGATCGTTGAGGAGCGATCCCTGCTTCTGGCCAGGCTATGCCGCAATAATGCTGATCCCGGCTCAGCGTTCAGTTGCTATGGGCTCCAGCAGCCCATAGTAATCGAGCACTGATCTCTTAGATCAATGCAGTACATAAGTACTGCATTGATCTCTATGAGAGATCAGCACAGTTAACAGAGAATTCTCCCAGGGGGACTTTAAAAGGGGGAAATTAAAAGAGTCATAAGGATGGCAATAGAGCAATTTTTTTTGTTTTATTTAAGATTTTAATTTAAGTCTGTCATTGCAAAGAACCATTTTGTTATTTCGCCAATGCTTTTAAAATATAAAATGAAGCAACCTATTGGTCTTACTGTTTTCTATATACTATGTGTCTGTATAGTTGCAGCCAAACCTTTTTATTAATGTCTTGTGAATTTTTATTACTTAGAGACAAAAGACTCCCACGTGAGCCAGCTGCAAGAGGAGATCAAGGTAAGAATTTAAGGATTCTCCCTGTATGCATGGTGTCAATCTAGCCTAAAGGGTGAGAAGACTGCATCAGGGGCATAACTACCGCCATAGCAGCTGCTATAGGGCACTGTGGCCCACTCCTGCAATACACTGGCCTGCCTCAGCCATCATCATTTGCAGCACCCGGTGGCTGAGCAGGCGTCCTGGATGCTGCAAATGTCCCTTTAACTGCAAGCACTCTTGGCGAGCACTTGCAGTAAAATAGCAAAGATTATGACTACACTAAACAGGTTTGTGGTCAGTCGGCAGGGCCCAATCAAAAGTTTGCTATGGGGCCCATGCATTTCTAGGATGGCCTGGTGAAAATAATTAAAAACGTCTGCACCCTCTCTCGTCCATCACAGCAAGCGCTTTTTAAAAGAGTTTTCTGCTTCATGCAGCTGAGGTGATCAATGTTTGAATGCTGTTCTCCTCTCCTATCAGTTCCTGGGGTCGGTGTGTGAGTCACTCGGGACAAGGTCCACTTTAAAGGGAATGTATTGCCCAGATTTTCTTTTACTGATTAGGGCCAAATAGTAAAACATGTTCTATTTTTCCAATCCACTTCTTTTTTCTGATTTTGTAATTTTTTAATTTATTAAAAAAAAAATTTGTACATTGTTATGGAGGTTGCCATCTTGCCTGAGCTGTTTTCAACAGTATTTTATGACTTGTGTAAACAGGGGATTTGCGGCCTGTAGTGAATGAATTTAAATGGCCGCAAAGTACGGTCTTCTCCCGGCTCGTTCTCCCGATCGGTACAGGTGTGAAACTCAGACCCGAAACAATCAAAACTTTTGACATGTCTCTATGACGTTTAAAAAGTTTTTTTATGGTGACAGGTACACTTTAACATAAAAATGTGATGTAAACTGACAGCACTGACATTTAAATTTCTGTGCCTTCAGTTTTCATGGCTGCACTTTTTTTTTTTTTGCCATTAGGCTATGTTCACACTACGTATTGGACTGGCTGTTCCGTGACCCGGCCAGGTCACGGAGTGGCCGGTCTCTGCAAAGATCATCCCGACCGGTACTGCAGTACCGGCCGGATGACACACCTGGCTGCAGTGTTGCGGGCGCATCAGCACGCGCCCACATCAGAACTTCATTGTGTGAATTGATATGTCAGTTCTATGCGGCTCCGTATGGGATCCTGGCCGGAGCGTATAATATGTGTATACGCTCCGGCTGGGATCTCCTAGCAGATAAGGCAGTGTTCCACACCTTACAAAGTACAGCTGTTGTTGCCGATGGCAACAACAGAAGTACTTTTACGTAGTGTGAACGTAGCCTTACTTTGCTTTGTTTCTGAGAGGAATAATGTTGACCTGCCAGGGATAAACCTATATCTATTTGTTGAATCTGTAAAAATTCAAGTGAATGTTCTACTGGGTGAATAAATTTCTTTCTTCTTCTCTGTGATACCGGTAGTCTTATTGGCATCTTCTTCACTGTTAGATTATTAAGCAGAAGTGTGAAGGACAACAGGCTGAACTGGGGCAGTTGCGAGCAGACTCTGTGGCTCTGCGGGAAGCAGCAGAAAAAGTTCAGGTAAGAGAAGAGAAGGCCATGTTTTCAGGTCCACATATTGTATGCAATATCCTCAATTATAGCACCCATTGATTTCTATGGCCCCATGCCTTTGTTTGTATTTTTCACTGATTCCTGTTTGGGGCCAAAATCCATTCAACAAAAAAAAAAAAAAAAATAGGATCTCCACTTATATGTTCTGTATCTGCTGCACAGAGCTGCCCATAGACGTCGATTGCTCTATGAAAAATACAGTCGTCATACAGATTTCCTCCAAATTGTCATCAAATTGTATAGGCCCAGACGCGACAGTTCGTGATTTGTGTGGGTCATTGACATAAATGGTGTAGTGCAGATACTGCAGACATCAATGTGACTAAGTGATTGAACAATAAATCTGCTGCAGATCCTGTATGTATGAATATATGCTAAGAATACATTTTGGCATCATAGAGAATGTCTGTCTGACAAATGCGGTCTCTTGTTCCCTCGAATGGATACTAATATATTTACTCTGTATTCTGCAGTGTTTAAATCAGAGGTTGGAGAATCAGTGCTCGGAACTTACTGAGACTGTGCAGAAACTTAACAACCAAAACCTACATCTTGTGACAGAACATCAGCAGGATCTCAAGGTATACCCAACATTGGATTACTTTCCATGTTATATTTACACATAGCGTATATGCTGGGGATTCTATGCTCCAGATTTTATTCTGTATTCAAATGTATGTCAGGAATAAATCAATATAAATGAACAATTGAGTAAAGCCTGAATACTCTGTATGAACATACCCTTAAAGAGCTTTATTACATTGATGGCCTAAGCACAGGATAGGCAATCATTGTGTGATTAGCAGGGTGCTGATCGGTGCTTATACACAGTGAATGGTGCCAGAAGCCGTTCATCTACTGTGTATTGGTGGTGTGGGTTGCTGCTGCTTAGCTCCTTTTGAATTGAATAGGAGCTGAGCTTTAGTTACCCATGCCACAACTACACAGTAGGCAGTCAGCACCGTATGCCAGTGGTGCCAGTGCAGTGGCTCCCCCAAACAGCTGATTGGTGGGCGTGCTGGGAGGGCCTATCCTATGAATAAGCCATCCGTGTTATAGGCCTAGAAAACCTGTTTAAAGTGACACTGTCCCCCCTTTTCTGCATTCTGACATCTCTACACAGGTGTAAAGGGTAAATTTAGCAGTTTTCACACCTTATTTTATATCATACATCATGGTGCTTGTTCAAGTAAAAAGTGATCTTTTATGAACTGCAGATTTGCCCCGCCCCCTTGGCGACCATTGGTGGGCCGGCCTAGAGGGGGTGGGGCCTAGACCTTTAGACCAGCCTGTTCCAATGGCTGATTAGGGGGCGGGGCCAACTGTGTTATGAGCGGGGCTAAGTGGCGTTAATGTCGCGAGGCCCCGTCCACTTAACATAATCTGCAGTTGATAAAAGATGACTTTTTACTTGAACAAGCACCATGACGTATGATATAAAATAAGGTATGAAAACTGCTAAATTTACCCTTTACACCTGTGTAGAGATGTCAGAATGCAAAAAGGAGGTGACAGTGTCACTTTAAGTTCTAATTAGTGGCTATGCTCTTGTTCTTTGCATTGGATTCTTAAATTTTTATATATATAATTATTTTTCAAATGACTTCCAGGTAGCACAAGATGCAATGACAAAAAAATTTCAAGAACAGGAGACCTTGCTGGCGGTTTTCCAGACAAACCTGGGCGCGAAAGTCCAGGAAATGCTCAGAGAGCGAACACAGCTGGAAGCAGAAGTGTAAGTTACTTGTTACTGCATTGTTACAGGGGTCATACAGGATTAGAAAACCCGCTGCTGCTTTCTTCTAAAAAGAGCACCACTCTTGTCCTCAGTGTCAGTGTCAGCCATGTTTTTCTGTTCTTGGATAACCCCTTTTACCCTGTGAGTACTGTGTAAAAGTGGTGGTTTTACCCATAGCAACAGCTGTTAACTCCATTGGAGTGTAAATGCTAACTGCTTGTAATTACAGCTTGCATTTGATGGGGTACTCCTGCAATTTTCTTTCTTCCCAATCAACTGGCGTCAGAAAGTGCCGGAGATTTGTAAATTACTTAAAAAATTAATTTAAAAAAAATCTCTCGTCTTTCGGTACTTGTCAGCTGCTGAATGTCCTGCATGAAGTAGTGTTTCCTTTCCAGTCTGATACAGTGCTCTCTGCTGTCACCTCTCTGCATGTCAGGAACTGTCCAGAGGACTAGCAAATCCCCATGGAAAACCTCTTCTGCTCTCCAGACGGGAAAGAATACCACTTCCTGCAGGACATACAGCAACTGATAAGTACTGGAAGATTTGAGGGTTTTTTTTTTTATAGAAGTAAACCACAAATCGTTGCCGCTGAAGGGTCAGATAGCTGTTTAGGGAACGCTTTAGAATTTACCCATCTCGATAGACTCTGAGGGTGTTGGCAATAGCTGTTTCTGGTGGGCCTATTCACCTATACGGAGATGGATAGCACAGGCCTGTTTTGTTTGCTATCAGAGGTTGGAGCCGTAAAAGTCTGACCTGCACGTATGTTAGATTCAAATACTTTTTTGACAAGTTAAAGGAATTATCCAGCACTACAAAAAGATGGCCACCTTCTTCTAGAGACAGCCCCGCTCTTGTCTCCAGTTTGGGTGCAGGTTTGGCTGCTCAGTTCCATTGATGTGAATGGAGCTTAATTGCAAACCAGTCGTGTTGTCTCTGAAAGAAAGTGGCCATGTTTTTGTGGCACTGGATGACCCCTTTGAAGAAGTAAAAAAATAAAAGGAGGGGAGTGGTTCACGAGACAACATGAATATCTTAGTAAAGGTTATATGGCAAAATGGCCTGCTAGTCATCATTAACCATGAATGTGTAATTCCAGAGCATCAATCCGCGCTGAGCACAACAAGTGTACAGAAAAAGCCATACATACAGAGCAGAAAACCAGTGTGCAAATGGAGATGCAGGAAAACACCATTGCTGGTCTGAGAGCTCAACTGGACTCGGCCCTTCAGGACAAGACTGCTATAGAAAATGAGAAGAGATTGCTACAAGAGGAGGTATCACACAGTCACATACTGCATATTCCTTACATAGGTTTCTGTTTGGCATTGTGTGTAACCTCTTAGATCAGGGGTGTCAAACTCATGCCCTCCAGCTGTTTCAGAACTACAATTCCCATCATGCCTGGACAGCCAAAGCTAAAGCTTTGGCTGTCCAGGCATGATGGGAGATGTAGTTTTTGTAACAGCTGAAGGAGTTTGACACATCTGTTTTAGATGATGATGTTATGTGTAGAGATGAGCGAACCTGGAGCATGCTCAAGTCGATCCGAACCCGAACATTCGGCATTTGATTAGCGGTGGCTGCTGAAGTTGAATAAAGCCCTAAGGCTATGTGGAAAACATGGATATAGTCATTGGCTGTATCCATCTTTTCCAGATTTATCCAAGTTCAGCAGCCACCGCTAATCAAATGCTGAACGTTCGGGTTCTGATCGACTCGAACCCAAACCCGGTTCGCTCATCTCTAGTAAACATGTGCAGACATTTTAGGCTATCACTTGGCACACAGTCTTTCTTTTTTTATCAGTAGAATAGTGAAGACGTCAGGCGATGCCTTTTAGAGGCTGAGTATTTGATTGTAAGCGTTCAGGAGTCTAGCCCCCTCCGTCAGACATGATGTTATACAAAGCTGAAGAATTCACAGACCTATATATACACACTAGACAGAGCTCATCAAAGGATTTTAGAAATTTTAAGAATAACAGAATACAAGAGAAGAGTCTGCAATTTACGACATGTTAATAAACTAAACCTTGTGAGGCGTGACAAGAGGATGCTGAGCACTGGCTGCTGTTTGTTATCAAATTGTATTGTATGGCCTTCATAGCTAGAACAGGGCACACATAGGCCGACATGAAGCTGTTGTGTCATAGCCAGAACAGGGACACACCGGCCGACATGAAGCTGGCATGTCATAGCAAGAACAGGGCACACATAGGCCGTCATGAATCTGGTGTGTTATAGCCAGAACAGGGCGCACATAGGCAGACATGAAGCTGCTATGTCATAGCCAGAACAGGGCGCACATAGGCCGACATGAAGCTGACATGTCATAGCCAGAACAGGGCACAGATAGGCCGACATGAAGCTAGCGTGTCATAGCCAGAACAGGGACACCCCCGGCCGACATGAAGCTGGCACGTCATAGCAAGAACAGGGCACACATAGGCCGTCATGAATCTGGTGTGTTATAGCCAGAACAGGGCGCACATAGGCAGACATGAAGCTGCTATGTCATAGCCAGAACAGGGCGCACATAGGCCGACATGAAGCTAGCGTGTCATAGCCAGAACAGGGACACACCGGCCGACATGAAGCTGGCGTGCCATAGCCAGAACAGGGACACACCGGCCGACATGAAGCTAGCATGTCATAGCCAGAACAGGGCACACATAGGCCGACATGAAGCTGGCATGTCATAGCCAGAACAGGGCACACATAGGCCGACATGAAGCTGGCATGTCATAGCCAGAACAGGGCACACATAGGCCGACATGAAGCTGGTGTGTTATAGCCAGAACAGGGCGCACATAGGCCGACATGAAGCTGGTGTGTTATAGCCAGAACAGGGCGCACATAGGCCGACATGAAGCTGGTGTGTTATAGCCAGAACAGGGCGCACATAGGCCGACATGAAGCTGACGTGTCATAGCCAGAACAGGGACACACCGGCCGACATGAAGCTGACGTGTCATAGCCAGAACAGGCGAAGGGACCCTGACTCCTGAAAGCTTTCAGTCATTTATATTAAGTAGCCTCTAAAAGGCATCCCCTTATGTCTTTACTATTCTACTGCTTTCTATGGATAACATTGTATAAGATTACTCTAATTTTTTTTATCAGAAAAAGCACACATGCTAGGAGTGCTGTTATGTGTAGAAGTTTTCTGAATGTCACTTGTAGTAGTGAGTCCAGCGTGTACTGTGTGATATAGACACCTACATATTTTTTTGTCTATTCTAGTAAATTCACAAGTTTGGGTTCATGTTTTTGCAATCTTTTTTTTTTTTTTTTTTTTCCATCCAATTTTTCCAAAAACTGATGGAAAAACATATGCAATTGTGTGCATCCATTTTGACCCATTTTTCCATTGACTTCCATTATAAAAAAAAGCATTAGGTTTTTTTTTATTTTACTGTAGACAAACATAAGGTCACGTGTTAGTGTATGTTAAAAAAGGACGCGTTTTGATCTGTGTTTTTTTTTATTTATTTTTTTTATAATGGAAGTCAACGGATCAAAACCGATGCACACAATTTTACCAAAAACTGATTAAAAACACAGTGAACCCACTGAGCCCCATTCTTCATTCTCTTACTGGTTATTGACGGCAGTTTTTCACATAATAAATACTGCTACATTTGGGACCAGACTCCAGGTCAGTAGAGAACAATTAAACGCTTGTTTGACGGCTGATTGAATCTTTTGTGCGGCCACATCTCCTAATCTGAGCAGGGAATGTGCAGCCAATAACAATGCATTTAAATGGCTGCACATACAGTCCAGTAATCGTTCGTGTGGCCTGGCCACACAATTACACATTACATTGTTGAGATGTTCTACATTTGCATGGGACTCTATACAATTCTTACATGTAATATTGTATTTGTGGTGTGTGTGTGTGTCTTTTTTTTTTTTTTAAAGCTTAACAGGACTCTTAATGACTTCCTGGAGAAAAGCCAAAACCTGGAAGTTCAATTGACTGAAAACAAGGTAATTATTATACTTAGTATCACTTAGCTTTGTGCCTTTACATCAGGGATGAGGAACCGGCGGCCCTGCAGCTGTTGCAAAACTACAATTCCCATCATGCCTCGACAGCCAAAGTTTTAGCCGTATGGTTATGGTTACTTTTGAGTAGCAATGAGCGAATTTACAGAGGGACTCACCCGTGGGCTTGTCAGCCGGCTGCTGTGCCGCTCCCTTCCAGGTGCCTAGAAAAGCTGCATCCAGTCCAAAGGCAGCAGGCTGACAAGCTGACCGCCGAGCCTGGGGAAGCACTTTGCTACTACTGCAAATTTAACTCATCCCTACTTGAGTAGTCAGCTTGTTTTCTTTAAGTCTATCCCACATGTCATCTTTTTAAATGTCATACAATCTTTGCAGCTGGAACAGGAGTTGCTTCAGAGTTCCTTGTGGGTACAAGAGCAAGAAAATAAACGTCTTGTAGAACATGTGGCAGTGCTAGAGCAAGAGCAGGTACAATAGCTGAATCGCCTCAATGACTAATAAAATGTGTTAAAATGAAACATACATTTATTACATTTATTAATAAATACAATAATTTATGCAATTTAATGCAATAAAATGGTGCATTTACACAGGCAGATTTATCTGACAGATTTTTGAAGCCAAAGCCAGGAACAGACCTTAAACTGGGAAGGGGTCATAAAGGAAAGACTGAGATTTCTCCTCTTTTCAAATCCATTCCTGGCTTTGGCTTCCAAAATCTCTCAGATAAATCTGCCTGTGTAAACGCACCATAAGAGTGGCTAGTTGGTGATCTGAGTGCAGGGAATGTCATCTGAAGCCCAGTACCCAGATTTAAAGGGTTACGCCCATGAAAATCTTTTTCTTTCAAATCAACTGGTGTCAAAGTTATATAGATTTGTAATGTACTGCTATTTAAAAAAAATCCAGTCTTCCAGTACATATTAGCTGCTGCATGTCCTGCAGGAAGTGGTGGATTCTCTCCAGACTGACACAGTGCTCTCTGCTGCCACCTCTGTCCATGTTAGGAACTGTCCAGAGCGGGAGCAAATGCCCATAGAAACATCTCCTGCTCTGGACAGTTCCTGACATGGACAGAGGTGGCAGCAGAGAGTGCTGTGTCAGATAATTGATTGGTGTAATATGGCCTTAAGGGCAAGCCCCCAATTGGTAACACCCAGTTGGTTATTGAGTCATATATTTCTAAAATAAGTGAAGAAGAGCACATCACAGATATATACAAATAGGTGATCTGGAATTGTGGTTTTATGGGCAATGCATGTATTTGCAAAAATAAAAACAGACCAGGAGTGGTCGCAGGTCCCCTTTAAGAGGCAGAACTAGAACTGAGCACTCTGAGATGCCCTTTCACATCCTATCTTTACTTATTATACTAGATAGCTTCATGTATATTCCAGCTAGCTTAGCTGCTTTACTGACTGATTTTGTTCTCTTTTTAGCATGCAAAGAGACAAGTGGAGTCACTACTGAATGAACTTACAGATAGTAAGAACAAACTGGCCTATGAGAAAGGGAAGCTACAGGTACCATCTACCAGACTTGTTATAACAATCACTTATAATAAATATGATGGAAATCACATATACAGTTGAATGTAGATCATAAATGTACTTTTATTGGTTTTCTCTCCATATTTTTAGAGGTCACCTTAAGTTCTACTATGCTTCAATTGTTTGATTAGTATACCGGTGATGCATTTATGCCTGCTATTTTATTTTCCCCCATTTCTCAATGTAGAGCACAGTAGAGCTGTTGCAGTTAGATTTGCAATCCTTTGGTGATGCCCATTCTGAGAATTCCAAACTCTATAAACTTAATGCAAGCTTACAGGCTAGGTACACACAGGTAAGCATTTATACATATACATTTCCAGTTTCAGGTTGTGTACATGCCAGAGCCGTCTGCAGAAGGCTGCATGGCAGCACATGGTGGCACTATAATGCCAGGTCCTTTCTTTAGATAAAGGCTGCACTGAATAGCAGAGAAGTAATGCTCCTGTTGGCATGAATCTAACCTGCTGATATGTCCCTACTGCACAGGAGACGTCGGGGAGGAAGCTATGTCTCTTACCTTCCTCCTTGGTGCCGTTCCCGTACAGTTAGTCTTTAGCTCCACAGTCTGTAGAAACTGTTAGGAGCGCTGGGGCACCTGTTAGAAGCACTGCCTGCCACCATAACGCCGACCCACCCCTAGCCAGCCTGCTCCTTTCTAAAAATGGGAACGGATGGGGCCATGGGGGGCAGCAGTGCTCCTTACGGTGTCACCGGACTGTGGCACAAAAGACTAACTGCACCGGAACGGCACCAAGGAGGAAGGTAAAATGCATACCTTCTTCCTCAGCATCTCCTGTGCAATAGGGACATATCAGCAGGTTAGATTTGTCTAACCTGCTAATAGTTCCCCTTATTTTTAGATGATTAGGTGTATAACAATTAGTTACTTCATCTAGCCTATTATTCCTGCATTCAGCACATCAACCTCCATACCTCATTGGCCACTTCCTGTCTGATACAGCCCACCCCTTTACATGTTACCATTGTCTTGAGATACTGAATGTCATTTTCTATGCCTGTCAATGGCTGAATGTTATAGCATATTATGGCCCTATTACACGGGACGATTATCGTGTGGAAAATCGTTAAATCGTTCAAATTTAAACAATAATCGTTCTGTGTAATTGTAGGCAACGATCGAAAAATCGTTTGTATGTCGTTGGTCGTTGATTTAGATCTGAACCTAAAATTATTGTTAATCGTTCGCTAATCGCTGTAATTCCCCGTTTGTTCGCTCAAGTTCCAAATTTTTTCACCAATTGTTCAGTGAAATTTCACATTGTCCATTGTTTTGCTGGGATCAGAAGGAATAAACGATCTTAGTAACGATCATATTAACGATCGTAACTAACGATTATCGTTCTGTGTAATATGGTGAACGATTTCAAGTTAACGATAAAAATCTCGTTTGCGATCGTTTATCGTTAGTCGTTAAAAATCTTTCAGTGTAATAGGACCCTTAGGGCCCTATTCCACGGGACGATTATCGTTCGCATAATCGTCAACGATAAACGATCTCAAACGACCACTATTGTGAAAGACCTGAAACGAACGAGCAACAATAAAAATAGGTCCAGGTTTTATTTATTAAGCGATCGACGATTTCTCGTTCGGTCGTTAGTCGTTAACTGCTATTCAAATGAACGATTATCGTTTAGATTCGAACGATTTAACGATAATCTGAACGCTAATCGTTGGGTGGAATAGGGCCCTTAGTGTGTCCCCGCTAATCATCTGGCTGTCTGCTTGCAGTCTATGCTGTCTCAATTGTATGTACAAAGCCTTTTCACTGGCTGGATTGTGCAGTGACATGGCTTTCCCTTTCCCACTATAAAAATACATATCAGTTTTAAGCATGGACATCAGTGATGCATTATTATGACCTGCTCTAGGATTACTCCTACTAGTATGCTGTTGAGCATAACATGAATATTTTTTAGTCCTTATGAAATTGAAGGTATAATGAGGTTCATTGGTTTCCCATGCATCTCTGTTCATCCCCTATGACTCCTCTAAATGACACGTAATACGACCATGGGCATGAGGCCCATATAGATTACTGAGATTTCTTTTCTTGTCTTTTAGTTAAATTCAGAACTTGACTCAAGCAAAATCCGACTGCAGAGATTAAAAGCAAAATGTCAGCAGGTCAGTCATGAGTGGAAATGACCTAGCGTTACCTAAAAACAAGTGCACATTTAGTACATAGCCTTTACCATTGTTTGCTTACTTTTTGTAAGAAAATTCCACCAATCCCTTTACACTCATAGACGCCATAATACAATATGCATCAGAGTGTAACATTCTGTGAAAATACATTAAAAAAATTGTGTTTGCGGCTAAAAGTTTGAGCTAGGCAGATTCTGACCAGGCAGAGCACCTGCTAAACATTATTCATGCACTTGCTAACCCTTTGGTTTGGTTGTGCAAAAACATAGGTACAGTTACATACAATAGGGACATCTTGTGGCGAAACCTAGGTCCTGCTTCATCACCAGCGTTTACTTAAAGTACAGACTTTTGCGAAGGGTGTAACCATAAGCAACACCCAAGGTGGGACACCACATATGAGCAGAGGTTCATAGTCTTACTCCTTTGGTACAGAACATAAGTCCTCTCTAGTTTGTGAAGGCAACGGTAACATGAAGAAAAGTTCATCAGAATAATCTCTGGATCAAGGTCTTATTTCCAGACATCTAGCACGCATAACTTGTTTTTGCTTGGGCGTTTTATTGGGGGACACAGGTAACATAGGTATAGGCTTTCCTCCAGTTTGCTCTAACAGGGCTTTAGCTTCTGGCCGCTCTTCCTTTAAGCCTAGATCCTAAAGTGTACCTGTCGTTATAACGTTCAAAATCGAAATGAAAATGGGATGTGATAGAAAGCAAGTTTGCAATGTACATTCATTATTTTTTTTATTTTATGATGAAAAACCTAGCACTTCCTGTGTTTAGACTGTAAGAAAAAAAAGTCTAAGTACAGCTTTGTTTGACAGCATGTTAAAAAAAAAAAAAAAAAAGATGAATGTAAATTGCAAACTTGCTTCATATCACATCTACTGATGATTTAGATTTTGTTATAACAACATTATAACATTGACACCTTAAGGCCCTATCATCCTGAAGACCCACCCCCACTTGAGTCTTTTCGGTTGGGGGCCGTCTCCTGCTACTCCATTGAAAAAATGGCTTGCTTGTGTGGAGGATGAGTGTGTTCAGGATGTGTTGCAAGGATACAAAACCTGTTTTATTTTTTCCCCTTCATTTTTCTGTCCTGTCCTCCATGGTCCCCACCCAGTGGGTTTGAGCAGGCTCTCCAATCCCTTCTCTCACGGGTGATCATTATTCCTGTTCACTTTCAGTCTCTTTGGTTATCCATAGAGCCAGACAAATTTTTCCTGCACTTACATTGGGGCAGGTCTCTCCCCCTCCTGGATCTTAAGTATTGCGTTTCTGGCTTATCTCCTACAGGAGCTCCAGTGGTGGTGGCCTCTGTCCTCACTAAAATCCCTGGGCTGCCCCTTCCTCCTGATCCACTATCACATTGTGACCACAGATGGCAGTATTTAGGGCTAGGGAGGCATCTGGCAGCATCAGACTACTCAAGGAACTCACAAGAAGCTCAACTCCCAGTAAACGTATTGGAGCTCCATCTGATCCGCCTATCTCCCCCTCTTTGGCAGAACAGCTCGCTGAAAAGCCAGGTTTTAACTCTCCATTTTTTTTGCCAGTGGCCCATGGCCTTCATTTTTCAGGTCAAGGGCGCACCCCTTCCTCCTGACCGTCATTTCACCCCTTTCTGGGATTTGAACCTAGTCTTGGATGCCCTTCAGGCCTTCTCCATTCAAGCCCCTCTAGGATGCCCAACTAGTCATTTACCTCCTAAGGGTGGATATCTGAGCCGGCGGCCATTTTATGACACTCTTCCTTCCCAGTTATACAAGGCGTCTGGTTGCAGAGTGGTTAGATATTACATGTCTATATTACAGGTTGCAGAGTGGTTAGATATTACATGTCTATATTACAGGTCTGATGATATATATACAGTACATGTATGTAGTTTTCTGAAAATAACTATTTCCTGTGACATTAAGTGTGGTATATCATCAACAGACTGAACACACATTACGTTGTAAAGATGAAGAGCTTACATTAGCCATTCAGAGCCGAGATGAAGCCATCAAAGAAGAGAAAAGAGTCAGGCAGCAGATTGACACCTTAGAGGAAACTGTGAGTGATGGCTTATAAATTTGCTGTCATTTCAGGAACGTCTGTTTATACTTTCCTATAACATTTCTTCTATTGTTTTTTTGCCATATAGAAGGCCGTCCTCCAGCAGCAACTGTCTCAGGTGTGTGAGGAGAGGACCAGGATGTCTGAAACTTTAGAAAATGTCTTGTCCTCTCACACCAAGCTCCAGAAAGAGCTAGAAATACTGCAGACAGAACTGGGACGGAAGGATAATGACCTATCGAGTTTACGGAATGACAGGTAATGTATAAGTATACTGACTTATAATCTGTCAGATGTAAATAAAGGACGGAAGCTGTTAAAATAGATGCAGCAAACAGCAATGCAGGACAGGATTTATTGAATTATTGCAGTTAGTGTGTTTATTACATATTATTGCCTCTGTAAAGGTCACTGTCAGTGGGGTCCTGTCAGGAAACGAGTGCCCTTTAAATATAGGATCTGTCATATAGTCTTAATAATAACCTGCAAATTTGCACTGTCTGCAATCCGCGGTGGTTGTATGAAAATGTATCTCTTGGAATAAAGTGCTTAGTTGGATAATAATCAGATCTGACGGCCTTTGGGTGTCCCTTCTAGGATCTTTCTGACTCTCTCATTGCCCCCTTCCCCCATGATATTTTATATTGCATATAGTTTGTAAAATTAATAAAAGAAAATCTGAAAAAAAATAAAATAAAAAAATCAGACCTGACTATTACAATGGTCCACCTTCAGCTTAGGCACAGATCACACTGCGTTTTTGTCAGTTTCACTGTTTCCATTTCAGGGCAGTTATTTTAAACTTATAGAATAAAAAAAAAATTTGTGTAAGAAGAAAAAAAGGAATGTGTGTTTTTTTTTTTGTTCTTTTTATAATGTAAGTCAACGGGAAGTGGATTTTGCATCCATTTTACCATCTGTTTTGTATCTTTTTTTTTTTTTAATTTATTTTTTTACATATATGTTAAATGCATTAAAGGGAATGTGTCACCTAAATTTTCCTTTACTGATTCAAGTCAGATACTAAAACTTGTTCTCTTATTCACTTCTTAGGGTTGGAAGCCAAAAGTATGTTAAGAAACTAACAGCTGAACTTGCAAAATGCAACGCAAGGCTACACGCTACCGAGAGCCAGTATCTGGGAAAGGTAACATGAAGTAGAAGTTTTCTTTTTTGTTTTTTTTTTATGAATGTGCCATCAGGAAAAAATGCCATTTTCTCCCTTTTATGTTATGAACAGATAGAACCGCTGCAGAAATTTGTTGAAGTTGCTCAAGAGGATAACCGAAAGCTTGCACAGGCGTTGGACCAGGCGTTACAGAGAAACGCTACGCTTCAGAGTTATGTCAGTAAACTGGAGAAAGATCTGCAACGCAAAGAATTACAGGAAAAGTAATTGTCACACTGTATTTAATGTAATCCCAATAATCATTCTGCATACACATACAACAAGTTCCCTAAGATTATAGCTCATTTTCCTTGCAGGAAAAAAGCCGAGGAAGATCACAGAATAAAGGAGAAGCTGTTTCAGGAGCAAATTGCATTACTGAAGAAACAGCACCAGCTAGAGAGTAAGGAGACAAAGAAAGCGGCAAGAATGGAGGTTACAGAGGTATCGTATGCTTGTCTCCTGCAGAAAAGCGCTGCAGCACAGACAGTACTTTCTTTTTGGTATTATACCATTAAAGAGGATGTTCCATTGATTCTAATGAAGCCGTGTCATGGAGGGGCCTCCCACTGGGGGCGGGCCGGCCCGCCTCCAGTGCTTCACCCCCAGCCAGGTAACCATGAATAGAATGGGGCTGTACGCGGGAATCGCGCCACGGTTCAAAAAAAGGACTGCGGGACTGGCTTCCCTGTGCCGGCGCCATTCAATTCATGTGTGATTTTAAAGAGAGTGTACCTGATGGTACATCCTCTTTAAGGCTGCATTCACATGTTCAGTGTTTTTACAGGGCCGTGGATGTAATCTGCTAGCTACATCCGCGATTTGTGCGAAACCATTCGTGTTTACATCCTTTTTGCATCCGTGTCCCGTGTTTTTCACGGACTGGTTAAAATTGCAGTGTACTAGTTTAAATCCTTTTTTTTTTCACGGATGTACATGGATGCCACATCCGTGAAAAACACGGATCTCATTGATTTCTATGGGGGAATCCTTGCCATGCTTCCTCTCCAAGTAAAGACGTGTCACGTGTTTTTTCATGGAACGGATAGGGAATGCATGAAAATTGTGAATATCTGAAAAGCCCAATACAAAGCAATGGGCTATAAATTTGTCCGTGCGCACAGACAACTTCACAGAATGTGTGAATGCAGCCTAAGGGTGTGTGCACACTACGGAATCCCGACAGAAAACTGGTCTCGGGTGGAAATGCGCGCGACTGCCAGAGCCTTTGAGCTGGTGCGAGCTGCGGAGTCCGCAACGGATTTTCCGCCGGAATTCTGTAGTGTGCGCACACCCTAAGACAGAGCGGGATGTCATGGCCTCTCAAGCTCTGGACTCAGAATGTATTGCCCCCTTTTACTACTGATTTATGTAACACAATAATGCATTTATAAAAGCAGTGTTACCCAAAACATGACAGCTCTGGAGTATATTTCCTAAGGGTAAATTCACACGGGCGGATCCGCAGCTAATACGCACTAACCAAACATGCTGCTAAAAACGCACTAAACCTAATGGAATCATTATCACAGCTGAATCTTGTGTGGGAATACTCGCAGCTTGAAACTCCTGCGGATTCGCACGTGTGAATTTACCCTTAAAGCTGTGTGTGATGTTCTTCCTCTTTTTCTCTTACTACAAATGTATGACTAAAAGACCAACAGGGTGTTACTAGCTGGGGGCGTGTCCTTGTGCTGTCTGAGACTTTCCAATGAAAACTGACAGTACCATAATGTGTAGGGACACGCCCCCCCCCCCCCCACTAGTAACACCCAGTTGGTCATTAAAGGGGAACTCCAGATGAGAAAAACTTGTTTTCTATTAAAAGTACATTAAAAGTTATATAGATGTGTCTATACAATGTATTACTGTATCTGTGCGGTTCTGTCACACTGGTAGCTGATAGAAATCCAGGAAGTGAAAAAAAAATGGCCTCTGTGCCAATTCACATTGTCTCCTGCTCCCTCTGCTCTCCCACCTTAGGAGACAAATCTTCCATGCCTCTGTCTCACATTGTGTGTGTTTGCTGATGATACAGAAAGGGGGCAGGGCGTGATCTCACAGGAGGCGGGGCTGGATAACCCAATCCCCTGACTGATTCACCATCTCAGACCAGCCAGAAGCAGGTGCAGCACTAATTTTACAGATTGTATTGGGTGGGGGCTGTGATGGTCACATGAGGGAAAGTATTGCATTCTGGGAAATGCTAAACCAGGAAAGACAGAAAAACAATACAGAGCAAACCCCCCCCCCCCCCTAAACATATGGATTTTTGGTACTTTCAAAACAGGAATAGACAGGTAAGTAATGCGTTATGCTTCTGCAGAAGTTTCATTTTTTTTAACCTCTACCCGGAGTTCCCCTTTAAAGTGTACCTGTCATTATATTTCCTCACTCAATCAGCGCACAGTGACTCCTTCTGCCAAAAGTACGGGTAACTATGGATATGACCATGTCAGGTTGGTTCTGTTCACAAGCCTTATTCTGATTCAATAGAGCTCATGCATGGAATTAACCCAGCATGGTCGTATCCATAGTTACCGGAACTTCTGGCAGTAGGAGCGATTGCACGTTTATGGGATGAGGAAACATGATAAGTGCACTTTTATGTCATACATTTTAAAGGGAATCTGTCACTAGGTTTACGCAGCCTTAAATGAAGACTGCACAAATTAGTGACGGAAATTTTAAACAGATCAGTGTATTACTATATCATTCTGTTCAGCCGTTCTCCTAATATGCAGGAGAATAGGAATCTTGTCACCCCCCTCCCCCCAGCTGCTGATTGACAGTTGAATGTGTATAAATAGCATGGATAGATAACTGCCAGTCAGCAGCTGGTGGGCGGAGTTTTCTGCTTCTCATGAATATCCAGGACTACTGGGCTCATGCACATAATGTAGAGGACTACTCATAGTGCATGTTATTCAGGAGGAGATCTCTGGATCAGCTTCACAGGATAATATAAGTGATACATCATTCTGTTCAGCTTCTCTGTCACTAGTTTATGCTACTCTGAGATAGGACACCATAACCCTACTGACAGAGTCTCTTTAATAAACAGGAAACATCATTATTGAGCCTTGGCTTGGTTGTTCCTTCCCGGTAGAAGGTCTGGCTAGCTCAATGACGTTGAGAAACACATGATGGTGTCTCCGCAGTGTTTTGGTTGATTTTCCCTGAGGTCATCCATCATTCTCTTGAATGCATTTTAATAACAGCACAACACATACACTCACCGGCCACTTTATTAGGTACACCATGCTAGTAACGGGTTGGACCCCCTTTTGCCTTCAGAACTGCCTCAATTCTGCGTGGCATAGATACAACAAGGTGCTGGAAGCTTCCTCAGAGATTTTGGTCCATATTGACATGATGGCATCACACAGTTGCCGCAGATTTGTCGGCTGCACATCCATGATGCCAATCTCCCGTTCCACCACATCCCAAAGATGCTCTATTGGATTGAGATCTGGTGACTGTGGAGGCCATTGGAGTACAGTGAACTCATTGTCATGTTCAAGAAACCAGTCTGAGATGATTCTAGCTTTATGACATGGCGCATTATCCTGCTGAAAGTAGCCATCAGATGTTGGGTACATTGTGGTCATAAAGGGATGGACATGGTCAGCAACAATACTCAGGTAGGCTGTGGCGTTGCAACGATGCTCAATTGGTACCAAGGGGCCCAAAGAGTGCCAAGAAAATATTCCCCACACCATGACACCACCACCACCAGCCTGAACCGTTGATACAAGGCAGGATGGATCCATGCTTTCATGTTGTTGACGCCAAATTCTGACCCTACCATCCGAATGTCGCAGCAGAAATCGAGACTCATCAGACCAGGCAACGTTTTTCCAATCTTCTACTGTCCAATTTCAATGAGCTTGTGCAAATTGTAGCCTCAGTTTCCTGTTCTTAGCTGAAAGGAGTGGCACCCGGTGTGGTCTTCTGCTGCTGTAGCCCATCTGCCTCAAAGTTGGAGGTACTGTGCGTTCAGAGATGCTCTTCTGCCTACCTTGGTTGTAACGGTTGGCTATTTGAGTCACTGTTGCCTTTCTATCAGCTCGAACCAGTCTGCCCATTCTCCTCTGACCTCTGGCATCAACAAGGCATTTCTGCCCACAGAACTGACGCTCACTGGATGTTTTTTTCTTTTTCGGACCATTCTCTGTAAACCCTAGAGATGGTTGTGCGTGAAAATCCCCGTAGATCAGCAGTTTCTGAAATACTCAGACCAGCCCTTCTGGCACCAACAACCATGCCACGTTCAATGGCACTCAAATCACCTTTCTTCCCCATACTGATGCTCGGTTTGAACTGCAGGAGATTGTCTTGACCATGTCTACATGCCTAAATGCACTGAGCTGCCGCCATGTGATTGGCTGATTAGAAATTAAGTGGTAACGTGCAGTTGGACAGGTGTACCTAATAAAGTGGCCGGTGAGTGCATATCTATAAGAAAAGGTTATTTTATGAGGATTTCTTGCATTTATTAAAACCTATAGGTCAGGAGAGTCCTGATGAAAACCGATAAATCTATGATGCTGCAAACCAACAGAACACGCTGTGCTGGCGGATGTATTCACGTTTTCAACAAATGTCATTATACGTGAACGGTAATCTAATCTTCCCCTTTTCTTCTGTAACCTACCTTACAGCTGAAGAAAGCATTGGACTCTGTCACTGCAACATCTACAGAACTCTCACAGACAAATAGAGAATTGAGAAGCAGGGAGTCTATGCTTCACAAGGAGACTTTACAGCAAAAAGACCTTATATGCAGCTTAAAAGCACAGCTTCAATCCTACCTAGAGAGCAAGGAGGTCAGAAAGCAAAAGGAAAGAATACAAGTGAGTGGTATGCTTATGAAGTGTTTTACTGTCTGTGACATAGAATGGTATAAATAGAACCGTAAACTATAAGCTCCATGCTGCTCTCTTGTCTTGGATGCAGGTTACTGTCTCTCATACACAGTTCTTCATGGCTTTATTAGCAGCTTCCTCTTATTCTTCTACTATGCTTTACAGAAGGCATGGCGAACATTGCAGATATCGTGGCCTAAACGGAACTGTTTCCTACCTTTTTTACGTTTTTATTTCTATAATTTTACACTTGAGGTCCAGAAAACCATTTTCAAGTAACAGTATCAAAAAATTTATTATTTTTATACTGTTGTATGCTTTTTATTTATAAATCTTTTATTCACATTTTAAAGAACATTAGGACACTTCATTCCATTATTTTACACACTCGCACACTCACACACTTTGATCAGTTTTTGACTTTTTTTTTAAACTCCTTTTATTGAAGGATAAAGAACAGACACAAGCATTACATATGTTATATCGTCACATGTACATAACAGCTCATCAGAGCAGAAAGAAGTAAACTTGCATCCAAGAAATAATAAAACATAAAACAAAATTGGCTGTACAGAAAGTAGAAGATAGTACAATGTAGCAAACATTACACAGGTTACATTATAACTAAAAGGAACATCCGCATATAGTCATTACACCAAATCATATTAGTCCCCTCCTTGAGGGGAAGGGAGATTGTGTTCTCCAATCCGTATAAATCTACTAGGCTGAAATGCCGTCAGAGGTGAGTCACACCACCAGCCCCACACCTTGCGAAACTTTCCCGGGCAACCTCTGTGCTTGTATACAATAAACTCATACGATAGTGTGGAATTGACTAGTTTTTTCCATTTACCCACTGAAGGGGGTCTGACGTCCATCCATCTCATCGCAATTGTCTTTCGAGCCATGAATAGAGATTCTCTAAGGAAAATTCTACAGTGATGAGGCCACTCCTCCTCGTCCAGTAAGCCTAACAAACATATTTTGGGGGTACACGGTACCGGGATTCCTATCATCTGAGACAACTGGACTGTTATTTCCTGCCAAAAAGATCCAACATCTGGACAAGTCCAGATCATATGCCAAAAGTCGGATCTCGGGCAGTGGCATCTATGACATTCCTCTGAGGGGTATCTACCCATTCTATGCATTCTAACAGGGGTGAGGTAACTTTGGTGGATGATAAACAACTGTGTCAATTTATTGTTAACGGCAGGGGAAACATATAGATGAGAGGATAGGACGTCAGACCACTCGTCCTCAGACAGCTCTCCTAAGGAAGAGCGCCACCTGTCTTCCACTGGTAAAGGATTATTCTCTATTCGGTACTGTATGAGGAATGAGTATAGTGCAGAGATCAGGCCACCAGGGCCCTGAGATCTAAACACACCGATAAGAGGATAATCTGAGAAGGGTAGAGAGGGTCGCGGGAATTGGGTGTTGAAAGCGTGCCGAAGTTGTAAGTATCTGTACATGGATCCCCGTGGTAAGTCAAACTTGTCTTGCAATTGTTGGAATGAGCAGAAGACCTGGCCCCGACACACATCCCCCACTGTACAGACCCCATGTCGTATCCAGAAGCGGGGTTCCAGGTGTTCAGAAAAATGTGGCAAATTAGGGTGATACCATAGGGGCGTCTCTATCATCACTCCCTGATAATGCAATAATTTTTTGACTGCGCCCCATACTTGTGATGCTAATTTGTGTAACGGTAAAAGCCGGGACTGTTTCAAATAGCCACCCTCCAAGACCGGCCATAAATGTTGGAGGTCCAGGAAGTGAGCCAAATGATGTTCCCTATTAGGTAAAATCTTTGCCTCCACCCACCTCTCGAGATACCTCAACTGTCCCGCCAGATAGTACAAGTAAATGTCTGGTAGAGACATGCCACCATACGCCTTGGGCCTCTGAAGTGTCAGTAAGCTCAGTTTGGACCTAGATGCCCCCCACACAAAGGATGGAAATAAAGAGTGCAAGTTTCTGAAAAAGGACATGGGAACCGGGGCTGAAGCATGTTCCAGTATATACAGGCATTTAGGCAATATCACCATTTTAATGAGATTAATACGTCCAGGAACTGCTAGAGGGAGAGTCGACCAGATCCTAAACTTGGATTTTATGTATTCCAATAGGGGATAAACATTTGCCTTGGCATCTAGAGAATATTGTCTGCAAATTATGATGCCCAAATATTTAAATTGGGCCACCACTGGCAGTCCTTGAGCATTAGCCATCCAACCATCGGGACACAGTGGCATAAAAACGGATTTGGACCAATTAATATAAAGGCCAGAATATCTACCAAACAGATTAATAAGGGATATCGCTATTGGGAGAGTAGTTTGCGGAGAGGACATAAATAGAATAGTGTCATCGGCATATAGCCCTACTCTATCCTCTCTATCACCTATTATAATGCCTTTATATAGGGGAGCTCTCCGTATCCTCAATGCCATGGGCTCAATGGCCAGGGCAAACAATAGGGGTGACAATGGGCATCCCTGCCTGGTCCCTCGAGATAATGGAAAGTAATGGGAATACACGCCGTTCACCATGAGCCTAGCTTTTGGGGCCTGGTATAATAAGGATACCCACTTAAGAAAATTAGGACCAAACCCAAACCTCTGCAAGACTTCCAGTAGATAACACCATTCCACAGAGTCAAATGCCTTGGCCGCGTCTAACGAGGCCATGGCCCAATTCTCGCCTTTCGCACCCCCCACCTGGACAAGAGACTGCACTCTACGGATAGTATCCGAAGTAGAACGGCCCGGAATGAATCCCGCCTGGTCGCTGTGGATAATCTCAGTAATATAGTTGTTAAGTCTTTTAGCCAACATTTTCGTGAGGATTTTATAATCTAAATTAAGTAAAGAAATGGGTCTATATGAACTACAATCTAGGGGATCCTTGTCAGGCTTCAATAATACAATGATAGTGGCCTCGTTCATAGAGTCTGGGAGTCTATTCTCATCAAAGGCATATTGAAGCATGCTGAGCATGAGGGGGGGGAATTGATCTACATAGCGATTAAAGACCTCAATCGGGATTCCATCCGGGCCGGGAGCTTTACCTGTCTTAATATCTGAAATAGCTTCCAATAGCTCCTCGGAGGTAAACACAGCCTCCAAGCTCTCTCTACTATCTGCGGACAGGGTGGGAAAAGAAATACCATCCAGATAGTCATTTAGTTCGGACTTGGTGTAGTCCACTTTGGTTGTGTACAAGTCCACATAGAAGTCCGTAAAACAAGCTGCTATATCATGATCCGAATCGTGAATCACGCCCTGGGAGTCCCTAACTTTAAGTATAGCAGGGGAGGCCGAATTTTGGTGAATCAGATGTGCAAGCATTTTACTCGATTGGTTCCCCAGTTCAAAAAACGTTTGTTTAGTAAAGAATAATTTCCTGCTCGCTTTTTCTTTAATGTGAAGTAGATATTTGCGACCTGCCACCAACCAATCCTGCTTATGTGAGTCGCTAGGATCCCGTATAAATTGCTGCTCTAAATGTGTACATTGTGCTGCTAGTTCCATCTCCTCCCGGGCGGACTCCCGCTTCAGATATGAAATCGTGGACTGCACACAACCACGCAAGTAAGCCTTAAACGTTTCCCATAGTACATTCTTATTTTCATGAGCATCGTTAGAAAGAACAAACTGAGCTAGCTGGTCAGGGATTCTGTCATGAGAACCTATCAGAGAGAGCCAAAAGGGGTGTATCCTATGGTTTCTGGCCTTATAGGCTCCAGCGGTCCGAACATGCAACAGCATTGCCGAATGATCTGAGATCCCCCTCTGTGAATAGAATACTCTAGAAACGGCAGATGCCGTAGAAGGGGTACCCAATGCATGGTCTATCCTAGATAAGGAGTGTCTACCAGCTGCATGACACGAATAGTCCCTCCCATTGGGATGATAATGCCTATAAATATCTACCCACCCAAGTTCAGCTAACAAGGATCCCAATTGTGAACCAGATTGTGAGCTTGTTGATTGTCCCCCACAGTGTTTATCTATGAGAGGGTTAATCATCATGTTAAGGTCCCCTATACATAGCACTCTCGCCTGCGGGTATGTAGCCGCAAACACCGCAGCTTGATGCAATACCTGTAAGGAGGCGTGTGGGGGGTTGTAGATACCCAAAATTACATAGGGGTTACTATCAATGTAAGCAAAAACAAATATAAACCTCCCTTCTTTATCCCTCCGGACATTAATAGGATCCCATTTGAGAGATTTATTGACTAGTAACGATACCCCTCTGGAGAAGGAAGTATGACAGGCATGTTCAGACCACTGGACCCACTGTCTCCTCAATCTATGAGATGTGTCAGGCGTGAGGTGTGTCTCCTGTAAGCACAAAATATGGGGGTTAAAGCGTCTAATATGTGAAAACACCATAACACGTTTCCTTGGCGTGCCCAAACCTCTGACATTCCACGACATTACAGTAATAGACGCCATATCTTACCTTGAGATAAATAATGCATAGCAAAGGTGTCCCCCATAAGGAAACAGCTCACATAGTAGGTACATTGTGTAATGAGATGCGACATGTGTAATATAATAAACAAACAGAGAACTGTACTAGCCCAGTGCTTAATGATCATATCACCAAACCGTGGTGACAAAACAAATTGAAACCAAACCAACTGTGGAATAAACAGAGAATAAAACGTCTCCGTTGCACTAAAGTTCGTGACAAGTGTCATACGGGGGAAGAACCCCGCTGCATATTAGAATACACGTAGTCACGCTTTACACTAAGAAAGGGTATATGATGAAAAGAAAAGCAAAACCTCCCCCCGGATGGGGACCGTAGCAGTAGCCAAAAGAACATATGTCTGCCTACTTCTACGTATGCAGAGCAGGAGGACCTGCATAGGACCCGAGCCCCAGTTATAACAACTAAGTAAGTGTATACCGAATCATAGTGGTAGAGGGATGCACTGTCAACTAACAATAATAATAATGAACACATAGCAAAGAACATGAAATATAGAACAATGCTGCCCTCTAGTGGAGATGTACAGGTGTTGTTAGTACATAACGAGACAGTTACACTTAGGGGGAACAAACATGGCATAACACGCATAAGAAACAGAAGAGAGAGATGTAACAGAAACCACCTCCAGATCATTATAAAGTAGCTGAGATCCCCCTATCAACCTTTACGGCCATCATTACAGTAGTACTATGTTGTATATGAATCCCGTCGCCTAGGAAAGTAACACAAAAGGAACCCGAGCAAAGTAGTTATAACAACTAAATAAGCATATACTGAATCAAAATGGTAAAGGGATGAACTATGACATGAGAATAATAACCCGCATACAACAGAGAACGTACAAGATAGAGCAATACTGCCCTCTAAGAGTGGGTCACAAGTAGTGCTGGTGTATAAAAAGACATCCACACTTCAGGATGAACAAACTGGGACCGACACATACCATAGATAGAAGGGGAGGCTGTGATTAAGACCACTTATAGGGCATTGTATGATGGCTGAGATTCCACTATAAACCTTCAACGCCAGCATCACAGTGGTAATATGCTGTATAGGAGTCTCAGCACTCAGGGATGCAGCACTAGAGGTGTACAGTGAAAGTAGTTATAACAACTAAATAGGCACATACTGAATCAAAGAGGTAGAGGAATGTACCATTACATGAGAATAATAACCAGCATATAGCATAGGGTATGTGATATGGAGCAATGCTGCCCTCTAGCGGTAGGTTACAAATACTGTGGGTACACAACCAGACAGCCACACTCAGGTTGAACAAACAGGGGTCCACACTCACAAGAGACAGAAGGGAAACCGTGACAACTACCACCTTTAGAGTAGGGTAGGTGAGCTAAGATCCCACTATAAGCCTTTAAGGCCATCAGCACATTGGCAATATGCAGTATAGTAATCCCATCGCCCATAGGGGCGACATTAGAGGTATACGGTTAAGGAATTAGGAGTCAATCAGTCATTTTCCCATAAATGCGAAATAAACAGAAGCCCATCACAATTCTTCTTAGAACAGACCATGTCGTCAGCGTGTCCGTGGGCAGCTACTTGTAAGGAAACTTGAACAATCCACCATATTAAGTAGCATAACATGTGTACAACCAGATATCAGCCGATATTCATCTACAGGAACGTCCATGTTCTCAGGGACGGTTAGGTGAGCGTCTATTCTGGCGGTATAACCATTCCTCCGCCTCTTGTGGAGTCCCAAAGAATACCGCTCTC
Organism: Dendropsophus ebraccatus; assembly: GCF_027789765.1. Classification (NCBI taxonomy): domain Eukaryota; kingdom Metazoa; phylum Chordata; class Amphibia; order Anura; family Hylidae; genus Dendropsophus; species Dendropsophus ebraccatus. The sequence continues at coordinate 16,226,368 of NC_091459.1, read as the reverse complement.
TCACCATCTACCACCCTTAAGCGAGCAGGATATGCCATAGAGTAGGGAATATTCTTCTCACGAAGTTTACGTTTCACCACCGTATACGTTGCCCGTTTTTTCTGTAGCTCCGCTGAGAAGTCAGGGAAGATGGAAACATGAGCACCATTATATGTAATTTCTGCCAACCGCCTGGCATGGCGTAGTACCAAATCTCGGTCTGTGCTATTTAGGAGACGGGCCAAGAAAGGTCTAGGAGGCGCTCCAGGCTGCGGAGGCCTAGCAGGCACCCTGTGCGCCCGTTCAATGGCGAACGCAGATGAGAAAGTCACCTCAGGCAATAATGATGTCAGCCACTGTGTGGTAAAGGCGATCGGATCTTGCCCTTCAGCCCTCTCTGGCAGGCCTATAATCCGCAGGTTATTGCGCCTTAGCCGGTTCTCAAGGTCGTCAGCTTTCTGGCGCCAACCCTCTGCTTGGTGTTCCAGGGCCGCTACTGCTGCAGGGATCGGTTCCATCCTGTCCTCTAACCCGGACACCCGATCCTCCACATGTCTGACTCTCTCCCTGAGTGCCTGCATGTCCTGCCTCAGAAGCCCCACATCTATTTTTACCTCTTCTATCTTCCCTGTGAGGGAAGTAGTGCTGGCTGCAATAGCCTCCAGTACTGAGGCAAGCTGCGCCGATACCTCCTTCAGTGTAGGTTCCGGCTGATCTTCCCCGTCAGAGACGAAGGGGTCCGGTGCGCCGCGCTCCGAGCGCTGTGACTGAGAGGGGCCGGCGCCATCTTGGACCTCATGGCGGGCAAACTCCGCCAGCCGCTCCGCCGCTGCTTGCCGCGCTCTGGTGGGACTCATGTCGGGGGTAAGTGATGCCACCGGTCTGCCACCCAAGTTTTGCGGTGTAAAGCGTGCTCAGGATAATTGTAGGAGGATGTAGACAGCGGGATCCTCACGGAGCAGCTCCTACATGCGTCTGCTCTCCTTGCTGTCCAGGCCACGCCCCCCAGTTTTTGACTTTGATAAAAAAAAAAGGGGATTTTATTTATTTTTTTTAGCATACACATAAACATGGTCAACCATATTTTTGTCTATGCTAAAAAAGGATAACATGGTGATGTCACGACCCGACTCCCGAAGCTGTGGCTGCTGGAGAGGATGATGGCAGGGGGACACTGAGGGACACAGGGCACTGGAGGGACACTGAGCATCCCTCTGCCATCATCCTCTCCAGCAGCCACAGCCCGCATAGCTCAGGGAGTCGGGTTGTGACATCACCGTGTTATCCAGGTTGTGACATCACTATGTTATCCAGGTTGTGACATCACCATGTTATCCAGGAAGTGACATCACCATGCTATCCAGTAAGTGACATCACCATGCTATCCAGGAAGTGACACCACCATGTTTATCCAGGAAGTGACATCACCATGTTATCCAGGAAGTGACATCACCATGTTATCCAGGAAGTGACATCACCATGTTTATCCAGGAAGTGACATCACCATGTTATCCAGGAAGTGACATCACCATGTTATCCAGGAAGTGACATCACCATGTTTATCCAGGAAGTGACATCACCATGCTATCCAGGTTGTGACATCACCATGCTATCCAGGAAGTGACATCACCATGCTATCCAGGAAGTGACATCACCATGCTATCCAGGAAGTGACATCACCATGCTATCCAGGAAGTGACATCACCATGCTATCCAGGAAGTGACATCACCATGCTATCCAGGAAGTGACATCACCATGCTATCCAGGAAGTGACATCACCATGCTATCCAGGAAGTGACATCACCATGCTATCCAGGAAGTGACATCACCATGCTATCCAGGAAGTGACATCACCATTTTATCCAGGAAGTGAATCCTTAATGCAGTAGTAAAAAAGGAAAAAAGCACTTTATAAGCATTTCCCGTAATAAGTATATTGGTGATTTGTATAACTTTTGGGGGGCAATATAATACTTTAATAACATTTTTCACCATACTTCTCCTTTTAACTAATTTCTCATTAGTTGTCTCCATTATATTATGTAGGTTTAAGTTTACACCAGATTGAGCTACTTTATTGTTATTACTTGCATTGTTACACTCTACTCATTTGTGTATGTGGTTATTCAGTACATTACATTGTGCAGGACCTTGCCAGCTTTATGTAACACCATTGATTGTACATGTGGAGGGAAGCTTTTTAATGCATTACATTGTATGTGTGACTGTGAGGGGGGGGGGGGGACCTTCTCCCCCCTCCTGTTTTTTGTTTATGTATACAGAATTTTCTTAGTCTGCGTTTTCTCAATTAAATTTTTTTTTAGCTACTGGATGTGCGTACTTTCTCAGGCTTTTCTCTTTTTTTATTGTAATTTAGGAACTAGAAGCTGAGCTGACACATATGAAGAACATGAAGGAATCTTATGAGAAGAAAAATAATGAACAGGTGAGCAGCGTTACAATGGTTTATAAAAGATAGAACAGACATTTTGTCCAGATGGGTCCACACTGTTTTTTGCAGTCCGTTTATCGTAAAACAACAGATGAAAAACAGACGAAAAAACAGATGTATTTGTGTGCATTCGTTTTTCCATTGACTTCCATTGTAAAAAAAAAAAAAGCATCAAAATGTAACTATTTTTTTAAAGTACACAAAAACGTGGTTGACCACGTTTTTGTGTACGTAAAAAAAAAAGTGCTTTGAACCGTTTAATTGTGTTTTTTGTTTTTTTTTATATAATACGACAATGAAAAAAAACAGATCAAAACGAAAATAGAGACTGCAAAAAACGCAGTGTGAACCCAGCCTTACTATTTAGATGGACCAAGAGTAAGGGTGGTATTACACGGGCTGATGGGGGCCTGATAATACCTGTAAATGAGTGCCGATCTACTAGATCACCGCTTGTTTACTGTGCCTATTAGACGGCCCGATAATCGTTTAACAAGGGCTGCAAGGACATTGTTACCAGTGTCTTTGCAGCCCTTGCTTAAATCATATACTTTACCTACCACCCTCCAGTGCTGCTCCTGCGGTCCGCTGCTCCGGCGGTCCACTTCTCCCCGGGTCCCGCGTGCTGTAGCTTCTGAGCGGCCTCTCAGCTGACAGGCCGCTCAGCCAATCGCAGGTCGGGACCACCGCGGCATGTGATTGTCTGAGCGGCCTGTCAGCTGACAGGCCGCTCTGAAGCTAGAGCGTCCGGGACCCGGGGAGAAGCTGACCGCAGGAGCAGCCCTGGAGCGTGGATAGGTAAAGTATATCATCAGTCGCCATTACACGTAGCGGTGCGTGGCCAGACAAATATAGGTTCTAACCTATATCAACGATCAGCCGATGATTGTTGTCATCGGCTAATCATTGTATTTATTATACGGAGCGATAATCCGATTTGGCCGATTATCGTTCCGTGTAATAGTACCCTAAGTTACTGATTCTTCTTTAGAGTAAACGCATTCAAGAGTTTGTGAATGAAGTGGAAAGCATGCGCAGACAGATTGCTGCCGCCACATCACAGGATGAAAAAGAATCCAATCTACAGAGACAGTTGGGGGAAGAGGCGACATCCAGGCAGAAGCTGGAGCAAAGGTGTAAGGTAAAAAGGAATGTGTTAGAAACATGCAGATACTTACAGATAATTGGCTGTAAGGAGCATGCAGAATAAAGACCCACTTCTTACATCTTTTTGAAAAAAACTGATGGAAAAAAAACTGATGCATTTGTGTGCATCAGTTTTGATCTGTTGATCTGTTTTTCTATTGACTTTCATTATAAGATCAACACGGATACTTTTTGAGGTCAATTATGGTTTTTGTGTACGTTAAAAAAACAGTCCTGTTTTGATCCTTTTTTTTTTTTTTTTTTAATAATGAAGTCAATGCAAAAACGGATCAAAATGGATGCACACAAATGCATCTGTATTTTTCATCTGTTTGTTGCAAAAAACGGATTGTAAAAACGTAGTGTGAACCCAGCCAAACATCTACCTTATAGTTTTTTTTTTTCTCATAAGGAACTAGAATGTAGAGTCCAGAAGCTGCAGCAGGAGACATTAGGCACGGATATCCCTTTCATAGATACCAGGGAACAGTCTGAACAAGTAAGGGCCGCCTTGATCAAAAACTGAACTATATCTTGCATGTGGTTTGCTTATGTCTAATTTGCATAGGAAATAATGAAATTAGACAAATCCTATCACAAATGCTTGCCATGGTTTGTTACTTTTACCACCAACATTTCTTCCTGCTTCAGGTTTTCTCATCTCTTTTGCTTACTTCCTTGTTTTATTAAAAATACTCCCCAAAAGAATCGCCAAATTCTGCGTGTGCACATGACCCAAGACTATTTGCCTTTATTCACCAACAGATCACAGTTACCATTCAGGAAGCCCTTAGTTGGTTGCAGTCCAATGTTAAAGAGACAGAAAGACAAAAGAGCATGAAAGAGGTAAGACGCTTATAAAACAATAGTATACACAAACCTATTACTGTATGTAGTCTGCAGTCTTCTATGACTAAATATGTACACATGCTGCTTCCAACACTGAGACCTACTGGTTTTTATTTGTGTGCTTAAAGGGGTACTCCAGCGAAAAGCTTCTTCCCAGTAATTGAAACACATTACAAAGTTATAAAACTTTGTAATATGCTTCAATCACCTATCTGCCCCTCTTACCTATCTTTTTCCCCCTCAATCCCCCACCAGCAAGTGAAGTAAACTCTTACCTAATGACTGTTGACCCCAGGCTGCTCTGTGGCAACCATTTTGTGACAGTGACATCATCAAGAGGTAGGCGGGTCTAAGCCCTGTTAGGCCAGCCTCCCTTTGTCAGATGACTCAGGTTGCTGAGCTCTGATTGGCTGAGCAAGCTGTAAGCAATCTAACAGTTTTACAGAGTCAGTTAGACATCACAGGAGACACAGTGCATCATGGGAAAACCTAAAGCAGGAAGCTGATGTCATTGTCACAAACTGGCTTCCACAGAACAGCCTGGGGTCAACAGTCCTTAGGTAAGAATGATTTTACTTCACTTCCTGGAGGGGGGTTGATAGGTGATTGAAGCATATTACAAAGTTATATAACTTTCTAATGTGTTTCAATTACTGGGAAAAAGCTTTTTGCTGGAGTACCCCTTTAGTAAAAAGAAGAAGATACATAGTTATAATATTTATCATGGGCTAACATGTTTTACAGACCCTGACAATAGGAAGTATCTCACTGTGTCAGGGTATGTTCACACGACTGAATAGGCGAGGAATTTCGAGTGGAATCCATGTTGCGGATTCCGCTTGAAATTCCTTGTCTATTCCATAGTGTGAACATACTTATAGGCTTTATTCAGAGGACCATATTGCAGCCACAAGATCCTGGCTGTATCGCATGTCTTATGGTCTGATCAGTAGATTGATGATGTTATTGATCATTACATCTGTGATCTGACCAGGACTTGATCTGTGATACAGACAATAACATATAGTCCTCTGATTGATGCCTCATTTTCAGCTCAGTAGAATTGTCACCCAGCACAGTCCACATCACCTGGATGCACAGTAGTTGTCAAATGTTCATCTTTACTGATGTGATACTTTCCTCACAGTACTTTCTCTCCCTCCTATAGGATTGTAACAATTTGAAGATTTCACCATACTTTCCGACCTCTACTTTGGAACACTGGGAGACCAAACAAAAGCTCCAGCTGATTTCTAGAAACGTGCTGGTTCAAGATAAAAACCACCTGAAGTTATGAAGCAACGTCCCTACGATCAATGCTGCTAGAAGTTCTCGCTCATCTCACTTATGTCTGAACAGAGTTATATTTTATTACTATAAATTTATAAATGTACTTTCTTTCAAAATCACCCATTTATTTATTTATTTATTTTTTACCTATTCCTATTTTATTTAACTACTGAACCGGGTTCGGGTTCGAATCCATCCGAACCCGAATGATTGGCATTTGATTAGCGGTGGCTGCTGAAGTTGGATAAAGCCCTAAGGCTATGTGGAAATCATGGATATAGTCATTGGCTGTATCCATGTTTTCCAGACAACCTTGAGCTTTATCCAAGTTCAGCAGCTAATCAGATGCCAAACGTTCAGGCCCACGCAATCCCCCCACTACACCACCAGGGTCAGCTGTCAACTTTGACATAAAAGGGGACATAAAGTGTTAAATTAAATAATGTAAAATGTTTTTAAAAACACACCATAGCCCCTCCCCCCAAATAAAAAATTAAATCACCCCCTTTCCCATTTTATAAATAAAACGCATAAAAAAAATCAACAAACATATAATATACCATAGCATGCTTAATCGCCCGATGTATTAAAATAAAACTGTGAACGGCATTTTATTTTTTAAAGAATTAATAAAAATTGATCTTTTCGTCTCATCTACACAAATATGGGGGGAGATTTCTCAAACGTGGTGTTAAGTGAAACGGGCTCAGTTGCCCCTAGCAACCAATCAGATTCCACTTTTCATTCCTAACATACTTTTAGAAAAATGAAAGGTGGAATCTGATTGGTTGCTAGGGGCAACTGAGCCAGGTCTACTTTACACCATGTTTGATAAATCTCCCCCATGTTGTTAATAAAAACTAGAGATCATGGCGCAAAAATTGACGTCCCGTACATGAAACAATAGGGGCCATTGTAATCACACCAGTTTGCGCAAAAAAAAAAAGTTTTACTGTTAATAAAAATAGGAAAACAGTAGAAAAGCTAAATAAACTGCATGTTGCTGTATTCAGACCGACCTATAGAATAACAATATCAGGTCAGTTTTCCTGTACAGTGCATTACATAAACATGGAAGCCCACAAGAATTTTGCAGAATTGTGTTTGTTTGTATTTTGCCAATTTCACCCCATAAAGAATATTTTGGAGTTCCATCATAAATGTTATGGTAGATTGAAAGGTGCCATTACAAAGTACAACTATTCCTGGAAAAAAAAAAACAAGCCCTCACATGGCCATGTAGATAGAAAAATAAGAGTCATGGCTCTTAGAAGGCGAGGAGGAAAAAACGAAAATTAAAAAACTGAAAATTGGCGCGGTCTGCAAGGCCATTTTGGGCTCCATCCTTAAAGGGTTAAAACTCCACTCTTGAGAGATGCCAAGTTAACAAACATTATTTATGCTGCATTTACACAAAGCGATAATTCGCCCAGTCCATCGTTTAACGATTGGTTTTTATAACGATCAGTGTTTGGACGAATAAATCGTCAGAAAATTTGTAAGAATAATTGTTATTGCGATCATTTTTAAGATTGCTTAAAGCGTAACTATAAAATATTTTGACCATTCAGTTTTAGTTAGCTTAGGACATGGTAAGAATTTTTGCAATATACATTAATAACCTAAAATGAACAGTTTTTTTAAATACATGAAGCATAAAGTCCCCATTAAGCTGTGTTAGCCTCTGACTTATTTCTGCATTCCTGCTGGACACGCCCCTTCCCTGCAGATCCGTACTAAGGCTGCATTCCCACATTCCGAGATCCTGACGGATCACGGACGTGGAATGCATGTACTGGGAGACTGTATTCATAAGCGCCACGCTGTAATGAATCAGCCACGCGGTGCTGTTACTACAGCACGACGCTTATGAATACAGTCTCCCCCGCTCCCAGCATCTAATTACAGATGCTGTCCGGGCGCGGGGGGGCTCCAGTACATGCATTCCACGTCTGTGATCCATCAGGATCTCGGAACGTGGGAATGCAGCCAGCAGCATCAGATAACAGCCCTGACACAGAGAGAAACAGAAACAAAACCTTCTCCCCCCCCCCCTCCTAGCAGCACCTTCTCCCCCTCCCCTCACAGAGGTGGCTTAGCAGAGCTGAGGGTGTTGTGTGTGAGGAGCAGCGAAGGGGAAGAGCTGGATGGAGGGACAAATACCCAGAGCTTCACCCAGGGAGGACATGCCACCATGACTCCAATGTACTGCATGAGGGAGAGTGGGTGAGTCACTGAGGGGAAGATTACAAGTCCCAGCACAACACAGCTGTAGTCCTTCCATAGTACATATAACATTCACTATCAGATGTCTGCACCAGGTGCCCCCACCTCCATGGCTGACATTATCCTACAGTGTAATGAGAGCAGATGACTGTATCTAATCCCACTGTGTGATACCATCTGCTGGGGCTTTGTATCTAATCTTACACTGTGATACTGTATGCTGGGGCTGTATCTAATCCTGCTATGTGTGTTACATCTGCTAAGGTGCTGCTCAGTGGATAGAGGGACGCAGCCAGGGAGATGAGGGATAGGCCACGCCCACTTTCTCTCAGCCAGGAGAAAAATTCATTTATTCTTCTGAGCCAAACAACTGGGGATATCTCAGCGAGCGTACACGCTATCAACACAGTTTAGGGCTCTTTTTAAAGGGTAACACATGGGCTTTTTATTTGAGGAATTTCATTTTTTGGCTACTGAAATTATAGTTACGCTTTAAGCCTATCTCACACATAGGGTGAATCTTTGAAAGACTGTTTACACGAGCCGATTATCGCTCAAATGCCATCGTTATTGTGAAAATTTGAACGATATACGTACCGTATAAACGCAGCATCAGTTCATCTGTCAATTTTAAAGGGTTATTCCTATCTCCCAAAGTTATCTCCTAGCCACAGGATTATAACAAGCTGATCACGAGAATGCAGGGAAATTGCTGCCACCAAAGGAGCATGGTAATTTCCTTGCGTTCCTGTGATTGGTGGTGGTGGTGGGGTCTGACCACTAAGACCACCACCAATTAGCTAGTTATCCATTGTCCTTGCATAGGGGGATACCTTTGGGAGGTTGGAATACCCTCTTAAAGGGGAACTATCAGCAGGTTAGCCGAATCTAACCTTCTGATGTGTCCCTATTGCACAGGAGACACCAAAGAGGAAGGTATGTCTCTTACCTTCCTCCTCAGCAACATTCTGGTTCAGTTAGTCTTTTGTTCCACAGACTGGTGAGACTGCCCAGCCCCATAGTGCCGTTCCAGCCCTCCTAATGGTTCCCCAGTACTCCTAACAGTCCCACTAGACAGTGGAGCAAAAGACTAACTGCACCGTAACGGGGCCGAGGATGAAGGTAAGAGACTTTTTCCTAGGGATATAACAGCAGGTTAGATTTGTCTAACCCCTCTAATTATATAGCTCATTGGTGTATGTATGACACTAGATGGCACTGCTTTATTACTCTGGATAAAACCCCACTTATTGCCAAGTGGTCCTTATGGTCCCACTCATTAATAGATGCAAAGTGTGAGAAGAATAAAGCATCACGTTGCAGAAAACTTCTGTCAGTGTATCCAGCACTAAGCTAACAAGGAATTCACTGTTCTCTAAAAGTAATAAGGAAGAGGCTGCCAAGTTCACCCCCGTGCATGTATAATTAGCTGTGTGTACACGCTCATCAGATTTGTTGAATTTAATTGGTACAATGTATCAAGCTGCTTGGAAACTAAATGAACAGTGCCGAGCAGGAAGCGTACATATGGCGATTGTAAATGTTGCTCACCCTGATAAGTTTATTTAGTTTTTGTCGGATTAGAGGTTCTGGTATTGCAATCGCCTGAATCTGACCCGACTCATTGTTTATTTTGGTGCAAATATTTATTTGGAGCAAAGAAACAAATACAATTCTCCACGTCCAGACAGATGTTGCCTTGTGGTCACAGTGATAAGGCCTGTGTTAATGCCCCACAAAGGGGGAACCACAGATAGTTAACCCATTCAACACCTTGATTAAAAAAAACTGGAGGTGCAGAAATGTAGCGCTTTGTGGATAAGCGTAATATGTTTAAAGGGAATGTGTCATCAGAAAACGACCTATTGTTTAGGGGGGGGGGGGGGTTCACACACAACGGATCCGCAGCGGATTTCACGCTGCGAAATCTGCTGCGGATCCTTACCTGTCATTTTCAGTGAGATTCCATGCTGGCAGCGGGATTGTCATTTTGCTGCGAGTATGTAAAAGTCGGCCCCCTTAACCCCCTGCGGCCCAGTGCATACATTACTGGGTCTGTGCTCCGGCTTGTTTTTGGGGTTTCCGGCGTCGGGACATCCCGATCTGCTAATCAATGCACTGATTGGCTGAGTGCTGGGAGCTCCGGAGCTTGGACCTGGTAATGTATGTAACGGGCCACAGGGGGTTAAGGGGGCTGACTTTTACATACTCACAGCAGGAAGACAATGGAGTATATAGTCTCATGTGAATTCACAGTGTGAACTCTGCTGTGGATCCATTGTGTGTTAACCCACCCAAGCTGAACCCACTGATCGAACGGCGCCGTCACGGGGAAGCCGGTGCCGCGGTTCGTTTTTCGGACCACGGGCCGGTTCCGGTGCACGGCGCCGTTCTATGCCCTGGAAGTGGCTGGTGCTCAAGCACCGTGGGTTCAGCTTAAAAAGGATGTACCTGGTGGTATATATCCTCTTTAAAGAAGAGGTCCGGTCTCTGTTTGTTTTTTTTGTTTGTTTTTTTTTTAAAGGCAGGGGCATAAGGGAAAGTAACAAACTCACCTCTCCCCATGCCTCTTCAGCCCCAGATCGCCGCTCCGGGATCTTCAGCGCTGCACACATCACGACCCAGCTGATGTACTGGCTGCTCAGCCAATCAGTGAGTGGAGCAGCGTTCCAACCGTGATTTGTAATCACAACTCTTCAGAATATCTGGCGCGGGAGAACATTGCAGGCGCGGGGAGAGGTAAGCAATAGTGATGAGCGAATACTGTTCGATCGAATAGTGAGATATTCGATATTCGTACGAATATCCCGCGAATATTCGATAAATATTCGATATGCGTTCAAATCCCCCAGCTTCCGGTTTTACCCTCCAAATGGTCAAATAGATGTTTTTCCCTAATCGAATACTTGTTCCCATAGACTTTAATGGGATTGAATATTCAATCGAATATTGGCGGGATATTCGTACGAATATTCGAATATCTCACTATTCGCTCATCACTAGTAAGCAATAGTACATTGTTAATATCACTCCTGCTGCCCCGAGAGAAGTCGGCTGAGGCCGGACTTCATCTTTAAATCACATTTTTATGATATGTCATGTCACACATCGGCGCTCGAGTAATCACAAACCATCAATGCATGGTTTGTGTGGCCATTTAAATATATTATCAGCAGCACATCTCTTGTTTACATAGGAAGATGTGAGGCCAGTAGTGATAGATTTTTAGTTTTCCCACACATTGGCTGATTGCCGACACTTTTACACGGGCTGATTATTGCACAAATGAGTATTTTTAGGAATTTTTGTTGTGATAATCGGTCAGTATAAATGGGGCCTTTATAGTGACAGATGATACGTAGATAGAGAGCATCAGTATAAGACCATAGTAGCTCCCTGTGGAATGATTTCTTCAAAGGTCACAGTATGCGCTTCTATTTGTTGTTAAAAAACAAAATGGCCATAACAATAAAAACATTTAACCCCTGAGTGACCGCCTATATATATATATATATATATATATATATATATGTGTGTGTGTGTGTGTATGTATATTTCTTTTTTTTAATAACAGTCACTAATGGGCCTTATTCCAATTCATGCACCTTTTTACGGCACGATCGAAATACACTAACGCTGCATCGCTGAAGATCAGCTGTCAGTAGTTTAAACCATTACATGCCACTTCCAAATCATGACAGCAGCATGTAACATCAGCCGTCGTTCACTTACCCATTGGGAGTCCAGCAATGAGAGCTTTGGCTTCTGATCTGTGTCCATGGCATCTAGGGTCCTTCTAAAGACCCCCCAGGTCTGCCATGCCCATGGCTGTGTAGATTGGCTGTCAGCATAATGCAATACATTGTACTACAGTAGCAGTGCATTGTATTGTGTTTCTGATCAGCAGATCACTGCTTAATATTCAGTAGTAGATCTAGAGTTAAAAAGAAAGTGTTAAACAAAGCATATAAAAAAAAATCGCCTCAAATAGTAAAATGACATTTTAATTCCCATACAAAATGAATTGTTAAATAAAACATAAAAAAAACTAATTGATACGTTCGTAATGACCCAAGCTATTAAATTATACCATTATTTATACAGCACAGTGAACACTGTAAAAAAAAAAAAAAAAAACATTTAAACTGCCAGAATTGCCTAATTTTTTTAATCCACCTTGGAACAAACAACATGAAAGAGATTTAAAAAAAAAAAAAAAAGGTCATAAGTAAATAATGGTATCAGTAAAAACTATACATCTTCCTGTAAGAAAAGAGTCCACAACCAGTTCTGTCACAAAAAAAATAAGAATGCCATGGGTCTTGGAATGTGGCGATAGATTTTGTTGTGTTTTTCAGGAAAACTAAAACTATGCAAAAAAAAAACCCACAAAAACACTTTAATCATAGTGAAAAAATGTATTGTGCTCGCTTTACTGCACGCAGCGCAATAAAAAAGAAAAATAAATTTTTATATTTTTTTAAAGGAGTTTATCAGTAAGTTATGTCAATCACAAATAGCGCAATAAAAAGTAAAACTTATCTCCGGCAGTCAGGGAAAAGGGACCCCCACAAGTATAAATGACAGGAGCTGTTCCTGTCCCTTACATTTAAAGTGTCACTGTCGTGAAATTTTTTTTTGCAGAAATCAATAGTCCAGGCGATTTTAAGAAACTTTGTAATTGGGTTTATTATCCGAAAAATGCATTTTTATCATGAAAAAGCAGTTTGAAGCTCTCCCCCCTGTCTTCATTGTTCTCCTATGGAGAGAGCTAAAGAAAAGACCAAAACAGGACAACAAAGAGTTAATCTACAAATCCCTCACCCGTTATCTGTTCTGACCATCACCAGTGACCTGTCTGGGCTCGGATTACAGCTGTCACCCAGCTCCTTGCCTGTAATCCTCTGTTATCTGCTTTCTGCTGCCGGCTAACTCCCTCCTTCCTCCTCCCCCCTCCCCTCTCCCTAGAACAGACAGGGGACGTCTCCTGCAACAAGTCACAATTTTCAGATTTTTCAGAGTGGATGAAAAAGAGGAAGGAGGGGGGACCTGGGAAAAGGCTTTTTACATGCAGATAATGGCAGATTTGGCTAATAAACCCAATTACAAAGTTTCTTAAAATCGCCTGGACTATTGATTTCTGCAAAAAAAAAAAATACGACAGTGACTCTTTAAACACTGTGGCCTGTATTGAGGCTGAGGGTCGGCTGCTGACCGCGCCTGAGCTCGCTTCATAGCTACACAGCAGATAGCGGTGTACAGGTGTGGCATGGGTTGTCTGGTCACAGTTGCCCATGCCGTACCTGTACAGCTTGGGTCATCTAGGGGTTTAAGGGAAACTATCAGCAAGTTCATACATACCAACCTGCTGATATATACCTGTTGCCGTAGAACTGCTCATTCCGGCGACTGTTTTCTTATGTGTCTCTGTGGCATCGTTTAGGTAGAAGTTGTTTAGAAAGAAGTATGCTATTTAGTCTTTTCCTCCTCAGCTTCTCCGTGCACCGCCCTGCCCGCTTGCCGACTTGTGCGTCCACACCTACTTATGCTACTTACCTGCTCGCTGCCGACGTGTGAGATAGTGCCGGCAGTTCACTGACAGCTCGTTTGCTCCTCTCAGTCGCCCCGTATAATAGGGGCTTTAGGGTCCTATTAGATGGACCGATCATAAAGTGGTCCTGTGATTGACTGAGCAACCTGTCAGTGCAGAGACCAGACCAAAAGGGAACAGAAGACAAAGCTGCAGAGACCGGGAAAGGCCGAGGGCACCAGGGAACGTGGTAAGGTGATTAAATACTTTATTTTTCACATAGTCATCAGTCGTCGTCGGCCACACATCACTATTACACGTAGCAATGCGCGCCCAACGCCTGATGATTTTAAGACTGGACCTAAAGAAATGATCCTTTCATCAGCTGATCGTTCTCTCTGTAATGGAGAGATTTATTCGACAGATGTTTGAAGCCAAAGCCAGGAATGGATTTGAAAAGAGGAAAGAAATCTCAGTCTTTCCTTTATGGCCTGTTCTCTGTTTATAGTCTGTTCCTGGCTTTGGCTTGAAAACTTTTTGCATGACCCGGTGAAATATCAAAAGTTTATTTTATAAAATATTTAAAATGTGAAGGCTGAAACAGTCTTTGGTATGGTAAAATGCATATGTGCCCCTAGCACGGTTGTAGAAAAATTCAATGGGATAATTTATATATTTTCCGTTTAGGAGACAGATTTCATTACCAGAAAGGAGACTTCCGAGGATTTACAGGTGTTTAGAAAGCTCTTCTGCAGGGTCAGTAAAGACGCCTATGGATTATGCAGGCCGCACATGATTACATGCACCAGGACATTCAGTTCTATCACTGCCATGCAAGGTCAGTCCGGTGAGCAAAGAGCAGTGAAGAGTGCTGGTAAATAACAAAGGCCGCTTATCCGTCTGTAACCCGAGTCCGTCACTAGGCAGCAGGTGTCTCTGTCATTAACAGGAAACTTGGAGAGTAATTAGAGCAGATGGAGAGTTGCGAGGCGGGGGAGTCTCACCTGTAACATGGAGATGAAAATCACTTTTATCTCTTTGGATTTTTAACACCACACTGATTATATTTGTATTTCCAAAGGGCAAACATATAGCAGGTATTCACCAATATCCATGGAGTTCAGTTTTTCTTGATATTATTTATTCAAAGACAAGGTTTGACGGCAGACAATGTGTGATTTTTGGCGACTGTTGTTTCAAAAGTTTATTTCTTTTAGGTGTAACTGTCATTTAAATGTAATTTTTCAGAGATCAATAAGTATCAATAGTAGAAGGGATTTTAAGAAATTCTGTAATAGGTTTTATTAAGCAAAAAAGTTTCCTTCTGTACTCAAAAAGCAGTTTTCCTACCTTCCCCCTTCACTTCAGAAGCAGCAGCTTTTCTGTGTCCATTATGGTCTATGGAGACGGGAGGGGCCGAGGGGGTTGAGTCAGCATAGAGAGGAGAAAAGGCAGCCCTGCAAAACACTACATACAGCAATCTATTCTCACCAAGCTCACAGATGAGCACGGACCTTTTTGACCTCTGAATCCACATTTTATCGCCCAGTCTCCAAACTGTACAGCTGCTTGTCTGCTCTTCTTGCTCCCTCATTCCCATCGGCCCCTCCCCCCTCCATAGGATATAATGGACACAGCAGCGCCCGTCTTTACTTTGCTCCTCTGTAATGAGGACAACTTTGCCTGATAATGAGCAGATAAGAAGTGGGGGGGGGGGAGGCTGGGAAACAGCTTTTTAAATACAAAAATAGGCTTTTTTGCCTAATAAAACTTATTACAGAGTTTCTTAAAATTGCTTGTACTATTGATTTCTGCAATAAAAATTTTAATAACACTTTAAATCTATCTATGCAGAAGGTAAGAAAGGTTGTCGGAGAGAGACAGGCGTCAGATTTGGGGGAGGAGAAAGAATTAAAGGAATTCTCATTTTCATCCTCCTCTCATGAGAAGTCTGGAAAGCCAACCCTTGGTGAAAGCCATTGGAGCCACAATAAATCTAGAGGAGAGTAAAGAGTCTTAGTCAGTTCAGGACAAAATGTATAAAGGTCTTTCTCCCAGAAAAAAGGAGGAGGAGCTCATGACACCAATATAAAGGGTCCCCAGCAATGATACCAGACCCCAATAAGAGGGTTACTGGTCTTCTTTTCGCAAAATTAGGAAAAGATCTCTTCAAATCTATGGATAATATTTTTCAATAAAGAATGGTTTAAAAATAAACTTTTTTTTTTTAATAAACGCAGCGCTCTGATTGACAGAGCTAGGAGCCATTGTCTCCCCGTCCTGCCAGCCACTCTTGTGGCTAAAGGCAGCATTATGCTTCTGGCTACAAGAGGCCACTTTTTTCTAAACAGTTTGATACCAGAGGTGGCTCCGGAGCCAGGGAAGTAAATGCAGGGTAATGTTTTTATTCACCCCCTCCCTGTGGATATACAACCCCTTTAACTTGTTTTATGAATAGTTAATAATTATATTACATTAGGCTAAGAGCGATCATTGATCAGTGTATTATACAAAATTTATGCAGAGTAACATCCATTGACAAACTGCAGTGTTGCAAAGAAGTTCTAGAAGTAACTAATAATGTTACGTTTGTGGAGAATAAACTGAGATCTGAGGAGCAGTACAGACCCGACACCTTAGCATCTCTTATTCTTAAAGGGGAAGTATCAGAAGGATGGACAAATTTAACCTGCTGATATATCCCTATTGCACAGGAGACGCTGAGAAGGAACGTGTCCCACCTACCTCCTCTGCACCATTGCGGTGCAGTTAGTAGTTTGCTCCATGGTCTGGTGAGGAGCACTGTTAGGAGCACTGCCTGCCCACATAGCACCGATCAGGCCCGCCACCATCTGGCTTGCTCCATACATTATCATCAGAAATTATCATCACTACCCTAATGGTCTCACTGGACAATTACATTGGGTAATTATTGGCCGAACGCGCTGATGTTGCCCTATGTAATAGGTCCAGTGATCCATCAGACAAACAAGAAAATCATGCTTCATCTGATGACTATTTTTTTTAGCTGCTTTAAAAATCAATGTTCATCAGCCGCACATCTCCCCGGGAAATAGTGCAGCCAACCTTGATGGATGGAAAGGTCTGCAAATCAACCCCCACCCCCCACCCCCAATTTCTTATTTTTCATATAAAGTCTCATTTAAAAATGTAAAAACATAACAGGTATCGCCAATAAAATAATCCATCCTGCACTGTGAATTCTATACATAAAAAAAAACACAAACTATCCAATGGCAGGTTGCTAATTTTTAGTCATAGAACATCATAAAAAATTTTTTGTATTACAGTATATTTAATGGTAATCTTTAATGGTAATTTAATGGCCTGAACTGGTTGAGCCTAGATTTGGTACACAGGTACATCTCTGCACTGCACACACAGGTGCCATCATTATAGAGACATGAGAAGAAGGTTGGGGAAAAACACGCCAATAGAAATAAATGCTAGAATGTTCTGGAGATCAAATTTTACCTCACAAAGATGATGTCAGTGCCTGACCACATCCCCCTCCTCACACACACACAATGATGGTAGTTGGGAAGGTATACTGAAGCCTTAGCAACCAATATGAATACTGCTTTCATTTTCAAAGGGAGCTGGAATCTGATTGGTTGCTAGGGTCTGTAGGCAAAACAGGTGGAAAGCCCGCCTGCCTCACTTTCTCAATGTGATGCCTCGCGCACCTCCGCTATCTGCTCAAAAGGTGCGTGAGACATCACATTGAGACAGCGAGGCAGGCGGGATGTCGGGCAGAGTCCGCAGCACGAGTTCTGCTGCAAATTTCCACCTGTTTTGCTCAGTGTGAACAGACCCTTACAATAGTTCTGCGAAAACATCTCCCATTCTAGCTTCTGCTCTTACTACAGTTGTCAATAATAACGGAGAGGAAACCTTAAAAGGTACTTTACAAATACAACGGACTGGGTGACTGCCGAGGAAGGGATGTGAAGGAGGAAGGGATGGCTTTTAAGACACCGCTACGTCTTCAGGGTCATCAGTTTCAATTTGGCAAAATGCCTCCAAAGAAAACTTGATTATTTGGCAGGAAATCTGGCATGGCCATGAGGAAAACTACATCATGAGCTGCAGAGACACCTCAGGAAACTCAGACATGACTGCAAGCTGATCAGATGCCCCATGTTACTGCTCGAGCTTCTGAAACACCTCCGAAAACTCAGGCCGGCGGTATATAGAGCTCCTGGCAATTTCTGTTAACAATAAAAAACCCACAAGGGCATAGATTAGTCTCCTGAGCACCTTGGAACAAATCTAATTAACACACGGACACTTTATACCCAGGCAGTGCTAGGGACATTATGCCCTCCTCCCAATTGGGAAGGGAAAAAATAAATATATATATATGTTATTTTCTTGGTCAAGAAGTTATCAATCTTTTGTTTTTGTTATTAATAATATAATAATAAGGAATAATTGTAAATATATTTATTTAAGGAGATAAATCTGTGTTATCTGACCTTCTTCCTCTCATTATCAGTAACCACCTTGCGAGGTAGTATGAGTCCTAGGCTTTTGTCTCTAGGTGTAACTCCTACTGCAATAAAAACAGAAAGTGCAACAGCAACCCATAGGTGCAAGGGCTTACTGTATATACTCCTCCCAGTGTACACACAATAAACACCTGCTCTGTAGATATTAAAAAGTGAGGATCTTAGCAAACTATTTGATCAGAGTGTACCATGTCACCACGTTAAGGTGTCCTCAGAGACATGGTCCCTACTCTAGCATTTTCACACTTTGCTTGCACTCCACTCATGTCCCAAGGGTGCTATATAAGAGATAATTTGGCTCCTATCTGCCCAGTTGTAGGCTTATTCAGCCCAAGAGAGGCCATTGCAAGTGATCAAGGAGACTGGTGAAGCAAGGAATGCCATTGACTTACATCAATTC
This sequence comes from Dendropsophus ebraccatus, assembly GCF_027789765.1. Lineage (NCBI taxonomy): Eukaryota > Metazoa > Chordata > Amphibia > Anura > Hylidae > Dendropsophus > Dendropsophus ebraccatus. The sequence goes on along the minus strand of NC_091459.1, from coordinate 16,207,963 downwards.
AGAAGCTTGGTTACACTTCTTTGACACTTTTTAAAGGGTACCTATCATTTAAACCAACTTCTGACATCTCATAGCGACATGTCAGAAGTTTGTATTGGTCAGGGTCTGGGTGCTGAGACCCTCGCTGATTGTTAGCTCACACTCTGCCTCTTCATCTTCGTCTCGCTGCTAAAGTAGCAGTTGACGGAATTATAATGGAGCCCAATGGAGCCCTGTGTATGGAATGTATTTTAACTCCTTTCTGTGGTATTTTATCATATTTTTCTGAATTGTTTCATTAATTGATCAATAAAGTTTTGTAATTTGAATTGTTTTGGAGCCTTTGTATAGGATTTATATATTGTTGGTTGACAGGCCTAGTGGTCATTATAGGAGTATTGGTTTTTGAGCCAAAGCTAGGAGTGAATCTGGCAGGTAGAAGACACAAGTGCTTCCTTTATTTTACCCATTACTTTGACTTCACTTCTGGTTTTGGCGTACAAACTGCCATGTGTAAAACCAGCATTAGTTATTGCCATAGCCCAGGGCGCTGGTTGCAGGTGTCGTGTGCAGCTGGTGGGCTGTGATGTTTTGGGGCAACGGTGGCCAGGAGAGGTAGTACCCACCCCTGGACACACACGGGCACAGGGCCTTGGTAGAACTGGCGTGAGGTTCAGGTGTAGGTGCGACGTAATTGATGACAGAGTCCCAACTTAACCAGGCTAACTTTACTTGAGAATATCTTTAATGCAATACAGGATATAATATAATAAAATAATGTTTACAAGTACTAGTGCAAAAATACTTGACAATACTTTAGATAAACCTTTGGCGGTAGACTTGAGAGGATTGAAGACTTGTGTGCGAGGGCAGTGTCGGACTGGGGTACCTTGGCCCACCAGGGAAATTGATTCTTGGGGCCCACCCAACATATAAAGACATAATCAGCGCCAAACCTTTCACGTTAGTACAGCGACTTTGCATAGAGCTGTGTATGTGACCAGTGAAACTAGTGCACTGCCAGTCACTTATACAGTTGTTACTGATTCATGCAATTGTGGTAAAACTGCACCATTTATGTAGAAACTTTAATGAAATTCCAACAATATTGCTGTAAAAACACATAAAAAATGTCATGTGTGAACACAGCCTCAGAAGATGAAGGAAAGAATGACCATCTAGTCTGCTCCTCTATTACAATCTCCAGCAGAGGAGACCCATGACAGTTTTGCCTCACCACAAGGTGTTGGGCTAGAATAAGACTTTAAAGCACCATCATGAAAGGCATATCAGTGGTCATTAAAGCGTTAAAGAGGTACTCTGGTAAAAAAATATATATATTTTTTTAAATCTGATGTCAGAAGTTACAGATTAGTAAATTACTTCTAATTGAAAATCTTCAGTCTTCCAGTACTTATCAGCTGCTGTATGTCCTGCAGGAAGTGGTGTATTCTCTCCAGTCTGACACAGTGCTCTCTGCTGCCACCTCTGTCCATGTCGGGAACTGTCCAGAGCAGCAGCAAATCCCCACAGAAAACCTCTCCTGCTCTGGACAGTTCCTGACATGGAGAGAGGTGGCAGCAGAGAGTACTGTGTCAGACTCAAAAGAATACACCACTTCCTGCAGGACATACAGCAGTTGAAAAGTACTGGAAGACTGGAGATTTTTAATTAGAAGTAATAAACAAATTCGTATAACTTCCTCACACCAGTTAGTTTGAAAAAATATTTTTCACCGGAGTACCCCTTTAAGGTCAATACAAAATGTCAGACAGATGTGATTAAAAGTTTAATCTGTCTCAGGGTTGAGACACCCAACAATGGCCAGAATGTCACTCAGTCCATCATAATGCAAGTGAGGGGCTGAGCACTCATTATAGGAGATGGGTTCCATTATAGTCTATGGGCCCGTCATGTGTAACATGACTGATGGAGTGATGATCTAGCCACCACAGGAGGTCTCAGCACTGACACCCCGACTGATCGAAACATTTCACACGTCTGCATGATGTCAAAAGTTTTCAGTGGAAAGAAAGCGGTAAGCATGGTGTCACACAGCTAGGTTCACACAGTAGTTTGGTCATTTTTTTGTAACCAAAACCGGGAGTGGATTTGAAACACAGAAAGGCTCTGTTCACACACTGTTAAAATTTAAAATAACGCCAATTATTTGCCATTAAATGGCGGTTGTGCAGGAGATCCGTGAGGCTTGGGCGCTGATCAGCTGATTCAGGATTCTCACATCAAAGATTATAGGTGTTGTAGTAGATGTAGGAGTAAGATTTAAATCAATGGATAATGTGTTTCTAAGGGAATCCTCAATAGATCTGATGATCTCATCTGATGAAACCCGTCATCCATTGATTAAAGTCTTACTGTTATATCTACTACAACACCTATCATCTTCGATGTGAGAATCCTCAGCTGATCATAGCCCAAGCCTCACGGATCTCCGGCACAACTGGACCTCCAAAGTGTGAACTTCTCATCACATACATACTGTATACATATATACACAAATAGACATACTGCAGACATACATACAGTATACATATATACACAAATAGACATACTGCAGACATACACACTGTATACATATATACACAAATAGACATACTGCAGCCATACACACTGTATACATATATACACAGACATACTGCAGACATACACACTGTATACATATATACACAGACATACTGCAGACATACACACTGTATACATATATACACAAATAGACATACTGCAGACATACATACAGTATACATATATACACAAATAGACATACTGCAGACATACACACTGTATACATATATACACAAATAGACATACTGCAGACATACACACTGTATACATATATACACAAATAGACATACTGCAGACATACATACTGTATACATATATACACAAATAGACATACTGCAGACATACATACAGTATACATATATACACAAATAGACATACTGCAGACATACACACGGTATACATATATACACAAATAGACATACTGCAGACATACATACAGTATACATATATACACAAATAGACATACTGCAGACATATATACTGTATACATATATACACAAATAGACATACTGCAGCCATACACACTGTATACATATATACACAAATAGACATACTGCAGACATATATACTGTATACATATATACACAAATAGACATACTGCAGACATACACAAACATGCAGACACAACACACCTTACATATATACATCTAATCATACTAACACACACACAAATTCACCAACATAGATACACAGATACAAAAGCATGCAGATTACACATATAAACCATCTATAGAACTACATTACATAATATACACTATATACATGATAGAAAACACACATATATATCTATATCACTCACATGCATAAACACATGACACATATACAGACACACACTGATGACAGATAGACAAGTATATACACACACACTTACATGTTCAGCAGGGCAGGAAGCTTCAGTCTTCTTGTCTCCATCTTCTCTTCTCCCAGCCAGGCCGGGCAGCCTGCAGCCTCTCCCCATCTCCTGTGCACCGACTGCACACAGCAACAGGAGAGTCACATGATTGCAGAGGGGAGGGGGGGATGGAGGAGGCCCTGCTGCTGCCGCTCTCCTGACAGGCAGGAAGAGGTCAGCGCTGAGGCCCAGAGCTGATGTAAGGGAGTCAGGGGAGTCAGGTGAGCAGGGGGGGAGGGGAGGGCCCATGATTACAGAGAGAACGGGCCCTGATGCCGTGCTGAACTCACCCAGCAGTGTGGGAGCTCCCGATACCAGGCAGCTTCCAAACGGGAGGCCCCTCTCTGGCTCAGGGGCAGGGCCCTGCAAGAGGGAGGAGGCGGTGGGGCCCACCGGGGGATCCCCCGGCTCCCCGGTGGCCCAGTCCGACCCTGTGCGAGGGTATTATAGGCATCAGGTATAAGCCCTTGTTTAATTAGTAACAGTACTCTGCAGGGATGTGTGTAGAAAATAGAGTTTTTTTGAAGATCTTCTCGTACTCACCGTTTAGACATAGCTTTGACATCTGACCATTTTCTGCCTACACAATATTGGAGACCACCTTGAAAGGTAGTACAAGTCCTAGCCTTCTAGGTTGAGCTCCCACTGAAGACTATCCCCAAGTGGACGAGCGAGTGTCAGTGAGGTACTTCGGCTTTTAGCATCTTTGCCTTACTGGGGATAAGTCCCTCTGCCTTTCCTTAGGGGGTGACTGTCCTGACGGAAGAAATTCTTGGCGTACACAAGGGTTGTCCTATTGTCCGATTATCCTACCAGTTTCATACTGGTGTCAGAAAGTGACAGAGATTTGTAACTTACATCTATTAAAAAAATATCTCCAGTCTTCCAGTACTTATCAGCTGCTGTATGTCCTGCAGGAAGTAGTGTATTCTCTCCAGTCTGATACAGTGTTCTCTGCTGCCACCTCTGTCCATGTCAGGAACTGTCCAGAGCAGTAGCAAATCCTCATAGAAAACCTCTCCTGCTCTCCAGACTGGAGAAAATACCACTTCCTGTAGGACATACAGAAGCTGATTAGTACTGGAAGACTGGAGATTTTTTAATAAAAGTAAATTACAAATCTCTGGAACCAGTTGATTTGAAAGAAAACATTTGTTTGGTGAACAACCCCTTTAACCCCTTGATGACTCTAGATGTATCGGTACGTCCAGACTGTATTATGCACTATGAAGCGAGCTCAGGGGCATTGCTGAAAGCAGCTGGACCCTCACTGATAATGACAGGCAGCTGTGATCACGCTGCAGCCTGTCATTAACCCCTTAAACCACAGCGTTTAAGTGTAAGTGACAGGAGGTCCCAATCGCTTTTCCAGACCGCTGGAGGTCTCTTACCTTCCTCCATGTGGTTTGGCTGGTGTTCTGCTCATAGAGTCTGCACAGGCAGACTCTATGTGGAGACTGCTGACAACACTGATCAATGCTATGCTATGGCATAGCCAGGATCAGTGTATGCAATCTACAGATAGCATGCAAAAGTTCCCCAGGGGGAGTTAAGATCGGGTTAAAAATAAAAAGTAAAAATGTTTTTAAAAGTGCCCCAAAGCCCCTCCCCCAATAAAAATTAAAATAACCCTCTATGCTATTATACACATAAAACATGTAAAATTAGTTAAACAAATATATTATCTACAATAGTGTTTGTAATTGTCCGATTTATTAAAATATACCAATAGTGATCCTGTACGGCGAATGGCATGCACGAAAAGAAGGGTAAAAAGGATTGCAGATTTTTTGTTACAGCAGCACCAGAAATGAGTAATAGGTGGGTGCTAATCCCACCGGACTGGACCCACGTACGTGTATCAATCCAAAAAAGCATTGTTGAGACGGCACGTCCAAAGAACTTTGGACGTGCTGTTGTTTCAGCTCATAGTGTAGCCTTTCTCAAGCTGCTTGAGAAAGGCTACACTATGGGGGAGATTTATCAAAGGGTGTAAAATGTAGACTGGTGCAAACTGGCCACAGCAACCAATCACAGCTCAGCTTTCAGCTCTGGTGAAAAGAAAGAGGAGCTGTGATTGGTTGCTGAGGGAAGTTTGCACCAGTCTAAATTTTACACCCTTTGATAAACCTCCCCCTATGAGCTGAAACATTGCACTGGTGTGATTGAAGTGAAGTTGTTTGGACATGCTGTCTCAACATAGCTTTTTTGGATTATATACAGAAAAAAAAAAACAATAAAAAGTTATCACTACCTCCAATCTACACAACATGATACTAATAAAAACTAGAGATCATGGCGCAATAAATAAAATAAAAGTGCTATAAGAGTCACAGTAGGGCCATTTTCGGGTAGGTTCACACTAAGGAATTCTCGAGGAATTGTAGAGGAAAGTTTTCTGCCTGAAATTCCTCGCCTATTCAGCTGAATTTGAGCAGAATGCAAGCAGAATTTAAGCCCCCATTGACTTCTATAGGATTCCTCTAGCAGCATCCACACTGAGCAAGAACGGTGGAATTCCTTGGTGGAGCTCTCCGCTACGGAATCCCGCTGTGCTCAGTGTGCTGCTTTGAGAGAATGAGAGGCCGCGCGTGGGTCTGCTTCCTCCCCTCTCTACTCAAAGAAATGACAAGTCACTTCTTTGAGCGGAGAGTGGCGGCAGCGGAGGAGCGTGCGCCCTCTCATTCACTCAAAGCAGGACACTGAGCATGGTGGGATTCCGCCGTTCTTGCTCAGTGTGAACGTGGCCAAAGAATTGACATGTCAATTCTTTGGGCAGAAAGCAGATCGGGCGGCAGAAAATTCTGCAGTGTGAACAACAGAGCAGAAATCCCATTGAACACAATGGGACACTGCTCTGTACATATTTTACGGGAGTAATTTTAAAGCTGAAATAAGAGCGGAATCCTCTTCAATTCCTCACCAAGGAGAGGGGAGGAAGCAGACGTGCGCGTGCCCTCTCACTCACTCAAAGCAGCACACTGAGCACGGCGGGATTCCGCGGCGGAGAGCTCCATCGTGGAATTCCGCCGTTCTTGCTCAGTGTGAACGGGGCCCTATTCCTCAGTGTAAACCTACCCTTACTAATAATTATTTGCAAAAAATAAATAAAACAGAGAATATGTGTAACCTGCATGTGGTTGTGTTCGGACTGACCTATTGAATAACAGTATTATGTCACGTTTACCGTATAGTACATTACGTAGACCCAGAAATCCCCCAAAAGTTACAATATTCCCTTTTTTTTCCCCCAATTCACCAATTTCTATTTATGTAAATAATATATTTGGGGTTCCATTATACATGTTATGGTACAGTGATAGGCGCCATTAGAAAGTACACCTATTCCTGAAAAAAACAATCCCTCACATGGCTCTGTAGATAGAAAACTGAAAGAAGTCGAGGAGGAAAAAACGAAAACACAAAAATTAATAAATTGGCGCAGTCCTATGGGTCATTTTGGTCCCGGTCATGAAGGGGTTAATGTTATCAGACTTAGTTATGGATGAGAGAGGAGATCCTGTCAGTCATGAGGTGAGGTAAGATGGGAGCTCAGGTAGCTGACAAGTCCTGACTTCTCCATCCCCGGTGTCTCTGCAGTCCGGAGCCAGAGAGGGAGGAGACAGGGCGGGGGAGGAGGAGGTGCCGGCACCGGAGCACCCCGGGACCAGGGAGACAGCCCGACACCACCGGGAGATCCCGAGCCGGAGAACGGAGCCGGGGGAGAGCGCAGACCGCACCCGCCGCTCCTCCGCAGTGCTGGCACCGGCCCAGGGACGGCTCACTGAGGTGATGGAGGAGACTCTCAGGATGGGCGCTCTCTCCTGGGTTTCGGCTGGGTCGGGGCACCTACTATCTGCAGCTGTGATAGAGAGTAGTAATGGGCTCATGTAGGTGAGATGCTCTGCAGGTGCTGCACTGCTCTGTGGCCTCATGTAGGTGAGATGCTCTGCAGGTGCTGCACTGCTCTGTGGCCTCATGTAGGTGAGATGCTCTGCAGGTGCTGCACTGCTCTGTGGCCTCATGTAGGTGAGATGCTCTGCAGGTGCTGCACTGCTCTGTGGCCTCATGTAGGTGAGATGCTCTGCAGGTGCTGCACTGCTCTGTGGCCTCATGTAGGTGAGATGCTCTGCAGGTGCTGCACTGCTCTGTGGCCTCATGTAGGTGAGATGCTCTGCAGGTGCTGCACTGCTCTGTGGCCTCATGTAGGTGAGATGCTCTGCAGGTGCTGCACTGCTCTGTGGCCTCATGTAGGTGAGATGCTCTGCAGGTGCTGCTCCTGACCACTTCTCTGGTGAGACTTTCTGAGAAATAGGTTGGTGGCTATGTCTTCATTATGACTACATTTCTTGTTACTGTTTTTTTTATACCACCATAGAGATAACTATCAGGTGACCCAGGAGGTGGTCATACACATGGTGCCAGTTACAGGTGCCGCCTGCCTTGGCTTCCTTGTGCCATTTCCCAAACTAATCTAATACAATCAGTGCTGTGGTGCCTGCGTGGGGTGTCTGACACTGCTGGCAATGGTTGGTACACTATGTGCCCCTGGCAGTGTTGTGGTGCCTGCGTGGGGTGTCTGACACTGCTGGCAATGGTTGGTACACTATGTGCCCCTGGCAGTGTTGTGGTGCCTGTGTGGGGTGTCTGACACCACTGGCAATGGTAGGTACACTATGTGCCCCTGGCAGTGTTGTGGTGTCTGACACCGCTGGCAATGGTTGGTACACTATGTGCCCCTGGCAGTGTTGTGGTGTCTGACACCGCTGGCAATGGTTGGTACACTCTGTGCCCCTGGCAGTGTTGTGGTGTCTGACACCGCTGGCAATGGTTGGTACACTCTGTGCCCCTGGCAGTGTTGTGGTGTCTGACACCGCTGGCAATGGTTGGTACACTATGTGCCCCTGGCAGTGTTGTGGGGCCTGCATGGGGTGTCTTACACCGCTGGCAATGGTTGGTACACTATGTGCCCCTGGCAGTGTTATGGTGCCTGCTAGGGGTGTCTGACACTGCTGGCAATGGTTGGTACACTATGTGCCCCTGGCAGTGTTGTGGTGTCTGACACCGCTGGCAATGGTTGGTATACTATGTGTCCCCGGCAGTGTTATGGTGCCTGCTAGGGGTGCCTGACACTACTGGCAATGGTTGGCACACTATGTGTCCCAAGCAGTGTTCCACAGTGGGATATGGCCATGAGGTTTGCCCCAGTCGCCAGTCTTACCTTGGCTCCAGCTGGTAGTGATAATAGGGTGTCTTCTCTTCTGGAAACAGTTTGGCGGTCTGTAATATTTGCAGGATCTGGTTGTTTTCCATGCAGAGCTTATGGTTTGTTACAATGTCTGGTGATGTGTATAGGATTAGCTTTCTCTGTTTAGCCGACAGATGTGGCATCTTCCATGTCACCCTATCAGTGTGAGCACAATGTAGCTGATGCATATTTAATGTTACACAATGCTACAGAGGTTTCTGGCTGCAGCTGCTTGGCTGATTTCTGAGATGTGGTGCAGCCTGCTCCTACTGTAGTCCCCCCCCCCCTCCAAAAAAAAGAAAAACCTTTAAATTTAGGTCCCAGAGTTGTAAACGTATACTCATAGGCAGAGGTGTGCCCATGTCAGTCATTTATTCATAGGACTTCCAGTGACTGCACAGCTGCTACTTCAATGGGTGGGATGTGGGAGTCGGGGGACTTCTGTTTCGGAGGTTCCACATATTTCAGACATTTATTTCAGCTCCCTTTAAACCCCTTTAAACTGTTATATTTTTATTTATTTATTTTTATTTCTGGGGAAGAGGAGAGCTGCCACTGCATCCAGGGTTGGGATTTAAAGGGGTATTCCACTCAAACGTAACCTTTGATATGTTGCTGCTCATAGTGAGACTAACAATTCCTTCCATACTTGTTATTATCTATTCAGTCTCCTTCCCCCAGTTCTCAGCTGCTGCTTTCTGCTGAAGACACAAAAATCTGTGTGTGAGCTTTTCTCTCAGTCTCCCCCTCCTCCTCCCTCCCTTCTGAGACAGCTGATGTAAACAAGTCCCTGGCAGGCTTTATCTGCAACATTGTAGCTTCTTTGTAATGCTGTAAGGATTAATCTGAGGTCAAGTTGCTGATGAACTCACTGTGATTAACCCTCCCAGCATTACAGAGAAGCTACAATGTTGCAGATAAAGCCTGCCAGGGACTTGTTTACATCAGCTGTCTCAGAAGGGTGGGGGAGGAGGGGGAGACAGAGAGAAAAGCTCACACACAGATTTTTGTGTCTTCAGCAGAAAGCAGCAGCTCAGAACTGGGGGAAGGAGACTGAATAGATAACAAGTATGCAAGTAATTGTTATTCTCACCATGGGCAACAACATATCAAAAGTTATGTTTGAGTGGAATACCCCTTTAAAGGGATAGTGCGGTATTTAAAAATTATTCACTAAATAACACCTGTGCTCAGCCAATCGTGGCTGAGCAGCTGATGACGCGGCAGTGGGGGGCCGGCATGAGGGGCGGCTGAAGCAGTCAGGCCGGCCTCCGGAAAATGACTATAACTTTGTAATGTGTGTTATTTAGTGAATAATTTTTAAATGCCGCACTACCCCTTTAAGGTTCCCCAGTTGGTATAATGGCTGCCTGCAGTGCAATGTATCACAGAACATAAATTCTACTCAAATAACTAATTACACAAATGACCAAATCAGGTTAATGCACTATAGATGTCTGTAGCATCGGAAGCAACGTCTCCCGGTATCTGAGCAAAAGTAAGGGAGCTGTGTCATAAACCAGAAAGCTGGCAGCTCTCATTACTCTGCAGACCATACAGTGACCATAGCGCAGTATCATCATATGTGTCAGAATAAACATTTACATCTAGTCGCTTACAGGTCTTTCACCATGACATCTCTGGCTTGTCATTTGTAGTATATCCTCAGCCTCTATGTTAAAGTGCACCTGTCATTAAAGGGATTGTTCACCAAATATGTTTTTTTTTCTTTCAAATCATCTAGTGGTAGAGATTTATAATTTAATTCTATAAAAAAAATAATCTCCAGTCTCCCAGTACTTATCAGCTGCTGTATGTCCTGCAGGAAGTGGTGTATTCTCTCCAGTCTGACACAGTGCTCTCTGCCGCCACATCTGTCCATGTCAGGAACTGTCCAGAGAAGTAGCAAATCCCCATAGAAAACCTCTCCTGGTCTCCACACTGGAAAGGGTACCAAACTTCCTGCAGGACATACAGCAGCTGATAAGTACTGGAAGACTCGAGATACATATTTTTATAGAAGTAAATGACAAAGCTCTTGCACTGTCTGCCACCAGTTGATTTAAAAGAAAAACATTTTGGTGAACTACCCCTTTAAAAAAAAAAAAAAAAAAACTTTTGGTATGAGAGAGAGATATATCAAAAGTTTTTATTGGTCAGGGGCTGAGTTTTCAGACCCTGACCAATCAGTAGGACAAGCAGGTAGATGGCCATTCTACCACACACTCCTTTCCCCTATCTGTCTGGGATCTACACAGCCCCTTAGACTTGCATTGGAAGTCCATCAAGGTCACATTACACACTGTCGGGAATGAACGTGCTGCAGCACTCAGACTTTGACCGATCAAAACTTTATGTTTTTCTGACATATTTGTTTCTGCTATTTTTTATAGTGCCCAACTCAAGCTCTGCATGCTGTCACACATTGTTCTTTTGTATATCACACTGCGCCTCCTAAATATAACACTGCCACAAACCATGTCCCTGCATATAACACTGCCACACACTGCGCCTCCTAAATATAACACTGCCACACACTGCGCCTCCTAAATATAACACTGCCACACACTGCGCCTCCTAAATATGACACTGCCGCACACTGCGCCTCCTAAATATAACACTGCCGCACACTGCGCCTCCTAAATATGACACTGCCGCACACTGCGCCTCCTAAATATGACACTGCCGCACACTGCGCCTCCTAAATATGACACTGCCGCACACTGCGCCTCCTAAATATAACACTGCCGCACACTGCGCCTCCTAAATATGACACTGCCGCAAACCATGTCCCTGCATATAACACTGCCACACACTGCGCCTCCTAAATATGACACTGCCACACACTGCGCCTCCTAAATATAACACTGCCGCACACTGCGCCTCCTAAATATGACACTGCCGCACACTGCGCCTCCTAAATATGACACTGCCGCACACTGCGCCTCCTAAATATGACACTGCCGCACACTGCGCCTCCTAAATATGACACTGCCGCACACTGCGCCTCCTAAATATGACACTGCCGCACACTGCGCCTCCTAAATATGACACTGCCGCACACTGCGCCTCCTAAATATGACACTGCCGCACACTGCGCCTCCTAAATATGACACTGCCGCACACTGCGCCTCCTAAATATGACACTGCCGCACACTGCGCCTCCTAAATATGACACTGCCGCACACTGCGCCTCCTAAATATGACACTGCCGCACACTGCGCCTCCTAAATATGACACTGCCGCACACTGCGCCTCCTAAATATGACACTGCCACAAACCATGTCCCTGCATATAACACTGCCACACACTGCGCCTCCTAAATATGACACTGCCACACACTGCGCCTCCTAAATATAACACTGCCGCACACTGCGCCTCCTAAATATGACACTGCCGCACACTGCGCCTCCTAAATTTGACACTGCTGCAAACCATGTCCCTGCATATAACACTGCCACACACTGCGCCTCCTAAATATGACACTGCCGCACACTGCGCCTCCTAAATTTGACACTGCTGCAAACCATGTCCCTGTATATAACACTGCCACACACTGCGCCTCCTAAATATAATACTGCGCCTTCTAAATATGACACTGCCACATACTGCGCCTCCTAAATATAATGCTTCACAAACCATGTCCCTGCATATAACACTGCCACACACTGCGCCTCCTAAATATAACACTGCCACAAACCATGTCCCTGCATATAACACTGCCACACACTGTAATGTCTTAATAATATATTGATACTTTATGTGCCCCTGAATATAATTGCAACAGACTGTGCACTGCATAGAATCCTGGATCAGACTGTGACTCTGCTATGGATACAACCGTGCTCGGTGAGTTCCGGCCACAAGCCATATTTATTAAAATTCATGCACGGAACTCGCTCGGTGTGGTCGTATCCATAGTTTCCTGATCATCTGGCAGCAGGAGGAACTGCACACCGTTTGGTTGAAGATGGCTAATAACTAGAGATGAGCGAACCGGGTTCGGGTTCGAGTCGATCCGAACCCGAACGTTCGGCATTTGATTAGCTGGGGCTGCTGAACTTGGATAAAGCTCTAAGGTTGTCTGGAAAACATGGATACAGCCAATGACTATATCCATGATTTCCACATAGCCTTAGGGCTTTATCCAACTTCAGCAGCCACCGCTAATCCAATGCCGAAAGTTCGGGTTCGGATCGACTCGAGCATGCTCCAGGTTCCCTCATCTCTACTAATAACGCTAAGGAACACTTTAAACTGCTTAAAACTTTGACGCTAGTTATAATATACATTGTGCCCCTTGAAATTCATTATAATGTACATTGTGGCCAAGTAAAAAGTACCCACCTGTCCCTGTTCCTCTGCTGTCATCTAGAGATTACTGTCTGGCCTGTATTGGTCGGGCCTGGTTCTTGCTGAAGGACACAGGCCGCCTCATGCAACACTTGAGGCCGTATTACACGGCACTATAATGATGGGGAAGCGAGTGTTGACCTGTCAGGTCAGCGCTCACTTCCCCCTTGTTCCCCGCTCCCCACATGTCCTATTACATGCACAGGAAGCGACTGGGGAGTAGTGGGAGGGGCTGCCCAGACTATCCTTAGATCGCTGCAGGCCATCCCTGACATGATCAAGCTGTTTCAACATGTTGAAAGACCATGATCAGCTGACATCACGCGTGTTACACCAAGTCATTATTGGCTGAAATGGCTGGTAATCGCTTAGTACGGCCAATAATTGTTCCCTGTTATGCTGCGTTTACACGGAGCGATAATTCGCCCATTCGAACGATTAACGATTTCGAAGTAACGATGTGTTTTTTATAACGATCAGCATTAAGACGGAACACGTAGGGTAAATTGGTGAAAGACTGCTTATGCGAAGCGATCTGCGAATTTTTAGCGAACGACCAACAATGATTTAAGAACATGTTGAAAGATCACAATGAACGATTTCTCGCACGCCGCTTGATTGTTCGCTGTGTTTAATTTTAAATGCGATTGTTATTGTGAAAATTTGAACGATAATTATTCTGTGTAAACGCACCATTAGTACGGCCCTAACTCTGTATCTTTGATTTACCATTACCATTTGCATCATATGATGAGTCTATATTTCGCCTTACCAGATGTGAATAGGTGAATGTGAGACTTTAAAGGGGAACTGTCTGCAAGTTAGATGAATCTAACCTGCTGATATGTCCCTATTGTACAGGAGACGCCGAGGAGGAAGCTATGTCTCTTACCTTCCTCCTCTGAGCTGTGCCGGTGCAATAAGTAGTTTGCTACAGTCCGGTGAGACCACTAGGAGCACTGCCTGCTCCCATAGCGCCGATCCACCCCTGGCCATCTCTCTCCAATAATTATAACTAGAGAGGGGCGGATCGGGGCTGTGGGGGCGGCCAGTGCTCCTAGCGGTTTTACCAGACTGTGGACTAAATGCCTTACTGCACAGGAACGGGGGCCGAGGATGAAGGTGAGACACATACCATCCTCCTCCGCGTCTCCTGTGCAATAGGGACATATCAACAGGGATGATTTGTCTAACCTGCTCATAGTTCCCCTTTAAAGGGCTTATATGCATGGTTACAAGCTCTGTGCGTTATGGGGACATTTCTCATCATGTACCCCTGGTGTATGCCAGATTTGCCCCTTTTTCATGGTGTATACCAGCTGTATCCCCACTTGCCTGATGGGTGGGGGCTTTGTTTAAGACTGGCGTACTCGTACACATGTCCCTCTATGTGTTTATAGGAACTTTCTTTTACCAGCATGATAGACAGCGTCCCTAATGTCCTACTATCTTCATAATATATGAAAGGGAAATTCTAGTGAAGCAATTCAATATATTTCCTTCATAGAGGAGAGCACAATACGCCATACCTATAGAGGAGGACTATAACAACCCCAGCGATGACATGTAACTATCCATAGCCCTAGGTGTATTTACTGTGCACATACGTGTTCATATACACCGCAGCTTGAATGCCGTGTGATCTTCAGACAATCTTTGTACAGTGACCTTAGTACGGCTCATGGTCCTATATTAGGTGCAGACGGAGAGCTCTGGAGCTCTGGAGCGGTGGTCTGCACTGTGTAATGTCTGTGTATTAAAGGTGTCCAGATAAATGATTAATCCGCTGGTAAACACGGCCATCTCCAGACCAGATCTCATGGAAACGGTATGTCTCATCACCGCGCAGCTAGGAAACCAGCGACACGTGGAAACGACAAACTGGGGAAACATATGGGTCTAAGCCAGGTAGTGTGTAACCCGCCTAACCAAAACTGTGTACAGAGCACAGTATAAGTGCTAAGCAGCATGGGTATACAACATGTAGGAAAGCTATTGCATATGTATATTTGATTAGAAAATTTACAGTCATTGTCATTAAAGGGGTTCTCTGGCAAAAATCTTTTTTTTTTTTAAATCAGCTGGTTTCAGAAAGTTATATAGAATTGTAATTTACTTCTATTCAAAAATCTTCAGCATTCCCATACTTACCAGCTGCTGTATGTCCTGCAGGAAGTGGTGTATTCTTTCCAGTCTGACACAGTGCTCTCTGCTGCCACCTCTGTCCATGTCAGGAACTGTCCAGATCAGGAGAGGTTTTCTATAGGGATTTGCTACTGCTCTGCTACAGTTTCTGACATGGACAGAGGTGGTGGCAAAGAGAGCACTGTGTCAGACTGAAAAGAAAACATCACTTCCTGCAGGACATACAGCAGCTGTAAAGTATGGGATTAACGAAGATTTTTAAATAGAAGAAAATTACAAATCTATATAACTTTTCTGAAACCAGTTGATTCAAAACAATTTTTTTTACCCATTTAAGGGGGATAGATACATTATATATGATTGTTACATATATTCATGCTACAACCCAACAATTTTTCTCAACAGTACCAGGGATGCCGGGTCTATATGATACCTCCTCCTGGGTGCAGCTCCCCCTTGAGGCTTCATGTGTAAATGCCTGTGCCAATGGCTATAGTCTAGGAATCAGTGCACAGTTGACTTACCTGAATACCTGTAGCGACACAGTACAAGGTGGGACTATATCAGTAAACTATAATATAAAAAATGTTACCCTGTTATTGTCTGCTCATACAGTAATATAGCAATTGTCTCCCCTATTACAAGGCCAGCTACTGGAACCAGCTAAACCTGCTACTGGTACCCAGTTTTTGTGGTTGCCTCTTAGGCCGGGTTTACATATGAGCGGCTGTGCGGCGGTGTTTCTCCTACGCCGGAGGGAAACGCATCCTTGAACTGATCCCATTGTTTTCAATGGGACCGTTCAAAACATGCGGGGGGGAAATAGTGCCCGGTGCACCGCTGGACCGTCGGTGCGTTAGGACGCATCTTGCAGCATCCTAACGCACTGCCGCTCCGGCAATGCGACGCCACACCCATTTAAACAAATAGAGTGCCGGAGGCCTTGCCAGGCAGGACGCATGCCGTCCGGCTCTTTCTTCCGGCGTTCAGCCAAAGAGTAGCACAGTATACATACATAAACATATCTCTCCCCCTGTGTGCTCTCCCCCTCCCATATAGCCCCCCTGTTGCTACCCCAGTAATATATAGCCCCCCCTGTTGCACACCCAGTAGTATATAGCCCCCCTGTTGCTCCCCCAGTAGTATATAGCCCCCCTGTGTGCTCTCCCTCTCCCATATAGCCCCCTGTGTGCTCTTCCCCTGTAGTATGTAGCCCCCTGTGAGCTCCCCCAATTAGTATATAGCCCCCCTGTGAGCTTCCCCTATTAGTATATAGCCCCCTGTGAGCTCCCCCAACTTATATATGTAAACCCAGCCTTACTTATGTATATTGGACGTCAGTGTATTGTTCACTTCAGGCCTATTAGTTCAGTTGCGCTACTGAATAAGACGTAGGCTGTTTTCTATATGTCCATTGTAGTATGTTATTTACTCATTAGCCTGTAGTATAGCATTAAATACTCATTATCTTCATTTCCAAATGTTTTGATATTTTAATTTGGGAGTAAATGGAAAAAGGAATGTAAACCAAGCAATGGCTTATACTCTACGAGTCAAAAGAAACAGTCACTTATACTCCCACGGGTATACAGGGTGTATACAGATTAATTATTGACCTGCTACATTGTAAGAATAGTTTATTCACTCGAATGCACTAAAGCAACATGGCGCCAATTACTGCTCCCACTGTTGTGTCTGTGGTTCCATTTTATTCTAGTTCATACAAGCCTGGATGTAAGTGTATAGTTAGCACACATAGTATAGTGCAGGAGAAGGGAAGCTTGGCTCTCCGGCTGTTGCAAAATCACAACTCTCATCAGGCCTGGACAGCCTTCAGCTGTCCAGGCCTGATGAGAGTTGTAGTTTTGCAACAGCCGGAGAGCCAAGGTTCCCTACCCCTGGTACAGTGTGAAGAAAACCTTGACCCAAGGTAGCTGGTGGATCCTCCTTAGTAGTATTGATGGTAGCATAAATGCTATAAAAGTCTTGTCCTGCTAATTTGTGTCTGTCCTCCAGCCATGTTTATATACCTCCTGGAGGAGGGGGAGGTGGTGACAAGTTTTGAGGCAATGACTGGAAACAGGAAAGTTCAAGCCCAGGTCCAGAGTCAGATACGGATGGAGGAATGCTGTTCTGGTTGTCACTGGGAGTCACTTCCTTGTTACTGTCCCAGCGGTAAGTAAAGAGTCCTCAGACCCTACTGATAAAATGTCTGGTATGTCTTTTTGATATTTTTTCTAAAATAAATAATGTAGTAACTTTGCCGATTCTATTTTATATCTACAGCTCATCTTTTTTTAGGGCCCTTTACATGGACCAAGCAGTTGCATAGAAGGCTCTGTTTGCGCATGACCTTTTTGTTGCTTTTTTTAATGTGTTTTTGCTGCAAATTGCGCATTTTCGTTAAAATTCTGCTGTTTTAATGAAAAGGTGCAAATCGCAGTAAAAATGCAACAAAACTGCCATGTGTAAACACAGATGAACTAACACTGATCTCTTGATAGATGCTTGTTTAACCCTTTCACAACCATGGGTCATTGATTCCTCAATGCTCAGGTCGTTCTTGGACATCAGCCTATGGGATTGTAATGATCCCATAAGCTGATGTCCCTATGTCTTCCCCCTCTCCTCTGTCCCCTGCCACTGTTACAATCTTGTGAAAGCGGCAGGTGATAGAGGGGAGGGGGCAGAGCGCACAGCAGCGTGCCTGGCGCGCGCCCTGCCTTCCCTCCTTCCCCCCCGGTGCGTGCCCTGCCTTCCCTCCCTCCCCCTTGCACGTGCCCTGCTTTACCTCCCTCCCCCCCAGCCAGCCTCCGTAGCAAGGAAAGGTTTCCATGGCTACCATCGGGGTTCTGCAGAGCCCGATGGACACCAGACAGAGAATTCTCCCTCTTAGGAGGGAGAATTCTCTGTCAGAAGACCTATAGATGCTGCGGTCGTGCTGACCGCAGTATCTATAGGGTTAACTCAGCACGGAGCACGGCTCCGGTGCTGAGAGTTGCGTTTGGTCCCTGGCTATCACTAATGGCCGGGTCCCACCGGGGATGGCACAGGCACAGCTTCTGCGCCTGTGTTATCCTCGATCGTAAATTAACATCGCTGCAGCCTATGCCTGAGGCTGCAGCGACGTTAATTTACTGTGCAGCGTCGGTAGGGGGTTAATGACCCTTAAAGGGGTTCTCCGGTGAAAATATGTTTCTTTCAAATCAACTGGTTACAGAAAGTTACATAGATTTGTAATTTACTTCTATTTAAAAATCTCAATTCTTCCCATACTTATTTGCTGCTATATGTCCTGCAGGAAGTGTTGTTTTCTTTTTAGTCTGACACAGTGGTCTCTGTCCAAGACAGGAGCTGTCCAGAGCAGCAGCAAATCCCCGTAGAAAACTTCTCCTGCTCTGGACAGTCCCTGTCTCGGACAGAGGTGGCAGCAAAGAGCACTGTGTCAGACTGAAAAGAAAACACCAGTTCCTTCAGGACATACAGCAGTTGATAAGAAGAATCAAGATTTTTAAATAGAAGTAAATTGCAAATCTATATAACTTTCTGGCACCAATTGATTTAAAAGAAAAAGATTTTCGTTGGGGTAACCCCTGTAATTCATAGTAACATAGAAATAGAAATGAATGTAAACAGACATTGATTGTTTTGTTCTTGTTTGACTTAATCCAGGTGATCTTTCTTTCTTTATTCTTCATGTTTTAGGACACCTTGTTTTAGACCCAGACACGGCCCGCAGTGTATTTGTGCTCAGTGTGGGATCTGTACATCCCTCGGCAGTAGTCAGTGTGACTCTGCAGAGTAGCAGAGAGCTGCAGACGCTTCCCGGAGGAGCTGTACGTGTGACCCTCAACTCAACACTCACCCCCCTGGCACCCAATCCAGGGGACGCCAGCGAGCATGGGGATGGTCTGTGTGACGACAGGTTGTGCTCATGGTGATTGTGTGTTCTGTGTACTGGGGCTTTGGGGTTATGTGTGAAACAAATGTTGAGAATCATGATAGGTATATGGATTCCGTACTGCATGTTATACTACACACCAACTATATTTCTTATTAGTTGCTGAAAAGGCTTGTGATCAAAAAATTACATGTACAGTATATCACAACGCAACATGAAGCATCACAATATAAAGAAATCTGAAAGACCAGGAGCGTAGAGAGGTAACGTATACCTGTTTAGGGCTGCACGGACATCGCTAGCTATATCTCTCTCTCTCTCTATGTATATACATATATATAGCTAGCCCTTGTTAAACAATCATCGAGTCGTGTAATGGTTCGTTTACACAAAGCGATAATTCACCCAATTGAACATTTAACAATTTTGAAGCAACGATTTGGTTTTTAAAACAATCAGCGTTTAGACGGATAAATCATTAGAAATATCGTTTTTAAGATCGCTCACACATAGGGTGAATCTTTGAAAAACTGTGTACAAGAAGCGATCTGCGAATTTTTAGCGAACGACCAACGACAATTTGAGAACATGTTATAAGATCACAACGAACGATTTTTAGCCTGTCGTTTGATCGTTCGCTGTGTTTATACGAGACTATTATCGCTCAAATGCGAAGGTTTTAGCGACAATCTAACGACAATCGTTCCGTGTAAGGGCAGCATTATAGGCTGAGTAAGCAAGCGCTGATCTAGCAGATTGGTCCTCGTTTACATTATTAATCAGGCCGCCATTGGCCCATCTAATAAGACTCAGCCGGACTCAGGAGTGAGATAAACGTTTGGAAACAGCTGCATCTCCATACCATATAGTTTAGCAGTTCTGTCCTATCCTAGTCTTACTAGAAAATCTTTTTTTAAAAGTGAGAAAAAGTTTTATTTGATTAAAATGAGATCTTGACTGGATACTTTTATTCTCCGTGTTTAATGGAAGTAGCAGCTCCGGCAGTCTAACGCTATTCTTCTAATGTAACTCACATGCTTGCCAAGTATCGCATTTGAAATAACATTGTGGCCTCGAAATACATATCCAGTTTTATTCCAACATTTATCAACTTCACAGCATAACCTAATAGATATAGCTCTGCCAGGAGCTACTATAAGCCTTTGCCCAAAACCACACCTATACACCGATCAGCCATAACATTGATATTGATTATAAGAACATTGATTAGCATGTGAAAATGGCTGCTGTAATGAGGTGGGATGCATCAGGTAATGGTCAGTGTGTTTCCAGAATTGCAGATCCATTAAGATTGGGGGCAGGAATCATAATGGGTAGGGGGTAGGGGAATTAAAAAAAAGACAATATGCTCACCTGCCCCCATGCCCGCCCTGCTCCACATCACTGGCTCCTGTACCCCACTGCGTGTCTTCTTTTTCCGGTTTCCTGGTACGTCATAATCCGGGTTTATTGTCACAAGCAGGTGGGATTTAGCCTACTGAGCCAATCAGTGGTTGCAGTAATGTCCCTACTCAGTCACTTACTGGCTAAGCGGAGTATCTGTCAACCGGGTTGTGACATAGCCGGAGGGGAGCTAAGGAGACAGCCGGCTGGGGTCCAAGAGCTAGACGCGGCGCTGTGTGGGAAGAGGGACCGGTGAATATGACTTTTTTTATGTTCCCCACCCCCGACCCAGAATAATTTTTTTTGCCCCGTGCCGGACTTCTCCTTTTAAGTGTCGCTGTCGTTATAACTTTTAAATCTAAATCAACATAAGATGTGAAATAAAGCAAGTTTGCAATATGTATTCATTATTATTTTTTGTTGTTATCACGCTGTAAAACAAAGCTGAACTTAACAGAAATCCAGGTCCAGTCTCCTGAAGGCCGCTATATAATAAAGTTATACTTACTGTATCCAGGTCCAGTCTCCTGAAGGCTGCTATATAACAGCTATACTTACTGTATCCAGGTCCCGTCTCCTGAAGGCTGCTATATAACAGTTATACTTACTGTATCCAGGTCCCGTCTCCTGAAGGCTGCTATATAACAGTTATACTTACTGTATCCAGGTTCAGTCTCCTGAAGGCAGCTATGTAACAGCTATACTTACTGTATCCGGGTCCAGTCTCCTGAAGGCAGCTATATAACAGCTATACTTACTGTATCCAGGTTCAGTCTCCTGAAGACAGCTATATAACAGCTATACTTACTGTATCCAGGTCCAGTCTCCTGAAGGCAGCTATATAACAGCTATACTTACTGTATCCAGGTCCAGTCTCCTGAAGGCTGCTATATAACAGCTATACTTACTGTATCCAGGTCCAGTCTCCTGAAGGCTGCTATATAACAGCTGTACTTACTCTATCTAGGTCCAGTCTCCTGAAGGCAGATTTTCTGACTTGTGCTGGTTGAAAAAAAAAACAGACTGAATACAGGAATTCCAGCCAGAATAGAGAGTCACGGCTCACAGCGTCCATCAATCACATGACTGCCTTCTCTCTGTGAGCGCTCAGATGGCCTGGGATACACATGACTTCCTGTTTTCTGACTTTGAGAGAAAAAAAGTGTCAGAACACAGGAAGTGCTGGGTTTTTCATGATAAGTAAAAAATAAACTAATGAATGTAAATTGCAAACTTGCTTTATATCACATCTACTGTTGGTTTAGATTTTGAAAGTTATAACGACAGGGACACTTTAAGACTTATTAATATCAGCTCATGCAGTCCAGCCCTGAAAACACCTAAAATGGACACTGTGGAAAAAGGGAAGGCCAGCAGAGGCAGTGCCAGGCTCTCTGCAATATTCTGCTGGAAAACCTCTCACTTTGACAAATTGTTGCAGACCAAATACAACTGTTCATGGTATTGGTATTGCCTAATGGTAGCGACCTCTTTCAGAAGAATAATGGGACCCTACCTCAATGCAAAAATTGTTTCGGAATAATTTGACAAACTTGACAGAGTTCAAGATAATGATTTGGCTCCAAACTTCTCAGATCTTATTTTGATCAAACCACATTTGACAGATGCTGGAAAACAAGTCTGAATCATAAAGGCTTCTTCTTCATGGGGCAGGAGACCACAAGGTGCCTTCTGAGGTCTTCTGAGCCTTGTCACACAAACAGAAAACTAGGGAGGGTTTTTTTTTTTAAAGGGGTTGTCCAGCGCTAAAAAAACATGGCCACTTTTCCTCCTCTCTTGTCTCCAGGTCAGGTGTGGTTTGCAATTAAGCTCCATTTACTTCAATGGAACTGAGTCCCAAACTCCACCCAATCTGGAGACAAGAGAGGGGGAAAAGTGGCCATGCTTTTGTAGTGCTGGATAACCCCTTTAATGTTATGGCTAATTGATTTATATGGTTTACAGTACTGTACATGGTTTTAGGTTTGAGGTTTGAAGGCTTCTAGTACCTCCATGAATCTAGTATATCCTGTGAGTTTGCATGCTGTATTATTGTATTGTTAGTGGCCATGTCATCTCTAGACACGCATGACTGTTCTTAATAAGTGACATCTTGGATGATCATGCTTGTTTGTTTATATTTTTTGCAGTTCTGCCAGTTGTTTTGGTGGTGTGAGCGGGCCCGGGCCCAGTCCTTGGACGTTGCTAGCAGATTCTCCAGCCCAGGCACTGACTGCCACACACCCTAATTCCCTTTCCACTGCCCTAACTGGCTTGGCTACCAATCCACAACGTTATCATTTCAGCTTTCGTCTACAGGTCCAGGGGCCTTGTCTTTTGGCAGGCAAGTAAAACACAAGGGTAGCTTCACATCCACCAGATTTGCATCGGATTTCACGCTGCAAGTTTGCAGCAAAATCTGCTGTGAATCCTTGTACTGTGAAATTTAATGGGGTTACATACCCGCAGCGGAAACTTCATTCCGCTGCGAGTATGTAACCCAGCCTCTTTAACCCCCCGCACGGCAGCACTGATTGGCTGAGAGGGAGTGACGGAAGCCGTGAGCCTCACATGCAGCTGCGGCGCCATGCAGGTAATATTGGATAACCCCTTTAACCCAAAAAGACGCAATAATTTATTTCTGGGTTTCCTGGAATCTGTGATATGGTAGATCTGGTACAGCATTGTGGCTTCCATTATACATAAAACTAGATGGAAAGATGTGAGCAGAGCCATGTAGCATGTATATTTATCCAGAGAATAGAAATGTATAACCATGATGTCCTTCCTGCAGGGATCGAGAGCCCGTCTCATGCTCTGCGTGCTGATGCAAGTCCTTTTGCTGTCTCGGCCTCCTCCATTTGGATCAGCCTGGCTGAAGAGTACAATTGTGACCGAGCTCTAGAAATTCTCCTGCACCCCAGTGGTAAATAATGAGAAATAGACTTTATAACCTCAATAAGTATTGAAGAAAAGCTTAAAAAACAAGCAATAAAGTTGTGCTTCTACTAAGTCGCTTTGGAAGTGACCATGTTAAAAGTCAAATTTTATAGTGTATCTGGGAGAAAAAAGTAAAGTTTGATGCTGTTGTAATGAAAAAGTTATCATACTGGTGTAAAGTAGAGCTGGCTGAGTTGCCCCTAGCAACCAATCAGATTCCACCTTTCATTCCTCACAGATTCTTTGAAAAATTAAAGGTGGAATGAATCTGATTGGTTTCTAGGGGAAACTAAACCAGTTCAACTTAACACCAGGTTTGATAAATCCACCTCCTTAGTTTTAAAGTGACACCGTCACCCCCTTTCTGCATGTGGACTTCTCTACACAGCTGTAAAGCCTAACTTCTGCAGTTTTAATGCCTTACTTTATTATAGATTTTGTTTTTGTACTTGGTCCAGTGAAAAATGCTTTTTATCTTTGGTGGATTGTGCCACCTGGGTGGGGCTTCACATCTGCTTCACAACTTAACCCGCTGTAGGCCCCAACCCTCTGTGACGTCATCGTCGTCTAGGTATGCCTCCCTCGGCCATTGGAATGGGCCAACATAGAGGAGTGGGGCCTAGACCCTTTTCAATGGCTGCCGTGGGGGCAGGGGCCTAGACGTCATTGACGGTACTGAGGGACGGGGCCTACAGAGCCATTGTGTGCTGTGCTAAGTGATGCTGTGGGCGTGAAGCATTTTTACTTGACCAAGCACCAAGAAATCTATAATAAAGCAAGGTATTTAGGCTTTAGCAGAATTTAGGCTTTAGAGCTGTGTAGAGAACTCCTCCTACACAAAGAGGGTGACAGTATCACTTTAAGTAGTGTTTGAGTGATGTGTATCAACCTCTGACTGGTTGAGCAGGTGATTGCTCAGCCGGGTATGTGACGTTTCAGCTGGAAAGCTGGGTACGTGACGTTTCAGCTGGAGAAGCCGGGTATGTGACGTTTCAGGAGGAGAAGCCGGGTATGTGATGTTTCAGCTGGAGAAGCCGGGGTATGTGATGTTTCAGCAGGATAAGCCGGGTATGTGATGTTTCAGCAGGATAAGCCGGGTATGTGATGTTTCAGCAGGGTAAGCCGGGTATGTGATGTTTTAGCTGGAGAAGCCGAGGTATGTGATTTTTCAGCTGGAGAAGCGGGGTATGTGACGTTTCAGCTGGAGAAGCTGGGTATTTGCCGTTTCAGCTTGAGAAGCCGGGTATGTGACGTTTCAGCAGGAGAAGCAGAGTATGTGACGTTTCAGCAGGAGAAGCCGAGTATGTGACGTTTCAGCTGGAGAATCCGAGTATGTGACGTTTCAGCTGGAGAAGCAGATTATGTGACGTTTCAGCTGGAGAAGCCAGTTACCTGGTTTCCAGCTGAAGACAACAGTAGGCTGATGTGAACGGGACCCAGAAACAGCGCATCAAAGGCACGTGGACGGGTGAGTTCACTTTTTCATTATTTTCCTGCCCCCACCTGCAGTTTTTGTACTTCCGTGGGGCTTTCCTTTGAGTAATTTTTCAGTCTATTTTGCCCTAAAATAAGTGTTTGTCCTTCCCAACAGTACATAGATGAATAGAACACCGTGCCTTAGTATGAATGATATGCATAAATTGATCTGACCATCTGTTACTTTATAAGACTTCATGCATAAAGATAGGTCGTCTGACAGCAACAAACAAAGTCTTTGCCTCGTGGAATAGTCTTGCTGTGTGCTGAGCCATTAGATAATATAAAGCTCTGCAGCCTCTAGGATTATTTCTTTATTACTACAATAATAGTGTAATGGTCCTTTTACATGGAGCGATAAATCGCCCAATCGATCGTTTAACGATTTTGAGGCAACAATTTTGTTTTTATGCTGATCAGCGTTTAGACAGAGAGATAAATCGTTATTGCGATCGTTTTTAAGATCGTTTAAGCCCATCTCACACATAGGGTGAATTGGTGAAAGACTGTTTACACAAAGTGATCTGCTAATTTTCAACCAACTACGGTTTGAGAACATGTTGAAAGGCCAAAATTAGCAATTTCTCGCTCATCGTTTGATCATTCACTGTGTTTACATAAGCCGATTATCGCTCAAATGTGATCGTTATTGCGAAAATTCGCACAATAATCGTTTCGTGTAAAAGAACCATAAGCTTACCATACATATCTCTCCAATCCACCTATACATATACATGCCCAGCAGCCAGAGTCCTCCGGTGGCAGCTTATCTTCTCCAGAACAAAATGACATCCCCTGACATCGTAGTCTGGCAGTCCCACAAAAATCAGATGTGTATGAAACTTTGGTGCTCAATGGCATCAAGGCTTCCAATATGACATATCTCTTTGGCCACGACCTCACAACGTCTTTTTTATCTTTTGGCAGCTTGACAGACGTTTTTTTTTTTTTTTGGTAACTGTTTTTTTGTACAGCCTGTTCACAGCAGCCGTCTGTCATCTTCCGCTTGAAGTGACATGGCTTCAGCTGCAATGTCATGGTTCGGCTGAACGATTTCCTGCACAGCCAGTCAGTGACTAGGGGGATGTCCTGTCCCAGTCACTGATTGGCTGAGCAGGCAGTTACTCAGCCCAGTAGGTGTCACTGCCCTTAATTGAGCCTGGTAGGTGTCGCTGCACTTGATCGAGCCGGGTAATTGACGTTGCAGCAAGGAGAGCCGGGTAGTTGACGTTGCAGCTAGGAGAGCCGGGTAGTTGACGTTGCAGCTAGGAGAGCCGGGTAGTTGACGTTGCAGCTAGGAGAGCCGGGTAGTTGACGTTCCAGCTAGGAGAGCTGCAGATCACTGGTGGCTATAAACAGGACGGCGGAGCGGCGATATGGGGCACGAGAACGGGTGAGCTCACTTGTTTGTTATTTTCCAGCACCTGCCTGCGTTTTACACTTTTGTGGGACTTCTCCTTTAAATAGTTATTTCTTCTTTGTACAGGTTTATATAGAATTGTTGCAGGTATGACTCAAACCAGCAAATACTTGCCTTTAACTTGTCTGTATCCAGCAAAGTATGACCTGATTCATCTATGAGTCACATTCAGCTGCTGCTACTTGTGATGTCAGTGTGATTCACTAAGCTATTCACATTACTACCATATAAATGTAGAAAAGGATTTGTGGTTGTATCCAGTATTGCAGTTCAGCTTTCTTTAGTTGAATGAGAATAATGCTATAGCAAACACATACTGCTGTTTCAGGGAAATAAAAGACCCTTCTGATCCTGGACAACCCCTTCAATTTTCTGGTAAAGGGGTCTCCGTCACTAAGCCAATTTTACTTTTTAGCCAGTTAAAGGGAATGTGTCACCTAAATTTTCTTCTACTGGTTATAGTCAAATACTAAAACTGTTTCTATTATTCTTATCTGTTTCTATTTTCTGACTTTTTTTTTTTTAATTTTGCTTTTTGTACATTGTTATGGGGGCGGCCATATTGCCTGGGCTGTTCTTAACAGCATTTAGTGACATACCTAACAGCAAGACTCATGGACATAGATGACAATAGACAGAAACTGTCCCCTTTAGATGAATGTAAAGCATTACTGATTGCGCTCTGTGACCTTTTTAAGAAGTCATTCCACAGGGAGCTGCTATTCTCTCCTCTATTTACTGGTGTCACTTCCTGGTTTGGGTTTTCTTATAATGCACTTTGTCTCCTGTGATGTCTAACTGACAGCCAATCAGAGCTGAGCAACCTGTGTCATCTGAAAAAGGGAGGCTGGCTTAACAGGGCTTAGACCCGCCTCCCTCTTGATGATGTCATTGTCACAAAATGGCTGCCACAGACCAGTCTGGGGGCAACAGTCATTATGTAAGAATGAATTTACTTCACTTCCTGTTGGGGGATTGAGGGGGGAAAAGATAGATGATTGAAGCATATTACACAGTTATATAACTTTTTAATGTGTTCAATTACTGGGAAAAAGCGTTTTGCTGGAGTACCCCTTTAAGAACTGTATGTCCTTACAAAATAGAGTAAAGCTTCCTGTGAAACGATTAGGCCATGGTGATAAATCTGTACAATAATTTTTTATTTTTTTTATTTTTTAGAACCACACCTCCCTCACCTTTGTCTTGAGAGGGGAACCAAGACTTTCCAACAGTATGAGATGCATATAAAAGAGAGAAAAGATTTTGTTAAAGTGATGAAGAAGTCTAGTGATCCTGAAAGACAGGTGAGTGCAACGAAGTAAAAAATAGTGTAATACTACTCACTGCAGAATGCATGAAAAATAATACAAACTGTCATACATTATCACATATACAGTAAGTGTAATAAAGAACCAATGTTCTAAGTAAATATATTTATAAAGGTTCTATTAACATGTCAGAAACAACCCATCCAATCCACACAGGCAAATAAATCAAACCAAAGATGTCCATAAATCATATGTAAGGGTAAATTCACATGTACAGAATCGCAGGGGATTTCACGCTGCGGATTTTGCAGCACAAATCTGCTGTAGTGTCCTGGCCTATGGCTCTAGATGAAAATCCATTGTGAGAATGTAGCCACTGCCTTATCAACCCATCAGCTGCCGGGTTTTAACATGTATATGTAATGGACATGAGATGTCTTCTGTTATTGTATTCTCACCTGCTTGGCTTACAAGTGGTGTTGGCTTCTCGTTGAAAATAAAAAAAAATAAATAAATAAAAAAAAGGCAGTGGCTACATTCTGGCAGATATCAGTGACGATACCCTAATAATGAGACATTAGGGAAAAAGTATTGAATACACTAAGGCCTTATTCACATGTCCCGTAATTACTGTATCCGTTTCCTTATTTCCGTATCCCAGTTACTGCACATTGATGTCTATTGGCCTATTCACACTCTCAGTAGATGAAACGGATGAAAATCAATGCTGAAAAAAAAGGACATGTCCTAGTGCGGACCAAGTGCGGACCCTGATTTTTTTTACGGATCCTCTCATTGAAATCAATTGTTTACGGATTGTTTACGGATTGCAACATGTTTGGCATCTGTATTTCCGTTTTCCCGTCACGGAAGGTTCACAAGGTTCTGTTTCTAAGCAACCACAGGCTGACAAGCGATCATTTGACTTATTTTAGGGGTTGGGCAAACTGGTGCTTTTTTTTATTTTTTAACCTACTCAACTTTATTAACTTGTATAAAGCAGTCGGTAGTAAAAACAGATTTACGGAAATTCGGATGCAATACGGATGTACTACGGATGTCCAATCCGTAATTTTTAGCGGGTTGTTTCAGGACTAGAAAATTTTACTGAACGTGTGAATAAGGCCTTACTGAAATGTATTTAAAGGGAACCTGTCACCCCCCGTGCCGAGGCAGAGCCCGGCCGACCCCCAGGTGGAGACCCTTATACTTACCCCATGCACGAAGTCCCGCTCCTGGACCCGCTACCTACTGCCGAGATATCGCCGTCGAAAGCTCAGCGCGTTCTCATCAGAGATGAGTCCGATGCTCATAGAGAATGAATGGAGCCGTCATTCTCTTTGAGCTTTGGACTCGATATCTCGGCAACGGGAGCGGGTCCAGGAGCGAGACTTCATGCACGGGGTAAGTATAAGGGTCTACACCGGGGGGTCGGCCGCACTCTGTCCTGGCACAGGAGGGGCTGACAGGTCCTCTTTAATACCTTGTACAAAAGCCTGGTGATAAAAGCTGCAAGACACCTCCTGTATGGGGAAACCATACATTGCTCAAGTGAGATATTGGCCCATTCTTCTCTAAAAATACTCTTCAAGTCCTGAAGGTTCGGTAGGCTCCTTCTATGTTATTTTTTTCCAGATTTTTTTTTTTTATTTGATTCAGGTCAGGTGATTGACCATTTTAGCAGCTTCATTTTCTTTCTCTGAAACTAATTGATAGTTTCCTTGGCTGCGTGTTTGCTCAAATGTTCACATTTCATCTTGATCATTGCGGTCGATGGCAAAAAAAATGTTTATTTTTTTTTTATAAGCCAGGTCTCTTTACATTAGTCCTTTCATCCTTGCTTCAATTATATTAATTATATGCCCAGAAACACCATGATGCCCCAACCTCCAAACTTCATGGTTGGTATGGTGTTTTGTGGGTGATATGGCAATGCCTTTGGCCTTCAAGCATGATGTGCATTATGACATCCAAAGAGGGCAATTTTGGTCTCCTCTGACCAGACTATGTTCTTCCATTATTTCACAGGCTTGTCTAAATTTAAATAGCACTTTACACGTTTTTGTTATTTATTTATTTTTAAATCGTGTTATTTGGTGTCCCACCACGGTTCTTAACACCCCTCGCAAAAGCCTGTACTTCAAAATTGTAGTGGTGATGAAGTAGTACCTAAGTTTTACCACTAGATGTCACTAGTATGTATATTGTATGCTTAAGTATTGCACTGTTCATTCCACTGCGGATACGTAAGCTGGCCCCTTTAACCTCCCCGGCCCGGAGCATAAATTACCTGCTCAGCGCCGCGGCTGTGTGAGGCTCCCGTCGGTCCCCATCAGCCAATCAGTGCTGCCGTACACTGATTGGCTGATGGGGAGAGAGGGGAGCCTCACACACAGCCGTGGCGCCGAGCAGGTAATGCATGCTCCAGGCTGGGGGCTGTGGGTGGTTAAAGGGGTCGGATCACATATTGGCAGTGGAATGAAAATTCCGCTGCGGGTATGTGACCCATTCACTTCACACTATCAGGATCCACAGCATATTTTGCTGCAAACTCGGTGTGAAATCCGCTGCGGATCCGGTACATATGAAGCTACCCTTAAGTAGTTTATAAGTTCTTACCTATTATAAGTTCAATACCTATTACAGCTGATCTAAAGATATCTGGCATAGCAGAAATGTATTGGTGTGCTTTTATTTGTATAGCGCCTGATTCCACAGCTTTTTTCAATTTTGGTCCCTGCCCCCATCAGGCCTCGCAATCCAAATTTGCCTATCTGTCAGTTTTGGGTGTTTTGGGCGAGCCAATGTCTTCTATTTGTTGATACCTGACGTAATTGAAAGGGTCAGAACTGACTTTTTTTATACTAGGTGAACTTTGTACGGAGGAGGTTTCATAAAGATCTTCATCTCAATCCAGTTCTGATGCTGAACTTTTGCCCAGACATCACATCCCTCAGTTCTTTCGGCGCCGATCTCCCAAGCGTTACGCGTGAAGTTATTTTCATTGTCCATCTGATGGAAGAGAAATGCCATAATATACGGGTGAGACTAAATACCATAGGTAATTTCATATTCATTGTTGAACTATTCCTCGTTGTTTATGGTGAGAGAAATTAAGACATCATCTTACTGTACATTATTGTAAATTGCAGGGATTATTATATTCTCTGATATGCAACCACCTTAAAGGGGTACTGTAGTAAAAATCTTTTTCTCTCATATCAACTGGTTTTAGAAAGTTACATAGACTTGTAATTTACTTTTATTTAAAAATCTTAAGTCTTCACATACTTATCAGCTGCTGTATGTTCTGCAGGAAGTGGTGTATTCTTTTCAGTCTGATTCAGTCTGATTTCAGTCAGGAACTGTCCAGAGCAGCAGCAAATCCCCATAGGAAACCTCTCCTTCTCTGAACAGTTCCTGACATTGACAGAGGGGGCAGCACTGAGCACTGCGTCAGACTGGAAAAAATACACCACTTCCTGCAGGACATACAGTAGCTGATAAGTACTGGATGACCTGAGATTTTTAAATAGAAGTAAATTACAAATCTATATAACTTTCTGCAACTGATTGATTTTCGCTATCTCAATGGATAGATACTAATGGTCAGCTGCAGGTTTTATAAATGCATTAGAGTCTCTAGTCTATGTATTTCTAGGAAACTTTTATGTCAGAGAAGGACATTTTTGTCCTTGTATCCTATAAAACATAATCCAATCTTTATAATTTCTTTCTTGATATTACTTCTTGGGGTGCCTTTACACAGATTTATCTGACACATTTTTTAAGCCAAAGCCAGGAACAGACTATAAACAGGGAACAGGTCATAAAGGAAAGATTGCTCCTCTTTTTTCAAATCCACTCCTGGCTTTGGCTTCATCTCTCTGTGTAAAGGCACCTTAAGTCCCCTGCCTACTTGTCTTTTGCATACTTCTACTCAATTCTTTCTTTGTTTTGTAGGACGCTCTTCTTCTGGCTGTGAGGAGTTTACCTGTACGCACATTGCTGAATGTGGCAGGTGGCGCATGCGACAACAGGGCCCTATTTCCAACCAGCAGGCAGTGCACCAATGTGAGTGAGGGGGGCTGCAAGGGAATCTGTGTACTCAATACTGCTGACTGCACAGGATGCTGAGCGTTTGGTGAGAATTTGCAGTGTCAATCACACTTAACTCTGCTACTTTTTCTGCTTCATTTATTTTGCTTTTATGCTTTCTCGTGCCTTTTTTCATTTGTTTATTTAAAAACTGTTACGGCAACCTATTCAGTTCTGCTATTAGTCATGTATGATTCTATAGTGGAAGACACTAAGGGAGGGAGTATGCACAAGCCACTGTATTATATTCCCATAAAGTAATTTTATTACAGTAATTTCTATTGTTATTCTTCTAAAATAACCCATATATGAAAGTGTAATGTTATTTATGTGGCTATTTCAGTTGTTGTCTCACTTACTGCCTCAGTCCCTTTAGATATACCCCATTCCCTGATCTTCCTTAAAGTGGACTTGTCAGCTGCTTTTTGCTGACTGAAGTATAGGTAGTACAGTAGGTCTTCTTACCCTTCATCAGGAGTTGTAAATCTTAGTTTAGTCTGTCACTCCAGCGCCAAGATAAGTTTTATGCAAATTTGAGGAGGGATGCCATGTGCAATCCCCTGAGCAACATTAAGTCCCTTCTCTCCTAACTTTAAAGAGAATTCTGGCAAAAATTTTTATTAAAGTATTGTATTGCTCCCCAAAAGTTATACAAGTTACCAATATACACTTATTACGGGAAATGCACATAAAGTGCTTTGCTCCCTGCACTTACTACTGCATCAAGGCTTCACTTCCTGGATAACATGGTGATGTCACTTCCTGGATAAAATAGTGATGTCACAACCCAACTCCCAGCTGTGCGGGCTGTGGCTGCTGGAGAGGATGATGGCAGGGGGACACTGAGGGACACAGGGCACTGGAGGGACACTGAGCATCCCCCTGCCATCATCCTCTCCAGCAGCCACAGCCCGCACAGCTCTGGGAGTCGGGTCGAGACATCACCATATTATCCAGGAAGTGACATTACCATTTTATCCAGGAAGTAAAGCCTTGATGCAGTAGTAATTGGAGGGGAAAAAAGCACTTTTTAAGCATTTCCCGTTATAAGTGTATATTGGTAACTTGTATAACTTTTGGAGGGCAATACAAAACTTTAATAAAAGTTTTCGCCGGACTTCTCCTTTAAGGGTCTATTCACACGTCAGTATGTTTTTGGCTCCGCAAATTTGAGTCCACTATTTTTGCATCCCCAATCTGCAAAATTCCATCCGTATTGCATCCGTATTTTTTGCTTATCAGCAAAAATGAAAAAGTGTTTAATAATAAACTAGTCGCAATTTGTGGATTGCGGATCCATATTTTTGCGGATCGCATCTGCAAAAATACGGATCCCATAGAGTTCTATTGGTGTGTCCTTTTTTTTTTTTTGCAGCAACAGGGTCACGGATCACGGCCCTGTACCCAACTATGGATGTGGGAATGTGGCCATTGAAATGCATTGACTCTATTTTCTGTCCGTAATTGCGAATCCACAGTTGTGGACAGAATTCCGGACGTATGAATAGGGCCTAACACTGCTGTGTCTGCAAGTAAGCGCCCACTCTGTTTAGATTCACAGGCCAAATGTGCTGGGCTTTGGCAACCTAGTGGAACACCCCATGGGCTTTATCTCTTTAATTCACATCAAATTTCTAAAGTTTATATCTCCTTGCAGAGTTACATTTCCTGATTCAGAGTAAGAAGCTCTATTTTTAACCGCCTCTAATTTAGTCAGCAAAAAGCCACCGACAGGTCTACTTTAAAGTAATAATTTAGACATTTAGGGATTTCTGTTTTTATGTTGCTTAACAGGATTCATTGGAGATGGTTTGTGAATTTTTCCGAAGCAACAAGTTGTGTGGGATGTCCAGCAATTTTCCTTCAGTTTTGGGTCGAATATTAGCACATCCAGTGCATCGTGGGTACCCACGGCAGCTGTTTATTATAACAGACACTGGATTTACTAATTCTAACAGAGTTCTTGAGCTTTTAAGACATCATGCAAGAAACACACGGTGAGAGCACAAACAATTGATTTACTTATAAAGAAAATGGTGAAACTGTGACGTGTGTACAATTGTCATTAAGGAGGTTGTCCGAAAAAGGTTTCACTATAGCTCATAGGCTGTGGGGGACATGTGAGTAATGTATACTTACCTGTCCAGATCGCGAGCCACCTGTTCCCTGCCACTGTTCCCTCCCTCCGGAAATGGCCTTTTATCATAGATCCTATGCTAACTGGTCGTTTATGTAGGAAGTGGGACGTCACCGGATGCTTACAAAACACTGTGAGCAGCAGACAACGGGCGGCCCGAGATTCGGCAACGGCAGGGGAGCGAGACAGGTAAGTATACATTACTCACATTTTCCCCTGCAGCACCAGCATCATGAGCTATAGTGGAAAATTCCAGCTGCCCGTCTCCATTCGGAGGGTCCATTTGCACCACAAAACGGACCTTCATTCATGCAGTAGGATACCTGAAATATCCTATTGACTTAAATGGGGTCCTTCAGGTTTCTGGCTGGTTATTTATCAGAATTTGTCCAGACAAGATTAATAGCAGTGGTTTTTTGTCTGCAGTATATTTAGTGAGTGACATCCCTGCACAGTGCCGTCCCAATATTCTTTAGGAGGGTTGGTGCACTGAGGGTAGCCACATTTGCATATCCTAAATTTGCATATTAAGTAAATTAAATGACAGAAAACAGTGCTAAAGATCAAGGTAAGAATATTACCTGCATCCTGTGTGTTATGGGGACATTTAAACCTGTTGTAAGTTCCCCTTTATTAGGCCAAATAACCTTTACTATTATTGATCTTTTATTTCCTAATAGCATACTTTTGTTTTGTGTGACTCAAGAGTATGCTTTTCATACCGTGTTTCCCTGAAAATAAAACAGTGTCTTATATTAATTTTTGCTCCTAAAGATGCGCAAGGTCTTTTTTTCAGGGGATGTCTTATTTTTTCATGAAGAAGAATTTACATGTCACATGCACAGCAGGGACAGAGCGCTTGGTATGGCAGCTTCCGACCACCAGGGAGAGCTCTCGTCGCAGCACATTCGTACAGCACAGCAGGGACGGGGTACGATATGGCGGCAGGTGACTGGATAACAGCAGAATATGTGCAGCTCTACATCTAGCGATAGGGGACAACAGTGATGGAGGCAGGCGACGGGTCACTTGCAGTACATGTCAGCATATGTGTTTGCTGGTATACCAATATATATCTCAAATGCACTGCAAAATATTTCGGATGAGTATTGTAATTCTTTAATAATTTAACTTGTAAGCACAAAACCATAAAATATATAGTGACTTTCCAAACTGCATAGAGATGTCCAATACCTTGTTATATATTACGCTTTACCTAGTGGATAAAGTATCATCCACTTTTCTGCCGTTCTTTGAATTCCATGTATATCCCGTGTAATACGGCCGCCATGAATTTCCCCACAGGGTGTTTGGCTTTGGTCTCGGTTCAAATGGAGATCACAAAATACTTGAGAGAGCAGCCAAGCTAACCAGGGGAACGGTTGAGTTGCTCTCAGAGGAGGAACGGCTGCAGCCCAAGGTGACTACCATATGCTGGTTTTACTTTACAATGATAAGTATCGGAACATTTGCTTACCTACACTGTGTTTCTTGCTGCTTGTAGCTTATTAAATCCTTAAAGAAAGCCCTGGAACCAGTTTTGAGTGACATCACTATAGACTGGTATATGCCAGAAACCATGGAGGCTCTACTTACCCCCAATGACATTGCTCCACTTTATCCCGGTGACTCACTTATTAGCTACTGCACTTTATATAACACGGCAAGCTTCCGAAGCAAGAAGGGACCGGTGAGTATAGGAGTACATAGGATGCATGCTCTCGTTTCATCTGGTTTTGGGTTTCTATCCTGGGTCGCCCCTATGTTTCAGACACGTGTGGCTAGAGGAGGATCCCTCAGTTCTGTTTTCCAGTCTCAGGAAGAGTCACAAACCCCAGGGACTGCTGACACTAGTTACCCAAATCAATCTGCCGGCATGGAAGATGTGGAAAGAGCTTTACAGGAGATTTCACATGAAATCTCAATGGAGTTCTCTGCGTGGAGTGAAGATCCAGAAAGAACGGAGAGCCTAGGTATGTAGTCTGCTGACTTTCATAGGGTATATTTTAAGGGATTTTGTGCATATTAGAGTATGTACTATTTAAAAGCATAAAACGTTGTTTGAAACAGGGCCTGCCTTAGGGTAGATGGCGCTCTGTGCAAAACTTTTTTGCCGAAACTTCCACCTCCTCCAGGCCTTTGCTGAGACTCCCTAAAGGTGACATAGACTAAATCCTACAGCCTCCCACCCCTCCAGAGGACATCCACCACCTGACCCGCCAGCTTCCCAGCTATGCATACAGCTACCTGACCCCCCCCCCCAGCCATACAGACAGCTACCCGACCCCTCCAGCAATACAAACAACTCCATGCCCCCCTGCCTACCGTTTTTACCAGAGAGCATGCAGACAGCTGTACAGAAAGCTACCCGACCCCCCACCCCCCACCCCACCCCAGCCATACAAATAGCTACTCAACCATGGTGGGGTGCGGCGTGGGTGCCGTCATGCTGTAGGAGAAGTTGAGGGATCACACCACTGCGAAAGAAGGGTGACCTGGGGCGTTCCGGCAGACAGACAGTACACAGAAATTTCTAAGTTAAATGTGATGTCTGTCTGCCGGAGCGCCATGAATGAATCACTACGGGAGGAGGGCGGGGTGGAGGTAGGGTTGGCGTTCCAGCCAACAGACAGCACATCTAACTTCTACGTACTGTCTGCCGGATCCCCCTTTAAGCTGTCCGGGAGTGATGTGCCCTGTGCACACCCCAAAGGCCGTCCCTGGTTTGAAATAAGCCATATAGCTGTGTTGTATATACTTAACTTTTACTTGGCTTGTGATATATATAAATAAGTTTTAGCATGTTCTAACAAACACATTTTATGAAAATTGTGAGCTGTATGGAGGCCAGCCCGCCCCTTTTTAATTATATTGAATGGAGTGGGCCAGCTGGGTTGGCCAAATCAGCTCTGCGGGGGCGGGCAGTTCTCCTTACTGGTGCCCCAGTGCTCCTAATGGTGACAGCACACAACTAACTGCACTGGAACATGACCGAGGATGAAGGTAAGACACATACCTACCTCCTCCTCGTCTCCTGTGCGATAGGGAAATATCAGCAGTAACAGTTGTTCAACCTGCTGATAGTTCCCCTTTAAATACAGTAACAGATGTAATATATATTAATACTGGAAAAATTATTTGCTACTGTTATATGGATATTTTTCACACATAAGCTGAAATAGTATAAACCTAGTTTATTTGTCTAATGACTTTGTTCTTTAGGTGGAGAAGGAGCTCCAGTAAGTGACATAAGGAAGCGCATAGTACGGTCTTCTTATATACAGGAACAGTATGTGCTCACTCATTGTTCTGTTAGCACTGAGCCAACTCGGGCACCAACACAGCCTTCTATGTGCAGTGACCCAACTCGTGCAACAAGCCATGGGTCTACTAGCAGTGAGTCAGTAGGTTCCAGAGAAACCGTTTCAGGAGACTGTATAACGCCATACTCTAGAAAAGTCTCCCAACAGGGAAAGAAGAGTATCTCGCAGAGTGAAGGGATGTGTGTATTCAATCAGAATTCTACCTCCTCCTGTAAGGTAAGACGGACTTAACTGTATTGTGATCGTCCTATGCTTATTTGATATGTCTGCTTGTGTTTAAAGGGGTAATTCACAAAAAAACATTGCTTTCAAATCAACTGGTGCCAGATATTTGTAATTTACTTCTATTAAAAAAATCTCAAGTCTTTCAGTACTTATCAGCTGCTGTATGTCCTGAAGGCAGTGGGTTTTTCTTTCCAGTCTGACCCAGTGCTCTCTCTCCTGCCACCTCTGTCCATGTCAGGAACAGTCCAGAGCCTTAGCAAATCCCCATAGAAAACCTCTCCTGCTCTTCAGACTGGAAAGAATACAGCACTTCCTACAGGACATACAGCAGCTGATAACTACTGGAAGTCTTGAGATTTTTTAATAGTTGTAAAATACAAATCTCTGGTACAGAAAAACATTTTTTGTGAACCAACCCTTTAAGAAATTCTAAAGTGTTAGACCAACAAATAACAGTGTGACATTCTACCTGTGCCCTTTACTGTTAGGCTACTGTAACACAGAGCACAGAGGAGCTTGTCAGAAGGAAAGCTCTGATTCAAGCTACCATGTCCGGCCGCAGTTTCTCATCCCCTCATGGAGAACTAGATATGCTTCGATTACGCAATGTCTTGGACAAAGTATCACAGAAGCAGGATCCAGAAGATGCTAATGCAAAGCACACAGAAGACCGATGGGATTCTTGTAAGCAAATGTTTAGATAAAATTAGTGACAGATGATAAATGGAAGTCAGTCTGGAGATGGCCTTAAAGTGGTACCTGTCATTATAACTTACAAAATCTAAATCAACAGTAGATGTGGTATAAAGCAACTTTGCAATTTACATTCATTATTATTATTATTATTATTATTATTATTATTTTATTTATTTATATATATATATATATATATATATATATATATTTTTTTTTTTTTTTTTTTGTTATGTTTTATAACAAAGCTATACTCACTGTATCCAGATCCAGTCTCCTGAAGGCAGCTATATAACGGCTATACTTACTTGTATCCAGGTCCAGTCTCCTGAAGACAGCCATATAACAGCTATAATTACTGTAACCAGGTCAAGTCTCCTGAAGGCAGCTATATAACCGTTATACTTACTTGTATCCAGGTCGATTCACCTCAAGGCTGCTATATAACAGTTATACTTATTGTATCCAAGTCCAGTCTCCTGAATCTTTTT
Source organism: Dendropsophus ebraccatus (assembly GCF_027789765.1). Taxonomy (NCBI): domain Eukaryota; kingdom Metazoa; phylum Chordata; class Amphibia; order Anura; family Hylidae; genus Dendropsophus; species Dendropsophus ebraccatus. The sequence continues at coordinate 16,169,387 of NC_091459.1, read as the reverse complement.
AGTCCAGTGCTGGTTGAAAAAAGACTAAACGCAGTTCTGGTCATCTGCGCTTGCAGGGAAGGCAGTCATTTGATTGATGGAAGCAAAAGTAAAAAAAGAAAGAATGGCAGAGAGTGTCACCTGCCATTTTCTTTTTTATCAGCACAAGACTAAAAAGCTGCCTCCAGAGACTGGATCTGTATACAGTAAGTATAGCTGTTCTATAGCTGCCTTCAGGAGACTGGACCTGGATACAGTAAGTAAAGCTGTTATATAGCTGCCTTCAGGAGACTGGACCTGGATACAGTAAGTATAGCTGTTATATAGCTGCCTTCAGGAGACTGGACCTGTATATAGTAAGTATAGCTGTTATATAGCAGCCTTTAGGAGAATTCAATTGGATTCAAGTAAGTATAGCTGTTATATAGCTGCCTTCAGGAGACTGGACCTGGATACAAGTAAGTATAGTTTTTTTTACAGCATGATAACAACAAAAAAAAATAATGTACATTGCAGACTTGCTTTACATCGCATCTACTGCTTATTTAGATTTTGAAAGTTATAACGACAGCGACTTAAGTATAGTAGAAGTCCACTGTGCCAATAATGAGCACATACATAGATATTATAGAATATTTTCATTTAGTTATTTGGTCTTCATAACTACTTGTTACTTTTTTTTCTTTAATAAATTATCAGGCTCTACAATCAGTGTTTTCTACAGTCTAAATTGCTTATTCCCATTGCTTATATTTTGTGTTATCCAGCAATAGGTCAGCTACCTTCTCCTGCACAGCTGGACTGGGATATGCTGGTGGATGCACAGTATCTTTTCTCCGCATCTCCAGCTGCAGATGCCTCACATGTGGGATCTGGGGTCAGTAGTGATTCTAGTTGGCAGTGCCGAGCAGTAATCCATGGCTATGTTGGCAGCAGCAACCACTCCTGGGAAACAACAATAAGCCTGGAACCACTTCTCAATGGTGCTGGAGAGGATTTAGGAACCTGCGCGGAGTATGAAAAGTGTTATGACCTGCACAAGTTAGCTGCACGCTGTGTGATTAGAGACAATGAGGATATGGCCTGGAAAGAGTGCGACATTGAACACGGTAATACTTTCCTTTTAAAGGGAAAGCGTCATCAGAAATACCTTATTGTATAAATAAAGTTTTTATGTTATACATATTTTTTAAGATTTTTTGGTGACATTTTTTCAATATTTCCATTTTTCTATATTCTAAAATAATCCTGAAATCTTGCAGTTTTCATTCTCACCACTGTGGCTAAAACTAATCTGAGACTTCCTGTTGTGTCTGTGGTGATTAGAGGAGGCTGCTGTAAAGTGATCTGTACAGCATTGCAGCGTCATGTGACACCAGTAGATAGAGGAGACAACAAAAGCTCTCTGTGTAATGACCTCTTCATAGGTCACAGAGCGCGCTCAGTAATGTTTCACGTTCATCTCAAGGGGACAGAGTGTTGCCTAGTGTCGTCTATGTCCATGAGTCTTGCTGTAAAGCATGTCACTAAATGCTGTTAAGAACAGCCTAGGCAATATGGCTGCTCCCATAAGAATGTGCAAATAGTGAATAGAAACAGATTAGAATAAAAGAACAAGTTTTGTATCTGATTCTAATCAGTAAAAGAAAATCTAGCTGACACATTCCCAAAGTCTTGCAAATAAACATGTAACTGGTGATTTCATTTAATGTGGTTATTATCATCTTTATACAAAATTTAATTGTAGGTTCTTCTCGACGATTCCGACTGAAAGCTACACAGACTAGCAGATCTTGCTCACAGGTCTCCATTTTTACTTGCCATTTGCCTGTAGACCCAGACACCCAGGATACACTTCCAGGCCACATAATTGTGCGTAGAGGTAAGGCGTTGGTATGACGTACAATGTTTTCTAAAACCCATGAGCAATAAGAAATAACAAATCTGTGACCTGTCCCTGGTTATCTTCTTCCAGGTCTACGCAGTAGAAGGAGTGGCAGCTCAAACTCTGGGAGCTGGAGTGTGGCAGATAACAGGCAGTCTGAAACCATGGATGACACGTTCGAGAACGCAGGTAGAACACAAAAAGGGCAATCGAATCTCATAATGAGATGGCCTATCACTATAGCATTGCTGTGTCCTGCACAGCGGCACTTATGGATGTGCAAGGTACTGCGGCTGACCCCATCCTATTGAATGGAGCTTTGTTGCAGAAAATGTGCTCTAGTGTTTTTTTTATCTGGCTAAAACTTTCAAATTACGAAAATGTGGAGAAAAGCCGGATGACAGCTGATGCACCAGTAGAGAGAGGTTTTAGCATATGGATTATTTTTATATTAATAAATAAATATATATATAATTTTTTTTTTTGTCCAGGAAATGTTGGTTTGGAAAACGGAACATGTAGTAATCAGTGCCACGACTTTTCCCCAAAACACAAAGCAAGGCAAAATACTGAGCAAAAATACTGTGTGGCAACACAGTATTTTTACTCAGTATTTTGGAACAAAACCAGGAGTGGATTTAAAACACAGAAAGACTATGTTCACGCACTGTTGAAATTTAATGGATGACCGTCATTTAATGACAAATAACGGCCATTCATCACCATTAAATTGCGTCTATTGACTAAATTTCAGCAGTGTGTGAACAAAACCTTTCTGGGTTTTAAATCCACTCCTGGTTTTGGTTGAAAAATACTGTGTGTGAGCATAGCCTAAAACACAAAAATCACTAAGCTCAAGGAGATCAGCAAAAATAATTCAATGGAGTCTCCATTGATACATTCTGCCCCAAAAAATTAGAATATGCAAAAGAGATGGGGTCTGTGGAGCCTTAGTCACGAGTCTCAAAACATGGGAATAGCCAGATATCCCTTTTGGGAAGGAAACCCATTGCTAAGTGGTGTCTCCCAGCTGTGAGATCACCAAACCACCCTGATCTGTCGCGAATATATGGACATTAGGAATGAAGGGTGCCAATACAAATTATAACTGGACCAGCAAAAACAACACTCCGTCAATTGAAAATGAGCTGTTTGGCTGAGCAACTGTTTCTAGATGTGCTTGCTCCTTGTGTAGTATTTATGCCAGGTTACAACCGCTCCCAATAAAGAGATTGAGAATTAAATAATTATGTGTTTACACAGACACACCTGTGCGCTGAGATGTAGTACCCTGACGCAGGCATACACCTGGTTCTCGGTATGCCAATTGACATTTCTGGTATTTTAGGTATTCCAATATTACCTATGTTGGGTCACATCAGACTTGGCATAGGCTGTTTTTATACTATCTATATCATGGGTCTCCAAACTGTGGCCCTCCAGCTGTTGCAAAACTACATTTCCCATCATGCCTGGACAGCCAAATCCAAAGCTTTAGCTGTCCAGACATGATGGGAGTTGTAGTTTCGCAACAGCTGGAGGGACGCAGTTTGGAGACCCATGATCTATATGGTGGTATGGTGTGCAGTAGTTCTATTGTATTTTGCGCAATTATAGTGGATTCTTCAGGTGTTCTATACTATGGGACAAATGATAATACTGCCGGCTGCTAGTGAAAGCGCTCAATGCAGTGAAATCCTAGGTGCATTGACCCCTGGGAAACATGAACATGCAAAAGAAGAGCCCGTGGAGCCTTATCGAAGAATCTCGAAACACAGAACTAGCTAGATATCCCTCCGGGCGGGGGGCGAGGGGGATAGAGTGTCACTCTATGCTGACGATCTGTTACTGTACATAAAAAAACCAGAAATAGGGGTACCTAGGGTAATGGAAATTATAGATGGGGTTGGAAGATTTTCCGGGTTGGCTATTAACTGGACAAAATCAGTTCTGATGCCGCTTAATCCGGAAGTTTCATTTAACTTTCCCTCCCTGAGACAATTGGGGCAAGAGGACAGCTTCAGATACCTGGGAGTCAAGGTGTCAAGAAGATTAGAAGACTTTGATAAGTTAAACACCAGTATTATAATTGCAGAGTTGGAGAAAAAAGCGTCAGTATGGCAGAAACTCCCTATTTCTAGAACAGATGGGATAGTGCTAATCAAGTCTATTTGTCTTCCAAAATTTTATTTCTTTTTGGAGTGTCCCCCGTATATATTAAAGATAAATATTTTAGGAAGATAACGGCAATTTTTAATTCTCTGATATGGGGGCGAAAAAGAGTCCGTTTAAGGTTAGATAATTTATGTGTATCCAGTGATAAAGGAGGGTTGGGGTTGCCGGATGTGAGGTTGTACCATCTAGCTTCACAGATATACTGGTTTACCTGGAGAGGTTGTAAAAAATTTTTGGATTGTGTACAGGAGGGAGGGGCTTCTGGATCCCTTGATATCTGCCAGAAATTGGAACAGGGGGGGTTGGAAAGGGGGGCAGGTAAAAATGGAGTCATGGTAAGAGCTATTATTAGGACATGGAAGGAAGTGAAGAGGATTTTGGGAGTGAAGGGACTCTACGATTTCGCCCCATTGTGGTACAACTTTAATTTATACCCCGTATATGAATAAGGGACCCTAAAATATTTACAGGATGCAGGAATTATGGTTATTGGAGAAGTAATGGGGGTGGGAGGAATGAAAGATTGGCAGACATTGAAAGCGGAATACAATGTTCCAGAGAAAGCATGGTTTGAGTATGCGAAATTAAGCTATGCGTTAAACCCATTGATAAAGACTGGGCAAGTTCAGCTGTTCAGTTCGGATCAACTGATAAGTAGTTTAAGGGGACAGCTAATTAAGAAAAAATCTATAGCATTCGTATATAACTACATTAAGGGTATAAACCCACACACCGTATATGCAGCATATTTACTGCTGCGATACGCAGCAAACTCGCAGCAAACTCGCAGCAAAATCGCAGCAGATTAGATCTAAATAACTGAACACAGCATCAAATCTGTACCAACAAATCTGCTGCGTATTTGTTGCATATCTGCTGCATATACGGTGTGTGGGTTTATACCCTAAGAGTCAGAGGGGTTATGTGTTTAAAAGTCAGAGGAAGTGGGAAGCCGATTTGATAGGAGAACCGTCTCTGAATTGGTCGGTCATATATAAAAATATAAGGAGGGTTTCATCTGCAGCTCACCATCGGATTATCCAATTTAATATTGTACACCAAATTTATTATACGCCTGTCTTCTTGTGTAAAATTAAAAAATGGTCGCATGATAGATGTCCCAGATGTGGACTAGATGGCACGGGGTATATACACTTACTTTGGAGTTGTAAAAAAATAGCAGAATTGTAGAATTATGTGTTCGATACAATTAAAGTAAGGCTGGCAGTAGATATACCAAGAACCCCCCAGGTTGCGTTATTGGGCGACACTTCTGGATTAAAGATGCCTAAGGGTAAAATAACGAGTATACTTAGGATGCTGTTTTATGTGAAATTAGCCCTGGTTAAGAGCTGGATTTCCCCAGTACCCCCATCAGTGGTTTGTTGGGAAAGACTTATGACAATATATGAGAAATTCTATTGATCAATGGCATAGGTTGATTTTTTTTTTGATTTTTTTTTTATTCTTTCCCCGTCAGGCGAAGTAAAGGGTGGGAGGTTGGTAGGGAGGGCTTTTTATATATATTAGAAAATGATATTTTGTAAATGTTTCATGTAAAATGCAAGATTGATGAACTTTATCTGATGTTTTTTTTTTTTAAGAGTTTGTAAAGGTTTAATAAATGAATAAATAAAGTAAAAAAAATATATATATATCCCTCCGGGAAGGACCCAGCCAAGGGGCGGCTCCTGTAAGGAAACCACCAAAACCACCATATTAAGTGGCCCTATAAGTCAATGTAATGACAAGGGATAAACCAAGGCTAGGTATCCATCCACATACAGCTGTTTCGGGGTGTTGCCCCTCATCAGTGTGGAGCAGCCTGATACATATACTAGTTCTCTCTAGTGATGGAATGAGGATATTTAGAGAAGCATTTTATATATAAAAAAATAAATAATATGTATTAATACATGTGTATGTTATTTAAAATAAATAAACTCCCCACTCTACTTCATGATGTTAAAATGTGGCAAATTTTTTCTTGAGAATGCAGCTTATAAACCCTATACATCTTTCCTGTGTAACAGCTAGATCTCCAGTTCCCACAGCCCTACCGAGATTATTCTCTGAAAACTGCTTGGAGAAAATGGGAGGACAGGAGGGTAGGTTTAGAGTGGAATAAACATTGCATGTAAATGTTAGTATAGTGATGAGAATATACATATATATCCTATTCACTAAATATATCACTATTTTCACATGTCTGTTTAGGGTGTGTTCACACGTACAGGATCTGCAGCATTTAATGGTGCAAATTTGAAGTTGCAGATTCAAAGCAAGTCTGCTGTGGATCCGGTATGTGTGAAGCTACCCTTAGGGTACAAACCCACTTGACGTATTTGCTGCGTGAATCAGTCTTAAAAATAAGCAGGCAAAACGCAGGTTGGCTTTATACAATTGTTCTGTGTTAAAATACGCAATCGCGTATTTTTGAAGCGTGAAGCTACATGCGTTTTTCGCACAGGTTGTTAACTGATGCTTTGCTAACAACAAGCTTCATGCTTCAAAAATACGCAATTGCGTATTTTAACGCTGAACAATCGTATAAAGCCATCCTGCGTTTTGCCTGCTTATTTTTAAGACTGATTCACGCAGCAAATACGTCAAGTGGGTTTGTACCCTTAAGGATTATTTTACAACATGAATGGTATAATGGAAAGTTAGAAAAAAACAACAAACATTTTTAACATATGTTAAACCTAAAAACTTGATTTGGGGAGGGTTCACACATAACAGAATTGCAGCAGATTTTACACTGCTGGTTCGCAGCAAAATCTGCTGTGATTCCCGTACTGTCAGATTGAATTGGATTACAGCGGAATTTTCATTCTGCTACGAATATGCAAATGCCATACAGAAATCCGCTGTAATTCCTTTATATGTCAACCCACCCTAAAACAATGGGTATTTTTCTTATGACCAAGAAAAGTTAGAATATGGCTGTTTTTGCAACCTGTTTTTTTTTTCCATCTGTTATTGCAAAAATGGTACATGCAGGCTTGAAATGGATTGTTCATCTGCAGAAATGTCTGTGACAAATAAATTCTTGAAGTGTGTGATTTACTCTTGAACTGGCTGTGTATAGCTGGATATATATACTTTCTTTTTTTCTTTTTAATTTCCAGCAACAAACAGGCTTTCTAACTGAAGTTCTATATTTTAGGACCAATTAACCTGATTACATCACAAAAACCCTCAGATACCTCCATAAGCTCAAAGTAAGTTAGAGACTCTATTCTATGTATTTATGGACCATCCAAACATGACTTCTCTTTGATTTTGTTTTCTGAATGTAACCTCGATTCAATCTGTCTGTAGGGTTAGTGTTGGTAAAAAGAAAATCCGCAGTTTGTCTGGGAAACTATACCCCTTGAAGCCGTGTTTAACTGGAGATAAAGAACCAAAATGTGAACTTGTGGTACAGGACTATCTACCACTGGTAAGCAATGCCTAATTCTAGAAGTGCTGGTATACAGTCTATAAAAGCTGTGCAAATCTGGTCGATTTTATGTCTACAGGATTGTGGGTGATAGATCAAGGATCTTCACATGCTCAATCCTTTGTTCCTGATGGAATAAGCCACTGCTACCTGTACTCCTAAGAGTAGATTATTGCTCCTTCCCTTAAAGAAGCAATCCAGTTTTTTTTTCTTACACAGCTCGATGATCGTTAAGCAAGGGCTTTATATATATTTCGTTAGCGATGTCTGTGCAGCCCTTGCCCTAAACTGGTATACATTAGCCATCTACGCTCCGGGTCTACTCCTGATCTCTCCCCGGCACCATGGCTGCAGCTTCGGAGTGCCAAACACTGTCAGGGACCGCCGCGGCCTGTTATCTCAGAGACTGCTCTGAAGCTGCAGCACAGGGAAGCAAGCAGAGGGCAGGAAAAGACCAGGAGCGTGGAGAGGTACCGTATAAGTTTATTCAATTAGCCGTCGGCCGTGCATCACTATTACACGTAGCGATGCACGGTTTGCAAAAGATTTAGGTGTCGGACCTAAAGACATGATCAGCCGATGATTGTTGTCATTGGCTGATCGTTTTCTCTATTACATGGAGCGATAATCAGCCTTATTCGGTCGGTTATCGCTCCCTCTAATAGGGCCCTAGGAAAAAACTTGTCATATAGTTTTTACCAGTGTTTAGCTCCCCCACCAATCATTAGAATGAGTAGAAGAGAAGAGTGCGGTTAAAGGGGTTGTGCCATAGAGAAAAATAGATCGAAACTTGATGCATTGTGAAAGTAAACTTTTTTTTTTTTTTAAATGTACAAGCATTTTGGAAACTGTTTTACAATTTACTACTGTTGTACTATTTATGAGCTATAAACTTCGGGTGCCTTCAGATTTATCGAACAGATTTTTTTAAGCCAAATCCAGGAATGGATTTGAAAAGAGGAGAAATCTCAGTCCTTCCTTTATGACCTGTTCTGTTTATATTCTATTCCTGGCTTTGGCTTTAAAGATCTGTCAGATTTATCTCTCTGTGTAAAGACACCCTTACTTATCCCCCATGTGCCTGTATTATGATGATCTGCTGCCCTTGGTCACAACCCACTAAGGTAGGCCAGGCATGCTCAGTTCAACTGCGAACAAGGGGGGGTTTATGCGAAAGTGTGAACTCTGTTGCATGGCAACAGCAGGATCACAGTTCAGAGAGGAAACCAGGAAGTGATTAGATCCATGGGGGAGAAAAATAGTACAAGGATGTATTGTACAATACTTAACTAAAAACAGCAAATGTGTACTCTTTACACATATGAATTTACCAACTTTTTTCATACTACAACCTCTTTAAAAGGTATGTTATGAAGTACACTGATCTGACGGGAAGTGTGGGTATCCACAGATACAACCATGCTGAATTGTTAGAGTCAAATTGATGTTTTCACAATTAAGGGCCATTTTATAAGACTGGTGCACTGGTTTCCAGCATAGCATATAGCCAAATCCAAAAGTAGATGCAGCAGGACATAGTATAAATCCACTTCTGGCTTAAAGTGTCACTGTCACATAGAAAGGCTATGTTCACAGAATGTTGTAATTGAGTGGATGGCTGTAATTTAATGGCAAATTTTTGCTGTTATTTTAAAACAACGGCCGTTATATGAAGTAATATGAAATAATAGCCGTTATTTACTGTTATATGGCGGCCATCCACTCAATTTCAACAGTGTGTGAACAGATCCTTTCTGTGTTTTTAATCCACTCCTGGTTTTGGTTGCAATACTGACTGAAATATACGTAGTGTGAACGCAGCCTTAAGCTGTAAAAACTGAATAAAAAAAAGAAAGCCAAAAACACTGTGTGAAAGCCTGCCTATGTGTATTATCAGGGGACTCTTAACACACAGATTGTCCAAGCAGAGAACCCCTTTAATCTGAAGCTTAGTTCATTTCTTCTGCTATTGACACAGTTATCATTTGTCTTCCTTAGATTAGCTTACAGTCCCCGGAGGGATTCTTCAATCTAAACAGCTGCTTTTCCAGCGTTGTGCAGATCTCTCTTCAGCGTTTACTCCGTGCTTCCCCCTTTTCCTGTCATCAGGGAAGCCTCAGTCCCGTGTCTGAGCCTTGTCCCTTAGAACATGGGGATTTTATCAGAGGAGGAGCACAAACGTGCAAAGGAGGATCCCAGCCGCAGGTTCCAGTGTCAAAGGATGCTTCTCCCCTGCCTCTCTATGCCACATCCTGCCCCGAAGCTCTGTGCCATCAAGCCGACAGCGGACGGGGGTCAGAGACTGATCCATGTGACACTTCCCCATGTCCGTCAGAGGCTGGCAATGAATTGGATACAGACATTGAGGGAAGTTCTTGGGCTACAGCCGTGGCACTGGCATGGCTTGAACATCGTTGTGCTGGCTTCTTCACTGAATGGGAGCTACTAGCGGCAAAGGCCGAGGGTTGGCTACGGGCACAGACACTTCCTGATGGTTTACAGTTGCTGGCTTTGAAAGGGGCTGCTCGACAGCTTTTCTTACTACTTCGTCACTGGGATGAAAATCTAAACTTAAACATACTTTGCTATAAGCCAGGTGATGTTTAAAGTGACCATCTTGGTATCTTTAAGGGGTACTCTGGCAAAAATATTTTCCTTTCAAACTGGTTTCAGAAAGTTTTATATAGATTTGTAATTTCTATTAAAAAATCCAGTACTTATCAACTGCTGTATTCTCTCCAGTCTGACTTACTTCTATTTAAAAATATCAACTTTTCCAGTACTTATCAGCTGCTGTATGTCCTGCAGGAAGTGTATTCTTTGGAGTGCTCTCTGCTGCCACCTCTGTCCACATCAGGAACTGTCCAGAGCAGTAGCAACTCTCCATAGAAAACCTCTCCTGCTCTGGACAGTTCCTGACATGGACAGAGGTGGCAGCAGAGAGCACTCCAAATAATACACTTCCTGTGGGACATACAGCAGCTGATAAGTACTGGAAAAGTTGATATTTTTAAATAGAAGTAAATTACATATCTATATAATTTTGTGAAACCAGTCGATTTGAAAGAATACATTTTTGCCGGAGTACCCCTTTAAAGCTCAAGGCAATGACCAAAGCTTTTTTACTGCCTTACACTGATGACGCGGACATATAGGGTGCGTCATACTCGAATGCAGTTCAGTGTTTCTTCCCTTTTTATAGTAAGACACTGAGTAAAAAGAAATGATATAGGTTTTCCACTTTTATTAGTTAAAAAAAATATATATAGCATAAAAAGAGGTTTCTCTTTCCCCTTCCAATTTCAGAGAAAAATGCAACACACCTAAGTCACAGTGTTCTTTTTGAACTTATAGCATCCTCAGCTGTCAATATCAAGATTGGATGTCGCTTTTGGATGGACAGACAGGAATCAGTCCTTCTTCTTAAGAGAAGCCTTGGAGGTTGCTGCATTGTCTTTTGGAGACTTCTCATCTGGCAGAACTCCAAACCATAGGTGAAGTAGAATGGCGATGTGACACAAATGGAGGGCACCGGAGCTCACAGCAGTGGAGGGGAAGGTGTTCCAGGACAACTCAATGAGCCCCAATATAAGAATTCTGAAAAGGAAAAAAAAAGGACACTTAATCAGAGTCACAAGTAACAACACTCACTACTGAACTGTGTCCCGAATTCATACTTGACAAGTCCTGGCAGGACGCTGGTATCCGTGCACCACAACAGATACGGCAGTGTGTGAAAGTACCAGACGTAGAACTGATAATGTAGAGAGCGGCTGAACGCAACGCCCAGGAAGTTACTGGAGAACAAGACAAAAATGATCTCTGATAGAGTCAAGGTTGGTGCAAGTTTTAGTAGAAAATTTTAAATTTCAATTGACCTGAAAGATTCTGAAAAAAATTCTTAAAGTTTAGCGAAATTAGAATTCTACTTCATCCTTTTTCTACAAACTAATTAAGTGCTTTAAAGATCCTCAGTATCGTGAGAGGTTTCACCTAGAACATAACCAATACTTTGTTTCTGTAATCATTGCATATTATAATAAACTTATTATGAAAAAGAAAGCATCCATAATATGTCCAACGCCATGGAAGATGTGAAATATAAAAGAACTGAGGGGGGAGTATTTCGGTACACAAATCCAATTTAGGGTATAAGGGATCAAAACTGTAAACAAGAACCGATCTGCCAGATCAGCGGTCGCTTACTGGGGCTATTACACGACACGATAATAGCAAGGACTGCACAGACATCCAGCCCTTACCCAAACAGTTATTACTTAACCCATCGATTCCAGTCTTTTCCTGCTCGCTGTATGCGAATGTAGAGCTGAAACGCATTGCATTCACTAAAGGACTATTGTTTTATATGTCTGGCTTACGGTCGTAGTTTCTCAGTCCAAGTGCACATTTGGGGTATGTGCGTTTTTGGCAACTAGATGTCCTGGTTACAGAAGCTGTTCGGGCCGACAGGCATGATACATTGCAGCTGAATAATAAACTATTTTCTTGCAATAAGTCACCACTGCTTTAGCTATAGGATTTGGTTTTGAATCTTAACAGGCATAGAAGGAGTAGTCCCAGTTTATAACATTGATAGACTAGGCCAGTGATGGCAAACCTCAGGACTCCAGCTGTAACAAAACTACAGTTTCCACCATATCTGGGCATCCAAAGCTTAATGTTTGGGAACTGTAGTTTTGCAACAGCCGGACGGCCAACAGCTTTTGCTATCCAGGCATGATGGGAATTGTAGTTTTGTAACAGCTGGAGGGCCTGAGATTCACAAACCTGATCTAAGTATAGTGGTGGCAACGGGAGCTAAACGACACTTCTCTACGCAATCACTAGATGGTGCAGGGCTTCGGGCACTGTTCACTGTGTATAGGTGATCAGACATTGATGGCCTATCCTTTAAAAAGACCATCAATTTAAAAACCTCGACCCAGGTGAAAATACGGGGTAGGAGGTGAAGCCATGCTCTTGTGTCTTCCCTAAAGGGACAGGAAAAGCACTGGTGATAGTGGGAAGGAGAGGGGCTTTCAACCTCTCATCTTTGCATTTTTCCTGTCCCTAAGGAACAAGTTAACTTGTGTGGTGCCGTCGTGAAGATGAGGAGAGAAAACCAATACAACCCTTCAAAGCAATTACAAACATCTGCTTTATTTTTGGTAAGGATACTGTTTGCCGAAAGTCTGTGCGACTGGGGTTTCCTATGTGCTGGGTCTTTCAAGAGTGTAAGAATGCTCTGCCCAGACCTGTATTAAACAGAAACAAACCAACATGAAATCACCAGTCATCTAATACACCACCAACACAAATCTTATAGCAGGTACCTGTGCCATCGGTAGAAACAAAACAGCAGCAGTCCAGCGAGGTGAGCTGAGAGTAACGCTAAATGGAAAGCCCGATGCTGAAACACATACTCTGGAAGGAAGCGCCAATTTACCGTCCATTGGAACAGGAACTGCCTGCCGAAATCAAAGGATCGTAGGAGGTACCCGGCAGGATTTTCCAACAGAAATGGAAGAGCCAAAATAACCTGTGCACAATGAAAAAAAAGTAGTAAGGTGTGTACAACTATGAGGATAAAACTGGTTATTAGAGATGAGCGAACCTGGAGCATGCTCGAGTCCATCCGAACCCGATCGTTCGGTATTTGATTAGTGTTGGCTGCTGAAGTTGGATAAAGCCCTAAGGCTATGTGGAAATCATGGATATAGTCATTGGCTGTATCCATGTTTTCCAGACAACCTTAGAGCTTTATCCAAGTTCAGCAGCCACCGCTAATCAAATACCGAACGTTCGGGTTCGGATGGACTCGAACCCCGTTCGCTCATCTCTACTGGTTATTATTTATTACTACATTTCTGATTTTTTTATTTTATTTTTTAAAGACAGTCCCCTAATAAACACTCTCACTTCTTATAGAAATCAAAGAAAATCCAAGAAGCTGAAGGTAGCAATTAGAGATGAACGAACAGGTCTACGACCTAGGCTGTATCCCTGTTTTCTAGGCAGGACTCGAGCTGTCTGCACTTTCCCCACAGAACAGGAAGAGAGTGAGATTCAAATGCTGATGGACCAGAGCCTTGTCCTGGTTTGCTCAGCTTTAGTAGCAATGTATTGTAGCATTGTACTCTGCTCTCCCTGGCAGCTCCATAGGTCATGAATTAAGTGGTGGCTCGTTTGCGATAATTTAATGTTAAAAAAAAAAATAAAAAATAAAAAATCACATTTTCTAATAGAACCAAAAAAGTTAGTAGTTGGACAGTCACTTTACATCTGTAAAGTTTAAGTGCCGGCACCAGGTCAGAAGGCACCAACTCACCTGAAGCAGGGCACAGATACATAGCTTAGGTATAGTGCGCAGAAGTCCAAACCGGCACAAAAGAAGATACAGAAGTCCAGGAGCCAATAGCAGAATGTTCATTTTGACAGATACGGCCAAACTGTAGGAACATTGAATAGAAACAAAAACTATAAGAAGGATTGTATTTACATAAAACCCCAATTACCTTAAAACTAGAGAAGAGCGCAACTCAAGCATGCTCAAGTCTGATCGTGCGGTATATGAATACCGGTGGCTGAAGAAGTTGGATGCAGCCCAAGAAAGTCCTGGAGAACATTGATACAGCCATAGGCGCTCATCTCTACTGAAGACATGTAACCAATAGCGGAGAAGCACTGAGAAGCATACTGAAGCCAGTACAAACAAGAAATATAAAGAATAGAAGAACTACAAAATGTGTGTTTTATCTAGCGCCCCAAGGCTGGAGTCACACATTGTGCCAAACCAGAAGAGGATATAACAGGATCAGTACAAGTCCTCCCTATTTTACATCCCCTTTGAGTCCACTTCTGGTATTTGCACAATACAGGATCCCGACAGAACCGCCGCGGATTCCACATTTTCTGTCAGATTTCTATAGCGTTTTCCATTGTTAACCCTTTCAATGATGCATAGTAGTTATTTTGAAGATTATGGGGGGTCTAAACACTCAGACACGAACCAAACAAAAGCTTTGACATGTAAAAACTTTGGAATGGAATCGGTCAGGTCCCTATCAGGTGGAGCTGCAGATAGCTCACAGAAATCCACGTAAGAGCAAAAAAAATTAAATGCAAGCTGGTCTAGCTCACTAAGCCCCCCTGAGTATTTTGGGCAGTCTTCTGTCTTTACATCTGAGTCAGGGTATGTGCCTACTACAAAACCCGGGCGGATCACCTGCCGTAGATTCTGCAGCTTGTGCCATAGACTATTTAACTCACCGGCAGATTCCGCCGTCTGCCTCAACAATTAACCCATTCATTCTTCAGGCGAAAGACAGAATCTGCTTGTGCATAGAATGGACAGACGGGGATGAGCGCGGGCAAGAACTGGGTGATCTGCCCGGATTCCTCAGTGTGCACTTTTTTTTTAAAAGTTAATCTATAACCAAGATAGGAAACAACATTTCCCATCACGCATCTCCCTGATTGGTCTGTTTACGTACTCTCTCCCTTAGCTTTCTTTCCTGCCCACTGCTGTCATTACTATTGCACAGTGAACACAGGACTGTTTTTTCACTGATTTTGCATCACATCACCGCAATATGTATTCCACACTAGCTGATGATGTAGCAGAGCTGACGCGCGCATGGTGTAGCTATGTGCTACATAACGGGCATCTGTTTAACGGGGGTGGGGGGTGTAGTAGAGGTTTAGATCTCTGCTTGCTGACTGTGAATGAAAACATTCTAGTTCCATTCAGACTCTAAGAACATCTATAACACTTAGAATATACAGAGCTGTGACACAAAGTCAGGTGCATATGACTGCATTCACTGACAGCAAGCAGACTTAGAACTATAACTTTTCATATTACAGAAACCTAGGCTCAGGGACACATGAAAGTCTATGGAAGCAGCACAGGTGCATGGAGATGATGCACATAATGTCTCCTGGGGGTCAGGTTACCAAGTCAATGGACAGCTAATCTGACCCACATAAAGGAGATTACATGTCCTGTGACTACAGAGGTAGGGAAGAAGAGGGAGCTCTGAGCGTGGTCAGAGTGGACCCAGAGTAGAGGTTTTTACATGTCTAGAGCAGAAAAGAACGAGAAAAAAAAAAGGAAAGGGCGCAATATATATTATATATGTATATTAAACATAGGGTGGTATTGGGAAGGAGGATTGATTAGAATTTTGTTTTTGTTACCTGGATAACCCCTTTAAGGCAATAAAAAAAATATTTCCCATAATTACCTGAAGAAAAAGCAGCCCCAGCTCCAGCGGTCCTGTAATATCAAGTTGATGGCAAAGAATAAGATGACCATAGCCACTGGATCATTGAATAGTCGAAGGAGGAAGATGGAGTGCACCCGATACGAAGCACAACACATGAAGAAGAACACATAGGGCGGGACCTAAGGATTGAAGAGAGCACAAAGCACGGTTAATTTCCCCAACTATTCTAGCTTAAAGGGGTCGTTTAAAAAATGTTTTTTTCTTTCAAATTAACTGGTTGCAGAAAGTGCCAGAGATTTGTAATTTACTTTATTTAAGAAATCTCCAGTCTTCCAGTATTTATCAGCTGCTGTATTGTCTTGCAAGAAGTGGTGTATTCTTTCCAGGCAGGAGAGCTGGAGAGGTTTTCTACTGCTCCGAACAGTTCCTGACAGAGGTGGCAGCAGAGAGCAAGACTGGAAAGAATACACCACTTCCTGCAGGACATACAGCTGCTGATAAGTACTGGAAACCTGGAGATTTTAAGAGAAGTAAATTACAAATCTCTGGCACCAGTTTATTTGAAATATCCCTTTAAAGGGGTTTCCCCACTTCCCATGGACGCGCTCTCAATGCTGCCATGGAAACCACTTATAGCAGCATCGGGACAGATGGAAACTCCCTGCCCTGGTGCCATGTGTTTCATGCCAGGGTATTGTCACAACAGTCGCTGTAAGGATGATTGATAATCCAGCTGTCCCGATTGGGAAAAGGGCTGAAAGAACGGTGCAGTGAGTCCTGGCTGCACAGTCCTCTCCGAAAGATCAGTGCCAGGCAGAGGTGAAGCTGGATGCGACAGGCACACGTCATCCAGCTTCCTACAACAGCAGAAGGTTCCCCGGCCACCATTCTCATGTGTTCTTTAGGGATATGATGAGTGACATGGAGGAGGAGAGATGAGGACAAGAGAGCTATAGTATGGTAGAGACCTGTATATAGCACATGTGTGTGTGTGTGTGTATTACAATGTCTACATATACACAGCACACAATGTGCTGGTTACTCACCTTTTTAGTGACAACGTAGATGCGGAACACAAGGAACAGCGTCAGCAGATAGAGCGCAGCAAAGATATACTGAGCCACCCTGATGTTGGTCCCATGCTCAGTCAGGTAGTAGAATGCACTAAAAATGTATACGAAGCCAGCGGGATACCTGATCAAAAAAGAAAAAAAAAGACGCCAAAACAACTCAGACACTCAACTGAGAAATATAAAATATTATAAATCCTATATTGACCACCTTCTAACAATAATGCACTTGGTGTAGCTCCAAAACAACATATATATCCTAACAATATTGGCATACACCACTAAAAATAATTTAAAACAAAAATAGTAAACAATGATTCCTTTATTCAAAAATGTTAATGAGGCATACAGAGTGAAGAGAAATATATAATATAACCTAATAACATGGATTTTTTTCCTTCTTGGTATGGGACACTCTTCTGGAAGCAGAGGCTGCTGTGTCCTTAAAGGGGTAATCTGATTGAAAACAACTTCGTGTCAGAAGGTGTCAGATCACGGACAGTCTGACCAATGCGACCCCCCAACGGCCCTGCTAATGGGACACGACTCCTTCATCCTTGTTGCTGCTCTAATTGTAGGAATACAGCGCTCACTTATCTTTGTCAGATGAATGGACAAATGGACAAGTTGGGGCGCCGTTCTCGAGGGGGGGGGGGGGGGTCCCTCTTGATCAGTCACACCGGGGGTGTACTGCCAACAGAGGCCTGGTGTCCAGCAACCCTCCCCCCTTCCCTTAACCTTTGACTTACACCAGAGGCCCTGTGTCTGTTCCTCCCCACCATGTACTTACACCAGAGGCCCTGTGTCTGTTCCTCCCCACCATGTACAGGTAGTCCTCGACTTACGTCAGTGATCTGTTCTTACGCAGCGTTGTAAACCGAATTTCGATGTAAGTCGGATCATATGTTCATACAGTACTGTACCATAACAACAGTACTGTCCTGTAAACACTTAGCCTATCCTAACATAGTACCCTACATAATTATCAATATCCTCAGTCTAGAACCGCATAACTGAGTACTGTACCAGTATAGTATCGTACTGTACTCTTCTGCCGCTGCATGTATTCGAGTTACGTCGATACCGTGTAAGTCGGAATAAGGCGTTGAATAAAGCGTTGTAACCACGAAACGATGTAACTCGAGACCGTTGTAACCCGAGGACCACCTGTACTTACACCAGAGGCCCTGTGTCTGTTCCTCCCCACCATGTACTCACACCAGAGGCCCAGTGCCCCCCCCCATACTCACACCAGAGGCCCAGTGCCCCCCCCCATACTCACACCAGAGGTCCGGTGTCCCCCTGCAGCTTGGTGTAGTCGTAGGTCCCATTCAGCACTCCCTCCACCTCGTCCATGTAGGCTTTCCAGTCTATCTCAGTGTCTGCAGAGAAAAGAGAGGCAGCTTACACAGGGGGCACTCTACACCCCCCTCCTCCTCCTCCTCACACAGAGGGCACTCTACACCCCCCCCTTCACACAGAGGCACTCACATGGCACTCTATCCCCCTCCCCCCGGGCACTCACATGGCACTCTATCATCCCCCTCCCCCCGGGCACTCACATGGCACTCTATCATCCCCCTCCCCCCGGGCACTCACACGGCACTCTATCATCCCCCTCCCCCCGGGCACTCAATCATCCCCCTCCCCCCGGGCACTCACACGGCACTCTATCACCCTCCCCCCCGGGGCACTCACACGGCACTCTATCACCCTCCCCCCCGGGGCACTCACACGGCACTCTATTCCCCCCGGGGCACTCACACGGCACTCTATTCCCCCCGGGGCACTCACACGGCACTCTATTCCCCCCGGGGCACTCACACGGCACTCTATTCCCCCCGGGGCACTCACACGGCACTCTATTCCCCCCGGGGCACTCACACGGCACTCTATTCCCCCCGGGGCACTCACACGGCACTCTATTCCCCCCGGGGCACTCACACGGCACTCTATTCCCCCCGGGGCACTCACACGGCACTCTATTCCCCCCGGGGCACTCACACGGCACTCTATTCCCCCCGGGGCACTCACACGGCACTCTATTCCCCCCCGGGCACTCACACGGCACTCTATTCCCCCCGGGGCACTCACACGGCACTCTATTCCCCCCGGGGCACTCACACGGCACTCTATTCCCCCCGGGGCACTCACACGGCACTCTATTCCCCCCGGGGCACTCACACGGCACTCTATTCCCCCCGGGGCACTCACACGGCACTCTATTCCCCCCGGGGCACTCACACGGCACTCTATTCCCCCCGGGGCACTCACACGGCACTCTATTCCCCCCGGGGCACTCACACGGCACTCTATTCCCCCCCGGGCACTCACACGGCACTCTATTCCCCCCCGGGCACTCACATGGCACTCTATTCCCCCCGGGCACTCACATGGCACTCTATTCCCCCCGGGCACTCACATGGCACTCTATTCCCCCCGGGCACTCACACGGCACTCTATTCCCCCCCGGGCACTCACACGGCACTCTATTCCCCCCCGGGCACTCACATGGCACTCTATTCCCCCCGGGCACTCACATGGCACTCTATTCCCCCCGGGCACTCACATGGCACTCTATTCCCCCCGGGCACTCACATGGCACTCTATTCCCCCCAGCACTCACATGGCACTCTATTCCCCCCGGGCACTCACATTGCACTCTATTCCCCCCGGGCACTCACATTGCACTCTATTCCCCCCGGGCACTCTATTCCCCCCAGCACTCACATGGCACTCTATTCCCCCCGGCACTCACATGGCACTCTATTCCCCCCGGCACTCACATGGCACTCTATTCCCCCCGGCACTCACATTGCACTCTATTCCCCCCGGGCACTCACATTGCACTCTATTCCCCCCGGGCACTCTATTCCCCCCAGCACTCACATGGCACTCTATTCCCCCCGGCACTCACATGGCACTCTATTCCCCCCGGCACTCACATGGCACTCTATTCCCCCCGGGCACTCACATGGCACTCTATTCCCCCCGGGCACTCACATGGCACTCTATTCCCCCCGGGCACTCTATTCCCCCCAGCACTCACATGGCACTCTATTCCCCCCGGGCACTCTATTCCCCCCAGCACTCACATGGCACTCTATTCCCCCCGGCACTCACATGGCACTCTATTCCCCCCAGCACTCACATGGCGCTCTATTCCCCCCAGCACTCACATGGCGCTCTATTCCCCCCAGCACTCACATGGCACTCTATTCCCCCCAGCACTCACATGGCACTCTATTCCCCCCAGCACTCACATGGCACTCTATTCCCCCCAGCACTCACATGGCACTCTATTCCCCCCAGCACTCACATGGCACTCTATTCCCCCCCAGCACTCACATGGCACTCTATTCCCCCCGGGCACTCTATTCCCCCCGGCACTCACATGGCACTCTATTCCCCCCGGCACTCACATGGCACTCTATTCCCCCCGGCACTCACATGGCACTCTATTCCCCCCGGCACTCACATGGCACTCTATTCCCCCCAGCACTCACATGGCACTCTATTCCCCCCAGCACTCACATGGCACTCTATTCCCCCCAGCACTCACATGGCACTCTATTCCCCCCAGCACTCACATGGCACTCTATTCCCCCCAGCACTCACATGGCACTCTATTCCCCCCAGCACTCACATGGCACTCTATTCCCCCCAGCACTCACATGGCACTCTATTCCCCCCAGCACTCACATGGCACTCTATTCCCCCCAGCACTCACATGGCACTCTATTCCCCCCAGCACTCACATGGCACTCTATTCCCCCCAGCACTCACATGGCACTCTATTCCCCCCAGCACTCACATGGCACTCTATTCCCCCCGGGCACTCACATGGCACTCTATTCCCCCCGGGCACTCACATGGCACTCTCTGGATGACCCAGTGTGAGACCCCCAGCTCGGCCAGGCACAGGCACACTCCCAGCAGCGCGGTGTACCGGGGGTCGGTCAGCAGCTGCAGCTTGTTCTCCCATCCCCGGCGCAGAGTCTGCAGGATACCGGAGCGCCCCCCGGCCGGAGCCCCCCTCCTCCTGCCCGCCGCAGACTGAGCCATCAGCCGAGATGTGAGAGCCGCACCGGGCCGCCCGGAAACAGGAAGCGGCGGTAAGAGGCCGAGGAGAGTCGGTGCGGCCCGGAGAAGGGTAACATACGGGAGAGTGACGTGAGCGGAGGACACGTGGATGTAGTAGGGGGCGGGGAGCAGCGCTGCTGATAGGCTGATCCAGGCCCCGCCCCCTATGACGACATCATTCGGCGTGGAGTTGCCGGCGGAAGGTGCACATGTCGGGCCGGTACAAGGAGCAGGCGTACTGGGACAGCCGGTACCGGGAGGAGGGGCAGCTGCGCACCGGAGGACATGAGTGGTTCGGGGCTTACCGAGACTTCGCGCACCTGGTGGGGAGAGAGCGGCGACCCGGAACCGGAGGACTCGTGCTCGGTACCCGCTCTGCCTTACTAACATGACAGCTGGAGGGTCCCCTGCTAATCCCTGTGTATCTGTATGGGGGGTAATCTATATACTACGGGAGGGGGCACCGGGGGTCCACATACTGTCAGCTGGGGTCACACTGCGTTTTTGATCCGTTTTTGGGAGATGTGTGTGTGTGTGTGTGTGTATATATATATATATATTATTTATTTAATGGAAGTCAATAGAAAAATGGATGCACATAATGCATCAGTTTTTTTCACCCGTTTTTCATCTGGTTTACGCAAAAACCGCCTGTAAAAATGCATTGCAAAAATGCAGTGTGAACACAGTAAAATGGAGCCGACTATGGCCTGATCACTGATCACTGCGTTTTCCCTATCTGTTTAGCGTATACGTTTTATGGGAAAAAAAACCCAGATGCAATTGTGTGTCATCTGTTTGGATCCGTTTTTCCATTATAAAAAAAAAAAGGATTGAAACGGATGCGTTTTTTTTAATGGACACAAAAGTAGTGTTGACTGTTTTTCTGTCCGTTAAAAGTAACCGATTAAAAACGAATACATTAAACGGATTGCAAAAACGCAGTCTGAACCCAGCCTAAAAGATCGCCGATCTGTGCGCGTTTACTGGACCTAGTAGGCGGCCCGGTAATCGGCAAGTTAGCAATGTCCGTGCAGCCCTTGCCCAATCACCTGATAGCTTACCTCTCTCCGTCTTCTCTCCTGTGCTCCGCGGCTTCCCCGATCGGCAAGCTGCAGGGAGAGGTCAGCTGATCGTTGTCTCTATTACACTGAGCGATGATCTGCCGACAATAACAATGTGCGAAAAGTAAAAAATAAAAAAAATTACAGTCTGAGGGTGCGTTCACACCTACAGGATCTGCAGCAGATTTGATGCTGTGTTCAGTTATTTAAATGAAATCTGCTGCAGAAAATCAGCTGCAGATCCTGTAGGTGTGAACGCACCATGAAAATAGAAACGGATAGATCGGTGCCGGTGCCGTGGTCCATTTTTACCGTGTACGGCGCCGCTCTATCTAGCAACCAACATTCTTGGGTTGTTTATTGACCGTATACTCTTCTTATTATGTTATTAGGAAGGACCCATCTGGTTCCTGAAGCCTCCAGTAATGTGCTCACTATCAGTCAGCAGTTGTGTTCTCTTGTCTCCCTATAGGATGTGGTACAAGCTCACTGAGCGCTGAGCTGCACAAGGATGGGGTGAGACCCCTTGTCAGTATTGATTACTCCCCGGTATGTATCCAGGAGATGGCGCAGAGACATGCCAACATACCAGACATGAGCTGGATGGTCATGGACGCCCGGCACCTCCAGTTCCCCGATGGAACGTTTGACTTGGTTATTGAGAAAGGAACGTTGGATGCAATGATGGTGGATGAGAGAGATCCATGGAGAGTCACACAGGACACCATTACTATAGTGGACCAAGTGCTAAGTGAGGTGAGAGATTTATGTCAGTGTAATGTTCTCAACTAAGGGCCCTATTACACGGGACGATTATCGTTATATCGTTTGAGTTTAAACCATATTCGTCCTGTGTCATTGCAGGCAACAATCGAAAAATCTCTAGCGTGTCTTTGATGGTTGGTTATAGGACCCTAAGGGCCCATTTACACAGAAAGATTATCTGACAGATCATCTGCCAAAGATTTGAAGCCAAAGCCAGGAATGTATTTGAAAAGAGGAGGAATCTCAGGCTTTTTCTTTATGACCTGTTACCTGTTTATAGTCTGTTTCTGGCTTTGGCTTCAAATCTTTGGCAGATAATCTGTTAGATAATCTTTCTGTGTAAATGGACCCTTGGACTATGGGTCCTATTCCACAGAGCGATAATTGCCGAATCGGCCCAATTCAGCCGATTATCACTCCGTGGAATAGAGACAACAATCAGCAGATGATCGTGTCATTGGCCGATCGTTTATTTAGGTGCAAGCCTAAAATCATTGGGCACCGACCGACCGATTTAAAAACATCATAGTTTACCAGGCTTTCTCCTGTGCCCCTTCTTCCTCCTGGTCCCATGCACAGCAGCAGCTTCGGAGCGGCCTGTCTGAGCTGACTGCTCAGCCAATCACTGGCCAGGACCACTGAAGCTGCTGGGAGAAGGAAGGAGCGCAGGAGAAGCCCTGCAACATGGTTTGGTAAAGTATGATGTTTAAACAAGGTCTGCAAGGACATCAGTAACAATGTCTCTGCCGCCCTCGCTAAACGATTATCTGGCCGTGGAATAGGCCCAGTAAACGAGCGCCGATCTAGCAGATTGGCGCTTGTTTACATTGTTGATCGGGCCCCTATCGGCGTGTGGAATAGGACCCTAAGGGTCCATTTTTACACAGAAAGATTATCTGACAGATTATCTGCCAAAGATTTGAAGCCAAAACCAGGAATGGATTTGAAAAGAGGAGAAATCTCAGGCTTTCCTTTATTACCTGATCTCTGTTTATAGTCTGTTTCTGGATTTGGCTTCAAATCTTTGGCAGATAATCTTTCCGTGTAAAAGGGCCCTTACACTGAATGATTAGTGAATGAATGCGGAATTACAGCAAACAATTAACAATGATTTTGGTGTCTGCAACGAATAAACAACGACTGATTTCTTGTTGGTTGTTTGATGGTTGCCTGCATTTACACGTAACGATTATCGTTTAAATTCAAATGCTATAACGATAATCTGCATGATTGTCCACCAAAGGCCTTTCTGATGCACCACATGCGGCGGTACATTAAGGCTGTGGGGGAGATTTATCAAACATGGTGTAAAGTGAAACTGGCTCAGTTCCCCCTAGCAACCAATCAGATTCTACCTTTCATTTTTCAAAGAGTCTGTGAGGAATGAAAGGTGGAATCTGATTGGTTGCTAGGGGCAACTGAGCCAGTTTCACTTTACACCATGTTTGATAAATCTCCCCCTATGTTCTCACTATGTAAAATGGCCCACACCATTGAACTCCGTAATGAAATGTCCCTGAGATTTCACACTAATCCTATGCATGTTCATGGTTATGCCTTTTAATTTTTTCCCCATTAATTTGCCACTAGTCAACACTAGTGATGAGCGAATACTGTTCGATCGAATAGTAAGGTATTCGATTTATCGAATATTATTGAAAAGTTCGCGAATATTCGATAAGCGTTCAAATCCCCCAGCTTCCGGTTTTTACCTCCAAGTGGTCGAATAGATGTTTTTCAATAATCGAATACTTGTTCCCATAGACTTTAACCCCTTAGCGACCCATGACGTATCTGATACGTCATGGTGCCGCTCGGGGTGTTCAGAGCGGGGTCCCGCCGGGACCGCGCTCTTAACGGCGCTGATCCCGGCTGACACGTGCAGCCGGGCAGTGCCTCTATTAGCCGGCGCGGGTCCCGTTGCCGCGCCGGCTAATTAAGCCTCTAAGTGCAGCTGTCAAACCTGACAGCTGCACTTAGAGGCTTCAGACCTCACGTCCCTGGTGTCTAGTGGGACGGATCTCCCCCCCGCGATGCGATCGCGGGGGGGAGATCCGTTCTTCTGCCCGTGCCGGGCCTCAGCGTCGGAATGACGCTGATCCCGGCTCGGCAATAGATTGCTATGGCCTGCAGCAGGCCATAGTAATCTATGACCGATCTAATCGATCTTTGCTGTGTATATACACAGCATTGATCTCTATGAGAGATCAGTGCTGTGTATATACAAGCCCCCCAGGGGGGCTTCTAGTTACAGTAAAAAAGTGTTTTTATTAATAAAAAATCCCCTCCCCTAATAAAAGTCCAAATCACCCCCCTTTTCCCATTTTATAAATATAAATTAATAAATAAATAAACATATTTAGTATCGCCGCGTGCGTAATCGCCCGAACTATTAATTAATCACATTCCTGATCTCGCACGGTAAACGGCGTCAGCGAAAAAAAATTCCAAAGTGCAAAATTGCTCATTTTTGGTCGCATCAAATCCAGAAAAAATTTAATAAAAAACGATCAAAAAGTCGTATATGCGCAATCAAGGTACCGATAGAAAGAACACATCATGGCGCAAAAACTGACACCTCACACAGCCCCATAGACCAAAGGATAAAAGCGCTATAAGCCTGGGAATGGAGCGATTTTAAGGAACGTATATTTGTTAACAATGGTTTGAATTTTTTACAGGCCATCCGATACAATATAAGTTATACATGTTATATATCATAGTAATCGTAACGACTTGAGGAACATGCATAACAAGTCAGTTTTACCATAGGACGGACGGCGTAAATGCAAAACTCCCCGAAATCAAAACAAATTCGTTTCTTTTTTCAATTTGACAGCGCAAATGATTTTTTTCCGGTTTCGCAGCATATGTTATGGAAAAATAATGCCTGTCATTGCAAAGTACAATTGGTTTCGCAAAAAATAAGCGCTCATATACGTCTCTAGGTGAAAAAATGCAAGCGCTATGGACTTTTAAACTTAAAATGGAATAAGCAAAAGCGCAAAAACGAAAATAGGCTTTGACCTTAAGGGGTTAATGGGATCGAATATTCGATCGAATATTCGAATATTTCACTATTCGCTCATCACTACTCAACACATTTTCTCCTGGCTCTGTAACATGACCGAGACGGCCTCATAAAATCTATGGGGCCATCTTGCTCACATAGACACAGAGCAGGGAGAAAGGAGCCCCGCAGAACACGTTTTTCCCCACTCGTTCTCATCAGTCGCAATCTGAACACTCAGATTCTGAGCGATTCAACTTTTAGATTATGTTCACAAATTGTGAGTGTAAAACAATGGCCGTTGGTGCACCGAAATTTGCATAATTTCAGTGGACCATGGCCGGAAATGATTGACATGTCAATTATTTCCACGGCCGTAGCAAACAATACATTGTGTGAGCATAAACAACAAAAACTTTAAGGGTGCCTTCACACCTACCGGATCCACAGCGGATCTCACTTCTGCGAATTAGGAGTGAGATCCACTGCGGATCCGGTACCATTCACCCTAATGATAGCACATACCCGCAGCGGGATTGACATCCCGCTGTGAGTATGAGCTTTAACCCCCTGATGGCCGCAGCCCCGCTGCATCCCCACCTCCTGCAGCTCCACCACTGCCCCCATCAGCCCCGGCGCCTGCATCCCCGATCGCCGCCCGCATCCCCCATCATCCCTGCAGCCATCACGCATTCCCGATCGCCGCCCGCATCCCCATCATCCCTGCAGCCATCACGCATCCCAGCAGCTGCGCCGAGGAGCAGGTAATGTATGCTCTCGGCGGCGGGCTGCGGAGATGATGCGGGGGGGCTGCGGGCGGCGATCGGGGATGCGTGCCGGCTGCGGGGATGATCGGGAATGCGGACGGGCTGCAGAGATGATGGGGGATGCGGGCGTTGATCGAGGATGCGTGTGGGCGGCGATTGGGGATGCAGGCGCTGGGGCTGATGGGGGCAGCGGTGGAGCTGCAGGAGGCGGGGATGCGGCTGGGCTGCGGGCATTAGGGGGTTAAAGCTCATACTCACAGCGGGATGTCAATCCCGCTGCGGGTATGTGCTATCATTAGGGTGAATGGTACCGGATCCGCAGTGGATCTCGCTCCAAATTCGCAGAAGTGAGATCCGCTGTGAATCCGGTAGGTGTGAAGGCACCCTAAGGGTTTTTTTTATGACATGTATTAGAGATGAGCGAACATGCTCTATCAAGTCTAGTATTTGCCATTAGTATCGGGCCATTTAAATGGGCTCGATATTTGAGCGAGTACTACATGCTGCTAGGGTGCTCGCTACAAAAAAGCTTGTTGAAACCTCATGGGGGTGTGGGGGGGGTGTTAGCAGGGAAAGTATACCTACCGCTTCGGTCTTCATCTGTTTTCACTAACACTTGGCCAAACAGTGGCTGCAGCAGTGTCCCAGTGTCCCAGCTGCAGCAGTGTATTTAAATGTCCTTTGGTGCCCCTCATCCCTGATGTCTAGTGGCGGATCACATCGCGGAGGGAGATCCATTACATTGGCTGGGTCGGGGCTCAGCATCGGAATGAAGCTGATCCCGGCTCGGCATTCTGTTTATCTGGTCTGCTGCAGACCAGTATAATAGAGCAATGATCTGATGGATCAGTGCTGTATTATATACACAACATTGATCTCAATGGGAGATCAGTGCTGTGTATATAGAAGTCCCCAGAGGGCTTCTAATTAATGTTAGTGGGGAAAAAAAGTGTTTTTAATAATAAAAAAATCCCCTCCCCTAATAAGTCAGAATCGCCCCCCTTTTCCCATTTTATAAATAAAATTAAATAAATTAAACTTAACAGATTTTGTATCGTCACGTGCATAATCGCCAATCTATTAAATCACATTCCTGATCTCGCATGGTAAACAGTGTAAGTGCAAAAAAATTCCAAAGTGCAAAATTGCGCATTTTTGGTCGCGTCAAAGCCAGAATAATTGTGATCAAAAAGTCGAATATACGTAAGTAAAGTACCGATCAGATCATTGCGCAAATAATGTATTAGATTTTTTAAAAGCCATCAAACAAGATAAAAGTTATGCAAGTTACATACCGTCGCAATTGTACTGACTTGAGGAACATATATAACATGTCAGTTTTACCATAGGGCCAATGGCGTAACCCCCCCCCCAAAAAAAAATAAAAAATTGTGTTTTATGTTCAATTTCTCTGTGGATATACATTTTTTTTTTGGTTTTGCAGCATATTTTATGCAAAAATTAAGTCTGTATTTGCAAAGTACTATTAGTGGCGCAAATAATAAGGGCTTGTGTGGGTCTGTAGGTGAAAAAATGCAAGCACTATGGCCTTTAAAACACGAGGAGAAACAATTTAAACCTCAAAAACAAAAATTACACTGGGAGGGAAGGGGTTAAAAACTCTCCCATTGCTTTCAGTGGGGCTTGAGCATTGGAAAATGCTCCACTCAAGTATTTTAGTGCTCGCTCATCTCTAACAGGTATATTTTAAAATAAGAATACAGCGTTCTCTAAACAAACAGTTTGATTTGCATTGTTTGATGGGGATTAATAAAAAAAAAATCGTATTCAATGCAACAGCTCATCTATT
Organism: Dendropsophus ebraccatus; assembly: GCF_027789765.1. NCBI lineage: Eukaryota > Metazoa > Chordata > Amphibia > Anura > Hylidae > Dendropsophus > Dendropsophus ebraccatus. The sequence continues at coordinate 16,141,106 of NC_091459.1, read as the reverse complement.
CATTGCAGTAAGCTTCCACAGCACACTAAAAAAAAAAAGTCTTTCGCTAATAACTATAGCCTTAGTGCTGTCAGATATTTAACCGTTTTTTGCTCCCGTTCATACACGCAGTACACTGTCTCCTTTGTTTGCTGGGTACACGTGTTTGGCTGTAATTCTCTATGCTGTACACTAGGTGGTGCTGTGTTTGTTCCACAATTCTATTACTTGTCACGTGTTGTGAAGTTATACCTCCTTACCTGTTTTGTATGATTGCTGTTAAGGGTTTTTTTTTCTCCCCCCCCCCCCCCCCCACCTCTTTCTCTCTTTATGGCAAAACTACATAACATAGCTTCAGGGCCATGGCAAGTAATATGGGTCGATTATTCGACGTGCATTGTTGACTGCATTACAAATGCTTTTGTTTCTGTTTTTCCTGCATGCAGCCTGAAGGACGGCAGAGTTTAGTGGCACAGGTGATTTTCTTACAATATTTGTGAATAGTGTCGTCTTTCTTTGAACATTGTTACGTTCTAGAACAAAATGGCATTTTGAATGGAACATTATATAAGCCACTTTTCTTTATGCTTCGATTTAATACAAATGGAGGCTGTTACCTTGGCTGCGCAGTTCTGGGGATCTGTATATTTGTATGTATCTATGTCACATGTAACTGGATATGTAAAGGAGAAAAACTGGAAACCCGTGGGAGCAAGTTACGGGCAATGGCATTAGGTACCCGAATCCACATCTATCGGACAGTCAGGCCATAAAAGTTGGAGATGGATATACATACATCTATATACACAGACATCTGATTGAGCGGCCATGTGAAAGTAGCTAAATAAACTAAAATTAAATAAAGCTAAATAGTAATAGCAAAGCAGTCTTCATTATAGAGGAGCAAAGTAAAGATGAGTCCATTATAACCTATGGAGGGGCCAAAGGGGAGAGAAGCAGCCCTGCAGTTTGGGGACTGTCTGGGCACATAAACCGCTGGATTCACACATCAGAAGGTCACTGCTTATCTGGGATCTTGGTAAGAGAAGTTTGCAGGATGTAGTGTTTTGTACATTTAAATGACAGTTACACTTGTCAGATATTACAGCTTGTATATATAGCCATGGATTGTGCTGGGTCCTACTCTAACAACGAAGGCCACAGTCAGTACAGGCTCAACGCAAATGGACAATGGGTAAAGCATTACCCCCAGTATAATAACATGCCATGTTACAGAGCAAACATCTAGTGCTGGTTCACTGTACACGACTCCTATAGGTAAATTGCCAGGGTTCAGGGTCAGACTGCTGAGGAGAAGATGATTTTATCCGCTAAGCAGCAGGCTACATCTATGGCTCAGCTACATGTGGCTTGCAAAATGAAAGCCGACCAAAAACCAATAAATGGAATGACTTGTCACTGTCATATGCATCAAAATCGCCTGTACTATTGGTTTCTGCAAAAAATAAATATATATAATTTTTTTTTTTTTCCCGAAATCAATAGTCCAGGCGATTTTAAGAAACTTTGTAATTGGGTTTATTAGGCAAATATGCCATTATCTGCATTCAAAAAGACTTTCCCCTGCCCCCCCCCCTCCTCCCTCTCATTCACTGCTCATTATCAGGAAATCTCGACTTTTACATCAGTCAGGCCCTGTGTAACCTATGGAGAGGGGAGGAGGGAGATTAGTCGCCAGTAGAGAACAAAGGATTACACAGCGGGAGCTGTATAAAAGCGGTATTCAGAGGTCAGAGAGGTCAGTGCTGACTGTCAGAGGAGATAGCCCGGTGATGTAGCTGTAAAATAACTCTTTGTTGAACTGTTTTGGTGTCTCATCTCCCTCCACCCCTCTGCATAGAGAACAATGAAGACAGGGGGGAGCTTCAAACTGCTTTTTCATGATAAAAATGCATTTTTCGGCTAATAAAGCCAATTACAAAGTTTCTTAAAATCGCCTGTACGATTGATTTCTGCAAAAAAAAAATTTAAACAGTGACACTTTAATGTATAAATAATGTTTTTATGTTAAACATATTTTTAAAGAAATTTTGGTGACCTTTTTTCAAATTTTTAATTTTTTGATCTATATTATAAAATAATCCTGATATCTTGCAGTTTTTATTCTCACCACTGGGGCTAAAACTAAGCTGAGACTTCCTGTTCTATCTGTAGTGATAAGAGGAGGCTGCTGTAAAGTGATCTGTACAGCATTGCGGCGACATGTGACACCAGTAGAAAGAGGAGACAATAGCAGCTCCCTGTGGAATGACCTCTTCAAAGGAATGAAAGAGATGTTTTACATTCATCTGAAGGGGACAGAGTCTGTCTATTGTCCTCTATGTCCATGAGTCTTGCTTTAAAGCATGTCGCTAAATGCTTTTAAAAACTGCTCAGGCAAGATGGCAGTCTCCATAACAATGTGAAAACAAATTACAATCAGAAAATAGAAACATATTGGAATAAAAGAACAAGTTTAAGTATCCAATTCTAATCAGTAAAGGAAAATTTAGGTGACACCTTCCCTTTAAGAGACCTTTGAAACAGACCAGTCTGCATAATTAGCTGTATAGCTACATAAGAGCCTGTGTGAACCCGCTGTTAGCTTCCCTTCAATCAGACTCCTTCTGTATCAAGTACAACAAGCATTCAGGACCAGCTGGATGACAACCCTTGTCACAGCTGTGTTGGTGACCATGTTGGTTGTCACTTAGCTTTATTAACAGTTATTAAAGCGGACAACACTTTGGAAATGAAAATACTCCAACATGAAGAAAACCTTCAACTAGTGGGCAGATGCTCTCTAAGGCTTGAGCACATGCTTACAGCTGACTGCTCCATATGTCGTAGTCTGATAAAAATATCTGCACCAAAAAACACCAACGTATTCCACAGTACACACTAGACCATGCATAGAAGCCCGTGCAGGAAAATGCTTAAAGTGAACGCGGTATAATATAAAAAATACAACAATCCCTTTACTAATAGATTTGTAATTTTCATAAAGCTAATCTGTCGGCTGCAGTTCAGATTCATGGCTGCTGACACTGTTGGGGGCTATTCACACGGTGGCAAAATACTGTCTGTGCATAGACAGTATTCAGTGGACCGGACCTCCCGGCATCGCTATTCATTACACTATAACTGTGTACGGCCACATTCACATGTTAGTATATTTTCAAGGATGAAATTCATGATCTGCAATCCGCAAAAAAGATCATCCATAGTGCATCTGTATTGTGCTCCGTATTTTGCGCATCCGGTGACACATAGTACGAGACCGGCCATTCCGTGATGATTTTTAGCGCCGCTGAGTTTTGATGCGAGCGCGTCATGTCAGTTTTCTACGGGATCCTGGCCAGAGTGTATACTACGTGTATACACTCCGGCCAAGATTTTCTCAGCCTGCAGCACTACGTAAGTACCGCAGAAATCACGGCCGTTGTAACAACAGTCGTGATTTCTGCAGATCTTACGTAGTGTGGACATAGCCTAAAGGTGTAGTTCTTAAAACAACAACAGCAAAAAAGTGATTGGTGATGTCAGGAAATGCAGATCCGCAATTTTTTTTGCATTGTGGATTGCAGATCTGCAGGCTTACAGGATGTATGAATAGCACCATATAAGTTGATGGGTTGCAAAGAAATCTGTATTTGCTGATCGTCAAATACTGACGTGTGACTGAGGCCTCTTTGCGCTTCTGTACTGACAGCGTGTCTGTGTGTGTTTTCTGCAGCTCTCCCACTAAGTGATGATAAAGTCTCTGACCAGCCCCTCCGACCCACATCACAATCTCCCTGATAGATAGATAGAGTGCTGGGGGAGGGGAGTAGGCAGGGTGGGAGGACTGTGATGAATTGTCGAGGAAAAGCAATGCATCCTGCGACTTGTAGTATCGGGAACTACAGCCATGAAGTACAGAACTAGGACCCTAAAAACTAATAGATTTTTTGTTTGTTTGTTTCAGAACTGGGGCAGAGCAGTATACAATGGTAGATGCTTCTATGGCAACCAGATAAAATAAAATCTTCCCTCTTGTAGCAGGTCATAAACAAGTGCCATTGCTGACAGCTGGAGAAGGAGGAAATTTTGTATTTTAACCCTTTCATGACTATGGATCATTGATACCTAAGCGACTCTGTACCCACAATCTGACCCCCCCCCCCCAACCGCTTGTACCTTGGGATAGCTGCTTTTAATCCAAGATCTTTCCTGGGGTCCGTTCAGCAGGTGATGCTGCTAAGGTCCTGAAAAACAACTTTTAAACTTGCAGCCCCGTGCCCAACAGGAGTATCTGTGCCCTAACATTGCACCACCCCTCTTCATCATTAGGAATGCCACTGGAACATTTTCTCCTGTCTGAACATTGCACAGGTGCTTAACGATCCAGCCCATGTGCCGTGCTGACTCAGGTTATAACAACCTCCCCTGCTGAGTGGCTTCTGTACCAGGACATTGGAGGGGTCAGTGAGGCATCTGGTGTCGATGGCTACCATGGGGACTCTTTGCAGAGCACTTACAGTGAACAGAGGGAGATTTCTACCTCTGTTTCCCTATAGATGCTGTGGTCGCATCTATAGGGTTAAATGCTGGAATTGAAGCATGGCTTGGGCCCTCGGCAGTTGTGTCCGGCTATCATTGACAGCTGGGACTTCACTGCGGATGGCACAGCTCTGCTTCTGTGCTCGTGTCATCCTCTGCATGTTAAAGGGGTTGTTCACCAAAAATTTTTCTTTAAAATCAACTGGTGCTATAGATTAACATAGTAACATAGTAACATAGTAACATAGTAAATAGGGTTGAAAGAAGACAAGAGTCCATCAGGTTCAACCTAGGAAAATCCTACTGTGTTGATCCAGGAAGGCGAAAAACCCCTATGGGGCAGAAGACAAACGCCCCACCACAGGGAGAAACTCCCCCCCCTCCCCCGACTGCAATGGCAACCAGAACAATCCCCGGATCAACGTATCACCAGAAATCTAATGCCCATAACTTGTAATATTATATTTTTCAAGAAAAGCATCCAGGCCTCCCTTGAACTTATTTAATGAATCAGCCATGACAACATCATGTGGCAGAGAGTTCCACAGTCTTACCGCTCGTACAGTAAAGAACCCGCGTCGATGCTGATGATGAAATCTTCTTTCCTCTAGACGTAGAGGATGCCCCCTTGTCATTGTTACAGACCTAGGAGTAAAAAGACCACTACAAAGATCTCTGTACTGTCCATTCATATATTTGTACATTGTGATCAGATCGCCCCTAAGACGTCTGGATTTGTAATGTACTCAAAATATCAAGCCTTTCAGTACTTATCAGCTGCTGTATGTCCTGAATGAAGTTATGTATTTCCTCCAGTCTGACACAGTGCTCTCTGTTGCCACCTTTCTCAATGTCATGAACTGTCCAGATTAACAAATCCCCCATAGAAAACTTCTCCTACCCTCCAGACTTCTCCTGCAGGACATACAGTAGCTCATAAGTATTGGAAGAATTGAACATTTTTATTAGAAGTAACTTACAAATACAGCACCAGTTGATTTGAGAGAAAACATTTTTGGTAAACAACCGCTTTAACTAGCGTCGCTGCAGCATCAGGCCTACGCTATAGCGACGTTAATTAACTGTGCACCGAATCAATAGTACAGGCCATTTTAGGAAACTTTGTAATTGGGTTTATTAGCCGAAAAATGCATTTTTATCATGAAAAAGCAGTTTGAAGCTCTCCCTCCTGTCTTCATGGTTCTCTATGGAGAGGGGAGGGTTGGAGGGAGATGAGGCACCAAAACAGGACAACAAAATTAATTTACAGCTACATCAGCGGGCTATCTCCTCTGACAGTCAGCACTGACCTCTCTGACCTCTGAAAACGGCTTTCACACAGCTCCCACTGTGTAATCCTTTGTTCTCTGCTGCAGACTAATCTCCCCCCTCCCCTCTCCATAGGTTACACAGGGCTCAACTGATGTAATAGAGTCGAGATTTCCTAATAATGAGCAATGAATGAGAGAAGGGGGGGGGGGACCTGAGGAAAGTCTTTTTGAATGCAGATAATGGCATATTTGCCTAATAAACCCAATTACAAAGTTTTTTTAAAATCGCCTTTACTATTGATTTCTGCAAAAAAAAAAAAAATGAAACGACAGTGACACTTTAAGGAGCCCGGGAAATTTTACCCTTTGCGATCTAGCAAGTTTTTTTTTTTTAGCAAAAAGTCATCCAAAATCCGCATGGATTTTATTGCAGCGAGTGAAAAACCACGACATTTTCTCAGCATCCGCAGCAGTTTTTCTTCCCCCCAATGCGTGAATTTTTTATTATTTTTTTTGTAGCCTACATATATTATACACTATCAAAACCGAAATACGGTGGGCATGGAAGATGCGAAAGCAAATGGCGTACGTAGTTTTCCCGATAAACCCTCAATGACCTTCCGTAGACATTACCGGTGACCTCTAACCTATTTAATTTGATCAAAGGTGGAGTCCTGGATGCTAAACAAATCTGTGGCCCTGTTAGTTTCCATGGAGACGTGAGGCAGTATCGAGTGTTGTCTGGTTAGGTCGTCATGGAAACAAAGTTGCCTCCAGGCATCTTTTTAGTTGGGCAGACGCATGCTTCTCTCTGCCTCCGTGTAAGAAGAGTTTATGAGCTACCGGATTCCACATTCCTAATCCCCGGACTGATCGGTCGTCTGTCCTCGCTGCGGCTTACCTTTCTAGTTCTTTATTGTCTATCCTGCCTATAGTTTTATAACGCTACTCATTTCCATCTCTTATGAGGACTTTGTGTCATGTTTTCCTTTCTATAGACCAGGGATGGGGAACCTTCGACCCTCTAGCTGTTGCAAAACTACAACTCCCATCATGCCTGGACAGCCGAAGGCTGTCCAGGCATGATGGGAGTTGTAGTTTTGCAACAGCTGGAGAGCCGAAGGTTCCCCGACCCTGCTATACATAAACTCTGACTACAGTGTGACATATCTGCTTGCTAGTTGCTGTTGCCCCTTGCCCTTGTATTGTTGCTATTGCTTTTGGTGTAGTGTCCTGGCTTCTAACATGTCCAATCTGCGTTTGTTCTACAGGTTAGTCGAGTCCTCGCCCCGAGCGGATGCTTCATGTCAATCACCTTCTCCCCGCCCCATTTCCGAGGCCGTCACTACGCACAGCCGAAGTATGGCTGGTCCGTATCATGTGACTCCTACGGCACAGACTTCCATTATTACTTCTATACCATGCACAAAGGGGGACAGCTGACGTCTTTGGATCTTGCGCGGGGACAGAGTCTTTATAAGTCGCATGTGGACCTGACGCAAACGCCGACTTTTCTAGAATGCGACGGCGAAGATTTCCTTAATAACATCCATCTATGAAGGAAGAATAATACCAGTCGCTGGGCCTGGAATATGGGAAGGGAATGGTTTGTATATTCTAACAGAAACCATAGCCTTTCGGTGTTCTGTTTCTTCATTGTGCCTCCAATCCAGAAGCCTTGTCCCTCCAGCTGTTGCAAAACTACAACTCCCATCATGCCTTGACAGCCAAAACAATAGTCACTTTGTAGTTGTTAAAGTGGCTTCATCTGACCCAATTCTCCACCATTGCCATTCTGGCCCTTCCCACTGTGTAGCACATTCTGGTCTCTCCCTTAAAGGGAACCTGTCACCCTTAAAGGGGAATTATCAGCTGACAAACTTACCCCTCTTGATGCTCCTGGCCTGCTTTCACTTCGTGTTGAGGGTGGACTTGAAGCTCCTCTGCTCTGCACTTTGCTGTTCTGTTCAGCTCTGCTATTCCAGGTCCCATCCTGATGGCTCGACGGGCTGGGAGCTGTCAGTGTGAAGGTAGATTACTGCAGAAAAGGTGGTCAGGGAAGGGAAGCCAGTCTTCACGAATACATGCTCCGAGATACTCGACCACCCCTTCTGTAAGAGCAGTGAGGGAGTGAATCACCAGCCCGGCCACCACTGTTGGGAACCTGAGAGAGCCTAGCAGGGAGTCACATTAGTCAATCTCAGTTTTTTAAGCCCTGCCAACAAAAGGGAATGTGTTTTTTAGAAGATGACCTATGTTTTTTTATGTCTTTTAATAAACATATTTTAAAATGTATTTGGATGTGTGTCTTTTATTCATTTTCTGTCTTTATTTTAAAATCCTCTTACGGTTCTTACTGTGGACTGAGACTTCTCTTCAGAACTTTTCAGGTGTTTCCTCATGATCACACAATCGTACCACATGGTAAAGGCTGTAGGGAAAAAAAAAGGCAGAATTGCTAAATTTTTTTTCTCCACCTTACCAAAAAGTAATAAAGACTATGGAGGAGATTTCTCAAAAATGGTGTAAAGTGAAACTGTCTCAGTTGCCCCTAGCAACCAATCAGATTCCACCTTTCATTCCTCACAGACTCTTTGGAAAATGAAAGGTGGAATCTGATTGGTTGCTAGGGGCAACTGAGCCACTTTCACTTTACACCATGTTTGATAATTCTCCCGCTATATATTTACCCCAAAATGGTACCATTAAAGGGGAACTATCAGCAGGTTACACAAATCTGTAACCTGCTGATAACCCTGTATAGCGCCTGGTACGCTGAGGAGAAAGCTATGTCTCCTAGCTTCATCCTCGGTGCTGGTCCCGCACTGTTAGTCAGCATAATCTTGTACTGGGAGTCCTGTTAGGAGCACTGCCCCGTCCCCACCGTGACATCCAGCCCCCCCTCCTAATGATTATCAATGGGGCAGTGCTTCTGGTCGAAGATTACGCCGACTAACAGTGCTGGAGCGGTGCAGAGGAGGAAGGTCTATCTGCATGTAGATAATACATGTCTGATATTGATGAAGTGGCAAGGTGCCCTATACATAACATTGAGACAGTGAGGTAGACAGGATTCCAAGCAGAGTCAACTCGGAATCTCTGCCCGTTTTTTGCAGAACAGTGAACAGGCCCTAACAGCTAAGTGTGTGGATGTGACAGCCTGTAACTCACCTTCAGCTTGTCAGCTACAAATATATTTTGTACAACATGGCAATACATTACAACTGGAGAACAGATGCCAATCTAATCCCAGCCACTCTGGCTTAACTTCTATTTTAAAGAAATCTAAAGTGTTAAGTACTTATCAGCTGCTGTATGTCCTGAGGAAGTGGTGTATTTTTTTCCATTCCAACACTGCACTCTCTGCTGCCACCTCTGTGTTCGTCAGAAACATTCCAAAGCAGGAGAGACATGGACAGAGGGGGCAGCAGAGAGCACTGTGTCAGACTGGAAAGAATACACCAATTCTGGCAGGACATGCAGCAGCTGATAAGTATGGGAAGACTTGAGATTTTTAAATAGTACTAATTTACAAATCAATATAACTTTCTGACACCAGTTAATTTAGAAACCTTTTTTTCCTCTGGAGTACTCCTTTAAGGGGTATTATGTTTAACAATCACTGCTCTGAGAACAAATTCTTGTGCACAAGTGCACTATTACATGGAGCGATTATCGTGCAAAAACCCGGCAAAACAATTGATCATTAGTGATAACTAGTGATGTACAGTGGTACCTTGGTTTAAGAGTAACTTGGATTGAGAGCGTTTTGCAAGAAGAGCTCACAGTTTTTCAAAATTGTGACTTGGTTTAAGAGCATTGCTTGGTTTAAGAGCTTCCTGCACTGGGTGGGAAGGGAGTGGGGGGAGGGGCATGGTCTGCATAGCGGGGTCTACAGCACTGTACTCTGACCCAGGAAGTCTTCCTCACCTTCCAAATCATAGCAGATCCACTTCAGGCTGGGGCTTGCATCAGGGGACAGGACTGTGTAGGTAATCTCTCCATAGCATTAACCCCTCTCTCCTCAGCCAGAGAGTGCTGCATTTTTTAGCCCACATATGTCCTCATTCCTTTATGCTCCCTGCAGTCTCTGTCAGTCCTTGTGTTTCCCATCCTCTCCATTCCTGCTATAATCTGCCTGCACTCACACTCGGCAATACACACTGCTGCTATAATGTGCCTGCACTTACACTCAGCCATACGCACTGCTGCTATAATGTGCCTGCATTCACACTCGGCAATACACACTGCTGCTATAATGTGCCTGCACTTACACTCAGCTATACACACTGCTGCTATAATGTGCCTGCACTCACACTCAGCCATTCACACTGCTGTATAGAAAAGTGTCTGTCACTGTCCTCCTGCACAGCTCTGTGATTCTCACTTCCTGATTGGTCCATGCTTAACACCCCCCCTTCTCCATTAATGTCATGTGACCACACAGACCTCTGACAGCAGCCCTGCTATTCTAGCCTGTTGTACTACACTACTGCATTATAGGGATCTGCAGTTCCATCCTGTATCTACAAACTGCTGCTGTGTTATCAGGTTTATTCACTTACTATACATTATACTCCACATGCTGATTGCTATACTGTACAGCAACTTATAATATCACATATTCTGCTGTTTCTCAATGTTTCATCTGTTCTACATGTTATTCAGAATAAAAACTCATATTTTTGTTGCGTTGAACCAATTGTTTAAATTTCATTAATTTCTTATTGGAAAATTTGCTGTAAAATAAGAGTGGATTTGGATTACAAGCACGGTCCCGGAACCAAATATGCTCTAAATCCAAGGCACCCTTGTAGTAGCAAATGTTTCTGATGCTATTATTTCACCTCTTGCTGTTACGTACAATAATTTTTGTGGTCGTTATATGGTCGCTAGTCATTCATGGGAGAGAAAAATGGTTGATTGAAAGGTTTCTTATTACACAAGTAAATTGGTGAGTTACCAGCGGAAGACAGCAATGATTTTTCGACATGCTGAAAGATCTTGATCTGCAACAATCTCTAACAATTTTGTGTTTTGTCATGCGCTTGCTTAATCTTATTATACCTAACAATAATCACTAGCGATTAATCGTTTTGGCAGGGCTTAGAGACTGTCAGTAGGTTTATGGTGTCCTATCTAACGGTAGCCTAAATTAGTGACAGAGAAGCTGAACAGAATGATGTATCACTTACATTGTTCTGTGCAGCTGATCCAGAGATCTCCTCCTGAATAACATGGACAATAAGTAGTCCTCTCCATTATGTGCATGAGCCCAGTAGTCCTGGATATTCATGAGAAGCAGAAAACTCCGCCCACCAGCAGTTAGCTATCAATCAGCAGCTGCACGGCGGGGGAAGCGGTCAGCAAGAATCCCATTCTCCTGCATATTAGGAGAACGGCTGAGCAGAATGATGTAAGTAATACACAGATCTGTTCAGCATTTCTGTTACTAGTTTATACTGCCCTCATTTAAGGCGGAATAAACCTAGTGACAGATTCCCTTTAAGGTTGTGCACACTTGTAATCAAGGGAGGTAACTTTTCCATCCTAATGACTTTCAGGCTGGCCTTAAAATCTCTGAAAAAGGCCAATAAAAACACCAGCGGACAGATGTTAGCTGGAAGTCAATGGAAGTTTATGATTGGCCTCACACACATGGGGGAGATTTATCAAAGGGTGTAAAATTTAGACTGGTTGCTGTGGGCAGTTTGCACCAGTCTAAATTTTACACCCTTTGATAAATCTCCCTCATGGTGTTTTTTTGGGGGTGGTGTTCCTCTCTCTTCTCTGGCGTTTTCGAGGCTCTGTGGCAAGCCTGAGTGTGGAGCAGGTAAAGTTTGCTCTGGCTGGCGGGGGGTTAATGGGGCTGTCACTTACATACTCGCAGCGGGATGTAATCTGATCAAAAATGACCGACAAGGAATCCCCAGTGGATTTCAAAGCAAATTTTCAGCATGAGATCCACTGCCGATCAGTTACGTGTGTAACTGGCCTAACTTGTATCACAAATTTTGTACCCACCTATGTGAACAGAGTCTATATCATAAGCAGCTGATTTTTTTTTTTTAATCCCTCCTCCCCCCCCAGATGAAGTGTGAGAGTTCCGGAGCTTAGAATATCGGTTACTGTAAACTTTTGCTGTCAGTATATTTCTCATTTAGAAATGTAACCATGGTAACTCCATACCGAAGAAGATATTGCCAAATGCAAATAGGCTAGTATGCGGTATGAGCTGATATATGCTAAAGAAAGAAAAAAAAATATATATATATATATATATATATATATATATATATATATATATGCTTCCTATCGTTCACGTTCACGTTAATGCTTTGGCTGTCCAGGCATGATGGGAATTGTAGTTTTGTAACATCTGGAGGGCCTGAGTTTGACACGTCTGATCATAAATAAAAATGGATAATCTTATGTGTATTTCCATGGCAGAAATTAGAATCTGATTGTCTGGGATATTTGTGCTTTGGATGTTCAGTTTGCTTTGCCAAAGAGCAACACAGAAATTAGCCCCATTATTAAGGCGACGTTCTCACACAGTATTTTTGCTCAGTATTTTGCAACCAAAACCAGGAGTGGATTGAAAACACAGAAAGGCTATGTTCACACACTGTTTAAATGTAGTGGGTGACCGTCATTTAAGAAATTGGCAAATAATTACTGTTATTTTAAAACAACAGTGGTTATAGCAGGGTGAAGGAAACAACCTTTTAAATTTTTTTTAGTCTCCCACCTCCCTTTCAGACTTGTCAATAAATCAGGGGGGGGGGGGGGGGATGTTTGCATTAATCTGGTCTGGCAGTGTTATCCAGTCACAGAATGGCGGTGTTGTTCAGGTCTGGTATGTTGGTCTTATCCAGTCACAGTATGGCGGTATTGTTTAGGTCTGGTGTGGCGGTGTTATCCAGTTAGTATGGCGGTATTGGTCAGGTCTGTGTGGCAGTGTTATCCAGTCACAGTATGGCGGTATTGGTCAGGTCTGGAATGGCATTGTTATCCACAATCTGGGCCCCCAAACCGCTTGTACCTTCGGATAGCTGCTTTTAATCCAAGATCTGTCCTGTGGTCCATTCGGCAGGTGATGCAGTTATTGTCCTAAAAACAACTTTTAAACTGGCAGTCCTGTGTCAAACTGCTTGGGCTTAAATTGTGTATGCATTAGGCTGGCACAACCTCTCTGTCCCTCCTCCCCGCCCTCCTCATAATTAGGAATGCTCCAGGCAGTTTGCCTACTATTTGTCAGCTGTGTGAATACTGAAAATGGGCTGGATGGCTAAGGTACCTGTGCAATGTTCAGACAGGAGAAAATGTTTCAGGGGCATTCCTAATGATGAGAAGGGCTGGGAGGAGGGAGGTTGTGCCAGCCCAATGCATACACTATCTAAGCCCCAGCGGTTGGGCACAGGGCTGCAAGTTTAAAAGTTGTTTTTTAGGGCAATAACTGCATCACCTGCCGAATGGATCCCACGACAGATCTTGGAATTAAAGCAGCTATCCGAAGGTAAAAGCGGTTTTAGGGGGTCAGATTGTCGGTACAGAGTCGCTTTAAATGTGATGCCTGGAGCTATTACCCACCAATCTACCAATCCTGGGGTGAGAATTCCATCAGACAATATGCAGACGGCTCTAATCATTGATTCAATGTGGAAATTTGTTTATGTTTTATACAGTTAAAAATCATAAATAAAAAGCAATTCAGACAACGTTTCTCCATGTAGAGAAATGCATGCGGCCGAAACCAGGCTGCCATCTCTTCCCCGGTAGTCATGTACTGTTACCAGGATTATTGGCCATACGCCTATTGGTTACCACATGAGGGTCTGTCATCTGCTGCATGTGGTGACGTACAGTAAATGTGGGAACGCGACCTAAGACTGATCAGATATCAATAAGATGTTCAGAAACTGGAAAATCATGATGCTAATTGGTGAGTGTAGATGGGGCGTCTCCAGGATTAGTGCCTAGGGCAGCAGCAGCTGGTAATAAGGCCCTGCATGACGGCCATCCACTCAATTTCAGCTGTGTGTGAGCATAGCCTTTCTGTGTGTGAACATAGCCTTTCACTCCACCCCAGGTTTTGGTTGCAAAATCCTGAGCAATGACTCCTATAGTCAGCCTGTCCAGGACCTCTTTCATCCTTCAGAACGGGAAACAAAAGCATTTATTTTTAATGTTATTTCAGCCACAGCCGCGCTCCCTACAGGTATCATTACTGTCACTGCTATATAACACTGGCAGCATTTGCATATAGAGTCATATTGTTTTCTAGCCCCCCATGATCTTATTTGCCTTGGCAGCAGCTGCCTGGCGCAGGTTAGAGCAATTAACTTTACTGTCAACTAAAGTTCCTTATTCCTTTTCGACGTCTCTTTTAGCCGGCATTTTCCCATTTTAGTCATTCTCGTATGTATTTTCCCCATACTTCAGTATAACCTTCTATTCATCACACATTTGGAAGAGGATTGATATAACCTTGTATGTATAATACTAAAATAGTGGTTTGTAGATCTAAAATAAAAATATTACTAAATCTTTGCAGTATTAAATGTGTTAATGGAAGCCTGATACCTTGGGGGAGGAAAGGGAATGTATTTCCTAGATTTTCTTTTTACTCATTGGAGATGTATAATGAAACATTTTTTTTTTTCCTATTGGTTTCCATTTTCTGATTGTACATTTTTTGGTATATTACTATGGGGGCAGCCATCTTGCCTTAACAGTTTTTAACAGCATTTAGGGAGAGCCCCATGGACATAGGATACAATAGACAGGAGTTGTACCATTGTTTCTGGTAGGGCTCTATGACTTTTCAAAGAAATCATTCCGCAGAGAGAAGGATGCTTAGATCTCAGCTTCATCTATTGGAGATTTATCAAACATGATGTAAAGTGAGACTGGCTCAGTTGCCCCTAGCAACCAATCAGATTCCTCCTTTCATTCCTCACAGACTCTTTGGAAAATGAAAGGTGGAATCTGATTGGTTGCTAGGGGCAACTGAGCCAGTTTCACTTTACACCATGTTTGATAAATCTCCCCAATTGTCTCTATCTATTGGGGTCACATTTACGGTAAAGCCGCCTCCTCTTTAGCATCACAGACAGAACAGGATGTCTCGGCTTAGGTTTAGGCCTAGTGGTGAGAATGGAAACTGCAAGAGTTTAGCAAAATCTTTAGAAAAATTGCCAAATATTCTTTAAACAAAAGTCTATTTAAAAGAACTTGATATCCGCAAGTTTTATAGATTTGTAAATTACTTTTACTATTAAAAAACAAAACAAGCCTTTCAGTACTTTTAAAGTGAACCTGTCGTTTATTTTTTAATTTTTTTTATATTTTTGCCGAAATCAATAGTTCAAGCAATTTTAAGAAATTCTGTATTAGGTTTTATTAGGCGAAAGCACCTTATTGTGTACTGAAAAAAGCTGTTTTCCAGCCTCCCCTCTCCTCACTACTTATCTGTGCATTATCGGGCAAAGCCGTCTTCATTACAGAGAAGAAAAGCTGTGGTTCTGCTGTGTCCATTATAACCTAAGGAGGGGCCAAGGGGGATGAGTGAGCACGAAGAGCAGACAAGTAGCCCAGCCATTTAGAGACTGGACATATAAAACCCTGGACTCACAGGTCAGAAAGGTCAGTGCTTATCTGGGAAGTTGGTAAGATAAGATTGCAGGATGTGGTGTTGTGCAGGGCCGCCTTTTCTCCTCTCTGTGCTCACTCACTCACCCACCTCAACCCCTCCCCTCTCCATAGACCATAATGGACACAGGAATCCTGCTTCTTCTGAAGTGAGGGGGTGGCTGGAAAAACAGCTTTTTGAGTACAGAAGGAAACTCTTTTGCTTAATAAAACCTTTTTGCTCAATTATAAGAGTTTCTTAAAATCACTAGCTATTGATTCCTCAAATGTGACAATTACGCTTTAAGTTGCTATTAAAGATGAGCGAACCTGGAGCATGCTCGAGTCCATCCGAACCCGATCGTTCGGTATTTGATTAGTGGTGGCTGCTGAAGTTGGATAAAGCCCTAAGGCTATGTGGAAATCATGGATATAGTCATTGGCTGTATCCATGTTTTCCAGACAACCTTAGAGCTTTATCCAACTTCAGCAGCCCCCGCTAATCAAATGCCGAATGTTCGGGTTCGTATGGACTCGAGCATGCTCCAGGTTCGCTCATCTCTAGTTGCTATATGTCCTGCAGGAAGTGGAATATTCTCTGCAGTCTAAGGGCCCTATTCCACCGGACGATTATCGTTCGCATAATCGTTAACGATTAAGGATCTCAAACGACCGCTATTGCGAAAGACATGAAAACGTTCACTCATTTCCATGGAACGATAATCGTTACGTATGACCGCTATTGCGTTCGTATCTGCTGCGAACGATTTGCGAACGAGCAACGATAAAAATAGGTCCAGATCTTATAAAGCGATCAACGATTTCTCGTTCGGTCGTTAATCGTTAACTGCATTTCAACCAAACGATTATCATTTAGATTTAATGATAATCTGAATGATAATCGTCAGGTGGAATAGGGCGCTAACACAATGTCCTTTGCTGCCCCCTCTGTCCATGTCTGTAACTGTCCAGAACAGCAGCAAATCCCTCTAGAAAACCTCTCCTGCTCTGGACAGTTCCTGACACGGACAGAGGTGGCAGCAGAGAGCACTGTGTCAGACTGGAAAGAATACACCACCTCCTCCAGGACATCCAAGTACTGAAAGATTTCAGCTTTTTAAATAGAAGTAATTTACAACTCTGTTTAACTTTCTGACAGTTGATTTGAAATAATCTTTTCCTCCGGAGTACCCCCTTTAACCAATAGGTCATTTTCGAATGACACATACTCTTTAAAATGATTTCCTTTGTGGGTTGTATCACATTTACATTACACTACATTACACTTAATGACTGTTCCTCAGAAGACTCTTACATGGTGCTGTCATGGTTGAAGAAGAAATGACACTTACCAGTAGGTGGATTTTATTAGAACCAATTGAATTCTATTCTGGTATGTAGTAAGTATTTAATTGTCTAAGTATGTAACGTGCTTCCATAAGGCACCTAGAAGGAATCTTCACCGCCTTGAACTTTCATACTGACTTAGGGTCCTATTAGACTAATTGATTTTATACTATCGCAAAAATAATTGTTTATCGTTAACCTGAAATCAATCACCGTATTACGCAGAACGATAGTCGTTCGTTATGATTGTTACTACGATCGGTTACTCCATCTGATCCCAGCAAATGAAGGAACGATGTGGAATTACACCGAACGATTAGTCAACAAATGCGGAATTACAGCAATGATTTTAGGGTCAGATCTAAATCAACGACATATGAACGATTTTTCGATCGTTGCCTGCAATCACAAGGAACAATTGTTTAAATTTGAACGATTTAACGATTTTCCACACGATAATCGTCCCGTGTAATAGGGCCCTTACTGTGTACCATGAGAGCTGTCCATCATATGGCAGTGCCCCCCACACTAAGCTGCTAAACATCCTATATGTTGTAAATAAGGACGTTGCTAAAAATGGCCAATACAATAATGTTTCTACTTCAAATGCAGTATGCTTCCACTAACCATTTATTAGGCTTTGTTTATGGACAACGGCCGTTGTTTGGCACTCAAAAACAATGGCTGTTGTCTTGAGTTTCAAACAATGGCCTTTTGTTGGGTCAAAAATTGCATTGAAATCAATGCACAACGGCTGTAAATAATTGACATGTCGTTTACTTATACAGCCATAGCAAACAGCGGCTGTAATTCAATACACTGTGTGAACGACGACTGTTGTTTGCATTGACTTCAATGCAACACATTTTTCTATTACAAGAATGGCCGTTGTTTTGATTGAAAATAATTGTCAATTACTTATACAGCCATAGCAAACAGCGGCTGTAATTCAATACACTGTGTGAACAACGACTGTTGTTTGCATTGACTTCAATGCAACACATTTTTCTATTACAAGAATGGCCGTTGTTTTGGTTGAAAAACAACGGCAGTTGTTTGCATTGACTTCAATGCAACACATTTTTCTGCTACAAGGACGTTAGTTATAATTGCAAACAACGGCAGTTGTGTGAACGTAGCCTTACTGATATATTATATATGTGTCAGAGGGGCCGTCGCTGTCTCCGCACCCTCATAGCTATACCCCTTGGGGGGAATCTATATACATTGCATTTATAAGGCAGTTTAGGTGTCAGTCTTTAAGCCGACACTTGAAAAGTAATGGAAGATGAAATCTTATTTTTCTTCTCTTCTGTCAAACACCATCCTGAATGTCATTTTTTTATATAATGTGTAGGTGTAGAAGAGATCACTGGTATTAGTCATGATGTTCTCTCTCTAGTTAAAAAAAGACAAACGTTACAAACGCAGATTTAAACCAACTTATACTTATAGTGAATGCCCAGATTTCAGGTTCAAAAATATCTTAACATTTAGCACTCGGTATGATGAAGTGAAGATGAAGTGAAACCTGCCGTAGCTGAAAAGCTGATCAAATAAGCAAGTCTATGTATGTCTTCTTCCCATTTACTCACGTTGGAAATTTCAAGTTAATCTTAGAACTGCTGAATAAAAGCTCAACTAAATCTTCAACGTTAACCCAATGTGGTTCACCCAATAAAGTAGATCGTATGTCTAGAGTGGCTCCATAATGGATTTATGCACTTCAAGGGGTATTCCTCTCAAACATAACTTTTGATATGTTGCTGCCCATGGTGAGACTAACAATTCCTTTCATACTTATTATTATCCATTCAGTCTCCTTTCCCCAGTTCTCAGCTGCTGCTTTTTGCTGAAGACACAAAAATCAGTGCGTGAGCTTTTCTCTCTGTCTCCCCCTCCTCCCCTCTCTTCTGAGACAGCTGATGTAAACAAGTCTTTTACTGGCTGTATCTGCAACATTGTAGCTTCTTTGTAATACTGTAAGGATTAATCTGAAGTTAAGTTGCTGATGAGCTCACTGTGATTAACCCTCCCAGCATTACAAAGAAGCTACAATGTTCCAGTAGGGACTTATTTACATCAGCCGCCTCAGAAGGGAGGGGGAGACAGAGAGAAAAGATCACACACAGATTCTTGTGTTTTCAGCAGAAAGCAGCAGCTGAGAACTGGGGGAAGGAGACTGAATAGATAATAACAAGTATGGAAGGAATTGTAAGTCTCACCATGCGAAGCAACATATCAAAAGTTATGTTTGAGTGTCTCTTCCTCCTCGGGGCAGGTCCTGCGCTGTTATTTGGAGTAATCTTCTCTCCGGTGCACCGCTAGGAGCACTCCCGCTCCTTCTAATAATAATTAAAGGGGTACTCCAGCGGGGGGGATTCATTTTTTTGCTGGGATCGGGGAAGAGGTGGCTGAGGGAAACGACGTCCACTCACCTTCCCGGTTCCAGCGGCGGGTCCCGCATCTCCGCTCCCCGGCCGCTTCCTGGTGTCTGACGAGGGAGATGATACGTTTCCGCTCAGCCAGTCAGTGACAGAGGCGGAATCTGAGCGGACTTGAAACGGATCCCGTCTCCGTCACTAACTGGCTGAGCGGAGACGTATCATCTCGGCCCCGCGTCAGACACCAGGAAGCGGCCAGGGACCAGAGCGCCGCGATGCGGGACCTGCTGCTGGAACTGGGGAGGTGAGTGGACGTTGTTTCCCTCAGCCACCTCCTCCCCGCTCCCAGTAAAAAAAATGCCCCCCCCCCCCCCACTGGAGTACCCCTTTAATGGAGCGGGTGGGTAAAGACTACTTCGACTAACGGCGTGGGACCGGCAGTGAGGATGAAGGTAACACACATACCTTCCTCCTCAGCGTCCCGGGCGCTATAAGGGGTTAGATTTGTCTAGCCTGCTGATAGTTCCAATACACAGGTTTATCACCAGTGCTCTAATAATTTTTATTAAAGGGATTGTTCACCAAACATTTTCTTCTTTCAGATCAGCAGGTGCAAGAAAGTAATTTACTTCTATTGTAAAAATCTCCAGTCCTCCAGTATTTATCAGCTGCTGTATGTCCTGCAGGAAGTGGTGTATTATTTCCAGTCTGACACAGTGCTCTCTGCTGCCGCCTCTGTCACAAACAGGAACGGTCCAGAGCAATAGCAAATCCCCATAGAAAACCTGGAAAGAATACAACACTTTCTGCAGGACATGCAGCAGCTGATAAGTACTGGAAGATTTTTCTAATAGAAGTAAATTACAAATCTCTGGCACTTTCCGGCACCAATTTATTTGGGGTTTAAAAATCTAAATGTTTTAGTGTCCTATTCTTGCCTCTTCACAAATCTTTCTTATTCTCTACCATTGTAGACGTTTGATCACAGATGGACACGAAAATCACATTGATGTGCTATCAGACAGCGTTCACACAGCGGCCTCTGCATATACACATCCCTCGTGTTTAATTCTTTGGCGTTGTACGGTAAGTGGGAGAAAACAAATGTACAATGCGACAGACATTGGGAACAGAAGGAGAATGGTATACAGGTGGTGCATGTTATTCAGGAGGTGCACAGATTCATTCTACATGTTTATTTCTGATCCTTACTAATAAAACATGGTATTTATTACTGAAAACTGCCTTTAAAGGGGTATTCCGATGACAACTAATATAGTTAAAGGGAAGAATATAGAGGAATATAACCTGCTGATATCTCCCTATAGCGCAAAGGTCGCTAAGGATATAGCTAAGTTTCTTCCCGTCATACTCGCCACTGATATTATGTTTTGGTGCACTGGGGGCGGGACTACCACCCCGCGCACTGATCTGCCCCAACTGCACCTTCATCCTCAGCGACCCCGCGCTATTGGGAGATATCAGTATATTAAATCCTTCTTTTCTACTGATATTCTACTGTTTCCCTTTAAAGTAGAGGTCCCGCAGGGGGGACACTAACTACAAGTATTAAAGTGACTCTGTACCCACAATCTGACCCCCCAAACCACTTGTACCTTCAGGTAGCTGCTTTTAAACCAAGATCTGTCCTGGGGTCCGTTCAGCAGGGGATGCAGTTATTGTCCTAAAAAACAACTTGTAAACTTGCAGTCCTGTGCCAAACAGCCGTGGCCTAGAGTGTCTGTGCATTAGTCTGGCACACCCTCTTTGTCCCTCCTCCCCGCCCTCTTCATCATTAGGAAGGCTCCAGGCAGATTGCCTCCTATTCCCCAGCTGTGTCAGCACGGCAAATGGGCTGCATCGTTAAGGCACCTGTGCAGTGTTCACTGCAGAGCAATAGGAAAAATCCTGTGGCAGTGGCATTCCTAATGATGAAGAGGGTGGGGAGGAGGGACAGAGGGGTGGTGCAAGGTTAGGGCACAGATACTCCAGGTCACGGCATTTTGGCACAGGGCTGCAAGTTTTAAAGTTGTTTTTTAGGACAATAACTGCATCATCTGCCGAGCGGACCCCAGGACAGATCTTGGATTAAAAGCAGCTATCCAAAGGTACAAGTGATTTGGGGGGGGGGGGGGGGCAGATTGTGGGTACAGATCTCGCTGAGAGTTTTGCAGCAAGATCCACTACGAGGTGAGGTCCTGTGACTACATGAAAGACCGCCAAGCCAATCAGTGTTGGCTGGGCGGGAGAGCAGGAAGCCGGGACCCTGTGCAGCAAGGAGACAGGTAATGTATATACAGACAGCGCGGGAACCGATTAAGGGGTTAAGGGGGCGGGTGAATTACATGGGGCCTGCCAGGACCTTACCTCGTAGCTGATATCGCTACATTCATGGAACCGAGGCTCGGTAATCCAAGGCATCACACTGTACATTCATTTAGTAAACTCGCCTCCTTCTCCTATATGCTGCTCTTTTCTCCCCACTGTCGACATCTCATCGTCTAGGTTACTGACCACCACTTTGCTCTAAAAGCAATGGACCACATTTCTGTGCATTTTTATTTTTATTTATATTCTAAATGGAAGTCAGTAGAAAAACGTAGGCTCACAAATACAAATGTTATTTCTGCATCTGTTTTTTTGCATAAAATGGATGAAAAAAAAACCAAAAACAGATTGTAAAAAGGCAGTGTGAACCGGGCCTTATCTATTCATTATTAGGAATGACTACATACACATGTTGCAGAATTTTGGTGCAGATACAAAAAAAAGTACAGTTCAATGTTAGTAAATAGGATTTTAACAAACCTGATTTAAATATAGTAAAAAAATCAATAAGATTTTTTTTGTGTACTATACATTTTGGAAATACGAGTTTTTTATATACAGTATGTAGGATATAGGGAGATCATTTTTAATTAAATATGATTGCAAGATGCCAGCAGATATCGACCATTTTCCACTCTTGTAAAATGCCCATTACTTTGTGTGTGTGTGTGTGTGTATATATATATATATATATATATATATATGTATAATTATATGCCACAGTAATGTGACTGCATTTTCTATATCGCATCTTACAACTAACACAACTCCCTTTCATAGACGTCTACCAGCATGTCGGCCATTGTTTCCCCGTGCACCTGCAGCAGCGGCTCTATCGAGGAGGTCACATCTTCGAACCATGAGGCCGGCAGACAGCAGCATACTGCAAATTTAAGCGATAGTGCCCTGGTACTATTTATATCTTACAGCTGAATTATTACATAATGGCTCCTCATGTGTTGTGTGGGAGGACTTCTAGGATGAATGTTATTCAGTTTAGTTGCAGTACACGTTAAGAAGAGAATTACTAACACTAGGAATAATTACTAATACATTAACATTCTAACATTATACATCTGAATCTGAGATGCCCATTCATATACACTAGCAAAATAAGCTGTGGAACATACTTAAAGGGATTTTTCTTTGTTTCCCAAAACTTTATAGACATGTAAAAACTATGTAAAATCTAAAAATGTGTTTGATGGCTGTTAAAGGGGTATACCACTCAAACATAACTTTTGATATATTGTTGCCCATGGTGAGACTAATAATTCCTTCCATACTTATTATCTGTTCAGTCTTCTTTCCCCAGTTCTCAGCTGCTTCTCTCTGCTGAAGACACAAAAATCTGAGTGTGGGCTTTTCTCTCTGTCTCCCCTCCTTCCCCCTGATGTAAACAAGTCCCTGGCAGGCTTTATCTGCAACATTGTAGCTTCTTTTTAATGCTGGGAGGGTTATTCCGAGGTCAAATGAAATGCTAATGAACTTACCGTCATTAACCCTCCCAGTATTACAAAGAAGCTACAATGTTGCAGATAAAGCCTACCAGAGACTTGTTTATATCAGTTGTCTCAGAAGGGAGGGGGGAGGAGGGGGACATGGAGAGAAAAGCTTACACACAGATTTTTGTGTCTTCAGCAGAAAGCAGCAGCTCAGAGCTGAGGGAAGGAGACGGAATAGGTAATAACAACTATGGAAGGAATTGTTAGTCTCACCATGGGCAGCAACGTATCAAAAGTTATATTTGAGTGGAATACCCCTTTAAACCTGATTTTCCACTAAAAGTTATACAGACTAGCGTCCATGGGGTGTTGAGATCAATGACATTCATTGGTGAGGTCTCCACATCGGAGTGCTTCTTTAATTAGCTGCCATCATTTCGGAAGAACGGGCTCAGATCATACAAGGGGGTTACACAGTTATTCTGGTGGTTTTAAAGCAACTTAGACTGAACTAAGTCTTTGACCTTGCTTCCTTGTCTCTGCTCCTGAGGCTCACTGTATGTAGTTTCTTAAAGGGGTTATCCAGCGCTACAAAAACATATACAACCATATACAAAAACATACACTCACCGGCCACTTTATTAGGTACACCATGCTAGTAGCGGGTGGTCTTCTGCTGCTGTAGCCCATCTGCCTCAAAGTTGGCCGTACTGTGCGTTCAGAGATGCTCTTCTGCCTACCTTGGTTGTAACGGTTGGCTATTTGAGTCACTGTTGCCTTTCTATCAGCTCGAACCAGTCTGCCCATTCTCCTCTGACCTCTGGCATCAACAAGGCATTTCCGCCCACAGAACTGCCGCTCACTGGATGTTTTTTCTTTTTCGGACCATTCTCTGTAAACCCTAGAAATGGTTGTGCGTGAAAATCCCAGTAGATCAGCAGTTTCTGAAATACTCAGACCAGCCCTTCTGGCACCAACAACCATGCCACGTTCAAAGGCACTCAAATCACCTTTCTTCCCCATACTGATGCTCGGTTTGAACTGCAGGAGATTGTCTTGACCATGTCTACATGCCTAAATGCACTGAGTTGCCGCCATGTGATTGGCTGATTAGAAATTAAGTGGTAACGTGCAGTTGGACAGGTGTACCTAATAAAGTGGCCGGTGAGTGTATATATGAATGGACAGTACAGAGATCTTTGTAGTGGTCTTTTTACTCCTAGGTCTGTAACCATGACAAGGGGGCATCCTCAACATCTAGAGCAGGGGTGGGGAACCTCCGGCCCGCGGGCCGCATCCGGCCCCTGACACCTCCGGATGTGGCCCGCGGCTCCCCTGTGACATGCGCCGCTCTGGAGGAGAAGGAGCCGACACACACGGCATCCTCCTGTGTCTGTGACAGCTGCCAGGAGGATGCTGTGAGTGCCGGCTCCTTCCCCTCAGAGCGGTGCACATCTTCTGTCTCCTGCCCTCCTGTGACGTGCGCCGCGCTGGTGAGGCACCACCTCACCAGCGCGGCGCAGAGCGGCGCACGTCTTCTGACTCCTGCGGGCCGCGCGCGATGACGTCATTTCATCGCGCGCCGCCTGCAGGAGAAGACCGGCACAGAAGAGAGGAGGGAGAAGAGGACCTGGACAGCGTGGGAGCGGAGGAAAGGTGAGTGGGATGTTTATTTTTTTCATTTGGGGCAGACACTGGGGGTTAACTAGGCCACCAGGGACATGACTGGGGGGGGGGGGGGGGGTTAACTAGGCTACCAGGGACATGACTGGGGGGTTAACTAGGCCACAAGGGACATGACTGGGGTGTTAACTAGGCCACCAGGGACATGACTGGGGGGTTAACTAGGCTACCAGGGACATGACTGGGGGGGGTTAACTAGGCCACCAAGTACATGACTGAGGAGTTAACTAGGCTACCAGGGACATGACTGAGGAGTTAACTAGGCTACCAGGGACATGACTGAGGAGTTAACTAGGCTACCAGGGACATGACTGGGGGGGTTAACTAGGCCACGAGGGACATGACTGAGGAGTTAACTAGGCTACCAGGGACATGACTGAGGGGTTAACTAGGCCACCAGGGACATGACTGAGGAGTTAACTAGGCTACCAGGGACATGACTGGGGGGGGTTAACTAGGCCACCAGGGACATGACTGAGGGGTTAACTAGGCTACCAGGGGCATCACTAAGAATTCAAATCAGGTACAAGGGGCATCACAGAGGGTTAACTACAATAGCAGGGGCATTAGGGGAACAATACTTTGCCTTGTTCGGGTGCTGCAAACCCCCGCTACTAACTGCCGCGCACGGTATAACATTGAGTGCGGCCCTCGAATGATTTTATTAAG
The DNA here is from genome assembly GCF_027789765.1 of Dendropsophus ebraccatus. Classification (NCBI taxonomy): domain Eukaryota; kingdom Metazoa; phylum Chordata; class Amphibia; order Anura; family Hylidae; genus Dendropsophus; species Dendropsophus ebraccatus. Next base: position 16,115,825 of record NC_091459.1, on the reverse strand, counting down.
GCCCGACCGGCCCTCGACATGGAAAAGGTTCCCCACCCCTGATCTACAGGAAAGAAGGTTTTACCACCAGCATAGAGACTGTGGAACTCTCTGCCACATCATATTGTCATGGCTGATTCATTATATAAGTTCAAGGGAAGCCTGGATGCTTTTCTTGAAAAATATAATATTACAAGTCGAAAGATTACATGTGTTAGGACCCTGATCCGGGGATTATTCTAATTGCCATTTTGGAGTCGGGAAGGAATTTTGCCCCATCTGCCTCATAAGGGGTTTTTTGCCTTACTTGATAGACTCTTGTCTATTTTCAGCTATATTAACTATTTAAGTGTATAACCTGTCCACACACCGTGCAGTGGATGCTGCGTATATTTTAGCAGTATTCTATGGGGATTTTAGCCGATTGGTTCCGCCATATCAGCTTCTTGGATTTCTCTATGTACTATACTTACCTCCTGCTATCTGATCCAAGCCTGTTAATCTATATATTTTATTATTAAGGTAAGGGATCAATCATCTTCTGTGACAGACGCCACATTTATATTGATTATACGCCACTCCGCCACAGCATCGGGGAGATCCTCCCCTGTTGTTCTGACAGCTGATACACGTCACTATAATATACCTCCGGTTTAGTGCGTCCGCACAGGCACAGGCTTACTGTCTTAGAGACCTGCACACCACGCTGGTATGTTTACACCTAGAGATTATACATTATTTACACGTGACCAGTTTATAGGGGGAGATTTATCAAACATGGTGTAAAGTGGAACTGGCCCAGTTGCCCCTAGCAACCAATCAGATTCCACCTTTCTTTCCTTACAGATTCTTTGAAAAATGAAAGGTGGAATCTTATTGGTTGCTAGGGGCAACTGGGCCAGTTCCACTTTACAACATGTTTTATAATTCTCCCCAATGGTGTAAAGTGAAACCGGCTCAGTTGCCCCTAGCAACCAATCAGATTCCACCTTTCATTTTTCAAAGAATCTGTAAGGAAAGAAAAGTGGAATCTGATTGGTTGCTAGGGTCAACTGGGTCAGTGTCACTTTACACCATGTTTAATAAATCTCCCCCCATTAGTGTTAATCCTAGGGAGAAGCGTATGTACTATATATTTATTGTAATATGCTGACATCTATTCATATGAGTGTTTGCTCATAACTATATTAAAGGGGTACTCCGGTGAAAATCTTTTTCTTACAAATCAACTGGTTTCAGAAAGTTATATAGATTTGTAATTTACTTCTATTTGCAAAATCTCAAGTCTTTCCATACTTATCATACTTTGGGGGAGGCTGTGGATGTTGTGTATCTGGACTTTTCAAAGGCATTTGATACTGTGCCGCATGAAAGGTTGGTCTACAAAATGAGGATGCTGGGACTCGGGGAAAAGGTATGCAAATGGGTAAGTAACTGGTTGTGTGATAGAAAACAGAGTGTGGTCATTGATGGAAAATATTCAGATTGGGTTTTAGTTACTAGTGGGGTACCACAGGGGTCAGTGTTGGGTCCACTTCTTTTTAATATTTTTATTAATGATCTTGTAGAGGGGCTACAGAGTAGAATCTCCATTTTTGCAGATGATACTAAACTGGGTAAAGTAATCAGCACAGAGGGGGATAATATCATATTACAGAGGGATTTGGAGAAGCTAGAGGCTTGGGCGGAGAAATGGCAAATGAAGTTTAATGTGGATAAATGTAAGGTTATGCATTTGGGCCATAGAAATAATAAGTACAGTTATGTGCTAAATAATAAAACACTGGGTAAACTACTTCCGAAAAGGACCTGGGGGTATTGGTGGACAGTAAACTCAACTTTAGTGATCAGTGCCAGGCAGCAGCTGCCAAGGCTAATAAAATAATGGGGTGCATCAAAAGAGGTATAGATGCTAAAGATGAGAACATAGTTTTGCCTCTTTATAAATCACTAGTCAGACCACACATGGTATATACTGTGTACAGTTTTGGGCACCGGTATATAAGAAGGACACAGCTGAACTAGAGCGGGTGCAGAGGAGGGCAACAAAGGTCATTAAGGGAATGGGTGGGTTACAGTACCAGGACAGGTTATCACGCTTGGGGTTATTTACGCTAGAAAAAAGACGTCTTAGGGGCGATCTGATCACAATGTACAAATATATGAATGGACAGTACAGAGATCTTTGTAGTGGTCTTTTTTATCCTAGGTCTGTAACCATGATAAGGGGGCATCCTCTACGTCTAGAGGAAAGAAGATTTCATCATCAGCATCGACGCGGGTTCTTTACTGTACGAGCGGTAAGACTGTGGAACTCTCTGCCACATGATGTTGTCATGGCTGATTCATTAAATAAGTTCAAGGGAGGCCTGGATGCTTTTCTTGAAAAATATAATATTACAAGTTATGGGCATTAGATTTCTGGTGATACGTTGATCCGGGGATTGTTCTGGTTGCCATTGCAGTCGGGGGGGGGGGGGGGGGGGGGGGGGTTGGGGGGGGGGGAGGGGGGGAGTTTCTCCATGTGGTGGGGCGGTTGTCTTCTGCCCCATAGGGGTTTTTCGCCTTCCTGGATCAACACAGTAGGATTTTCCTAGGTTGAACCTGATGGACTCTTGTCTTCTTTCAACCTTATTTACTATGTTACTATGTTACTATGTTACTATGTTACTATCAGCTGCTGTATGTCACACAGGAAGTGGTGTATTGCAGTGCTCTCTGCTGCCACCTCTGTCCATGTCAGAAACTGTCCAGAGCAGTAGCAAATCCCCATAGAAAACCTCTCCTGCTCTAGACAGTTCCTGACATGGTCACAGGAGGCAGCAGGGAGCACTGTCAGACTGGAGAGAATACACCACTCCCTGTAGGACATACTGCAGCTGATAAGTACTGGACGACTTGAGATTTTTAAATAGAAGTAAATTACAAATCTATATAACTTTCTAAAACCAGTTGATTTGTAAGAAAAATATTTTTCCCGGAGTGCCCCTTTAAAGCTGCACATATAGATCCAGGACTTTCAGGAGCATGTATACATCTTGCACAGCAGTACGCACACTCAAATGGCTGTTCAAGGACTGTATCCATTGCATCAGATGCACTCTCGATAGCATTGCTAATCATGGAGCACATTGTTATCAATGGGTATTACACAAAAGAAGCGAAGTCATTTATACAATAGAAATCGAAGGTGAACAAACTCAAGTGACTCCATTCTAAACTCTCCGATTCTAAAGTCTAAAACGCACTTATGACCACAGTGCACTCGCTGGCTCCCATGCTCCCTATTTCAGATAGCTTTTACTGTTGTTTTACCGCTCTGCTGTAAGTGATTGCTCTGCGTTACAGAATTTTTTACACATTTCCTTATGCAATGAGGTTATCAGGGTTACTGGTAATATTAGTGATGCTGAAACAAAAGAGACTGTGATGACTAGCCTACATGTCTGTTTAACCTCTTAAGGCCGTAAGGATCGGGACGATTTTAAATTTAGCTTTTTTGTTTTTTCCTCCTCGTCTTCTAAGACCCATAACTCTTTTATTTTTCCAGCTACAGGGCCATGTGAGGGCTTGTTTTTTTTCAGGAACAGGTGTACTTTGTAAAGGCGCCTTTTGAGCCACCATACCATGTATGACGGAACCCTCAAAATATCATTTATGGGGTGAAATTGGGGAAAAAAAGCAATTCTGCGAATTGTGGGGGGTTCCCTGTTTACGTAATGCGCAATTTTATCTTTATTCTATAGGTCAGTCTGAATACAGCGATATGCAGTTTATATAGCTTTTCTAATGTTTTAATATTTTTATTAACAGTAAAACTCTTATAGCGTTTCTATTTTTTCACGTACGCAGATCTTTGAGGCGTCATTTTTTGCGACATGATTTTTATTAATACCGTATGTGTGGAGATGAGACATAATTGATGAATTTTTATTCATTTTATTTCAAATAAAATGTAATAAAAATAATCAATCCTGGCGTTTTTTAACCTTTTTTTTTTTTTTTTTCATTAACACCGTTCACCGTGCGGTAACAATATTGATTTATTTTATAAGATCGGACGATTACGCATGTTACAGTATATTATATGTTTATTTATTTATTTTTATGTGTTTTATTAATAACATGGGAAAGGGGGTGATTTAAAGTTTTATTGGGGGAGGGGCTATGATGTGTTTTTTAAAACTTTTTTGATTTTTTTAAACACGTTTTATGTCCCATTAGGGGACTTTAACATTTTTACATTGGCTTTTTAACACTGATCATTGCTATGCCATAGCATAGCATTGATCAGTGTTATCTGCGATCATTGCATAGAGCCTGTCTGTGCAGACTGTATTTAGTGATCGCCGATCTGACTGCCGGGAGGAAGGTAAGAGACCTCTGGCAGTCAGATACAACGATCAGAAAAGGAAGCAACCGGACTATGTGTGTTGCCGGTAACGGGGATACAGGGCACCCTGGCACCAGCGGCTCATGGACCAGGCTCAGGGACCTAGGCGAAGTTGGCATCTGTGCAGTGAGATCACATGAGCAGAGGGACACTTACATGGTCGCTGGAACAGTCCAACCAGACACCGGAACCAGACTGGGCTGATGGAGAACAGAGATGCCTGGCGCACGAAAGAGGGGCTCTTCTACCTGTTCACGCCAGGTAGCAAGGGGTGACAGGAAGGGGAGGCTTAGACACCCACTGAAGGTGTTCTGACAGAGTTGACAGTGGGTTAGATGTCCTCCATCTCTGCAGTGGGCAGGGTTATAATCGCTAGCCTGGCCCATTGAATAGGAGAGAGGGGGCAGTGGTGTAGCTACCATAGAGGCAGGGTAGGCAGTTGCTGTGGGGCCGTGCAGGAGGGGGCCCCCGGGGTGAAGGTAAGAGCGTGTGTCCTTCTGTTAATCCCCTTATGTACTGCAGTGTGTAAGTGACCCAATGTTTACTTACATGCTGCAACACAAAAAAGGGTTAACAAGCAGAAGACAGAGATCTCTGCTTTACTGCACTGATAACCCCTGACCTTTGCACAGTGCTTTGTGTTGTGCGTAGGGAAGGAAGGACCCTTACAAATGTTTGCTACAGGGCCCCGTGAATCCTAGCTACGCCCCTGAGAGGGGGGAATACCCCTTTAATTGCAAACCGAACTTGAACTGGAGACAAGATTCATGTGGTCCCTGGAAGAAAGCGGCCATGTTTTTCTAATGCTGGATAACCCCTTTAAGTTAGAATAGGGCTCACTGGTGCATTTTCAAGTCAACCCGACATTGCAGCATCAGCTGCGTCTGCATGTGGAAAGCTCCTCTATGACGTGTACACTATAATATATCCTCATAAAAACAACATATAGGGGGAGATTTATGAAAGGATGTAAATATACACCCGGTGTAAACTGCCCTCAGCAACCAATCCCAGCTCCTCTTATATTTCACTAGAGCTGAAAGCTGAGCCGTGATTGGTTGCTGTGGGCAGTTTAGACCAGGTGTATATTTACACCCTTTCATAAATCTCCCCCATAGTATACATGTCGCCCATATGTCAAAATAATCTCCCACTGAAGAGGTCAAAAGAAAACTAGTGTAATAGTACTATTACATGGAGCGATTATTATCCATACTTGGCGACTATGAGCTGTTCCAGCCGATAATCGTTTTGTGCAATAGCTCATGCAGAAAAGCAACAAACAGGCGACAGGAGATACGCTATGTCTTATTTTCAGGGGATATCTTATTTTTCCATGAAGAATTTACAAAAAAAAATAACAATTATTATATACTGTACAGTAGTTGTCATCACAATCCAGCATAACCCTGGTGGGGGAGGGTGGCGTAGGGGGTCTGATGTTTGAGGGATGCCTTATTTTAAGCGATCCTGTAAATCGTCTACTATGCCTTATTTCCGTAGGATGAATTATATTCGGGGAAAGAGGGTAATACGGGAGGAAGCACAGATCTGCTCCTGAAAAGGAATAGCTAATGCCTAGTAATCCAGGACAGCACAAGGCACAATAATTCATGACGATAGTCCAGAAGATTAATGTCACAGATAAAGATACATACGAGTGTCTCACAAGGTATGGGGAGGATTTCCACTCTTCATAATCTGCTTATCACACAGGGCTCTGCTTCTATGTTATATAAAAGGTTTATCAATACGTCGCAATGTAACAGTCTATGAAAATAAGAAATGGGACAAATGCCGCTTGCTGCAGGCGAGGTTGAATAGGCGAGGAATTGAAGAGGAAAACTTTCTGCTTGAAACTTCCTCTTCTTCAGTTCTGGTGGAATAGGTGCGGAATTCGAGGGGAAAGTCAAAGCCCCAATGACTTCTATGGGATTTCTCTAGCGGACATGTCAGTTCTTTGGGCAGAAAGTGGATCTGGGGCGGAACATTCCGTGCGTAAATTATGTAAACGACAAAGCGGAAATCCCATTGAACACAATGGTACTTTGCTCTGTACATATTTTACAGGTTGAATTTCAAACAGAATATGGGCGGGTTCACACTACGGAATTCTCGCGGACAATGCCCGCGGAATTCCATCAGCTGTCCGCCCGCACGGGCACCCGCCAGCTGCATAGACACCATTCTATGGGCCGGCGTATTCCGCGATCTGCTAAAAGAAGTGACATGACACTTCTTTCAGAGTATGGGCGGGTTCACACTACGGAATTCTCGCGGACAATGTCCGCGGAATTCCGTCAGCTGTCCACCCGCACATCTGGGCGCCTTTCCGCCGGCCCCATAGACACCATTGTATGGGCCGGCGTATTCCGCTATACGCTAAAAGAAGTGTCATGTCACTTCTTTTAGCTGATCACGGAATACGCCGGCCCATAGAATGGTGTCTATGGAGCCGGCGGAAAAGCGCGTGCCTGTGCGGGCGGACAGCTGACGGAATTTCGCGGACATTGTACGCGAGAATTCCGTAGTGTGAACCTGCCCTATGTGTGCGAATTCTGCTTGAAATTCCTCAACTTTTCCTCAGTGAGAACATCCGCTTAGAGGGAAACCAAATGTGATCCAATATAACCAGTGCTATGTGATGATGACCTGCCCACACACTGTTAAAAATATGAAGACTCTAGATAGACACAGCTTGTGTATAATACACATAATATATATATATATATATATATATATACACACCATAGGGTATGTCCACACTACAGAATCCCAGCGGATCACCCGCCGCAGATTCCGTAGCTTGCCCTCACTGGCGGCCACAAGTATCTCTGCTGGTCACTTAGGCTTCTTTCTGTGGATTGGCAAATTCCACCGTTCGCCCAAAGAATGAACCTGCTCATTCTTCGGGCGGACGGCATAATCTGGCAAACCATAGAATGAATCCTATGGGACCAGCGGAGATGTTCGCGGCCGCCAGTGAGGGCGAGCTACAGAATCCGCGGCGGGTGATCCTTTGGGATTCCGTAGTGTGGTCATACCCTTACTCTGAGAATAACATAAATAGTGGAGCAATGTCTGTGTGCAAAAAGAAATGATGCTAGGATGGGTAAAACCTTGAGTGTCCTGACTAGAGTGTGCAGACTAAGGGCCCTACAAACGATAGGTACACTTTAAGACCGTTATTTGGCACTCAAAACAACCGTTGTTTTAAATGCAAACTGCATTGAAGTCTATGAACAACGTTTGAAAATAGTTGACATGAATATTTCTATAGCCTAAATGTAAAGAGGAATAGCGTTGGAGCAATCCTGCATATGTGATGACAATCTCTGTAGGATCCTGGAAAAGCTCTTTAATGTTTTTCTTTCACCTGGGAACTCCAATATTAGTGGTTTATTTTTGAGGGAAGCAAGCAGAAATGGATACTAACTGTATTTCAGTAAATAATGTATATTAGTGCCCCCAAAACCAATTATGTTTCCAACAGGAAGGTTGCCTACCTATTGCACGGTTTTCATCTCCTGAAACATAAGGCTGGGTTCACATATTAAAGTGTACAAGTCGTTATAACTTTCAAAGTCTAAATCAACAGTAAATGTCATATAAAGCAAGTTTGTAATTTACATTCATTATCTTTTTAGTTATCATGCTGTAAAACAAAGCTATACTTACTGTTTCCAGGTCCAGTCTCTTAAAAGTAGCTATATAACAGCTATACTTACTGTATCCAGGTCCAGTCTCCTGAAGGCTGCTATATAACAGCTATACTTACTGTATCCAGGTCCAGTCTCCTGAAGGCTGCTATATAATAAAGTTATACTTACTGTTTCCAGGTCCAGTCTCCTGAAGGCAGCTATATAACAGCTATACTTACTGTATCCAGGTCCAGTCTCCTGGAGGCAGCTATATAACAGCTATACTTACTGTATCCAGGTCCAGTCTCCTGGAGGCAGCTATATAACAGCTATACTTACTGTATTCAGGTCCAGTCTCCTGAACGCTGCTATATAACAGCTATACTTACTGTATCCAGGTCCAGTCTCCTGAAGGCAGCTATATAACAGCTATACTTACTGTATCCAGGTCCAGTCTCCTGAAGGCAGCTATATAACAGCTATACTTACTGTTTCCAGGTCCAGTCTCCTGAAGGCTGCTATATAACAGCTATACTTACTGTATTCAGGTCCAGTCTCCTGAAGGCAGCTATATAACAGCTATACTTACTGTATCCAGGTCCAGTCTCCTGAAGGCAGCTATATAACAGCTATACTTACTGTATTCAGGTCCAGTCTCCTGAATGCTGCTATATAACAGCTATACTTACTGTATCCAGGTCCAGTCTCCTGAAGGCAGCTATATAACAGCTATACTTACTGTATCCAGGTCCAGTCTCCTGAAGGCTGCTATATAACAGCTATACTTACTGTATCCAGGTCAAGTCTCCTGAAGGTAGCTATATAACAGCTATACTTACTGTATCCAGGTCCAGTCTCCTGAAGGCTGCTATATAACAGCTATACTTACTGTATCCAGGTCAAGTCTCCTGAAGGTAGCTATATAACAGCTATAATTACTGTATCCAGGTCCAGTCTCCTGAAGGCAGCTATATAACAGCTATACTTACTATATCCAGGTCCAGTCTCATGAAGGCAGCTATATAATAGCTATACTTACTGTATCCAGGTCCAGTCTCCTGAATACAGCTATACAACAGCTATACTTACTGTATCCAGGTCCAGTCTCCTGAAGGCAGCTATATAATAGCTATACTTACTGTATCCAGGTCCAGTCTCCTGAAGGCAGCTTTATAATAGCTATACTTACTGTATCCAGGTCCAGTTTTCTGAATACAGCTATACAACAGCTATACTTACTGTATCCAGGTCCAGTCTCCTGAAGGCAGCTATATAATAGCTATACTTACTGTATCCAGGTCCAGTCTCCTGAAGGCTGCTGTATAATAGCTATACTTACTGTATCCAGGTCCAGTCTCCTGAACGAGGCTATAGAACAGCTATACTTACTGTATCCAGGTCCAGTCTCATAAAGGCTGCCATATAACAGCTATACTTACTGTATTCAGGTCCAGTCTCCTGAAGGTAGCTATATAATAGCTATACTTACTGTACTTAGGTGCAGTCTACTGAAGGCTGCTATACAACAGCTATACTTACTGTATCCAGGTCCAGTCTCCTGAAGGCTGCTGTATAATAGCTATACTTACTGTATCCAGGTCCAGTGTCCTGAACGCTGCTATATAACAGCTATACTTACTGTATCCAGGTCCAGTCTCCTGAAGGCAGCTATATAACAGCTATACTTACTGTATCCAGGTCCAGTCTCCTGAAGGCAGCTATATAACAGCTATACTTACTGTATCCAGGTCCAGTCTCCTGAAGGCAGCTATATAACAGCTATACTTACTGTATCCAGGTCCAGTCTCCTGAAGGCAGCTATATAACAGCTATACTTACTGTATTCAGGTCCAGTCTCCTGAAGGCAGCTATATAATAGCTATACTTACTGTATCCAGGTCCAGTCTCCTGAAGGCAGCTATATAACAGCTATACTTACTGTATCCAGGTCCAGTCTCCTGAAGGCAGCTATACTTACTGTATCCAGGTCCAGTCTCCTGAAGGCAGCTATATAACAGCTATACTTACTGTATCCAGGACACAGAACACAAGAAGTGCAGTGTTTTCCATGATAACTAAAAAAAATAATAATGAATATATATTGCGAACTTGCTGTATATCACATCTACTGTTGATTTAGGTTTAGAAAGTTATGATGACAGGTCCCATGGTTTTGTGACAAGTACAGGTAAATCACATGGTTTTTATGCACTTCACCTGTACATGATTCAGGCCATGGCAATTTGCAATAACTTGAACACAGTTTTGCTTCTGCCCCACAGCTGCAACATGGGAGCCAGAGCTGCAGGAAGACCTTTTTAATGGTGCGTTCACACCTACAGGATCTGCAGCTGATTTTCTGCAGCAGATTTCATTTAAATAACTGAACACAGCATCAAATCTGCTGCAGATCTGCTGCAGATCCTGTAGGTGTGAACGCACCCTAAAGGGGTAATTCACCGGAAAGTGAAAAAAACTTCTGACATGACATAGAGCAGTGTCAAAGGTTTCGATTGGTTGGGGTCTGAGTGTCCAGACCTGTAGCAATCAGGAGGACGAGCAGGGAGAAGAGTGCGCTTAGTGCGGTCTTCTCCCAGCTCATTCTCCCAATCAGTTTGGGTCTGAACACTCAGAGCCGGTCCGATCAAAAATTTTGACACGTCTCTATGGTTTCCAGAAATGAAGTTATCCGACAGCATCCAGTAGTAACGGTAAGAAAAAATTTATTTAAGCGTCATACACGGTGGCAATGTTTCGACCTCTCTGGGTCTTTCTCTAGCCTCTCATGTCTCTATCATATGTCATATGTCTTTCATATGTCCAAGGCTATGTTCACACAGTATTTTGCTCAGTATTTTCCAACCAAAACCAGGAGTGGATTGAAAATACATAAAGGCTATGTTCTGACACTGTTGAAATTTAATGGATGGCCGCCATTTAATGGCAAATAACGTCCATTGTCTTAAAATAACAGTAATTATTTGCCAATAAATGACGGCCCATCCACTCAATTTCAACAGTGTGTGAACATAGCCTTTCTGTGTTTTTAATCCACTCCTGGTTTTGGTTGCAAATTACTGAGCAGAAATTATGGGGGAGATTTATCAAACATGGTGTAAAGCGAAACTGTCTTAGTTGCCCCTAGCAACCAATCAGATTCCACCTTTCATTGCTCACAGACTCTTTGGAAAATGAAAGGTGGAATCTGATTGCGCTGAGTGACCATTGAAGAGGTCATTTCCAAGGGGGCTGCTCTTGTCTCCTCTATCTACTGGTGTTGCTGCAATGCTGTACAGATCACTTTACAGCAGCCTCCTCTTACACAGACACAACAGGGAGTCTCAGCTTAGTTTTAGCCCCAGTGATGAGAATGAAAACTGCAAGATATCAGGATTATTTTATAATATAGATTTAAAAAAAAAAAAAAAATAGAAAATTTGAAAAAATTTCACCAAAAATTCTTAAAATATATGTGTAACATAAAAACATTATTTACACAAGTCATTTTCTGATGACACATTCCCTTTAAATAAAGGACATTCTATATATTACACGCTCATACTGGGCAAGATGTAGTTTTATTTATATGACCTAAAACCTTTTTGTAGTTTCAGGAGAAGAGGGCAATAAAAACACATAAAAATATATAGTAAATCATTTGTTAATCAAAATGACCCAGTGATTATCCAGTGACCCAGTGTCAGAAAAAGTATGTGAACCGTGAGACAACAGGAGGCAGTGAGATACCATTATACCATTATGGTGTATGTTCCCACTATATGAGCGGAAATTTCAAAGAAAACAAACAAAACAAAGAAAAACACTAGTGTGAACAGTTCACTAATTGGAGACTAGTTGCTGTGGTGACACTGAAAGCTATCTATGCTTATTAGCAGTTGTTACGCAAGACTCCCCTCCTCCAGCTGTCCTGCTCTTTGGTGATTCTGTCTGTAAGATGGCCGATATGAAGGAGCATGTGACCATGCTCCGCCCCCCCAGTCTCCTCCATAGGCATATACAGGCTCAGTGGTGGACACAGAGGGCAGGGCATGGTAACATGCTCCTCCATGTCAGCCATCTTATGGACAGAATCACCACAGAGCAGGACAGCACAACCTGGAGGAGGGGAGTCTGAGTTTATCTCTATGGGGTACACAGGGAGCTGCTGTCAGCATATACAGTGCAGTTACTAATACTGTACACTGAGCAATTTTAACTATAAAGTGGCCCACCCCTTTAACTTTTTTAGGGGGCAATGTATCAATTGAGACTCTTGGCTGAGTACCCCATTGGATCTTTTTGCTGATCTCAGCGATTGTTGACTCTTGATTGAAGAAGCGAAATGTTGGGCGAAACAAAACAGAATTACAACCCACAAACCTCGACCAATCGTGAAACAAGGGATGGAGCTTTTTTTTTTTTTTTTTTTTATGCCAAGAGACCACTACATTTATGATGGGATTATGAATGCTTGACTAAACCAGGAGAATGTTTTTCCATCTGTCTATACAATGAAACACACAAAACAAAGAATAGTTGAAGCATAGTTGAAGACACAATGGATAGTACATAGCTAGTTCAACAAATATAACCTGCTGATAGCTCCCTAATGCGCAGCGAGGAGGACGGCATGTCTCTTACCTTCCTCCTCAGCGCCATTCCCCTGCAGTCAGTAGTTGAATCCACGGCCCGGAGAACCGTTAGGAGCACTGCACCGCCCCCAGAGTGACGAGCCGGCCTGCCCCTTCTAATCATAATCAATGGAACGAACAGGCTGGATTGGCACGATTGGGTGGGGCAGTGCTCCTAACGGTGCTCTGGGCTGTGGATTCAACAACTAACTGAATGGGAACGGCGCCGAGGAGGACGGTAAGAGATATACCTTCCTCCTCGGCTCCCCGTGCACATTAGGGAGCCATCATCAGGTTACTTTCATATCTCCCCTTTAAATAAATAAAGGCACACCACATGTACATGCTGCATAAATGTTGCCTCCAGGGCTCCCCCTATCTATGGTGTATTCCCACAAATCCTAGTTTCCAGTCATTCATATGAAATCTTTTCCGATCCTCCATCCAAGGAGCGACAAGTGGAACCATTCCGCCTACCTTGTGAAACATACGTGAATTTCTCGAAATCCTCTTCTTCATCATGGTACCAGTTTGGTTTTCCCAGTGAAACAAAGACACTAGATCTCAGTGGTGATCAGTTTATTTATTTATTCACCAAATACAAGTTGAAATGGTATTAATGTACAATGAGTCATTCTCAGAATGGCACAGCATTGCCTTATTCCAATCAAGAAAATGGTGTATAATAATTGAATCGTAAGTCCATTTAAAGTCCATGCACAGGATTTAGAAGCTTTTAATAAAAAATAAATAAACAAAAAAGAAGAAGAAAAAAAAAATGAAGAAAAAAGAAAAGTAGAAAATTAAAAACACAACTATTACGTCCCATAAAAGAGGCGGTTAACAGCTGTTACTTCACATTCAGAGACTGAGTGGATTCCTGAAACCACCCCTTGGTTGGAGATAGCAGTATAAAATTTCCAAGCCACGTCATTTCAGCCAGCCAGAAACCTTTGTTTCATAGGTCACCACCAGCAGTGATTGTAGACAGAGATGGTAGTGCCACCACCAGGATATGTGACGTATGCCTACCCTTACCATCAAGTGCTGCACACTGACAGGACTAACATGTCTCAGGTTCCCGATCCAAAATACAATATGGCTGATGCTCTAAAGAGAGAAAACTGTAGTGGAGTTTGTAAAAAATTTTAAAGCTTTATCCAGCGCTACAAAAACATGGCCGCTTTCTTCCAGAGACAGCCCTGCTCTTGTCTCCAGTTCAGGTGCGGTTCGCAATTAAGCTCCATTCACTTTAATGGAACTGAGTTACAAACTGGACCCAAACTGGAGACAAGAGTGGTGCTGTGGCCATGTTTTTGTAGCGCTGGATAACCCCTTTAAGTGTGGTACGTTAGGTTTTAAGGTGTCTCTAGAATTGTAGGCCCATTGCAAACACGTGTAATCTTATCTGATTACTCACATTATAGTTGTACAATAATACAACTATATTAGAGGTAGTGAGCCGAAGAGATTTAGGGGGAGATCTATCAAACATGGTGTAAAGTGAGACTGGCTCAGTTGCCCCCAGCAACCAATCAGATTCCTCCTTTCATTCCTCACAGACTATTTGGAAAATTAAAGGTGGAATCTGATTGGTTGCTAGGGGCAACTGAGCCAGTCTCACTTTACACCATGTTTGATAAATCTCCCCCTGTGTGTAATCTCTTTACCGCTCCTGGCTGGTCTGTATGAGCAAATACGTGCAATACCTGTGAAATAACAATTCTGGAACGTCTTGTCTTATAGGCCTGTGTTGTGTCATTACTCTATTATTCTTACTAGAAATGTATAAGTAAATAGCCAAATGGGTGTAACACCATTAGGGGGTGTGTCCCTACACCATCTGACATTATCCAATCAGAGCTGGGAGTACAGGTAACACCCAGTTAGTTATTGAGACACACGTTTCTAGTAAGAATAATAGTGCAATGGCTCATAACAGAACTATAAAATAAAAAAGTTCCAGAATTGTTAATTTATAGCCATTGCATACATGTGCTAAAATAGACAGACCAGAAGCGGTGACAGGCTATCTTTAAAGAGAGTCTGTCAGCAGGTTTAGGATCTTCTATCGCAAGGTAGCATAAACTAGTGACAGAGAAGCTGAACAGAATGATGTATCACTTATTTTGTTCTGTGCAGCTGATCCAGAGATCTCCTCCTGAATAACATGGACAATAAGTAGTCCTCTCCATTATGTGCATGAGCCCAGTAGTCCTGGATATTCATGAGAAGCAGAAAACTCCACCTACCAGCTGCTGATTGGCAGTTATCTATCTATGCTGTGTATAGGCAGCCAACTGTCAATCAGCAGCTGGGCTGGGGGGCGGGGTGTGACAAGAATCCTAGTCTCCTGCATATTAGGAGAACGGCTGAACAGAATGTTTTAGGTAATACAGCGATCTGTTTAGCATTTTTGTCACTAGTTTATGCTGCCCTCATTTAAGGCAGCATAAACCTAGTGATAGATTCGCTTTAATATAAAGTAGTTCAATCCTAAAAGGAAAACAGCTCATTTTCTAGTGCCACCTTAAGGGGGTACTCCCAATAAGTGACAGGAGAGAGCCAACTATTAAGATATTATGCATATCCTTTTTAACAAAATTCCTAGTGGAGCATGAATGTCTATAAGTCTCCACCTTATGGCGCTCTCTTCAAGTAGAAACATTACTCCTTGTGTATTGATGGGAAAGCCGTCAGTTTCTTACGCTGTAATGTTCTGTATTCAGGGCCAACAGAATTATACTGTGGCCAAAGTGGTGAAAATAGTCCTACTACTAAACCAGATTCTTCAGCTGCCCTTTCCTATAAACCAAAGCTATCTGGACATAGAGTGGCTTAAAGCGAATGTACCATCAGGTACATCTCTTTGTGTTTTTTACCTTAAAGGAGCAACAATGGCGCAGGGATGCCGGTGGCACAGTCTTTTCTTTTAACAGGAAAACCATCCTGGAGCACTGGGGGCAGGCCCGCTGGCCCCCAATGTGACAATCTCCCCTTTGTAACACGATATCAATGGAGCCGCGTAACAGAGGGGAGGGAGTTTCACCACACTGGGGACTGGCGGGCCTGCCTCCAGTACTACGGGGCGGGCCGATGCACCTGAAAAGACCGGGTGGTTCAAAAAAGGGACTGCGCCACCAGCATCCCCGCACTGGCGCCGCTCCATTAAGGTAAAAAAACCAAAGTGATGTACCTGATGGTACATTCCCTTCACCTAAGAATTGTTTATAATATATATATTTATAATATATATTTTTTTTTAGTAATGGCAATGTAGAAATATGTGCAAACATTTCAAATCTCCAAAAAACTCAAATAACACTGCATGTAAAATGACTACTTGCTACATATGCGATATGCAGGTATGTACAGAAGGAAAAACCGATCCAGTGTAAACATTTTTCATACATGAAATGTGCAGCATATTTCTACATATGCACTTCGGTAAAGCTGGCACGTATAGAATACATATCAAGTTTAGCGCCATATAAAGCATTATATACCTATCGAAACATATATTTGTATAATACATGTAGAAGGGACACATATCCGACATGGAACAACATGTCCTAGTAGCAAGCAGCATATTGATGTAAAAAGTTTTTATCAAACAATGGCAAAACATACCATCCGCAGGTTGGCTCAGTTTTTTTTTTACACATTCATGGTGGTGGCAGCAGTGCACATACTGTAAATGCCTGATAAAGATTCCCCCTCCTCACTTTACTGCCCTCCATTGCCATCCAGTTGGCCGCCAATCACTCTGCACCCAGAAGTTGGCTGCATCTCTGATGTGACATTGCACAGTCACCAGCAAGTATCAGATTTTTCATATTAATAACAAAGAGTAGTTTATAAAAATACAAATGTAAAGGGTTCCTGTTAAAAAGGAGCGTGCTGGGAAGGGGTGGGATCCAGGATGGATTTGGAAGCTCATGCAAGAGATGGAGCAAATTAAGTCTTATTCTTGCTTGGGTTTGGACAGCAAAAGGACGGCCTGTGCCTGCTCTGCGCCCTCCAGCTGCTCTGCTTCCGACCTGCTGGTTTCTCGAACATGAAGGGCAAAATGAAAGGGGAAATGGGGGCTTGTCCAGTCTCGTATTGTTCTGATGCTGGTTTACTGGTTGACTGGTGGGAAGGGGGGGGGGGGGGGGGGCATGGTATTAATAATCACGAATCATCCTATATTTATATATACCTATATATATACACATGACTAGGTATATTAATATATATATATAGATAGATATATAAACACAGCTGCGCAGATGGATTCCCTTTGGGTCCACAAATACGCACACAGCTAAAGATTATTACTTCACTAGAGACACATATTGTCAGAATAAAGTGCATTTTCTAATAACCTACAGCCCCCGGGATGTACATTGTGAGTCAGGAGGAGGAGGCAGCACCTGGCAAGATTTGGAGTCGATTGGCACAAACTCTAGGGTGCTCCAGTCTACAAGCCCCTTCTTGGCACACAGGCAGATGCTAAGGACAACAACACCCATTCTGCATTCTGAGGGGGGGGGGGGGGGGGGGTTGGCTTTTAACATGGTGGGTTTGAGAGACTCATCACTGCCCATAGAGCCCAGGGTGAGGGACAGTGACAAGGGGGGTTTATAGGAAGGTGCTGAAATGAACATCTCCACATTGGAGGTCATTGGCGTGGTCTGGAGTGGAGTGGGGAGCCAGATGGCACCATCAGGAGACCTGCAGAGGGTCTGGATCAAGGTGGAGGGTGGAGATTTGCCAGCAGCCTCAAAGCCTTTCCTTCTTCTCCATGTCCACAAACATGCACAGCCAAAAGTGCTTACAAATCAGGGTGGAGAGCAGCCACTTCCACACCTTATACTCCGGAGGGAGACTTGTCCGACACCCCCTTCAGCACCTCGTCTATTCTGTCATCTTCAATAACAACTGAAGAAAGGGAGAAACATGGGGTTGGGTATCAATAGGCTGGAGCAGAGTACCAAGAAAGGTGATGACATGGAGAGATGTGAAATGCAGAGAAATATGATGAAGAGGAGGAGGAGGAGGAGGTGGAGGTGGTGGTGAGGGCTCGAGAAGCAAGGAAAACAACATGTGCATTCACTCCTACTCTGCACTTGGCTGGAGTCTAGCAATGCACACACTTATGGACACAATGATGCATACATGTGTAAACAGAAACAATCGCATAGCTAGATACAAAAGATGCAAGTATGTACAGCCAGGAAATTGTGCACTCACCTCTTCAATACTAAGGCCTATACAGCGATATTAGTAGCCAAGACTAAAACTGCTTACATACCTGATCCGAGACGCTAAAAAAACAATAAAAGAGGCACGTCTCGGGTGCCTACATGAACATGATGGATTGCTAATGGATACATGTTCAACCGTTGCTGAGTGAAAGCTGCCATGATAATCTCCTCCAAATTGGATCATGCTTCACTACATACCATAGGACTTCAGTCCTCCATAACATTAGTCATAAGGCGCAGGTACTGAGTAAGGTGTCGTAGACATATGGCAGGGTTCAATAAGCAACTTCATCTTATAAGAGGTGGTCTAACATTGAACCATATAGAAGAAACATAGGGAGATTAGTGATCTCATCTGTGTTAGGTCGCTGATGGAGTTGTTCTTGTCTCTCTCATGAACGCCTGAAATGGGGCATTGTAGAAACGGGTTATATCTATTATAAAGGAGAGGAAGCATGCTGCACTAGCCCTATATAACATATGGAGGGCCAAGGGGGGGGGGGGGTATTTTTGTTGCTAAATCCTTACTGCAGGGGTAGGGAAACTTGGCTTTCTAGCTGTTGCAAAACTACAACTCCCATCACGCGTTGGCTGTCCAGGCATGATGGGAGTTGTAGTTTTGCATCCGCTAGAGAGCCAAGGTTCCCCTACTCCTGATTTACCAATATCAGGAAAAATAAATGGGAGAATACATAAAGGGGGGGGGGAGTCGGAATTAAAACAAGATCTATCTGGCTAATGCAGGTCCATGGTGCACAAACTAGTGGTCTGAATACATAATGCACCACCATGCTAAATGAGACTGTTTCTATAAGCTAATCCCATTCCCTTTTATTCACCACGCCGCTAGTGGCCCCAGAATTGCACCATTTGTTGTTGTTTTTTTTTCTCCATTTCAAGTAACCTGATAGAGTTGATGGTTATTCCGCCATATACTGGTAAAAAAAATAAGTAGCCCCCATCTACGCCAAGTTGCAGCATCTAAAATAGCACCATATCCCATAAGCCTATAGAACAATGCCAATCTGCATCTCGTAAGCTGCCCAGAAACCCCCTCCTAGGTGGCATAGACCAGAAGGAAGGGATCCCCCCCACCCACCCCCTGTATATGCACAGACAAGGACAGAGCAGAGGGTTAATGGTAAATGTTTGCATGGCGTTTGGTCACCCCCATCTAGAAGGTGAGGGCACAACTTCTTTACACTTCATCGGAAAAAACAAAAACAGCACCTCACAGACACTACTGGTAGCAGAAACCGACTGGTTCAAGAGCGCGACAACGTACACTGCGTATGTGTGCTTCTCTGTGTACAGATATACAGACCACACGTATGCACAGAGAATAGATATATATATATATATAGATATATAGGCACGCTCTGAGATCAGTACCTTGGACAGTGTCAGCTCCAAGAGAGAAGAATGCACAACAAAGAAGGCATTATAGGTATTAGCAGGTGTACTGGTACAATAGTAAGCTCAACATGTTCATCTACCTGTCTGCATCCAACACAGCTGTCTGTACTCAACATTGGGGATCGGCTGTTGCCAGATGTGCAAGTCCCCCCATTACGATAGGATGACAATTGTAAGAACATTTCATGCTCGGAATAAGAGGTTGTGTCTTCGACATGCTATAACAATACCCCCCAACCCCATTCATTTCATCCACATCCACATGCATTAGAGGCTATACCCATCCACCATGGAGTAGAGACATTGGATATAGGGTTGACTCCTTTTATCTCACATTATATAGATGGTCGGTAACAAAGAGAGGAGGGAGGCATGCACATTCCCAATGGAAAAATCACAGTAAACACATGGTATAACTAACGGTATACAGCTACAAGTGTCTGAGGGGGGTATATACACATATAGAGAGGGGCATTGTATACGTTACCTGTACATGTATGCCCAGCCCTACTCTGTAATCCGCATACACATAGGGGCTATATACTATACTGCAGCTGCTATCTATATACACATAGACATGATCTGATATTTATATGGTTGACAATAGACTAGGGATGTGAGCCAGGTCCCCAGTGTGTGACTATCCCTCCTCATCCTCCTCCTCATCATGGTGAGTGCAGCACTGGAGGCTGATGATGGATGCAGGCACCCTCCTCATCATCACTTACACCCCATGAGATGATGCACACAGCAGCACCTTCATCACATAGACCTATGGAGGGTCTGATGGGGACCAGACAGGGGTGGGGGGGATGACATACAGTATAGACATGGATGATATGGAGACAATGTCTGGGCTCTAATCCCCCTTCTATGTTGTTACATGATGGGTTCTAGGAGCCTTCTTACCTCTCTTGGCTCTTCCAATCTGCCCCAGTTTGGGGGGTCTCTTCTGCTGGTTGCCCCCATAGAAGGCGCTGGTGTCTTGGAGACGGCAGCTGAAGGAGATCTGCCCCACCTCGGGGTCAGAGCCATAGTGCCCCATCTTATCCTCGCTGTAGGGGAGAATCTCAGACATGGTGGCAGCACCAGAAGCCAAAGGATTGCGGAGGAACGGCTGGAGGAGGAGGAGGAGGGGGATGCAGCTGCACGGACGGACAATCCGCTACAAGAGGAGGAGATCCGGAGCGGAGGAGACTGCGGGATCCTGCGGCGGAGGGTGAAGGAGAAGAAGAGGGGAGGAAGAACGGGCGGGCTCAGCAGCAACGGAGGGGACCCGGGGGTGTGCAGAGCTCCTGAGGAAACGTCTGAGGAGAATCTCAGAGCTTCTACATCATAAAGGGGAGCAGTGTCCCGGTGACGTCATGTGAGGGGGTGTGTGACATCAGGAGGCGAGTGCGGAATAACAATGACACTGCAGCAAAACAAGGAATCAACTTCACAGAAACAAACCCGGGAGAAGAGGGGCGGGCGGGCGGAATCCTGGGGAGGAGGAGAAGAAGGAGGAGGAGGAAAGCTGCGAGCCGGGGGGATGCTGGACTATCCTGGGGGGAGAGAGGGGACCGGGGACACCCCGCCTGGGACATGAGACATGTGTGCGACATCTGTGTGCGGGACCTGACCGACGGCAAACACCGGACACCGAGCATAGATGGTGGATGGGAGACTGATCATATGGGAGACCGATCATAGATGGTGGATGGGAGACCGATCATAGATGGTGGATGGGAGACTGATCATTGATGGTGGATGGGAGACTGATCATATGGGACACTGATCATAGATGGTGGATGGGAGACTGATCATAGATGGTGGATAGGAGACTGATCATATGGGAGACCGATCATAGATGGTGGATGGGAGACTGATCATAGATGGTGGATGGGAGACCGATCATATGGGAGACCGATCATAGATGGTGGATTAGAGACTGATCATATGGGAGACCGATCATAGATGGTGGATGGGAGACTGATCATATGGGAGACCGATCATAGATGGCGGATGGGAGACTGATCATAGATGGTGGATGGGAGACCGATCATAGATGGTGGATGGGAGACTGATCATTGATGGTGGATGGGAGACCGATCATAGATGGTGGATGGGAGACCGATCATAGATGGTGGATGGGAGACTGATCATAGATGGTGGATGGGAGACTGATCATAGATGGTGGATGGGAGACTGATCATTGATGGTGGATGGGAGACCGATCATAGATGGTGGATGGGAGACCGATCATAGATGGTGGATGGGAGACTGATCAGAGATGGTGGATGGGAGACTGATCATAGATGGTGGATGGGAGACCGATCATAGATGGTGGATGGGAGACTGATCATATAGGAGACTAATCATACATGGTGGATGGGAGACTGATCATATGGGAGACCGAGCATACATGGTGGATGGGAGACCGATCATATGGGAGACTGATCATAGATGGTGGATGGGAAACTGATCATAGATGGTGGATAAGAGACGGATCATATGGGAGACCGATCATAGATGGTGGATGGGAGACTGATCATATGGGAGACTGATCATAGATGGTGGATAAGAGACCGAGCATAGATGGTGGATGGGAGATCGATCATATGGGAGACCGAGCATAGATGGTGGATGGGAGACTGATCATATGGGAGACTGAGCATACATGGTGGATGGGAGACCGATCGTATGGGAGACCGACCATATGGGAGACTGATCAAAGATGTTGGATGGGAAACTGATCATAGATGGTGGATAAGAGACGGATCATATGGGAGACCGATCATAGATGGTGGATGGGAGACTGATCATATGGGAGACTGATCATAGATGGTGGATAAGAGACCGAGCATAGATGGTGGATGGGAGATCGATCATATGGGAGACCGAGCATAGATGGTGGATGGGAGACTGATCATACATGGTGGATAGGAGACTGATCATATGGGAGACCGAGCATACATGGTGGATGGGAGACCGATTGTATGGGAGACCGACCATATGGGAGACTGATCATAGATGTTGGATGGGAAACTGATCATAGATGGTGGATAAGAGATGGATTATATGGGAGACCGATCATAGATGGTGGATGGGAGACTCATCATATGGGAGACTGATCATAGATGGTGGATAAGAGACCGAGCATAGATGGTGGATGGGAGACCGATCATATGGGAGACCGATTATAGATGGTGGATGGGAGACTCATCATATGGGAGACTGATCATAGATGGTGGATAAGAGACCGAGCATAGATGGTGGATGGGAGACCGATCATATGGGAGACCAAACATAGATGGTGGATGGGAGACTTATCATAGATCGATGGGAGACCGAGCATAGATGGTGGATGGGAGAGTGATCTTAGATGGTGGATGGGAGACTGGTCATAGATGGTGGATGGGAGACCAATCATAGATAGTGGATGAGAGACTGATCATAGATGGTAGATGGGAGACTGTTCATATGGGAGACTGTTCATAGATGGTGGATGGGAGACCAATCATAGATGGTGGATGGGAGACCGATCATAGATGGTGGATGGGAGACCGATCATAGATGGGACACTGATCATAGATGGTGGATGGGAGACCGATCATAGATGGGACACTGATCATAGATGGTGGATGGGAGACCGATCATAGATGGGAGACTGATCTGATCATAGATGGTGGATAGGAGACTGTTCATAGATAGTGGTTGGGAGACCAATCATAGATGGTGGATGGGAGACTGATCATAGATGGTGAATAGGAGACTAATCATAGATGGTGGATGGGAGACTGTTCATAGATGGTGGTTGGGAGACTGATCTTAGATGGTGGATGGGAGACTGATCATAGATGGTGGATGAGAGACTGATTATAGATGGTGGATGGGAGACTGATCATAGATGGTGGATGGGAGACTTATCATAGATGGTGGATTGGAGACCGATCATAGATAGTGGATGGGAGACTGATCATAGATTCTGGATGGGAGTATGATCATGATCAGGATCCAAAACTATACTGATGATCAGTAACAGTGCCCATGATCAGGATCTCATACCATAATGATGATCAGTAACAGTGTCAATCATCAGGATCTGATACTATAATGATGATCAGTAACAGTGCCAATGATTAGGATCTGATATTATAATGATGATCAGTAACAGTGCCCATGATCAGGATCTCATACCATAATGATCATCAGTAACATTGTGCCAACCATATTTCAGCACCCAAAGTGGCAAGAGCTGTATTAAAATTGAGCATCCTATATGTAGATAGCAGGTGCTGACTGACCCAGAGAACCCTTGAAGAAGCACAGTGAGTGTGGTAATATACTCCGTCTGGGACCCTATTGGGCCACTCTATGCAAGATGGTATACTGTGCTTATATATAGTCGACTATAGGTTTTATCTTGCACCCTTTCCCTGTTTTTTTCTCATTTTTATCCGCTCTGGATGTCTAAAATCCTTTACTCTGTGTCCACTCTGACCACACTCGGCTCCCTTTCCCTTTGTAGTTACAGGACATGTGATCTCCTCTCTAGGGGCCAGGTTAGCTGTCTATTGACTTGGTAACCCAACCCCCAGGAGACTTTCACAATCAGCAAGCGGTGATTTAAACCTACACTACACCCCCCAGTAAACAGATGCCCGTTAGGCAGCACATAGCTACACCATTAATGCGTCAGCTCTGCTACATCATCAGCTAGTATAGAATACATACTGGGGTGATGTGATGCAAGGTCAGTGAAAAAAAAACAGTCCTGTGTTTACTGTGCAAAAGTAATGACAACAGTGGACAGGAAAGAAAGCTAAGGGGGCGAGTATGCAAACCGACCAATCAGGGAAATGCATGATGGGAAATGTAGTTTCCTGGACGGCGCCATCTTGGATATAGATCGGCTTTTTTAGAAAAACTTGTAACTCAGGAATGGCAGCAGCTAGAAAGACAGGAGACGGCTCAAAATACTCAGGGGGATTTGGTGAGTAAGAACAGCTAGCATTCAATTTTTTCGCTCTTAGATGGATAACCCCTTTAAATAGACTGTGTTAGATGTTGGTTTAGAAGGAGAGTGGCACAAAGAGTTCTCACTGTACAGTCCACAATAGATGCAGGTAAATATAACTTTAGGCCGCATCAGTATTTTGTACCTTTAAGCCAAGAGTCGGCCCAAAGTATGGAAGAGATGCAAATCTTTCCATTCCCCCTTTTCTCTGGGGTTTTTTTTGTACAATTTTTTGTAATACACTGCTGTGTGGAAGTGGCTCAATGCCAGCCGTACTAATAAGCTCACAACCAGTACTAATAAGCTGACGTCTCAAGCGCTAAAGAACGGTGATAAATGTGAATTTATAACACCTGGTTGTGAGTCATTCCCTAAAGAACTATCCCTCTTCCCAAGATGGCCCACCGGCTGATGTTCTTCTCCGGTCTTTTGTGTTCTGTAGGCAGCTTCAAAAGGACAGAAATAACATCGCTCACTTATTCATCAGCGTTGGTTATGATCTGTAAGATGAGTCTGTTTAGTCTTCTATAGGCTTCTCGAATGTCTGCTGAGAAAACAGCTCCGTATAGAGGGCTGAACGCTGCATGGGATCCTCTTATTAACCCCTTATTTGCAGATAACAAGTTCTTCTTTCCAGGGACGTAGGATTCATTGGCCCTTATAAAAACTGTATGGGGCCCCCCTCCCCTATGCTCAACACAAAGCACTATATATATATATATATATATATATATATATAGTATATATATATATATATATATATATATATATATATACACTCAGTGTAAATAAATAAATAAAATCACTTGTGGCCAGAGGCAAAATCCTGCCGCAGCCACAAGAGTGACTGGCAGAACAAGAGTGACTGGCTGCTTGCTCTGTCAGTCCACTGTATTTAACTATAAGGGCACATTAGGAGCCCCTAAGGTAAATACATAGATGCAGGAGCAGACTACCTTCTGCTTAACCCCTTATGTAACGCAGTGTGTAAGTGACCCAAAGTTCACTTACATCCTGCAACACAAAAAAAGGGTTAAAAGCAAAAGACAAGGAGACTTCTGCTTCACTGCTGGTGCACTGATAACCCCTGACCTGCACGAAGGTCTGCACATTTTCCTACCTTATTGTGGCAGTGGAGAACAGAGGTCAGGGGTTATCAAACCAGTGAAGCAGAGATCTTCTTGTCCTCTGCTTATTAACCCGTTTTTGTGTTGCAGAATGTAAGTGAACTTTGGGTCACTCATACACTGCAGTACATGAGGGGTTAAGCAGACAGACACAGAAGGGCTCTTACCTTCCCTGTAGATTCCTGGGGCCCCCTCCCCCACAGGCCCCATAGCAGCTGCGTGGCCTGCCTCTTCCTGATGCTAAAATGAACAATTATATATTGGGATGAGGAAGAGTATGGTCCAAATGTGACAAAGACCCTTTGCATTCACATAGTTCACTGCCATCTCGCATCTAGTTGTGAGTTGCATGCTTGTCAACTATGTATGGAGCAGAAGGGAAGCTGCTTGGCGTCACTCTACATGTCATGTCCAGCTGTAAAAACAAACAAACAAAAATCTAGTAAACAATGTCTGATTGGTTGACCTTGGTTAGGTTTATATCATGTTTTTGCACCCTGTTGAAATGTCTTTTTTTGTGTTTTTTAAGTGGCACATGTAACAGTTAACCACATGCCCCCCTGTACAATAAATAAACAATAGACTGCATACTCCCCTGCTGCTCCCACTAAGAGATGTTCCGGTTACCTGGTAACGGAGACCAGGACAGAACACAGGGATTGAGAGCTGGGTCTAAGCTACTGCTTTGTATCTAGGCTGTGTGCATGCAAACTGTGAGACTGTATCCAATCTCCAGAGGATCTACAAGGGCCCTGAAAGGTACATCTAGGCTTCCCTCTCTAGCAGCAATTCAGTGCTTGCTATAACCCTTTCCTTGCAGTGCTGCTTCTCTTAGTCCTTGCAAAGCCGGTCCTATCTCTCCTATCTATAGCAGTGCTTCTCATTTCCAGCCCTCGTGACCCACTAACAGGTCATGTTTAGAGGATTTCCTAGTATTTCACAGGTGATATCATTATACTCAGTAGATCAGGTATTATCACAGGGGCTCTTTGTAGGGGATATCCTCAGAACATGACCTGCTGGTGTCTCATGAGGACTGGAATTGAGAAGCAGCGATCAGTAGTATTGCTCTGTAAATCATCTCAAAGCCCAGTGCCAGCCTGCTCAGTATACTGCATTCTAACCAGCTCTAGGTTGCATGGTACAGTATAGCACTAAGGAGTAGACACATAAGAAAAAGGAAGTACCTGTGTGTCCTTCTGGCAAAATGCTAATGTGCGTTAACACAGACAGATTTATCTGACAGATTATTAAAGCCAAAGCCAGGAATGGATTTGAAAAGAGGAGAAATCTCAGTCTTTCCTTTATGATCTGTTCTCTGTTTATAGTTTGTTTCTGGCTTTGGCTTCAATAATCTATAAAAAAAAAAATCTGTCTGTGTAAATGCACCTTAAGGCTATGTTCCCACACAGTATTTTGCTTAGTATTTTGCAGCCAAAACCAGGAGTGGATTGAAAACACAGAAAGGATCTATTCACACTGTTGAAATTGAGTGGATGGCCGTCATTTAGTGGCAAATAATTGCTGTTATTTTAAAACAATGGCAGTTGTTTCGCAATAACAGACGTTATTTGCCATTAAAGGGGTACTCCGGGCCGGGGAGTATTTTGGAGGATAGCCGGGGAGGGGTTAAAAATTGAAGCTGGAGGTCACTTACCTCCCCCGTTCCAGCGCCGGTGCCCGGATCGCACCACCCGGTACTCCCGTCCTACGGCCGCTTCGTGGTCAGAGCTGCCGCATGAGATGTGACGTCTCAAGGCAGCTTTGACAATCAGCGGCTGAAGCGGAGTCCCCCTCCCCGTGTTTCCCCCCCCTACCCATGGCAGACCCGGAAGTGTGGTGCGCTATACATACCTGATTCGTGTCGACCCCGTCCGCCATCTTGGGGCAATGATGTCATCTTCGGGCAGCCGGCCGAACCGCTCCATCCGCCCCTTGTGCCGGCCCCACTCTGCCGCATCATAACTGTGCTCAGCTGCGATTGGTTATGCTCAGCCAATCGCGGCTGAGCAGCTGATGACGCGGCAGAGGGGGGGCCGGCATGAGGGACGGATGGAGCGAATCAGGTGAGAAATAAGGATACTAAGGACATCAGGGGTTGTTCAGTGAAATTTTTTTTCTTTCAGATCAACTGGTGTCAGAAAGTTATATAGATTTGTAATTTACTTCTATTTAAAAATCTCAAGTCTTCCCATACTTATCAGCTGATGTTTGTCCTGCAGGAAGGGTTGTTTTATTTACATTGAGACACAGTGCTCTCTGCTGCCACCTCTGTCTATGTCAGGAACTGTCCAGAACAGGAGAGGTTTTCTATGGGGATTTGCTGCTGCTCAGGACAGTTCCTGACATAGACAGAGGTGGCAGCAGAGAGCACTGTGTCTGAATGTAAATAAAACAACACTTCCTGCAGGACATACAGCAGCTTTTAACTATTGGAAGACTTGAGAATTTTAAATAAAAGTAAATTACAAATCTATATAACTTTCTGACACCAGTTGGTTTGAAAGAATTTTTTTTCCCCCGCTGGATAACCCTAGGCGACCTAGGAGTACCGGTACGTCCTGGACAGGGGTGGATTAACCTTACCAGAGGCCCGGGCTGTTCACCAAGCCTGGGCCCCCCCACCCCACTGTAACTATGGCAGCACTAGCCTGGCGTTCATAGTACAGAAACGCCCCTATTATAATCCACTACTGGTCCTGGAAGTCTGTCCCCAGACGACCCTGGACGTACCACTCCGGAGCGGAACGCGCTTCATAGCAAGTGGGCGCCGGCTGCAATCAGCAGCCGGCACCTCACCGGTAATGACACGCTGCACTGATCGTGCTGCAACGTGACATTAACTCCTTAAACGCCGCGGCGTTTAAGTGTAAGTGACAGGGGGAGTACCCTGTCACTTACCAATCGGGACCCCCGCAGTGTGACTGTGGGGGTCCCGATCGTTAAAACGGACTGCTGGAGGTCTCTCACCTGCCTCCGTGCGTTCTGATCGGCGCTCTGTTCTCTGAGCCTGCACAGGCAGGCTCAATGAGCAGATCGCCGATAACACTGATCCTATGGCATAGCAGTGATCAGTGTGTAAAATAAAAGTATTGTATGTACAAGTCCCCCAAAGGGAAAAAAAAAAAGTTAAAAACACCAACACAAAACCCCAATAAAAGTCTAAATCACCCCCATTTCCCATTATATAAATAAAACATATAAAAATAAATAAATAAACATATAATATACCGTAGCGTGCGTAATTGTCCGATCTATTAAAATATAACAAGCGTCATTGCAAACGGTGAACGGCGTACACGAAAAGAGGGAAAAAAGTGCGCGGATTACCGATTTTATGTTACATTATAAATAAATAAAAAATTTCTAAAAAGTGATCAAAACGTCCGATCTTCACAAATATGGTATTAATAAAAACTAGAGATCATGGCGGAAAAAATGACACCCCATACAGCCCCGTAGGTGAAAAAATAAAACCATTATAAGTGTCACAATAGGCCCATTTTATTAATATTTAATTGCCAAAAAAAAGGATTTCATTAAAAAAAATATATATAACATTAGAGAATCTGTGTAACCTGCATATGGTTGTGTTCGGACTGACCTATAGAATAATTGTATCATGTCGCTGTTACCATATAGTGCATTACGTAGACACAGGAACCCCCCAAACGTTACCATATTGCTCTTTTTTACGATTTCACCTATTTATATCTTCATAAATAATATTTTTGGGGTTCCATCATACATGTTATGGTAGAATGAATGACGCCATTACACAGTACAACTATTCCTGTAACAAACAAGCACTTACATGGCTTGTAGATAGAAAACTGAAAGTGCTAGAGCTCTTAGAAGGGGAGGAGGGAAAAACGAAAGTGCAAAGATCAAAATTTGCACGGTCCACTGGGTCATTTTGGGCCTGGTCCTCAAAGGGTTAAGGCTGAGTTTCTCCTTATGGCTATGTTCACACACAGACGCTGTTAAACTGCCGTCCGCCAGGCTGCATTAAGGACATTCCTGCAGCTGATATCTCTGTATCGGCTGCAGGAACGTTCATTTTTTGCAACTGACTTGCGGGCACCGGGCGACTTTACATTGTATGAACAGCTATTATTTCCTAAAGAATGGGTGTTAAAATACCCATGTGTGCATACAGCAGACTGTATCGCATTGACTTCAATGCAATGCTGCCCCTGCAGTAAAGAATGGATACTGTTTCCATTGCAATCAGTGCCCGTTCTTTACTGAAATATGACGACGTGTGAACATAGCCATTGCCTGCAAGAAGAACAACTAACACATAGTAGTATACATCAACAGCATTGAACCACAGCACTAAAAATGTAGTCAGAGGGGGAGATGTATCAAACATGGTGTAAAGTGACACTGGCCCAGTTGCCCCTAGCAACCAATCAGATTCCACCTTTCATTTTCCAAAGAGTCTGTGAGGAATGAAAGGTGGAATCTGATTGGTTGCTAGGGGCAACTGAGCCAGTCTCACTTTACACCATGTTTGATCAATCTCCCCCAGAGTTTCTTTGTTGTGTTGCCCCACTGTTCCTTTCAGAGAATTCCTTCTATTGACTCGGCTATAAATAGCTGCAGACACTATATGGCGGTGTGATGCTCCTCTAAACGGATGAAGATGTGTTATCAGTATGGCAATTCCCATTCCCTACACCATGATCAGTTGGTGCATGTAGTTGGTGAAGGAAATGGCATTTGGAGACAATGGCCTTCATGCATGAACTGTAACTAGGAAAAGCCAGGGTTGTTCAAAAAATAATTGTTAGGGTGGGTTCACCGTTCACACGTAACGTTTCGCAGCAGATTTGATCTAAATAACTGAACACAGCATCAAATCTGCTGCGTATTCTGTACGTTTGAACGCACCCTAATAGATTTTATAAAGGTTTTATAAAATCTTTATTGCAGCCCTCCCCTCACTTCTAATTTGTTCATTATAAAGCAAAAGCATCTTCATTACAGAGGAGCAAAGCGAAGACAGGTTCTGCTGTGTCCATTATAACCTATGGAGGGGGAGGGGTCAAGGGGGATGAGTGAGCTGGAAGAGAAGACAAACAGCTCCTACAGTTTGGAGACTGTGTGTCTTAGCAAACGCTGGATTCACAAGTCAGACTGATCAGTGCTGGTATGGGAACTTGGTGAGATTGCAGGATGATGTGTTGTGCTCTCTGCTATACACAAGCTGTTTGTCCCCTCTCCATGCTCCCTCCCTCCCCTATCCATAGACTATAATGGACACAGATAAGTAAGGGGGGGAGGGGATTCTGCGTTTACACAACTCACTTTACAGTAAAACTGACATGATATCTTTATTCTATAGGTCAGTCTGAAGCGATTTGCATGTTTATATAGCTTTTTTAATGTTTTACTATTCTTTTAACAGTAAAACTTTTTTTTGCAAATAGGTGTGATTATAATGGTCTTATTGTGACTCCTATAACAATTTTATTTTATTTTTTCACCTACAGGGCTGTATGGGGTGTCGTTTTTTGCACCATGATCTCAAGTTTTTATTAGTACCCTATTTGTGTAAATCGGAGGTATTGATTACTTTTTTTAAATAAAAATTTTTAAATATAAAATGTAATAAAAAATCATTAATCCTGGTGTTTTTTTAACTGCTTTTTGTTTACGCCGTTCACAATGTATTTGCCAATTGTAGTAATCTCCAACCAGAGAATAAAACCACTTGATATGCTTTGGCACAGGACTCGCAAAGAATCACCTGGATACTAAACATCTAGTTCTGGACGTTAATTCACATGTATAAAACCAAGTGACGTGTTTCTGCACTGTACTAGCGCCTTCCTCAGGCTCCTATATAGAAGCCTAAGGAAGGTGTTAGTAAAGCGCTGAAAACCGCCACCCAATGTTTTTTTTTTAATGACAGGTACACTTTAAAGCGACTCTGTACCCACAATCTGACCCCCCCAAACCACTTGTATCTTCAGATAGCTGCTTTTAATACAAGATCTGTCCTGGGGTCCGTTCGGCAGGTGATGCAGTTATTGTACTAAAAACAACTTTTAAACTGGCAGCCCCGTGCCAAAAGGGAGTGGCCTGGATTGTGTATACATTAGGCTGGCACACCCTCTGTCCCTCCTCCCCGCCCTCCTCATCATTAGGAATGCTCCAGGCAGATTGTCTCCTATTCCTCACCTGTGTCAGCATGGCACATGGACTGGATCGTTAAGCACCTGTGTAATGTTCAGCATGCAGAAAATGTTCCAGTGGCATTTCTAATAATGAAGAGGGTGGGGAGGAGGGACAGAGCGGTGGTGCAAGGTTAGGCCACAAATATTCTAAGCCACGCCCATAGGGCACAGGGCTGCCAGTTTAAACGTTGTTTTTAAGGACAATAACTGCATCACCTGCCGAACGGACCCCAGGACAGATATTGGATTAAAAGCAGCTATCCGAAGGTACAAGTGGTTTGGGGGGGACAGATTGTGGGTACAGAGTCACTTTATTTCATGCTTTTAGCAGCTTTAAATAAATGTGGTATAGGCATAAAAAGAGCAAGGAAGATCAGTAGAACTTTGTAGTATTAAAAGAGGTTGTGCCGTGAAGCAAAGTTGGTCAAATCAGATGTGTGCCACATACATATATATATAGTCGCCCCGTGTAATAGGGAGAGAGATTTATCTGACAGATTTTTGAAGCCAAAGCCAGGAACAGACTATAAACAGGGAAAAGGTCATAAAGGAAAGACTGAGATTTCCCCTAATTTCAAATCCATTCCCCACTTTGGCTTCAAAAATCTGTCAG
The DNA here is from genome assembly GCF_027789765.1 of Dendropsophus ebraccatus. Classification (NCBI taxonomy): domain Eukaryota; kingdom Metazoa; phylum Chordata; class Amphibia; order Anura; family Hylidae; genus Dendropsophus; species Dendropsophus ebraccatus. Next base: position 16,083,592 of record NC_091459.1, on the reverse strand, counting down.
ATAAATCTCTCTGTGTAAACACACCATAAAGGTATGTTCACACTACGGAATCAGCACAGAATTTTCAAGCGGATTTCCATGCTGATTCCATAGTGTGAACATATCCTTAAGCTCTCAAACAGTACAGTTTATAGAAATGTTTCTATATATTTTGTTTATAAATACTTTATAAACTTATATTATACTTATATTATTTTTATAAAAACGTGTGTGTGTATGTATATATATATATATATATATATTGTTTATAAATATGTGTATATTTTATGTATATTGTGATAATTTAGACCTAGTATTCTTAATGCAATAACCCATGTAATTTATTGGATTAGCAGAGTCCCCTCAGGTGATGTATACACCACACATGACCTGATACAGATTTATCAAGTGTGTGAAATAGAAACTGGTGTAAACTGCCCATAGCGGCCAAGCACAGCTTTACTTTTACCTGAGCTGAAATCTGAGCTGTGATTGGCTGCTGAGGGCAGATTTACACCAGTTTCTATTTTGCACATTTTCATAAATCTGGGCCATAATATTTTAGCTTTAACTGCCCAAAATTCTAGACATGTGTGCTCGGAATTTCTGGTAGGCATTATGGAACTAGATCATGCATCGTTCAGTCAGAATCTGCTTGGTGCCCAGTCGTAGGCATAACACGAGGCAATAGAACTCCCACTGACAGATGGTACTAGCTGCAGAAAGCTACCAACATGGGTTACTAGATTTAAAAATGAGTTCATTATATTTTCATCAACATAGGTTATTATAATAACAAGCTGCTTGTACAAGGTGACTGACTCATCCGGGTATGTTTTGCCGACACTGACATTAACGCATTCACGGAACACTTAAAGGGGAATTATCAGCCGGTTAGATTAATCTAACCTGCTGAAATTGAGTGGATGTCCGCCATTTAATGGGAAACAATTGCCGTTATTTTAAAACAACGGTCTTTGTTTCGAAATAATGGCCGTTATTTGCCATTAAATGATGGCCATCCACTCAATTTCAACAGTGTTTCTATAGCCTTTCTGTGTTTTTAATCCACTCCTGGTTTTGGTTGCAAAATACTGACCAAAAATACTGTGTGGGAACATAGACTTAAAAAATATACAATAATGGGGACAGAAAAAAATTTAAGACTTATATTCCATTTCCATCAGGGGATTTGAACCAAAGAATGAACTGCTGTTGGTCTCTAGACAGGTGAGTTACCCCTAGATCACAGCTCCAACACATTTGGGTTCAGAGATTCAACTATATCTGGAGTGTTTCTTTCAGACATAAACTGCCTACAGAGGACTGATCTGCAATCAGAGACACTGGCTGACAGTAGAGCGAGCAGGAGGCCGAGCAGCAGAGAGTATTCATAAAGAGGAGGAAAGAGTGGTAAAGTGTGCCAGAGTTCAGCACAAACTCTGACTCTTCATTACAGTAGGAGACCTAAGATTATGCATAATCCACTGCACGGACAAATTACCATAAGGCAACATGCTCACTAGGGGACTGCCAGCTACAGCACACTGCCAGCACCTTAGGTAGGGCCCAGGTACTGACAGATTCCCTTAAAGGGAACCAATAAACAACAGCTGTTGTTGCAGACTGCATCAGCGGCCGTTGTTGCAGACTGCAGCAGCGGCCGTTGTTTATTGACAGCGGCCAGCTGCCTTTGTTTCTATGGAACACCAGCCACACTGTATACACTCTGTATACAGTGTGGCCGTAGTTCTCTGCGGCCGCACAAAAAACTGACATGTCTGTGCACACAATGGATATCGTGTATCGGATCCACTGCGTCCGACCCTGTCCCTTTAACCCCCTAGCCTCCGGCCGCCCGCAGCCCTGGTCCCTTTGACCCCCCGCTGCCGGCCGGCTATCTGCAGCCCCGAGCATACATTACCTGCTCAGCGCCGCGGCTGTGTGTGACGCTCCCGCCTCCCCTCGCTCCTAATTAGCTAATCAGTGCTTCCATGATTGGTTGATGAGCGAGGGGAGCCGGGAGCGTCGCACACAGCCGCGGCGCTGAGCAGGTAATGTATGCTGGGGCTGCGGGCGGGGGGTTAAAGGGGCCGTGGCTGTGGGCGGGCAGCCAGCAGGGGGTTAAAGGGGCCAGGTCCCAAACCTGCAGCGAATCCGCTGCATGTATGAGACCCATTCAGCTTCACACTACAGGATCCGCAGCTTTAAATCCGCTGCGGATCCGGTACGTGTGAAGCTACCCTAAAGGAAGAAAAAAGACCCACTGAATTTAATGTGGTCATCCACAAATTTGTTTTCGACCACTGATCCATTCCACAAAAGTAGCACCCGCACTTGTATGGAACAGAGACTCTAACAGTCAATGGGTCACTTTTAAATGGACGACATACGGATGCACCATCCATGTGCGTTTGTTTTTACTGAAGCATTGCATGGCAACTTCGAGCCAGAGTCCTCCCAGTGGCTATTTATTACCCTCCCATCTCCTATCTATCTGCCACGATTCCATCATCTCATGTAAGGGCAGCACGAACAGCACAAGGCCCTGTGTAATAGCAAAGTGGCCATGTTTACTTGTGGCGGCATCACCATGACAACCACAGCAGCCATATACAGCAGTTACAGAGTCATTGTATGACACACAGCTTATTTATAACGATTAACGATAAACATGTATCGTTCACCTATAATCACTTACCATATTACACAGAACAATGGTCGTTAGTTACGATTGTTACTACCATCATTTACTTCATCTGATCCCAGCCAATGAAGGAACGTGGAATTACAGAGAACAATTAACGATTATTTTGATGTCAGCACCGAACGAACGATGAACGATTTCTCGTTGGTCGTTTGGTCGCTGCCTGTATTTACACTAAGCGATTATCATTTAAATTTGAATGATATAATGATAATTAGCACGATAATCGTCCTGTGTAATAGGGCCCTTAGTCTAGTGAGCCATACACAGTGGGGAACAAAGCTGACAGCTGCATTTAAAATGCTCCTTTGCCACTTCCCTGGTGTCTAGTGGGGGGATCCCCCCCCCCTCCCCACGCGATGTGGTTGAGGAGGAGCGATCTCCGCATATGGTCCCGGTCCTGTAATGGCTCTGATCCCGGCTCTGCACCCTAACCCCAGGGGGACTTCTAGTATGTGTGTAAAAAAGTAAATAAATGTTATTTTTTATTAATAAATAATCCCCTCCCCTAATAAAAGTTTGAATTACCCCCCCCCCCCCCCATTATCCCATCTTATAAATAAAAATAAATAAATAAACATACATATTTGGTATCGCCGCACGCGTAATTGCTTGAACTGATAAATTATCACATTCCCGATCTCGCACGGTAAATGGCTTAAGCGCAAATATGGTGAGTGGAACCGATATCAAAAGTTCTATTTTGGTCTCATGTGACCGTATGACCTTCTACCATGCCTCCTCTGAATCATTCAGACTGGAGAACGTCAAATAGGTCTGGACATGTGCTGGCATGAGCAGGGGGAGCTTGTGTGCCCTGCAGGGTTTTAAGTCATGACAGCGTAGTGTGTTACCAATGGTAATCTTTGTGACTGTGTTAACAACTCCTTCAGATCATTTACCAGGTCCTCCCGTGTAGTTCTAGGCTGATTTCCGATCTTTTCCAGAATCATCCTTAACCCACAAGGCAAGATCTTGCATGGAGCCCCAGACAGGAAATTTGACAGTCATCTTTTTCCCTCTTCTTCTGTTGGTGCAATTTAATAATTGCACCAACTGTTGCTGCCTTCTCACCAAGCTGCTTGTCTGTTGTCCTGTAGCCCATTCCAGCCTTGTGCAGTTCTACAATTTTGCCTATGTTGTCCTTAGACAGCTCTTTGGTCACACTTTCCAATACATTCTCTATGGGAGAGCATGACTTCCGGCCTTCAATCACAGGAGACAGAAGAGGGGTCACAGGAGCAGGTGACATGAGCGAGCGCCAGATTTGAACGGCGACGCAGGACCGAAACGAAGCCGTGCCACGGGACACCAATTACCTGTGGTGAGTATAATAAGCAAAGTAAACTTACCTATCTTTGTGCCTCTTAGCGCCGATCCCAGGTCCAGTTGACAGCCGGTGTTCTGCGGCTCTTCCAGCTGCAATCTAAGATACCTGGCTGAGTGACTGCCTGCTCAGTGACTGGGACACTGACTGACCAATCAGGATTGCATACTTGCAGCAGAATTTTCATCCTGCTATGATTATGTAAACACCGCCCCCCTTAACCCACGGTGGCCCGATGAATACTTTACCATTCCATGCTTTGTCTTGCTTCTGTGACTCCTGTCATCCTGACGCCCCGCTCAGCCAATCAGTGGCTGCGGCGGGACAGCGCACTGTTGGCTGAGCGGGACGTCAGTATGCCAGGAGTCACAGAAGCAGACGGGAAGGTGGCTCAGTAATGTATTCACCGGGCCGCCGCAGGTTAATGGGGATGGCGTTTACATAATCGCAATGGAATGAAAATTGCGCTGTGAGTAAGGGTACTAGTATGCCGAACGATAATCGGCCAAATCGGACCAATTTGGCCGATTATCGCTCCATGTAATAAATTCAATGATCAGCCGATGACAACGATCATCAGCTGATCGTTGATATAGGTTTGAACCTAGAATTGTCGGGCACCGGCCACGCATCGCTGCGTGTAATAGTGGTGCGCGGTCGGCAACTGACGATATACATTACCTATCCAGGCTGCAGGGCTCCTCTTGCGGCCTTCTTCTGCTCGGGTCCCGTGCGCTCCAGCTTAAGAGCGGCCTGTCTCAGCTGACAGGCCGCTCAGCCGATCACTGGCCAGGAACGCCGCGGCCAGTGATTGGCTGAGCAGCCTGTCAGCTGAGGCAGGCCGCTCTGAAGCTGGAGCGCGCGGGACCCAGGCAGAAGAAGACCGCAAGAGGAGCCCTGCAGCCTGGATAGGTAATGTATAAAGTAAAAGCAAGGGCTGCAAGGACATCGGTAATGATAAACGATAATTGGGCGGTGTAATAGGCCCAGTAAACGAGCGCCGATCTAGCAGATTGGGCCCCCATCGGCCCGTGTAATAACACCCTAAGTCATCCTATTCAAACTGACAGTACCGGGAATTGCAATACTCATTTCAGATATATGGGACTTGAACTTTTATTGTCTGAGAAGCCTAGAAAAAAAAGTAAGATAACCAGCATACCTCCTCTACCAGTTAGCTTCATATAAAAAGCTCTTTCAAATTGCTCTTCTCCTCCAAGCCACCGACATGTGAAAGAGTGAAATTTCTGTCTCATTACCACCTCTTTAATAGTTGATGCCAGAGAAGACCATACATTACCTCCAGCTACTACAGTGTTCTGCCAGTGCTTGCAAAACAGACTGAAAGTGGCACCCCCCACCCCGTGCCACCCATAACAGCGCACCTCACTACAGCAGCGTGGTAGCACTAGGACTGGCATTACTAGGCATAACCCCACACAACAGCCCGGAAGAGATGCGTCTTATGAGAGCGGGATGATGTAATCCACAGAACAAGGTGATGACACACGTTTCCAATGATCTCTTCCGTCCCCTGACAGATGAAAGGATTTGGCATGTAAACAGCCTGTTTATAGGGAACTTCCCCATTTTGTTTGCATTGTTGCTTTACTTCTATGTATATAACAGTGTATATATGCTACACCAAGCAATAGAAAGTCCGTATCCCAGCAATTAACAGTACAACACAAAGTAGGATATGCTTAAACCAAAGGGTATTTATTAAGTATACAACCTTCACCAATATATACAATTATGTACACATCTGGAAATACTCCAGAATTCTGGAGGATTTCCAGATGTGTACATAGTTGTATATATTGGTGAAGGTTGTATACGTAATAAATACCCTTAGGTTTAAGCATATCCTACTTTGTGTTGGATTGCTTCACTTCTAGCAGACACCCATCATATAGTATTCTATTATGTTCACGCCTAGGGGGGAGATTTATTAAAGCTTGTGCAGAGGAACAGTGGAGCAGTTGCCCATAGCAACCAATCAGATTACAGCTTTCATTTTTCAGAGGCCTTTTTAAAAATGAAAGCTGGAATCTGATATGTTTCTATGGGCAACTGCTCCTCTGCACAAGCTTTTATAAATGAAACAGATCACTGATCTCAGGGAGACCAGCCAAACGATAACACTGCCAGCTGCCGGTTAAAGCGCTCAATGCAGTGAAATCCTAGGTGCATTGCTCCCTGGGAAACATGAATATGCAAAAGAAGAACCTGTGAATCCTCATTTAAGAGTCTCGAAACACAGGACTAGCCAGATATCACTCCGGGGAGGACCCAGCCAAGGGGTGGCTCCTGTAGGGAAACCACCAAAACCACCATATTAAGTGGCCCTATAAGTCAATGTAATGACAAGAGAAAACCAAGGCCAGGTATCCATCCACAGACAGTTGTTTCAGGGTGATGCCCTTCATCAGTGTGGAGCAGGATTCTGGCTAGGTGGGAGCAATGCCTAGTAGAGCCATAAGAGAAACAGATCACTGATCTCAGGGAGACCAGCCAAAGATAACACTGCCAGCTGATAGTTAAAGCGCCCAATGCAGTGAAATCCTAGGTGCATTGCCCCCTGGGAAACATGAATATGCAAAAGAAGAGCCCGTGGAGCCTCATCGAAGAGTCTTGAAACACAGGACTAGCCAGATATCCCTCCAGGAAGGACCCAGCCAATGGGTGGCTCCTGTAAGGAAACCACCAAAACCACCTTTTTTTTTTTTTTTTTTTTTTCCCCCCGAGAGTCCGAGGAGCGTGCTCTCACCCAAGTGCACAAAAAGGTGCAGACGTGCCACATAAAAAAGTGCAACAAGGATGCGGTCTATCGCAAGCCCACTCTAAAAAGAGATGGGCCCCCAACCAACCACATTCCCTCCCCTTCGGGGCCAGAAGGCACCTGCAAAGGTTCAGGACAAATATCCTCTCACTGCCGAAGCAGAGAGAGGACCAATGCCGCTCACAGCAACCACCCGAGCGTTAGCTAAGGCGTTCGCCGTTGAGCAGCCGTACCAAACGGTTTGGCTATCTCCCGAAGGAGACCCAGGGGTGCAGGGAGGCAAGGAACCTGATGGCCACACATGCCTCCCCTAGACCTCTAGGGGGACACCCAAAAGGGCGACCGCAACCTAGAAAATCCTTGTGACAAAACACACGTGAAAAGTGAACACACAGTGACAAAAATTAAATTAAATAATTAAATAAATAAAGATGTGTGCTGTGTGATACAGCCCGGACATCCGGCTGGATCTATAAAAATTACCCATAGCTCTCAACAGCCGGAGACCGGAAAGCTAAAGGTGAGTGTGCTCAAGGGGTGATAGTGAAGTACCGTGCTAAGTGCTTTCACTCAGTGGGATCCCATCTCCAGTGAGTTACGGCACCCTGGGGTCACCACTCCCAGGGCACTTCTGGCACCTCGGCTCTCAGCCCCCTCGAGCCCCTGGCACAGATCCGGAGGGTCATGGCATCTTGCACCGGCTGACTTGCCGCGCCAGCCACCTGCTCAACCCTTATTCCCTCCGTGTGGTTCCCTGCTCTCTCACGAGCGGTACTACACTTGATCTTAGCCAAAAGGCCGAGAAGCGATTTAAAATTTAAATATGCAAAACAAGAGTCCGTGGAGCCTCAGTTACGAGTCTCAAAACTCCCCATCATGGAGGCACCCCGTTGGCAACAGGCTAGAGATATCTGGCTATCCCGTGTTTTGAGACTCGTAACTGAGGCTCCACGGACTCTTGTTTTGCTTATTTAAATTTTTGGGGGCATCAGTGGAGACTCTTGATTGAGTACTTCATTGGAATTTTTTTCGCTGTTCTCCTTGAGTTCAGTGATTACTGTGTTTTGTTGGTTGATTTTTCATTGCCCCAACTAGCCAGAATCCTACCCCACACTGACGAGGGGCAAAACCCCTGAAACGGCTGTCTGTGGGTGGAGGCCTGCCTTTGCAAGCCCTTGTCATGATTGCAATACTCGCACCTTGAGTTAGACATTGACAAAAGGGGCCACCCTGTTGTTTCCCTGTCTATGTTCCAATACTCGCAACCGAGTGGGACTTAAGGGGTTATTTATCAGGGTGGTGTGGTGCTCTCTCCCCATCATGGAGGCACCCCATTGGCAACAGGCTAGAGATATCTGGCTATCCCGTGTTTTGAGACTCGTAACTGAGGCTCCACGGACTTTTGTTTTGCATATTTAAATTTTTGGGGGCATCAGTGGAGACTCTTGATTGAGTACTTCATTGGAATTTTTTTTGCTGTTCTCCTTGAGTTCAGTGATTACTGTGTTTTGTAGATAGATAGATAGATAGATAGATAGATAGATAGATAGATAATATATAGGCGATAGATAGATAGATAGATAGATAGATAGATAGATAAAGGAAACGTTGTATTTCCTTACATGGGCAAATAAACCACTTTTTTCAATTGCAATTGAGGTGTGCTGCGGTATATTTTTTGATTTATATTGCATACACCCTGGACCCGGGTGTTTACCGCTGGCACCCCTATACTATATACCTTGAGTGCCGCTTTTTTCTTTTTTTCATTAGATAGATAGATAGATAGATAATATATAGGCGATAGATAGATAATATATAGGCGATAGACAGACAGGCAGACAGATAGATAGATAGATAGATAGATAGATAGATAGATACACACTACTCACAAAAAGTTTGGGATATTTAGTTTAATTTAATGAAATTTATCGAAAATGCAGCAATGGTGATTTCCTCATCTCAAACAATTTATTGAAACAAGAGCCAACTAGAGTGGTGGGTATACCCCAACATATAACGTCAATCTATCAAGTGCCCTTGTGCATCAATTACAGCTTGACAATAGTGTCTCATGCTATTCACAAATCACCTTACGAGTTACGAGCCTCTACATGGTGATCCGTTGGATCCCCCTATACTTACGTGATCCCGCCGGGTCCCGCTTCCTGAGCCGGCCGGGTCCCGGAGATATCAGCTCACAAAGCCCGGCGCGCGCGCTGAGAGATGAGTCCGATGCCCATAGAGAATGACGGAGCATCGGACTCCCCATTCATTCTCTATGGGCGTCTGACTCTGCTGTCAGCGCGCGGCCGGGCTTCGGGAGCTGATATCTCCGGGACCCGGCCGGCTCAGGAAGCGGGACCCGGCGGGATCACGTAAGTATAGGGGGATCCAACGGGGGGTCTGGAGCCTGTCACCCCGGCACGGGGGGTGACAGGTGTCCTTTAAGAAGTTTGATGCAGCCCTATGGAGTAATGGAAAACATGGATTAGGCCATAGGCTGTATCCATGTTTTCCTTGCAGCCTCCCTAGTAGAGTTAAAGAAGAAGTCTAGGGGGGGGGGGGGGGTACTTAAAAAAGACAAAATGCTCACCTGCCCCCCTGCCCACACTACACCACATCACTGGGCTCCTGTACCCCGCCGGGTGTCCTCTTCTCCCGGTTTTGGGGTAAGTCACAACCTGGGTTGAACGTCACAAGTGGGTGGGATTTAGCCCACTCAGACAACCAGTGACTGCAGCAGTGTCCCGCCCCAGTCACTGACTGGCTGAGTGGGGCATCCTTCCACTGAGTCTTGATGTAGCCTGAGGGGAGCTAAGAAGACAGCCGGCTGGGGTCCAGGAGCAGGACACAGTGCTGCACAGGCACCGGAACAGATGAATATTAGAGATGAGCGAACCAGGTTCAGGTTCGAGTCCACCTGAACCCGAACGTTCGGCATTTGATTAGTGGCGGCTGCTGAACTTGGATAAAGCTCTAAGGTTGTCTGGAAAACATGGATACAGCCAATGACTATATCCATGATTTCCACATAGCCTTAGGGCTTTATCCAACTTCAGCAGCCACAGCTAATCAAATACCGAAAGTTCGGGTTCAGATGGACTCCAGCATGCTCCAGGTTCGCTCATCTCTAGTGAATATGCCTTCTTTTTTATGTTCCCCCACCTGCGGCCCAGAATAATTTTTTGGCCCGGCACCGGACATCCCCTTTAAGCAGACTTGCTAAACTGTTCAGGTTCGACAACGTTCTCAGAACGTGAATGCTCGCCATTTGACTCCCTGCGGCTGGAGAAGTTGGATGAAGCTGGGGTCCTGGAGAACATGGATCCAGCCATAGACTATGTTCTTTTTTTTTAGGTTATGTTCACACTACGTATGAGACCAGCCGGGTCACGGAATGGCTGGTCTCTGAAAAGATCATCCCAGCCGGATGATCTTTAGGGCCGCAGAGCCCTGATGCAGGCGCAGCCGCTCGCTCCATAGTGTGAATAGTGTGAACCTAGCCTCATGGTGAGTGCCGCCCTCTCTTTTCTTATTCCTTAAGAACATTAATATACCTGCAATGGTATTTGTCGCCCATTCTACCCTAAACGACTCTTCCCATCTAACCACATACAGAGGAATTAACCATCGCTCTTTCATACAATCCAATCCTAAATTGTATTTATTCATATCCACATTATACGAAATCCATGTCATGCGTGTCCACAGTTCAGGATAACTCAACTAAGAGGCAATATATTCTTTATTATAACTGTAATATGTGTTATTAGTCTATAATTTGGTGTCCATATGAACATTCATCTTTCTTTCTGCGTGCGTGCGTCACCATGTGTCACCGGTGTACTGACTGTAAGTACGTACACACAAAACAATGCACTACACATGTCCACATTGTCTGTCATGGAGATCGGTCATAGACTAATTAGGATATCAGCGAGCGGCACCTCTGCGTTCCCTCCTTCCTATCTAGTCTTTGCTTCAGCCTTCTTTTCCCTCCACCCTCACTGCATACTGCAGAGGCTGCTTATAATGCAGGAAACCGCATGTACCGAGACAGTAAAATGTCTACAATTTCACCCATTCAATCCATGTATGTAAAAAAAAAAACAACAAAAAAAACATGTTGCACTGCATATCCTGTAGCATTTTTTTTTTACCGTTGTAATGTTTTCCCGAATGTTTTAATGCAAGGATTCACAGGCTAACAATTTACCGTCGGAAAGACATAGGATAGGGGCTGGGGAGTATAAAAATTTAATAATAATAGGAGAAAACATATCGTAGAAGATGCAGAAAGGTATGGGGAAATAAGATGGAGGGCAGAGAAAACTATTGGAATGGAAAAGCGTGGGCGTTCTGAGAAGGGGGAAGATGGAAAGAAGAGTGAGATGACAGAAGGTGAGTCGTAAGGAGGAGGGATTGGAAATGGAATACAAAATGGGAATGTGTGAAGGGAACAAAGAGAGGAAGAATACGGTTATCTTCATTATCAGCCCCTTCCTTACATATTACAGAGCCCAATTACAATGCAATGCCCCAGCATATAGGGTGACTGACTAGTCATACAAAATGACTGCTATATCCATGCAGCAGTGAGTGGATTTACGGGAATATACCACCCCCCCCCCTCTTTGGCTCGCTGGCAATGATATGGTTAATACTTGCAGAAGCACGAATAAAGACATTTAAAGACCATCTTTTGGATGATTTGGCTGGCACTGATACTGTGACAGCTCTCCGACTGCAGGTGTCTGCCTGGATGTAGAAGGGACTGTGGGAAAACGGGGAGGGGGGGAATGGGAAGCATTGTAATGTGCGCTCTGTAAAGTGTCGGTGCGTGTGTGATAACAGACTGCAGGAGGAGGGGGACAGTGTGACTCCGTGTGTGGGTGGACTGGAGGCGTGTCAATAGCACTATCAGTGGAGGTGGCGGTGTTAATGTGTAAAGGTGGCACTGGCGGTGGCACACACTGGGGCAGTGGGGGTCACAGGACTGCAGACAGGCAGCAGTGACATCATCGTGGAATGGCGAAAGAAGGATCCGAAGTGCGATGTGTGGAGTATGAGAGTTAGCAGTGTAACACAGTTTGGGAAGGGGGGGGAAGGGTGCTCGGAATGAATCTCTGCCTAGTTTCCATAGCAACTTCGAGTTCGCTCGCTCTCTTTCTCTCTCTCACACATCAGCCCTAGATTACCATGGAAACAGAAAAACTTTTCCCAGATTTATATTTGTCTGCATAAAATTCTAAAAAAAAAAAAAAGTCTGAAAAAGTGGGGGAGTTAAGAGAAGAGTTAGGTGACGGCACGGAAAAAAGGCTCCTCAGGATTTCTGTCAATAAGAAGATTTCTGTGATGACCTGCAATCCTGACACTGCCACCAAAAGCAATTCACAGACACAGCAACACCATTATTCCCCAAAGTATAAACTCATCTCCTAGACGCTCGGAACAAATATCCGACGAGAGCTGAGAGGTTGTCGAGAAAGGAAGCACCCCCCCCCCCTCCTCCATCTTACCACAGACTATCTAAAGGTATATGTGCCCATAGATTGACAGAAACAACCAGATTCTTAGGCCGCCTTTACGCAGAGACAGATTTTTGAAGCCAAAGCCAGGAATGGATTTGAGAAGAGGAGAAATCTCAGTCATTCCTTTATGACCTGTTCTCTGTCTATAGTGTGTTCCTGGCTTTGGCTTTAAAAATCTGTCAGATAAATCTCTCTGTGTAAAGGCACCACTAGGTTCTAGCTGTCCGACTTCTGCTCCATTCAACACCACTGTTCTTCAGCGCCCTAGTTTCCCGAAATGTTTCCCGAAAAATCTTTGCCGAGCTGGGCAGCCACAATTCTTGTTTTGGGCTTTTAAAGTGTAAGGACCATCAGGTATATTGCAGGTTTTGGGCTTTTTTACCTTAATCGATCGTCAGGGATTGCCAATGGTTTGGTCATTTTTTTTTTAATCACCTCTCGATTCCCGCACTTGGTTCCGGTCTTTTCCACGGACCGCTGCCCCTTCCCCAGTGTGACCATATCCCCTCTATGACATGGCTTCACTGATTCTAACAGAGCTGTGTTACAAAGGGGAGGGGGCTTCGTTACAATGGGGGCCAGCAGGCCTGCTCCCAGTATTTATCAGCTGCTGTATGTCCTGCAGGAAATGGTGTATTCTTTCCAGTTAGAGGTCTTCTATAGGAATTTGCTCCTGCTCTGGACAGTTCCTGACATGGACAGAGGTGGCAGCAGAGAGCACTGGGTCAGACTGGACAGAAAACACCACATCCTGCAAGACATATGGCAGATGATAAGTATTGGAAGACAAGATTTTTTTTTTTTATAGAAGTAAATTCCAAGTCTATATATCCCTCTTGAACCAGTTGAGGGAGGGTTGCTGTCAACCACAGCTTCTCTGTCCCATAGTTGCCAATATGTACAAGTACAAAGTGTAATAAATGGACTGTGTAATGCATGGATAGGCTGGGTGACAAGAGATTTGTTGAAGCAACGGTCCTAAATGTACAATCCATTTATACCTCAGAATTCCTTAACAGGGAAGGGGTTTTCTAAAGCAGAGGGCTCCTTTAAGAATGATTGGTTGCAATCAATGACTCACAAACAAGTGCAGAAGCCTCAGCATCCACCAGAGGAATAAGGTAGGATGGTACTGACTTCACACTATAGATAAAAATACATCCTATACTGGAGAACAGACTGCTGCTTAGAGCCGGGGGCTTATTTCTGCCCCTAGATGGTGAGTAGTTCGGCTGCGGCGGGGGGGGGGGGGGGGGGGGGGGATTTTTAAATAATCCCTCAAGGTTAGGCTCTATTCACACAGACATTATAGCTAAGATTCTTTATAGGAGTTCTGATAGAAATGATGGATCATAAATGCAATACATCCATCCATAGACCTTATTGAATTATAATTAGATCTAACATGGATTCGTTTTTTTAATTTTATCTAGTTGAAAAGTAGAGCTGGTCAGGGGCTACAGAAGCCTTATGGAACCAATATGCACAGAACTAACTTAGGTTAAAGTGGTATTCCAAGAATAATGAACTTGTCCTCTATTCACAGGATACCCCCCGTATCGCCCCCCGGCTTCTGTGTTATGAACAGAGCCGCAGGTATGGCATGTGACCCGTGTCTCTATTCCCGATATGGAGATCGGCGGTGGGTTTGGAGGTCAGCCCCCCTAAGAGTGGTATTACACGGATGATTATTGTTCAAAAAATCGTAAGATTGTGCAGATTTGAACGATAATCGTTTAGTATAATAGCAGACGTTTAAACGAGAAATCGGGCCTATTTTTATTGTTGATCGTTTGCACGTAAAAGGATGTCGCAATAGCAACAAACGCAGAAGCGACGGTTGGACAACCGCAAGAACGATCATAAATAACGATCATCGTTCTGTGTAATTAGGTGAACGATTCCAGGTCGTTCGCCATAGCGGTCGTTTGAGATCATTTATCGTCGAAAAATGCTTGGCGGAATAGTACCCTAAATCTCTTACTTGTCCTCTATCCTGTTAATCCTGTAAGTTAATTTTTCTTGGAATACCCCCAAAACCCTAAAATAACCTGAAGGGTAAAGTCACATTGTGTGCTGGATGTACCCTGCCAATATATGTCAAGATTATTGTATATATTGTCAAAGAGGTATTTTGTCTTATTCCATGGAGTGCCTAAATTGTAGCCATAGCGTTCAACAAACCAAACAAAAACCACTTATAAATAGGTTTGGTTTGTTTCACACCAAATAGGTATGTTTTGTTGGCCCGCCCCGTGAATCATCTCGATTAGAATCAATGGAGCCGCATCACAGAGGGGAAGGGTTTGGTCACACTAAGGGTCGGCGGGCCCGCTTCCAGTACTTCATGTTCAGCCGGTGCTCGGAAATGGACCGGCACCTGCACGGAAACTGGGCAGCGGTTCAAAAAGAGGGACCACAATGGTCTATTAATTTAAAAAACCCATAGCAATGTACCTAGAGGTACATTTGCTTTAACAGTGTATTCCCTAACCTGATGAAGTTCCCTCTCCAAGCGTATAAGGGGAAAACACTGATGCACGGCCTGTCCTGTATACCCATGCCGGGGCAAATAGACAGATGCAGATCTCCACTCCTTGAGAAAGACAGGTTCAACAGGCGCGGCAAACTTCAGATGGATACGTGGGTATATAGCTAATAAAAATGTATTAAAACACTAAACAAGGATACAGCCAAACGCATTTCCAGGCCTGCACATGATGCCAGTTTTCTTCACTTCCTGGATCGATGGGGCAGAACCACGCAGACACGATAATTCATTATAGAGAGACATCTATATAACTTTTAATAGAAAACAATTTTCCCTATCCAGAGTTCCCCTTTAAGATGTTTGTCCAACAGATTATGTGAATATGAGGGACCAGAGAATTTGTCATGGTGGTCTGGTCCGAATGGAGAAGGAAAGGAAAGAGAACAGTCAGAGAAGATGCCCCCTGCGAGTCACTGGATGTAATCACTTATTCAGTTTGCAGAGCATGTGTCTCTACCACTATTTGGTCACTGAATAGGGTAATATTGGTCTGTGTGTAGGGTGTTTTGTTCAGTAACAGTATGGAAATTATGAATACTCAGGCACTCTATTGCTATGCCACCTGGTTATGGTCGAGCGGTGCTATGTGTTCCCCGTAAACTGGTATTATTGGTGAAATTGTTATTATTGGTTTTTGTTTGATAACAGTATGGTGTTATTCAGTCACTGTGTGGCAGGATTATGTGCCCCTTGGATACTGGTATTATTGGTAATCGCAGTTCTGGTATACTGGATTTGGTAAGTAACAGTATGAGGATAACACGTAAGGTGATAATATTTGTCCCTCGTATACTGGAGTTATTTATTGGCTATATGACTATTATTTAGAATTATACGTTATTACACATAAGAAGCTTTCTTTATCTGCTGTGCTGCCATGGGTATTTGTGTGTTTTGGGAGTGAGGCACCATTAGCCTTATCAAAATGCCTATGCCCGTCCCTATGCATTGATGAACCACTGTGGGAGGGCACCACCACTTACAGCTCTTCCAACACTTACTCTTACTACTGTTCTGTCACTACATGGCTCGGTATGGCTCCTCTAACAACTGGGAACTTGCAGGATTGCACATAAAGGAATTGTACACACAGCAGTTTTTTTAAAGAAGCAGTTCACAAAAAATTATTATTGGCCCCCCTGGTAGGTGCTGGCACGTATACTCACCGCAGCTGATCGGTGTCCCACGGCGCCGTTCAAATCCGGCGCGCGCTCACATCAGCCTCTGCTGTGACTCCTCTGATTGTACGCCAGAACTCATGCACTATAAAGCATTCTCTATGGAAGCGCATGACTTCCGGCGTTCAATCACAGGACACAGAAGAGGATTTGAGCGGCACCGCGGGACTGGAACGAAGCCACACCACGGGACACAGATCAGCTGCGGTGAGTATACGTGCCATCGCCTACCGGGGGGGGCCAATAATAATTTTTTGTGAACTGCTTCTTTAACTTATACTAATTAGCAGAACTATTAGGCACAGTTCTCATAATCCATATGTTAAAGAAGAACTATCAGCAAGTTAGACAAATCTAACCTGGTGATATGTTACTACTGCACAGGAGATGCCGAGGAGGAAGGTATGTCTCTTACCTTCCTCCTCTGCGCCGTTCTGGTACAGATTTGCTCCTGCACCTGTGCAGGAGAGAGGTAATGTATATACAGACAGTGGAGCGGGAGCCGAGGCGAGCAAAAGGGGTTAAGGGGGCGGCTGCATTACATACTCGCAGAGGTCTTTCAGACCGCTGCGAGTATGTAGTACTGGGACCTTGACTCGTAGCTGATCTTGCTGCAAAACTCGCAGAGAGATTTCAGCTGTGAGTCTGTATGTGTGAACAGACCCTTAATGAAAATCAGTGGCTGTTATAGTACAGTATATCCTATATTACTAAACACTATAAAATCTTGTATAGTACAGTACTAATAGGAAGAGATTAGCAACTAAATTATATTGCCAGCCAGACATCTCACCATTCTCCTATTTTCATGTGAAAAGGATCCATCACCAGGAAGGATCAGGTACACAAAGCATTTTATTGTATTTATAATTATCGACATAAAATAATTTATTTTGACCTGGGTACCCTACAGTGTCTCATTTCCAGAAACAAGCCCACGGCATCCCAATCGATAATGTAAATGAGCGCCAATCTGCTCGATCGGCACTTGTTTACTGAGTATAGTACACAGCTCGATGATCGTTTAGCAAGAGGTGTGTGTGTGTGTGTATATATCTTGTTAGTAGAGATGAGCGAACCTCACGCATGCTCGAGTCTATCCGAACCCGATCGTTCGGCATTTGATCGTGGCTGCTGAAGTTTGATAACGCTCTAAGGTTGTCTGGAAAACATGGATACAGCCAATGACTATATCCATGTTTTCCACATAGCCTTAGGGCTTTATCCAACTTCAGCAGCCGCCGCTAATCGAATGCTGAACGATCGGGTTCAGATGGACTTGAGCATGCTCCAGGTTCGCTCATCTCTAATTGTTAGCAATGTCTGTGCAGCCCTTGTCCTAAACTCTCCACACTCCTGGTCTTCTCCCGTCCTCTGGGACCACCATGGCCAGTGATTGGCTGAGTGGCCCTATTACAGCTCAGACAGGCCGTTCTGAAGCTGCAGCCTCGGCGCAGGAAGTGAAAGCAGAGGGCAGGAGAAGACCGGGAGCGTGGAGAGGTAATGTATAACAACTTATTGTTAGCCGTCAGCCACTTCGCTATTACATGTAGCAATATGCGATCGTCAGCCAATGATTTTGGGTCAGGACCTAAAGACACGATCAGCTGATGCTCATTGTCATCGGCTGATCACTCTCTCCATGACTCGAAGCGATGATTGGTCAAATGGGCCCGATTCAGACGATTATCGCTCCATGTAATAGGGCCCTTAGATTCTGCCACAAATACATAGTACATTGTATTCTAGTACAGAGGAACAACTCTTTGTATATGGCATCTACAAATGGGACACAGGTGACTTGGTAGAGACTGATAGCACAGAAAACAGCAGCATACATGTCCACAAGGAAGAATCACACAATCCCGACGCCTTGAAATGCAGATTACACATAGCCTTTCAGAAGACGTCTCATCATCAGGGAAGTGATGGTCCATTTGCACTTCATCAACATGTCCCTCCTGTCTTCTGTTTTTTTCTTTGTGGCTTCGATAGGTCCGATACAATGCAATGCAGAGTATGAGAGCCCCCAGAGCTCCACAGAACCATGCACCTACTTTCCAAAGAGATGCTATAGATTCCTGTCCATTTAATATATCCTCATACCCTGCAAGAGATAAGAAATACTTGCATCCATTTTGGGGAGGTTGCAAAGTAATTACACCATCCTTGTTCAATACGAGTTTTCCTAGTCCAGTCAGTACTGCTCCCACGGGGAGAATTTCCTCAGTTTCTAGCACGCCAGTGGGCTTCTCTCCACTCAGGTAATGTCCCAAGAGATCACCTAGGCTCAGAGAGGCAGACTGAAATCGCTCATAAACAGTTTCCAAAGTCAGACCAGTTGCATTTAGTGGATTGCATACGAGCACAGATTCACCACCATCCTCCAAAGGATGCAAATGGAAGGGGACTGACTTCACACTCTTGAAAAGTGCTCGCTCATACTCAGTCCTGAGGAAACATATTGCATATTACCCAATCATAATATTAACATCATATCCCAGTCTATTTATCTATATATACACAATTCAAATTTATATATATATATATATATATATATATATATATATATATATATATATATACGCAATGCTGTGACAAAGTACTTTAATATCTCTGCCACACTAAGATGTTTTCCAGTCTACGTAGGGGACATATTATTTGACAGACCTCAATGCAGCCTGAACTGCTATGTACAGGTCCTCTACACTCATGTCATACTCCTTTCCTGTACATAAATATGGGGAGTAGGCACAAGCATAATATTAACAAGTGCCAGTCTGCAAAAATATACAGAAATCCTTTTTTTTGCGCTACTGAAATTTTCCTTCCCATAGTGATCTGTATCCAAGTCACTATCCACATCAATGTCCACATACCATCTACCTTGTGAAATATGTTAAAGGGACTGTACCATCAGGCCTGGGCTGAAGCACTGGAGGCGGGCTGACCCACCCCCAATGGGAGGAAACCCACGTTTCTCTATGATACAGCTTCATTGATTCTAATGGAGCAGTGTCATAGAGGGGCAGAGGTTTCCTCCCATTGAGGGTGTGTCAGCCCGCCTCCAGTGCTTCAGCCCAGGCCTGATGGTACAGTCCCTTTAAGCCAGGCATGTCCAAAGTCCGGCCGGAGGGCCATTTGCGGCCCGCGTTCCGAACTTTTACGGCCCCCCAGGTATCCAGCTTGCTATTATCTGCCTGTGTTATAAAGCATATAGCATGTAGCATGTAAAATGGTTGGCCCTCGCACATGTTCACTTCATCAAATTTGGCACTCTTCGAAAAAAGTTTGGACATGCCTGCTTTAAGCAGACATTAAAACCAGACAGTCCCTTTAAGAAGGCATCAAAACCTAAATCAACAAAGAGGTGATATAAAGTTTGCAATTTAAATTCATTATTTTACTTTATCATGCTTTATAACAAAGCTATACTTACCAGAAATCCAGGTCCAGTCTCCTGAAGGTAGCTATATAACAGCTATACTTACTGTATCCAGGTCCAGTCTCCTGAAGGCTGCTATACTTACTTGTATCCAGGTCCAGTCTCCTATAGGTTGCTATACAACAGCTATACTTACTGTATCCGGGTCAGTCTCCTGAAGGCTGCTATATAACAGCTATACTTACTGTATCCAGGTCCAGTCTCCTGAAGGCTGCTATATAACAGCTATACTTACTGTATCCAGGTCCAGTCTCCTGAAGGCTGCTATATAACAGCTATACTTACTGTATCCAGGTCAGTCTCGTGAAGGCAGCTATATAACAGCTATACTTACTGTATCCAGGTCCAGTCTCATGAAGGCAGCTATATAACAGCTATACTTACTGTATCCAGGTCCAGTCTCCTGAAGGCTGCTATATAACAGCTATACTTACTGTATCCAGGTCCAGTCTCCTGAAGGCAGCTATATAACAGCTATACTTACTGTATTCAGGTCCAGTCTCCTGAAGGCAGCTATATAACAGCTATACTTACTGTATCCAGGTCCAGTCTCCTGAAGGCAGCTGTGTAACAGCTATACTTACTGTATTCAGGAGAGAGACTAAACACCTGAAATCCCAGATAGTACAGAGAGTTACAGCTCAATGTGTCCATCAATCACATGAATACCTTCTCTGTAAGCACACAGATGACAGGGACTTCCTGTGTTTAGTCTCTATTTTCTTTTCAAACAGTCTAAACACAGGAAGTGCCATGTTTCCTATGATAACTAAAAATAGTAATGAATGTAAAGTGCAACCTTGCTTTATATCACATGTGCTCTTGATTTAGATTTTGAAAGTTATAACGACAGGCACACTTAAAGGGTAGCTTCACACGTACCGGAACTGCAGCAGATTTCACGCTGCGAGTTTGCAGTGATCCTGTTGTGTGAAGCTGAATGGGTCCCATACACGCTGCCTGTATAGGACCCGGCCCCTTTAACCCCCCGTGTATGCGTGTATGGGACTCATTCAGCTTCACACTACAGGATCCGCAGCGGATTTCGCTGCAAACTCGCAGCGTGAAATCCGTTGCGGTTCCGGTACTTGTGAAGCTACCCTAAGGCCAATGACTTGGATTCTAATGCAAGCTCTATGACAAGACAGACCTCCAAGGAAAAGGAAATACACATGTGCAGATATTGGAGCAGTAAACCCCTCCAGGCTTTGTGTCTGTAAGGCCCTTCCACACCACTTTAATTGGTTACATTGGAATACATTCTACTAGCAGGAATAAATATCCAAACATATACAGTGATCTACTCATCTACCAGGCATATGACAAAAAGAAGGGGTCATCAAGTCTTTCAACCCCCAAAAAATAAATACAGTGGTACCTTGGTTTAAGAGTAACTTGGTTTAACCCTTAGGGGACACAGCCAGTTTTCATTTTTGCGTTTTCGTTTTTCCCTCCTCGTGTATATAAGGCCATAGCGCCTGCATTTTTCCACCTAGAGACCCAAATGAGCCCTTATTTTTTGCGCAACTAATTGTACTTTGCTATGGCAGATGTAATTTTTGCCTAAAATGTGCCGGGAAAGCAGAAAAAAATTATATGTGTGGTGAAATTGAAAAAAAAAAAGTTTTTTTTTTTATTTGGGGGGGGGGGTTGTTTTTACTATGTTCGCCCTGGGGTAAAACTGACTTGTTATATATGTTCCTTAAGTTGTTACGATTACAACGATATGTAACATGTTTAACTTTTATTTGATTTGATGGCTTGTAAAAAATTAAAACCTTTTAAAGAAAATATATGTTCCTTAAAATCGCTCCATTCCCAGGCTTATAGCGCTTTTATCCTTTAGTCTATGGGGCTGTGTGAGGTGTCATTTTTTGCGCCATGATGTAATCTTTCTATCGGTACCTTGATTGCGCATATATGACTTTTTGATCGCTTTTTATTACAATTATTCTGGATTTGATGCGACCAAAAATGCGCAATTTTGCACTTTGGGATTTTTTTGTGCTGACGCCGTTTACCGTGTGAGATCAGGAATGTGATTAATTAATAGTTCGGGCGATTACGCACGCGGCGATAGCAAACATGTTTGTTTATTAATTAATTTATTTATTTTTATTTATAAAATGGGGAAAGGGGGGTGATTCAGACTTTTATTAGGGGAGGGGATTTTGTGTTATTAAAAATACATTTTTCTTTTACTTTACACATATACTAGAAGCCCCCCTGGGGTTAGGGTTATTCCCCCCTGGGGTTAGGGTTATTCCCCCTAGGGGACTTCTAGTATATGCACTCTGATCTCTCATAGAGATCCATGCAGTATAGTTATACTGCATGAATCCATGAGATCGGTGTTCTATTACTTTTGGCTGTGCGGGCTGTGGCTGCTGGAGAGGATGATGGGACACAGGGCACTGGAGGGACACTTAGCATCCCTCTGCCATCATCCTCTCCAGCAGCCACAGGCCGCACAGCTCTGGGAGTCGGGTCGTGACATCACCATGTTATCCAGGAAGTGACATCACCATGTTATCCAGGAAGTGACATCACCATGTTATCCAGGAAGTGACATCACCATGTTATCCAGGAAGTGACATCACCATGTTATCCAGGAAGTGAAGCCTTGATGCAGTAGTAAGTGCAGGGAAAAAAACACTTTATAAGCATTTTCTATAATAAGTGTATATTAGTTAATTGTATAACTTTTGGAGGGCAATACAATACTTAAATAAAAAAATATCGCCAGACTTCTCCTTTAAAGGGAATGTATCTCCTAAATTTTATTTTACAGATTAGTCAGATACTAAAACTTGGTCTTTTATTTTAATCTGTTATCTAATTTAAATTTTGTTTTGATTTCACGTTTTGTACTTTGTTATGGGGGCTGCCATCTTGCCTGAGCTGTTTTTAACAGCATTTAGTGACATGCTTTACAGGAAGACTCATAGACATAGATGACAATAGACAGACTCTATCCCCTTGAGAGGAATGTGAAACATTACTGAGCGCGCTCAGCGTGACCTGTGAAGAGGTCATTCCACAAGGAGCTGCTATTGTCTCCTCTATCTACTGATGTCACATGTCACTGTAATGTTAGAAAGATCACTTTAGAGAACAGGAATAATACTAAATAATTTTAGGATGGGAACGCGACTTCGGTGTCCCTTGGGACGGTCAGTCTCTCCAGAAAACCTGTGAACTTTCCCATGGTATCTCCATGGCCGTAAAAGCAAAGGAGAAAAATTACAAAATCCTTTCGCGGTGGTATTACTGCCCAGTCTCCTTACATAAAATGTTTCCTGAGGTCTCTGACCTGTGTTGTCGATGCCTTACTGAGGCTGGTGACATGATGCATATCTGGTGGGCCTGCCCGGGCATCCGAAAATTTTGGTACAAGATCATAACCATTTATAATGCGTATTCTGGAAAGACTGTCGTCAACTCCCCACAACTGACCCTGCTCTCGCAGATCCCAGGTTCCCTTGCTACGGCTAAAAAGGGGATTTTGCGACATTTTCTGACCGCAGCTAGAATGGTTATCCCCCGGCAATGGAAAACACCCGTTATACCCTCAATAGCAGAGTGGCTTAGTGAACTTAGGGAACTGGGTAGAATGGAAGTTAATAGCAGAGGCTCACGAGCAATCTGCCAAATTTGACAAAGTGTGGTCTCCATGGCGTTTGTTCATGGACACAGAGGACTTCCTTGCTGTCACTCGTTAGTAGTGGGAATTCCATGATTCTATAGAAGTGTACTAGCCGCTACATATGGTCTTGGTGGCTGTCCCCCGTCTGTCTCCTCGCCTCTTTCCTGGTCTTCTTCTTTTTCTTACTTTTCTTTCCTTTCTTTTTCCTTCCTGAATCTTACATCACTCTTATTGTGATTGGCATTTGGTTTGTGCGGCACTACTGCGTTGGAGGTACATGTGTTTAGAATTGTTAGCATTATGCTGCTCTTTCTCTTGTTCTTTTTTATATTTATAAAATAAGTGACACCATGTGACTTACAGGTCGCCCTGTACTATTATTTGTTGGTTTTGAATTTGCTGTATGTTGTGTGGTTGTCAATAAAATCAGATTACACAAATAATTTTAGGATTATTTTATAATATAGATAGAAAAATAGAACATTAGAAAAAATGTTACCAATTTTTTTTTAAAAAAATAAGTCTAATATAAAACATGATTTAAACAATAAGTCATTTGGTGATGACACATTCCCTTTAACACTCAGGATGCAGGATACTCAGTGTGGGTTCAGGTGTAGAAGTGACAGCAGTATATATATATATATATATATATATATATATATACACATATATATATAATTTGTTAGAATTCTTAACTTAAATGGTGCTTGGATTCTCTTGCAAGCAGATCTGTTAGTAGGACTATGCAGCCATATGTAAGAGCATAAGATAGAGGGGATGTAACTAAGAATAGCAACATGTACGATATGTTAATATACTATTTGCAGGATTTGAGGAAAAACAGTTTAAAGTCTCCACGTCACTATTAAAAAAAAA
This sequence comes from Dendropsophus ebraccatus, assembly GCF_027789765.1. NCBI lineage: Eukaryota > Metazoa > Chordata > Amphibia > Anura > Hylidae > Dendropsophus > Dendropsophus ebraccatus. Next base: position 16,059,564 of record NC_091459.1, on the reverse strand, counting down.
ACTCTCTGTAAAAAATCTGATCGGTTATGGTTAGCGTCCAACCTTGCCACTGGCGACTTTATATTCTGTTTTTCAGCTACATGTTTTTTGTTTTTTTTTGTCAGTCAGATTATTCTGGGGTGATTTCCTTGTAAATCAAAATCCTTCTACGCCACAAATTACATATTTTTATGTGAGTCAATTGTTTTGATCATACATCACTGAAATCCTTTATGTCTACTACCTGTATTTAAAAAAGACTTGCTGAAAGTCTGTGACGCAAGTTATATATTTTTTTTTAACTATAAAGCTGTCCACCTCTTTTGGAGAGGTGGGCCCATCTGGTGCTTCACTTAGATGGAGGAGGCTTGATGAATGCTCATGACTTTGCAAAGGCCCGGTTTATTTTGTAACCTAGACGTAGACAATACAGAGAGCAGTGCACAAGTACAGCCAGCTGTTCTCACAGTCAGAGGTTAGATGGTGGAAAGATCAGAAGCAACATGAGAAAATATTACTTTACTGAAAGAGTAGTAGATGCTTAGAACAACCAACCAGCAGATGTGGTTGGTAACTCTACAATAACAGAATGTAAATCTGCCTGGTATATACACCTGTCCTACATGTAGGGGATTTTTTGTGTTAACCAGAGAATGTTTAGTAACTGTATTGACTTTAGAAAGCCTACTGTTCATAAATTGCAAAAAGTATTACAGACATAGAAAGTGCAATAGCAAGTGACGGTCCGAGTAGACAGAACAAAATAAAGAGAACGAGACCATGTAATATTTTCTCTGAACACTGACACTCCAGGAAAAATTTCCAGTTGTTAGACTTCCATTGATCTGTAAATGATGGTATATGCCCACCTTTATCTTTACATAGGGCCCTATTCCACCGGACGATTATCGTTCGCATAATCGTTAACGATTAACAATCTCAAACGACCGCTATTGCGAAAGACCTGAAACCTTCATTCATTTCCATGGAACGATAATCGTTACTTATGATCGTATTTGCATTCGTTTTTTCTTCGCTATTGCGTTCGTATCTACTGCAAAAGACCGAATGACGTCTTATTCAATGCGAACGTTTTGCGAACGAGCAACGATAAAAATAGGTCCAGGTCTTATAAAGCGATCAACGATTTCTCGTTCGGTCGTTGATCGTTAACTGCAATTCAACCGAACGATTATCGTTTAGATTCGAACGATTTAATGATAATCTGAACGATAATCGTCCGGTGGAATAGGGCCCATACTTAAAGGGAATCTGTTAGATCTACATCATGCTCAAGTGCCAAGGAAGCAGTGCTGGGTTGCAGCATACACACCTCCTCCTCCACCCCTCCCCGATTTAAAGCAAATGTATCATCAAGTACATTCGCTTTAAGTGTAGTATATCAATAGAACAGTGCCAGTGCTGCAGTCCTTTTTTTGACGCACCCGCCGGCCCACCCCCAGTGGAAGGAAACCCCTGCCCTTCTATGATGCGGCTCCATTAGTTCTAATGGAGCTAGGTCACAGAGTGGGTTCTGTCATACTGGGGATGGGCCGGCCCGCCTCCAGTGCTTCAGCCTGGGCCAGTGCCGGTAACAGACCAGCGCCGTGTGCAGGAACTGGGCCATGGTTCAAATAAAAAACGCGGCACTAGCTTCCCCGCACCGTTCTATTGATATGCAACACTTAAAGCGAATGTACCAGCCGTGACGAAGTGCGCCTGTGCACGAAACGGCCGTCGCTGTATGCACCATTGTACGTCCTCCTTCACCTGTCCTGTGTCCCAGTGACTTTTATGTCCAGTGAACTACAATAAAGCTTGAAGATACAACCGGGTGAGTGCCGCAATTTCATTTTTTATATGCCGGTACATTTACTTTATCTAATTGACATATAAGGCTCCGTGCTAAAAGCTGAGCATGAAGAGGTGTGGAGGAGAGGAGGTGTGCATGCTGCTGTCTGGCACCGCCTCCTTGACACTTGAGCTCTGAGCACGGTGAAGAGCAAAAGGATAAGTTTATTGGAAAGGACTGTACAATGGAAAGGAGAATCTAGTACCTTGTTATGAAACCACATGTCTGGATACAAGATGAGCTATGGTTACGTACAGGTTGGAATCCTGCAGCACTTCAGGCTGGAGAAGCTGTTCCCCGTGGTGGAAAGACATAGCCGTGGCCGGGAGAAGAAACTGCCAGCCTCGGCAACTTACAAGTGTGCAGGAACTTGGTGGTATTTTAACCTGCTGAAAAAACATTGGCCGCCGACTGCGCATGGCTACGTGTTATAGTGATGCCTAGCTGACAGCTGATGACCATGTAATAAAAAAATTTTAAAACACTTTACACATACCTGTCCACGCTCCCCGATATTCTTCTAACTTCTGCAGGAGTTTTTACTGTTAGGTCCTTATGAAAATTGCTATGTTTATGACCCCTTAAAAACCAAACGACACACTTCATACAACTTTCACCTGATGATCATGAATGTAGTATTTTTATCTCACCAGCTTTTTGTCAGGCTGTTCCAGAAAACCCCATGTTCCACCATCTTGTTCTGCTGAATTACAGCTAGGAGATTTGGATGGTTCCGGCTGCACAGGGGAGCACCGTCAGCTTCAACCCTTCCTGTGATAGAGACAGAGTCATCAGACAAGTGCATGCAGAGGTCATGTAGGTGTACTGCTAACACAGGGCTATTTGCAAATATCACAATGCCCTGGTACTAGATTTTCAGGAGGATTCCGGAAGATATCCAGCCATTTAAAAAAAATATTTGATCAAGCAGGGGCGAACATAAACTATGACAACTCACCTCTCCCCATGCCTCCCCAGCGATGGATTGCCTCTCCAGGACCCCTGCGGGGCTCCAGTATCTCCAGCACTGGTGACGTCACAACTAGAGATGAGCGAACCAGGTTCGGGTTTAAGTCCATCCCAACGTTTGGTATTTGATTAGCAGTGGCTGCAGAACTTGGATAAAGCTCTAAGGTTGTCTGGAAAACATGGATACAGCCAATGACTATATCCATGTTTTCCACATAGCCTTAGGGCTTTATGCAACTTCAGCAGCCACCGCTAATCAAATACCGAACGTTCGGGTTCGGATGGACTCGAGCATGCTCCAGGTTCGCTCATCTCTAGTCGCAACCTAGGTGATGGACTGCCCGCTCAGCCAGTCAGTTACTGAGGAGGGATGCTGCAACAGTCACTGATTGGCTAAGCGTGCCGTCCATAAGCCAGAACAGGCATTTCCCCACCCCCATGACGTCATCAGAATTTGGGGGAAAATGCCTTCTGGTGGGGTTCTGGGGTTGTCACGTGAAACATTGCGGGCACGGGGTGAGGTAAGCAATGATTGTTTGTTATGTTCCCCCCGCCGGCTGCGGAATGAAATGGCTGGACTTCACACTTTTCCCTAGTGTTGAGCTGACTTACCAAACTGTTCAATTCAGCAAGTTCTCTGAACCTGGCTGCTCGGCATTTGACTCCTTGTGGCTGAAGAAGTTGGATGCCGCCTTAGGGAGTCAAGGAAAACGTGGATACAGCCACAAGATCTTTTTTTTTGTGGGATTACATATATTTTTCAATTGTATCATTCTGGGGTAAATATAATGGCATGCCTTGCTTTATTTTTGCTTTAGACAGATAGTAACCAGACACGAGCAAATCTCGAGCATGCTCAGGTCTGTCCAAGCCCAAGCGTGCAGCATTTCATTATTATTGGCTGAAGAAGTTAAATACAGTCCTACGGCTGCCTGGAAGCTCCCTACAGCTGCATCCAACTTCTTCAGCCAATGGTAATCAAATGCAGAGCGTTGCGGTTCGGACAAACCCAAGCGCTCATCTCTAACTGTAATGTAATAAACCTATCAGTACTACACTGAGGCAGGCTATTAAGGCAGGGCCTTGTGGGCTTCCGTATACGGCAAACCTAAAGGAAAATTTTATTAAAGTATTGTATTGTCCCCCAAAAGTTATGCAAATCACCAATATGCACTTATTACGGGAAATGCTTATAGTGTTTTTTTTCCCCTGCACTTACTACTGCATCAAGGCTTCACTTCCTGGATAACATGGTGATGTCACTTCCTGGATAACATGGTGATGTCACTTCCTGGATAACATGGTGATGTCACTTCCTGGATAACATGGTGATGTCACTTCCTGGATAACATGGTGATGTCACGACCCGACTCCCAGAGCTGTGCGGGCTGTGGCTGCTGGAGAGGATGATGGCAGAAGGACACTGAAGGACACAGGACACTGGGGGGACACTGAGCATCCCTCTGCCATCATCCTCTCCAGCAGCCACAGCCACACAGCTCTGGGAGTCAGGTCGTGACATCACCATGTTATCCAGGAAGTGACATCACCATGTTATCCAGGAAGTGACATCACCATGTTTATCCAGGAAGTGACATCACCATGTTTATCCAGGAAGTGACATCACCATGTTATCCAGGAAGTGACATCACCATGTTTATCCAGGAAGTGACATCACCATGTTATCCAGGAAGTGACATCACCATGTTTATCCAGGAAGTATTGGAAGTGACATCACCATGTTATCCAGGAAGTGACATCACCATGTTATCCAGGAAGTGACATCACCATGTTATCCAGGAAGTGAAGCCTTGATGCCGTAGTAAGTGCAGGGAAAAAAGCACTTTATAAGCATTTCCTGTAATAAGTATATTGGTGATTTGTATAACTTTTGGGGGACAATACAATACTTTAATAAAATGTTCACTGGACTTCTCCTTTAAGGGGTTGTCTTTGTACAGAATACACTAGGCCCATAGGGGTGACAGGCAGCTGTATGTAATGTGCACTCACCCTGCAGCACCACATAGCTCAGCTCCCCGGAGGAGTCCAGCAGGGTCCTCAGCTCTGACCCCACCTGCAGCTTACGGGCTGTCTGTGGAAGAGAGAAGAGCTCAGTGACAGGCAGAGCAGGGCAGGGCTGCTGACAGGCAGACACAGCGCACACAATGGTCACCTGTATCCTCCTCACAGCCGCCTGCTGCTGCCGGTGCAGGTAATAGAAGAGCCCGGCCAGAGCAATGCTGGAGCCCGCACACACCGTATCCACCGCCCACAGCTCCATGCCGCCCTGCACGGGAGACCCCGGGGCACGCCACCCGCTCACCTCCAGCTGTCACTTTTACTTTCACAGCAACTTGTCACTCACTGGGGACTATGTTACCCGGCAACCATCGGGGCTCCGCACTACATTTCCCGGCAGTCTGCAGGCCGCCTCCCATCATGCCTCACGGTGCTCAGGGGAGAGGTATGACGTCACGAGCTTCCGCTGCTAATATTTACCACATGGTTTATGTAACATACGGGGAGCGGCTGCAGTGCGGGGCTTGTTATATGTACTACATGTCCCAGCATGCCCTGCAAGCAGTGTACGGAGCACAGGCAGCGCTCATAACCGTTATAACCACTTCCCTAGTTTTCAAGTCTAATTTCACTTTCAGAGGGCGGCATCTGTGCGGCTTTTTACACTCGTATAAATGGCGGCCATGGCCTAGAACTGTAGGGGGCGCACCTGAGGGGGCAGAGGGTCTCTTCTCCTTATATAAAGACACCAGTGATATAAATGAAGCATTAGAGTTGATGGGTCCTGTGACATATTATGCACTGAGGCCCAATAGCTTCCCCTTACGCCTCAGGCTTTCATAGCCTCGTTAGGGTGGGTTCACACTATGGAATCCGCGCCCAGAGTTTTCGGTGAATTCCGTTGCTCACACCCGCTTTCAGCATGGCGTAGACACCATTTTATGGCTGGGTCCGACAAAAGAATTGACGGCGTGGCTATAGGATGGTGTCTATGGCGCGGGCGGAGATGTGCGCCGCCACAAGCCAGTACGAGCAACAGAATCCACCAAAACTTTTCCACACAGATTCCATAGTGTGAACTGGCCCTTATAGGGGAACTATCAGCAGGTTAAACAAATCTAACCTGCTAATGTGTCCTTACTGTACAGGAGACGCTGAGGAGGAAGCTATGTCTCTTACCTTCCTCCTCGGCGCTGTTCCTGTGCTGTTCGTTGTTTGCTCCACAGTCCAGTGAGACCATTAGGAGCACTGACTTCCCCTATAGGGACGATCCACTTCCGGCCAGCCCACCCCTCTCTAATAATTATCAATGGAGCGGGCCGACCGGATCGGCGCAATGGGGATGGGCAGTGCTCCCAATGGTCTTACTGGGAACGGCTCAGAGGAAGAAAGTAAGAGACATAGGGCCCTTTTACACAGAAAGATTATCTGCCAAAGATTTGAAGCCAAAACCAGGAACAGACTATAAACAGATCAGGTCATAGAGGAAAGACTGAGATTTCTCCTCTTTTCAAAACCATTCCTGGCTTTGGCTTCAAATCTTTGGCAGATAATCTGTCAGATAATCTTTCTGTGTAAAAGGGCCCTTACCTACCTCCTTGGCGTCACCTGTGCAATACTGACGTATCAGCAGGATAGATTTCGTCTAAACTGCTGATAGTTCCCCTTTAAAGCGAGTCTGTATCCACCAACCCCCCCTTCCCCCCAAACCGCTAGTACCATTGGTTTAATGACAATAAATCCGTCCTGGTCGTATTTTTTTTAACATGCACCTGGTGTCTAGCTTAGAGGAAAAAATGATCTTTTAGGGTAGCTTCACACGTACCATAACGCAGCTGTTTTGATGGTGCGGATCCGCAGCAGATTTGATCTAAATAAGCTGCAGATCCTGTATGTGTAAACACACACTCTAAGGCCATGTTCACACAGCGTATTGTACCGGCCGTTTCGTGACCCAGCCGAGTCACGGAGCAGCGGGTCTCTGCAAAGATCATCCTGGCCGGTAATGCAGTACTGGCTGGATGATTTTTATGGCCATAGAGTTCTGATGCGGGCGCATTAGCGCGCGCCTACGTCAGAACTCCCCACAGCACACTATGGAACGAGCGGCTCGCTTCATAGTGTGCACTGACATGGTTTTCTACAGCCGCTATTCAATGAATAGCGGCCGCAGAAAACTGACATGTAAGTTTTTGCTGAGCCGCTTGATATCCCGGCCGGAGCATATACTATGTGTATACGCTCCGGCTGGGATCCCATAGAAGAACATGCAGCGTGTCTTTTCGTACAAAGTATGGCCGTTGTTGCCGATTGCAACAACGGCTGTACTTTTACACTGTGTGAACATAGCCTAAGTCTGTAGCAGGAGAGTCAAATGTGGCCTAGAGTGTTTGTGCCCCATGTCTACGACGCCTCTCCTTTCTTCCTTCCCACCATCCTCATCATTAGGATTTCTCCTATTCATCACTTGTCCAAACTACACGTGTCGCTATAGCATTAAATCTTTTTCTTTTTAATCAACTGGTTTCAGAAAGTTATATAGATTTGTAATTTACTTCTATTTACAAATCTAAATTCTTCCCATACTTATCAGCTGCTGTATGTCCTGCAGGATGTGGTGTATTCTTTCCAGTCTGACACAGTGCTCCCTGCTACTACCTCTGTCCAAGTCAGGAGCTGTCCAGAGCAGGAAAGGTTTTCTATGAGGATTTGCTGCTGCTCTGGACAGTTCCTGACACTGACAGAGGTGGCAACAGAGAGCACTATGTCAGTCTGAAAGGAAAACAACATTTCCTGCAGGACATGCAGCAGCTGATAAGTATGGGAAGACTTAAAATTTTTAAATAGAAGTAAATTACAAACCTGTATAACTTTCTGAAACCAGTTGGTTTGAAAGAAAAAGATTTTTGCCAGATAACCCCTTTAAAACCAGTGACAGCCCAATGTTTATACACGGTGCCCTACAAAGCATCAGCTTTTGTTATAATTTACGGCAGAATAAGACGGCCAACCTTTCTGAGCGGTATATATGTACACTGTAGAGAACAATAATACAATGAAATAATTTTTCAGACAAAGCAAGATTCTGCTGGGTTTAATAGACATGAAAAAATAAAACATTCTGTTCACAAAATACACAGTTATGGAGAAGCCACAAGCGTCCAGTAACACTAACATTGTAGAATGAAGTGCGGTTCCATCTACCCACTGGGTCACGGAATAGTAACAGTGATTTTATATGCACTTTAACATCTTTGTGAACTATCCTACTGCATAACATTGAGTAGAATAATGTGAGACCCAGTATAGCCAAGTAATTCTAATGAGACCGCTAAGGAACGTAACCCATGTGCTCCACTGAGACCTCGATAGGAATCTGACTTTTTACAGAAGAGCTCATGCTATTGATGCTTAAATAAGAAACACAAGACTACAATTACCACAATGCATTGCAGTATAGGATAAGTGGCGGTGACCAAGGGTAGACAGGGTATGAGACAGATGTGCAACCTTCAGTAGCTGTAATTTGGCCGATGATATTTCCCAGTAAGTCACTTTATATAAACCTGTCTCCTGAGTAAGGTCCTCGTGTCTGTCACATCCGCACACAGCTTGTACAGAATGGGAAAGCAGCAGAACGTCACAGTGTGAGGTAGGTATGGAGGGAATGGACAAAAGGTTTACCACTATAACAGCACATTGCCATGTCCCTCCCACTAAAGGGAAACTATCAGCAGGTTAGACATATCTAACCCTCTGATACGTCCCTATTGCACAGGAGACGCTGAGGAGGAAGCTACGTCTCTTACCTTCCTCCTCTGCGCCGTTTCGGTGCAGTTAGCTTTGTGCTCCACGGTCCGGTGAGACTGTTAGGAGCACTGCCCGTCCCCTTGGCGCCGATCCGGCTTCCTCTATTCATTATTATTAGAAAGGGACAGGCCAGTCGGGGGCGGATTGGTGCTATGGGGGCGGGCAGTGCTCCTAACAGACTCACCGGACTGTGAAGCAAACTACTGACTGCACCGCAACGGTGCCGAGGAGGAAGGTAAGACACATACCATCCCCCTTAGTGTCTCCTGTGCAATAGGGACATATCAGCAGGCTAGATTCATCCAACCTGCTGATAGTTTCCCCTATTATTGGCTTTTGGCATGAATAGTTTGTTACCTTTCTCACCTCCTAAAAATGAGCAGGGTTCAGTGGGAGGGGGCACACACATCAATGGTCCCACTAATTATTTTAAGGTGTTGTCCCATGTTTAAGACTTATCTAGTATCCACAAGATAGGGGGATAAGTGTGTGATTGAGGATGTCCCTGCCCACCGGGATCTCGAGAACGGGGACCCAAGTCTCCTGCCACAATGGAGAAGTGGCCACGTGTTATACCTAATACTATGGGAGCGTCTGATCGCTGTACTAGGGTCCCCTTTCTCAAGGTTAAAGGTAAATTATCAACAGGTTGGACAAATCTAACCTGCTGATATGTCCTTATTGCACAGGAGATGGCGAGGAGGAAGATATGTCTCTTACCTTCATCCTCGGCACCGTTGCGGTGCAGTTAGTCTTTTGCTTCATGGCCCAGTAAGCCCATTAGGAAGACTGGGGCACCAGTTTGGAGCATGGATCGGCCCTATGGGAGCGGACAGTGCTCCTAATGGTCTCACCGGACTGTAGAGCACACGGCTAACTGCACCAGAACGGCGGTGAGGAGGAAGGTAAGAGACATACCTTCCTCCTCGGCTTCTCCTGTGCAATAGGGACATATCAGCAGGTTGGTTTCCTCTAACCTGCTGATAGTACCCCTCTTTATAAAAAAACACAGACCCAAAGAAGCTCATGCTCAAGATCATGCTTTGTGGTTCCCTGTAGCTAATCATATATATATACACTCACTGGCCACTTTATTAGGTACACCTGTCCAACTGCACGTTACCACTTTATTTCTAATCAGCCAATCACATGGCGGCAACTCAGTGCATTTAGGCATGTAGAGATGGTCAAGACAATCTCCTGCAGTTCAAACCGAGCATCAGTATGGGGAAGAAAGGTGATTTGAGTGCCTTTGAACGTGGCATGGTTGTTGGTGCCAGAAGGGCTGGTCTGAGTATTTCAGAAACTGCTGATCTACTGGGATTTTCACGCACAACCATCTCTAGGGTTTACAGAGAATGGTCCGAAAAAGAAAAAACATCCAGTGAGCGGCAGTTCTGTGGGCGGAAATGCTTTGTTGAGGTCAGAGGAGAATGGGCAGACTGGTTCGAGCTGATAGAAAGGCAACAGTGACTCAAATAGCCAACCGTTACAACCAAGGTAGGCAGAAGAGCATCTCTGAACGCACAGTACCTCCAACTTTGAGGCAGATTGGCTACAGCAGCAGAAGACCACCCGTTACTAGCATGGTGTACCTAATAAAGTGGCCGGTGAGTGTGTTATGTATATATATGTGTGTGTATATATATATATATATATATATATTTATGTAACAAATATTTTATATATCTATATATTATGTGTGCTGGCAATTAAGGCATTCTTTATTTCACTATGCTTCAGCGTCCTCTGCTCTGCCTGATGTCTCTCGGGAGGTTAAGGAACATCAAAGCTGGACCATCTATAATGTCACCATAAGGGTTACTTCATGCACGAACGTTGATATTCAAACCCTGTTTCTGTATTTTTCACTGTTACAACAGATAGTAAGTTTCATAATGACTGTCTGGTGTTTGTCGGTGTAAAATTTCAGAACACCGTGTGAGGTTAGCACTTCAGAATCTCAGGAGAATGATGTCAGCATGATATGTGGTCCAAACAGTGCAAAGAAGGAGGAGGACTGCTGGGCCATCTAGACCCCTCCCAATACAGGGACCCCCCTCCATGACAGCAGACGGTCAGGTGTGTTGTACAGTAAAGCTGACACTGTAGACTTACAGCATCAGCAAGATCAGCAAACAATATCGTTTACCAGTTTACACATATGCAGCATATATTTAGCTCTAGGCACGCATTCAGCAACTTTTCATCAAATTGCAAAAAAAAAGAAGACATTATGAGCATCAACATTCTTCTAAGTATCTGCCCATACTTGATACTAACACTTTTGTATTAGTTTTTACACATACAGCTTTCTCTTACACAGTCACACTATTCCAACTTTCTGCATGCATACAACATATAAAGTTGGAAATCAATGCGCTAAGGAGATGAAAAGCAGCAGCACAACCAAAGATTATGAGATCCATATAAGGCAGTATCGTTCCTCACTGGCGTAGTTATCATGGAGGCAGACCACGCAACTGCTATGGGGCCCCCTCGGCAAAACACTTGGCCTGCCTCCGTGGTACTAACGAGTAGCCCCTCCAGCACTGGCACTGACAGCTCACTGACTGCTCACCAGCAGCACCCCACACAATCCTCCGACACTATCCGTACCTCTGGGAAAAGAATGTTTGTGCCATCCTCTGCTGGCCTGCACCTACCACCCGCATATCCTCTGACAGTGTCTTGGTGCATCTGGCCTGGCATCATCCTCTGCTGGGTGTCACCCGGACCCAGCGCAGTCCCTCGGTGCACCATTCTCAGGGGCACGCCAGTGACATGATTAGTGGAAGAACAGAATGCCGCGGGACTGTGCCGGGTCATGTGAGGATGGGGAGGGGGTCTGTACAGGATTCATGGACCCTTGTACAGTTTCTTGCTATGGGGCCCCACGAATCCTGTCATTCCTTAAAGATGGTATATGCAAAATGAAAGTAAGAACATATATGCACACATATAGATATAGAATATATTGTATATGTACTTCAAAGAGGGGACTGAGGGGGTTGGTCATGACCACATTAGTCCACTAAAGAAACCCTATCTTTATAAGTCCCTTTATACATTATTCAGTTCTGTGCATCTGAATCTATATACAGGCAAGGAGGTTTGATTTTCAACGTGCAGCATTAAGTGATTCTCATCTTACTGTACCATTGTCCAGGGTAGTTATTTTCCATTAAAGGGGTTGTTCACCCCATTTTTTTTTCTTTCAGATCAACTGGTCCCAGCAAGTGCCAGAGATTTGTAATTTACTTCTATTAAAAAATCTCCAGTCTTCCAGTACTTATCAACTGCTGCATGTCCTGCAGGAAGTGGTGTATTCTTTCCAGTCTGACACAGTGCTCTCTGCTGCCACCTCTGTCCATGTTAGGAACAGCCTAGAGCAGTAGAAAATCCTCCTAGAAAACCTCTCCTTCTCTCCAGACTGGAAAGAATATACCACTTCCTTTAGGACATACAGCAGCAGATAAGTACTGGAAGACTTGAGATTTTTTTTTAAATAAGTAAATTATAAATCTCTGGCACTTTCTAGGACCAGTTGATTTGAAAGAAACATTTTTTGGGGGTTAACGTGAGCCACACCGCTGCCAGGTGAATTTATAGAGATGTTGGGAGAGAAAACCGCCTGGACAAAAGTACAATGAGTATAATTAATATATTTCCTATATTTTTCTGTTGTAAAATATATTTTATAAAGTTATTAACATAGTTACGATTTCCAGTTAAAATATTTGTACATTATTTATTATATATTTACCATTTTGCTAATAGCTTACATGTATGCTTGTGTTTTTTTTGTTTTTTTTTTACCGACATTCAATGCAAATGTTAAAGTATTCTTTATTTTTTTTCTTCTCATTTCTTTCCCTTTGGTTCATACCATCTTTAGGCCATGTTCACACAGTGTATTTTTTTTTTAAGGCAAGAATGGCCGTTCTTTATAATACACTGCTTTGCAATCTACGGGAACAACTGCCGTTGTCCCCGCTTCGTTCACACAATGTATGGCCGTTCTGACATTGTATAGACTTCAATGGTTAACTGGTTTGAAGGCACACCCAAATGTGCCCGCATTCCAAATAAAATAAAACGAAGTTCCTGCGGCTGATATGATAATAATAGCCGCGGGAACATGTCAAACAGCGGCCGTTGTTTGTTCACTGTGAGAACATAGTCTTAGTATACTAATTACATTATATGGATGATTTCTAGACCTTCAGTAAGGCAGCATACGCTCATCAAGAAAATAATATTCTTACTACTTTCCACACTGCATACTACATGTCACACATACAGGGCACTTAGGGGGGTTCTCCACTATGCTATGTACAGCAGTGTTCCGGAGTATAACTACAGGGGTATTGTAGTGAAGAAAATGTTTTTTTTAGACTGGTGTCAGAAAGTTAAACAGATTTGTAAATTACTTCTATTGAAAAATCTCAATACTTTCAGTACTTATCACCTGCTGTATGTCCTGCAGGAAGTGGTGTATTTTCTCCAGTCTGACACAGTGCTCTCTGCTGCCACCTCTGTCCATGTCAGGAACTGTCCAGAGCAGTAGCAAACCCACACACAGAAAACCAATTCCTGACACAGACAGAGGTGGCAGCAGAGATCACTGTGTCAGACTGGAAAGAATCCTCCTGCGGGGCATACAGCAGCTAATAGGTACTGGAAGTAATTTACAAATCTGCATAACTTTTTGACACCAGTTGATTTAAAAACATTTAATGGCCATGGTTTAAGCATGCGTTTGAACCAATGTTTTTAATATGCGTTTCTTGTACCTCCACATTTTTAAAATAATGGCTTAAAGGAATTTTTTTTTATTTATTCCTTGGGCTGGAAAAATCATTGCTTTCTATTACAAGCCTGCAAAGCCGCCATCAGGAAGTCCGGGCCCCAGTGCTACAGTATCCAGCAATTATCTCCAGGGGCAGCGGGCTGATCGCTCTCTATACAAGCTGCTGGAGTTTCCTACTATTACCTTAAACTATACAGCATTTCAGTCACATAATTTGTTGGTAATAGACGCTCACAGCGGATGGCTATTATTTTTATATAACTTAGAGTAGGGAGTTCATTATCTAATTATAAAGTACAAATGATCTGCTGATTTATTATATTGAAAATATAGAACACTGAACGTTTACTTGTGGCTAAGGTGTGATATGGTCTAGTCTAGACAGTATTTAAATTTGGCACACTTAAAGGGGTAGTATACCCCCAAAAAATTTCTTTCAAATCAACTGGGGCCAGTAAATGCCACAGATTTGTAGTTTACTTCTATAAAAAAAAAAAAAATATCTTGTCTTCCAGTACTTATCAGCTGCTGTATGTCCTGCAGGAAGTGGTGTATAGGGGTTTGATACTGCTCTGGACAGTTCCTGTCACAAGTGGCAGCAGAGAGCACTCTGTCAGACTGGAGAGAATCCACCACATCCTGCAGGACATACAGCAGCTAATGAGTACCGGAAGACTGGAGATTTTTTAATATAAGTAAATTACAAATCTCTGGCACTTTCTGGCACCAGTTGATTTGAAATAACATTTTTTTTGGTGAACAACCCCTTTAAGGCTACCATCACACAGTGGCACATAAAAACAACAACAACAACTGATGTGTGTGACGGCAGCCTAATGGGGGCCATACACATTAAATAGCTGTAAAAGCTACCCTGTCTGACCCAGGCTTTCCCTGACAGCATTTTTTGAGAGATTGTCTGGCAGTTTAGATACACATTAGATTAATGTCAGACTTAAAGGGGTTGGCCACTTTATAGTAAAATAGTTCAGTGTACAGTATAAGTAAGTGTACTCACTGTATATACTGACAGCAGCTCCCTGTGTACCTCATAGCGCTAAGCGCAGTCTCCTCTCCTCCAGGCTGTGCTGTCCTGCTCTATGGTGAGTCTGTCCATAAGATGGCCGACATGGAGGAGCATGTGACCATGCCCCGCCCCCTGTATCCTCCATAGACAGACTAAGGGGTGGACACTGGGGGGGGCACTGTCACATGCTCCTCCATGTCATCCATTTTATGGTCAGGAACACCACAGATCAGGGCAGCACAGTCTGGAGGAGGGGAGTCTGGTTTTAGCTGTATGAGGTATACAGGGAGCTGCTGTCAGTATATACAGTGAGCACACTTACTAATACTATATACTGAACTATTTTACTATAAAGTGGCCAACCCCTTTACCTAAATTGTTGGCACCTGCTAAAAAGAGTTTCATGTCTACATTATGGGCCTCATTTCCTAACAAGTCCTCAATTTTAAAGTGATATTTATTGTCCCCCCTGTTTTCATATCAGGAGTTCTCAGCACCATTCTTAAGCTTATATTGTGGACATTTCATATCTTACCATATAAAGGATTTCTCCCCTCAAAAATGAATTTTATTGTTGGTGGACAGTACTGTAAGGGCGGGGCTCTACGACCATTGTGTCCCATACCTTCGCCCACATAAGTAACGTAGGCCCCACCCCCCTCCGTGGTGTCATAGGAATGGTCGGACATAGAACCCGTTCCATATTAGTGGGGGTGAGGCCTAGGCCTCTAGGTCAGTCCACTGATAATGCAACATGGGGAATGGGGCCTACGCTGCTGATGCTATCATGGAGGGATGGGGCCGATGTAGGCGGGGATTTAGGACACAACAGCTGTGAAGCCCCGCCTATACGGCACTGTCCACCAACAATACCATACATTTTTGAGGGGAGAGACCACCAAGAAATCCTTTATACGGTAAGATATGAAATGTCCAGAAGCTTAAAGCGTAAATATAAAATATGTACGTAGAAACAGACGGAGCACTCACCATTGATAGCAGTCTTTATTTTCTCATATGCGGTACATAGCCTGGGGAGGGAGGACGAGGGTGTGGACTGGAGCGGGTACTATCCGGGACAGCTGTTTCCTGTCTCAATCGACACTTCTTCAGCCGCAATACACGTAACTTCCAGGGGGAGTGTTAAAATAATCAAGAGTGACGTAAAACAAACAATATAGTGAACGTAACAAATTATAAAAACAAGTTACAAGTAGGCATTAAAGTCATTACGCTCGTTTAACCCAGCTGGTCCGGTGGCATTCAGTTTAGAAATCCATGACACTTCACGTCTCAATAACAATCTATGTCTGTCCCCTCCTGACTGCGGTGTATCCACTTTCTCCAGTCCTAGGAACCGCATACATGATGTGTCTCCATGATGCACTGTCTGAATGTGCTCTATGAGGCGGGGAACTCCCTTCCCCGACCTCACAGAGTACATATGCTCTTTGAACCTTATACACATGCTGCGCTTTGTTTTGCCGATGTAAAACCTGGCACAGGGGCAAACAATAGCATAAATAATAAAGGTTCTTTTGCAAGTTATGAAATCTGTAACAAAACAATCCTCCCCATTCAGTTTAATAAATGCTTTATCAAGGAGTTGGTTAGAGTAACCGCATTGTTTGCACTTTCTGTTACCTTGTGGCAGCGTTTTTTGCAGCCAGTTAGTTTGGGATTTCTTTCTATTATTCTCTCCTATTCTTAGTTCATCTTGAATGGTTTTATTTTTCCTAAAAGTGATCAGTGGAGGGAGGGCGACGTGTTCTTTTAGATCTGAGTCATTCTGTAATATGTGCCGATTTCTTGTGATGGCTTTGGAGACAACTGAATTAAGGGGTGAATTTTGGAAAGCAAATGTATAACGTTTATTATTGAATTCACTAGTTCTAGATTTGGTGTTGAACAGAAGCTCGCACCTGTTTTTGCTCTGGATCCTACTCCTACCATCTGCGATGACCTGTTCAGGATAGCCCCTTTCACGTAGACGGGATTCTAACTCCTGCATCTGCTTCTCACATAATTTGCTAGATGAGTTAACCCTTTTTGTGCGGACCATCTGTCCGTAGGGGACTGAATTCTAAACCTGTACTGGATGTGAGCTGTGGTAATGGAGCAGAGCATTGCAGGCGGTGGGTTTTCTATATATAGATGTAACGAGTGAGTTGTCAACGGCTTCGACCCACACGTCGAGGAACTCAAGTTGAGTCCCCCCAAATTTATGGGTAAAAGTCATGTTGACATGATTATTGCAGTTCAGGTAGTTAACAAACTCAGCAAACATATTCTCCGGGCCATCCCACACTACGAACATGTCATCTATATAACGGTGAAATGTTTTAATATATTTACTGAAGGGGTTAGTGATAGAGAAAATCATATTGTATTCCATTTGGGCCAAAAATAAATTAGCGTACGTGCAGGAGACCGGCGTACCCATCACTGTACCGATCTCCTGCACGTACCAATGATCCCCAAACATAAACGTATTATTTGTGAGAATAAACCACAACGCCTCCTTGACAAAGGCGATTAGCTCTGGTGGGTTGTGAGCCCTCTCCAAGATGGAAGCGACAGCCTCCACACCCGCATCATGAGGGATGTGGGTGTAGAGGCTCTCGACATCTATGGAGGCTAAAGCGAAACCCTCCTGCCAATGAAGGAATTCAGTAACCTTAAGAAATTCTGCAGTGTCCTTAAGATATGACGGCGTAGTGTTCAGCAAAGGGCGAAGGAGCCAGTCAAGGTATTGTGACAGTCCTTCGGTCACTGAACCGACCGCCGAGACGATAGGATGCCCCGGCGGCCGGTCCAGAGACTTGTGGACCTTCGGAAGAAAATACCATTTCGGCTTGCGGGGGAAGTCAGGCAGTAATTTCTCTGCAGTCTTGACACTAATAGCCCCGGCCGTGGTATGTTTTCTGAGCAGCTAACGAAGCTGCTCTTTAATGTGACTTGTTGGGTCGCTTTTTAATTTCCTATAAAGAGCAGCTTCGTTCGCTGCTCAGAAAACATACCACGGCCGGGGCTATTAGTGTCAAGACTGCAGAGAAATTACTGCCTGACTTCCCCCGCAAGCCGAAATGGTATTTTCTTCCGAAGGTCCACAAGTCTCTGGACCGGCCGCCGGGGCATCCTATCGTCTCGGCGGTCGGTTCAGTGACCGAAGGACTGTCACAATACCTTGACTGGCTCCTTCGCCCTTTGCTGAACACTACGCCGTCATATCTTAAGGACACTGCAGAATTTCTTAAGGTTACTGAATTCCTTCATTGGCAGGAGGGTTTCGCTTTAGCCTCCATAGATGTCGAGAGCCTCTACACCCACATCCCTCATGATGCGGGTGTGGAGGCTGTCGCTTCCATCTTGGAGAGGGCTCACAACCCACCAGAGCTAATCGCCTTTGTCAAGGAGGCGTTGTGGTTTATTCTCACAAATAATACGTTTATGTTTGGGGATCATTGGTACGTGCAGGAGATCGGTACAGTGATGGGTACGCCGGTCTCCTGCACGTACGCTAATTTATTTTTGGCCCAAATGGAATACAATATGATTTTCTCTATCACTAACCCCTTCAGTAAATACATTAAAACATTTCACCGTTATATAGATGACATGTTCGTAGTGTGGGATGGCCCGGAGAATATGTTTGCTGAGTTTGTTAACTACCTGAACTGCAATAATCATGTCAACATGACTTTTACCCATAAATTTGGGGGGACTCAACTTGAGTTCCTCGACGTGTGGGTCGAAGCCGTTGACAACTCACTCGTTACATCTATATATAGAAAACCCACCGCCTGCAATGCTCTGCTCCATTACCACAGCTCACATCCAGTACAGGTTTAGAATTCAGTCCCCTACGGACAGATGGTCCGCACAAAAAGGGTTAACTCATCTAGCAAATTATGTGAGAAGCAGATGCAGGAGTTAGAATCCCGTCTACGTGAAAGGGGCTATCCTGAACAGGTCATCGCAGATGGTAGGAGTAGGATCCAGAGCAAAAACAGGTGCGAACTTCTGTTCAACACCAAATCTAGAACTAGTGAATTCAATAATAAACGTTATACATTTGCTTTCCAAAATTCACCCCTTAATTCAGTTGTCTCCAAAGCCATCACAAGAAATCGGCACATATTACAGAATGACTCAGATCTAAAAGAACACGTCGCCCTCCCTCCACTGATCACTTTTAGGAAAAATAAAACCATTCAAGATGAACTAAGAATAGGAGAGAATAATAGAAAGAAATCCCAAACTAACTGGCTGCAAAAAACGCTGCCACAAGGTAACAGAAAGTGCAAACAATGCGGTTACTGTAACCAACTCCTTGATAAAGCATTTATTAAACTGAATGGGGAGGATTGTTTTGTTACAGATTTCATAACTTACAAAAGAACCTTTATTATTTATGCTATTGTTTGCCCCTGTGCCAGGTTTTACATCGGCAAAACAAAGCGCAGCATGTGTATAAGGTTCAAAGAGCATATGTACTCTGTGAGGTCGGGGAAGGGAGTTCCCCGCCTTATAGAGCACATTCAGACAGTGCATCATGGAGACACATCATGTATGCGGTTCCTAGGACTGGAGAAAGTGGATACACCGCAGTCAGGAGGGGACAGACATAGATTGTTATTGAGACGTGAAGTGTCATGGATTTCTAAACTGAATGCCACCGGACCAGCTGGGTTAAACGAGCGTAATGACTTTAATGCCTACTTGTAACTTGTTTTTATAATTTGTTACGTTCACTATATTGTTTGTTTTACGTCACTCTTGATTATTTTAACACTCCCCCTGGAAGTTACGTGTATTGCGGCTGAAGAAGTGTCGATTGAGACAGGAAACAGCTGTCCCGGATAGTACCCGCTCCAGTCCACACCCTCGTCCTCCCTCCCCAGGCTATGTACCGCATATGAGAAAATAAAGACTGCTATCAATGGTGAGTGCTCCGTCTGTTTCTACGTACATATTATATATACCTGCTTCTACGGTTAAGCACCCCACGCAGCCATCAATGTATGATACCAAGTCCATTCATTGAGTATAGCTGAGTCTGTCTGTTTGACCTTTCAGTTTTAGTTAGCTTAGGTCATGATAAGAATTTTTGCAATATACATTAATAACCTAAAATGAACAGTTTTTTAAATACATAAGGCTGATTATCCCCTTATAGCCCTCTCTGGCTCTGACTTATTTCTGCATTCCTGCTGGACACACCCCCTCCCTGCAGATCCCTCCTGAGTGTACAGACTGTGACAGGAGGATCAGATAACAGCCCTGACACAGACATAAACAAACCCTCCTCCCCACCTCCTAGCAGCATGTTCTCCCCCCTCCCCTCACAGAGGTGACTAAGCAGAGCTGAGGGTGTTGTGTGTGAGGAGCAGCGCAGGGGAAGAGCTGGATGGAGGGACAAGTGTTTCCAGTGCTTCACCCAGGAGGCACATGCCACCATGACTCCACTGTACTGCATGAGGGAGAGTGGGTGAGTCACTGAGGGGAGGACTACAAGTCCTAGCACAACACAGCTGTAGTCCATTCACTATCAGATGTCTGCAGCAGGTGCCCCCACCTCCATGGCTGACATTATCCTACAGTGTAATGAGAGCAGATGACTGTATCTAATCCCACTGTGTGTGATACCATCTGCTGGAGCTCTGTATTTAATCTTACATTGTGATACTGTATGCTGGGGCTGTATCTAATCCTGCTATGCGTGTTACATCTGCTAAGGTGCTGCTCAGTGGATAGAGGGACGCAGCCAGGGAGATGGGGGATAGGCCACGCCCACTTTCTCTCAGCCAGGAGAAAAATTCATTTATTCTTCTGAGCCAAACAACTGAGGATATCTCAGCGAGCGTACACGCTATCAACGCAGTTTAGGGCTCTTTTTAAAGGGTAAAACGAGGGCTTTTTATTTGAGGAATTTCATTTTTTGGCTACTGAAATTATAGTTACGCTTTAAGAATGGTGCTGAGAAGTTCTGATAAGAAAAGGGGGGGGGACAATATCACTTTAAGCTGTTATCCTCTTTGTTGTCTGTTTTTAAAATAGAAAACCAATCAATAAAATATGACACTTTGCTTAGTAAATCTGTCAGCTGTGGCAGGTTTAAGAGGACACACCCACTTAGCGGGTTTTAGAGGACACACCCACTTGGCGGGTTTTAGAGGACACACCCACTTGGCGGGTTTTAGAGGACGCACCCACTTGGCCGTTTTTTGAACAAAAATGATGGGTTTGTGAAGTTTTGGAAAAAAATTTTGCACACTTTTAGTAAATATGTTTGAACACTAAATTGACATAGAAAATGGACAAAAACCTGTGAATGTTCTGACAGGAAGACGTTAGTAAATCAGCCCCTATATATCAGTAAGCTGGATGGTTTGTAGGGCTAACAATACATCCCTGTAATTCCATATTACTACAATTTTGGGCACAATCTAACGGAATAAAAGGTTAATTCTCTTTCCTGTTAATACTATGGAAAGCTAAAAAATGTTTTCTTCCTGGCCGCCTAGTGCTGCTTCTATCTTTGGCAGTGCTGTGTCATTTATTCTGTGCTACCTTATTACAATAAGCTAGGAACATGTATCTAAGGCTAGGTTCACACTGCGTTTTTGCAATCCGTTTTTGTTCATCCGTTTTTTGCAAAAAGCGGATGAAAAAAACGGATTGCAAAAACACAGTGTGAACCTAGCCTTACACATACATTGACGGACTGTCAATCATACAGCACATACATAGTGTTCTCCTTCATGTTCACTCATACACGCACCCATCATTCCTCACACCCATAACAGGTCGCCAAAGCAGTATGCACACACACCCTTTCACCACACATCACAGTATTTTCCTGGGTTCATCAGGGTCCCTTTGGGACAGTTAAAATGTTCAGCAAAGTCCCTTGAATTTGATAGGGTCCCGATAACTCTAAATTTGGCAGGACTATGAGGATCTGTAACTAGCCCTTCATGACTGCTCTCGGGGGTCCGCACCGAACACCAAACCTAAAAGAAAGAGTACAGTAGCTTAGTTACAGAAAAATATCAGCCTATGGGCAGTAGCAGGGGCGTAATTAAAATGTGTGCACCCCCCCCCTTCCTGTCTGACCTCAAACCGATAAAATGTAGTCATATCCTTTAAAGGGGTCTTCCACTCAAACATAACTTTTGAAATGTTGCTGCCCATGGTGAGACTAACAATTCCTTTCATACTTGTTATTATTTATTCAGTCTCCTTCCCCAAGACACAAAAATCTGTGTGTTAGCCTTTCTCTCTGTCTCCCCTTCCTTCCCCCTCCCTTTTGAGACAGATTATGTAAGCAAGCCCCTGGCAGGCTTTATCTGCAACATTGTAGCTTCTTCGTAATCCTGGGAGGGTTATTCACAGTGAGTTCATCAGCAACTTGACCTCAGATTAACCCTCCCAGCATTACAAAGAAGCTACAATGTTGCAGATGAAGCCAGTCAAGGACTTGTTTACATCAGCCGTCTCAGAAGGGAGGGGGAGACAAAGAGAAAAGCTAACACAGAGATTTTTGTGTCTTCAGCAGAAAGCAGCAGCTGAAAACTGGGGGAAGGAGACTGAATAGATAATAATAAGTATGGAAGGAATTGTTAGTCTCACCATGGGCAGCAACATATCAAAAGTTATGTTGAAGTGGAATACCCCTTTAACCTTTAACTACAAGTGCTCATCAGGGGCGCTTGCAGTTAAAAGAATATATGCAGCACCCTGAAGGCCCACTAGGCTACTGGGTGCTGCAGGTAATGGCTCAGAGGGACTGGTGTACTGCAGGAGTGGGCCACTGGCCCCCTGATGCAGCAGGCTCTGTATCAGTCGCTATGTATCAGTCACTATGGCTGCTATGGTGGTAGTTACGCCCCTGGGCAGTAGGGTGACAAGACATTGTCAGTGTTATAAAAAAAGATTTAGTTTATGAGGATGTCACCTGTGCAAATCCTACAAAGAAAAGCTGATGGTTGGTCAGTCCCACTCCAGGTAGTCGCTTTTCTTCACCATGTTTCTGTAACCAGGATTTGTATGCCTAAACAGATCGGACAGAACGCACAAAAAGTGAAACAGCCAAACACTCCTCCCTTTTCCTTTCGGCAGGAATCTGTATGATCCATAATGGGTACGAGAGAGAAGCCAAACACAATGAGCACATGTAAAAAGCTTATATAAGAAAACATCAAATAAATGTCAATGGGTGCCATTCATTTCAATGACCCAAACTTTAATGGGACTCAAGAGAGTGATCTGCTGCACGATTTAGTTCCATTGAATTAATATATATGGCTCAAACTGAGCCATTGAAATGAATGGCACCAGATGCTGTACACTACATACATTGGCATTCCTTTTTGGCAGGGTGCCAACAGATATCTGACAGACATTGTGAAACACAGTGTAAACCGTTTTTTCAATCGTTAGCCGTCGGCCGATTATTGCTCCATGTAATAGAGACAACAATTATTGACTGATTATACAGTTATACAGTATACAATTATACTGTTATACATTACCTCTCCATGCTCCCGGTCTTCTCCTGCCCTCTGCTTGCTTCCCGGTGCCGTGGCTTCAGTTTTAGAGTGGTTTGTCTGAGCTGACAGGCCGCTCATCCAATCACTGGCCAAGACCACCGGGATTGAAAGCAGAGGGAAGGAGAAGACCGGGAGTGTGGAGAAGTAATGTATAACAGCTTAGGGCAAGGGCTGCACGGACATCACTAACAATATACAGTATGTATGTATATATATATATATATATATATATATATATACTGTATATACAGCCCTTGCTAAATGATCATTAAGTCGTGTAAAGTGTACTTGTTGTTTAATTTTATTTATTTTTTTTTTTTTTTCAGAAATCAATAGTACAGGCGATTTTAAGAAACTTTGTACTTGGGTTTATTAGCCAAAAAATGCATTTTTATCATGAAAAAGCAGTTAAAGCTCTCCCCCCCCGTCTTCATTGTTTTCTATGGAGAGGGGAGGGGTGGAGGGAGATGAGGCAGCAAAACAGGACAACAAAGAGTTAATTTACAGCTACATCACCAGGCTATCTACTCTGAAGTCAGCACTGACCTCTCTGACCTCTGAATAGCGGCTTTCACACAGCTCCTGCTGTGTAATGCTTTGTTCTCTGCTCTCTGCTGTCGAAGAATCTCCCTCCTCCGCCCTCCATAAAACAGACAGAGGCACATCTGATGCAACAATACACGGTTTCCTGATAATGAGCAGTGAATTAGAGAGAGGAGGGGGGGACCTGGGGAAAGTCTTTTTGAATGCAGATAATGGCATATTTGCCTAATAAACCCAATTACAAAGTTTCTTAAAAATTGCCTGTACTATTGATTTCTGAAAAGAAAAAAAAAAATAATACGACAGTGACATTTTAAAGTCACAGCATCTTGGAATTAATTGGTTACTCTATGGTATGTGAGTATTTTCAGTCACTGGCAGGATTTTCTAATGACTGTATGGCGGTATTTTTGCTCATTGTAGGTCAGCATTCATTGTCAATGGGAAGATGGACAGAGCTTTTCGCTTTCAAAATCAAGCAACAAAATCGGTAAACTTATCCCTGTGCTCTGCAGATCACACACATTATACAGATTTTGGCACTTACATGATATGCTGCCTTTAAGCCACCATTGTCGGCTATATTTTCCCCAAGTGTCTGACGTCCATTGACCTTCTCTCCATTCACACTATACGCGTTATACTGACTAACCATGCACTCAGTACGATTTTTAAATGCCTCCAATGATGCATTTTGCCACCAAGGACGTAAGTTACCATCCTCATCGTACTCCCGGCCTGTAATAGAAATGATATGTGAATAGCATATTTAAAGGGTAATTGTCATTTAAAATATTTTTGCAGAAAACAATAGTACAAGCGATTGTAAGAAACTCTATAATAGGTTTTATTAGGCAAAAAAGACTTTCTGTACTCCAAAAGGTGTTTTGCAGCCCCCCCCGCCTTGACTTTATTTTTATTTATCTATTTGTATAGCGCACACAGATTCCGCAGCACTTCACCTATCTCTATCTTTTTGGGTTCTTATCTGTGCATTATCAGGCAAAGCTATTTTCATTAGAGAGGAGCAAAGTGAAGACGGATTTGATGTGTCCATTGTAACTTATGGAGGGGGGAGGGGCTGAGGGGGATGAGTTAGTAGACCAGCAGCTGTACAGTTTTCAGACTGTTTGGGCACATAAAACGCTGGATTCACAGGTCAGAAAGGTCACTGTTTATCAGGGATCTTGGTGAGATAAGATTGCAGGATGTAGTGTTTTGCAGGGCTGCCTTTTCTCCTCTCCGTGCTCACTCATCCCCCTCGGCCCCTCCCCTCTCCATAGAGCATATTGGGCACAGAAAAGCTGCTTCTTCTGAAGTGAGGGGAGAGGTAGGAAAACAGCTTTTTGAGTACAGAAGGATAATTTTTTGATTAATAAAACGTATTATAGAGTTTCTTAAAATTGCTTGTACTATTGATAGTTATTGTTTTCTTAAAAGTGACATTTAAATGACGGCTACATTTTAAGCACACAACAATAGCCACTGTGATCTTTTGATCTACATAAATCTAGAATGAACTAGGTTGAGAGGACAAGGTGACCATATAATAATGACTAACAAATCATTTTCATCAGTCAAAGTAACTTTTCTTGTGACACTTTTAGCCTTTCAAGCGGCTCCTGTCACTTACTGTATACTTAAATGCTGGGGTTAATGACAGGCAGCCATGTGATCACGGTAGACCGTCAATGACGGTGAAGACCCAACTGAGTGATCGCATTCAGTCCTCACCCACTATGGAGCGAGCTCTGTTTCATAGTTCAATACCCCAGCAGTACACAAACAGGAGGGATGATTAGGTACAATAACATGAACTGAGATCAGGTACAGCAACAGGGGACATGTACAGTAACAGGGGTGACTATAGGTACAGTAATGAGAGACAGGAAACTATCAGGTACAGCAACAGGTGCAGGGTAGACTATCAGATACAACAAGAGACAGGGATGGCTATTACGTACAGTAACAGAAGACAGGGATGGCTATTAAATACAACAACAGGGGACAGGGATGACTATTAGGTACAGCATCAGGAGACAGGGATGGCTATTAAGTACAGCAACAAGGGACAGGGATGACTAAGGTACAGAAACAGAGGACAAGGATGACTATTAGGTACAGCAACAGACGACAGGGATGACTATTAGGTACAGCAACAGAGGACAGAGATGACTATTAGGTACAGCAACAGAGGACAGAGATGACTATTAGGTACAGCAACAGAGGGCAGGGATGACTATTGAGTACAGCAGCAGAGGACCGCTCACTACGCGCTGACACTTAAAGTTTCGCACAGTGACAGTTTAACTCATTCATATACATGTATGTGGGGTTGTGCTGTCATTCAGCAACCGAAAGGGATTAATCCTTCAGTCCTGTATAAGGTAGAGAACTTCAGACACAGGCAGATAGGTGATAGGGAGATACAACAAATGATGCCTTTGTCTTTGCTGATGGCCATTTGCAGAGTACAACTAAAGTGATGCTGAGCCACAGCATGCACGCCTCCTCCCTTACCTTTCCCTCAGCCCTGTACGTCAATCAGGCAAAACAAAAAAAAGTGTTGGAGAGAAGAGGCGTGCATGAGCTCAGCTGCACTTCTGTAGCACTTCAGCTTACAATGAAAAATGCAATTTTATATCTTTTTAATAAAAATATGTAAGTTATTAGAAAACTTTGATAAATTAACATTAACATTTTATACCATGTAACCTAAACTCTACTCAAGAGAAATAAAGCTTCTGACCAAGTAACCGAGTAACAAACCTTGATCATCAAATGCATGTGTCAGTTCATGTCCCATCACTACCCCAATACCCCCGAAATTTAGAGCCCTGAAGAAGAAAGAGGACAAGAAAAGTATTAGTGAGAGTAGACATGCTACAGAGGGAAGAGAATGGAGAAGTTATCCGAAGAATAACTATGATGAATTAGGAACCCACAAATAATGATTGCAAGAGACAGCCATGAAGATTGCTGCTATACCAGTTTATATGTGCGTACAACTTGAACTAGGACCTGTAAAAATAAGGCTTTTTGTCATATACTGTATATGTTTTATTAAAGGACTGAGCGTTATACATTGCAATGGGTTCTGAAAGAATAAAGAGGTTCTTCACCAAAAAACAAATTTCTTTTAAATCAACTGGTGTCAGAAAGTGCCAGAGATTTGTAATTCACTTCTATAAAAAAAAAAAAAAAAAAGTCCTCCAGTACTTATCAGCTGCTGTATGTCCTAATGGAAGTGGTGTATTCTTTCCATTCTGGAGAGCAGGAGAGGTTTCCTATGGGGATTTTCTACTGCTCTGGACAGTTCCTCACATGGACAGAGGTGGCAGCAGAGAGCACTGTGTCAGACTGGAGAGAATACACCACTTTCTGCAGGATATATAGTAGCTGATAAGTACTGGAAGACGTGAGATTTTTTTTAATAGAAGTAAATTACCAATCTCTGGCGCCAGTTGATTCGAAAGATTTTTTTTTTTTTTTGCAAACTATCACTTTAATAGTTAAAAGGCCAGGTTCACACAGTGTGGTTGTAGTATACACAGAATATGTACACTCACCGGCCACTTTATTAGGTACACCATGCTAGTAACAAGTGGTCTTCTGCTGCTGTAGCCCATCTGCCTCAAAGTTGGACGTACTGTGCGTTCAGAGATGCTCTTCTGCCTACCTTGGGTGTAACGGTTGGCTATTTGAGTCACTGTTGCTTTTCTATCAGCTCGAACCAGTCTGCCCATTCTCCTCTGACCTCTGGCATCAACAAGGCATTTCCACCCACAGAACTGCCGCTCACTGGATGTTTTTTCTTTTTTGGACCATTCTCTGTAAACCCTAGAGATGGTTGTGCGTGAAAATCCCAGTAGATCAGCAGTTTCTGAAATACTCAGACCAGCCCTTCTGGCACCAACAACCATGCCACGTTCAAAGGCCCTCAAATCACCTTTCTTCCCCATACTGATGCTCGGTTTGAACTGCAGGAGATTGTCTTGACCATGTCTACATGCCTAAATGCACTGAGTAGCCGCCATGTGATTGGCTGATTAGAAATTAAGTGGTAACGTGCAGTTGGACAGGTGTACCTAATAAAGTGGCCGGTGAGTGTATAATATAAAGGATATGATGTTTTCTTGTTTTGTTATCCAACCCTGGTATTAACTAAAAATGCAGACAGTAACTGGGCAGAAGTCATGCTTTGCATATATGACCCTACAGAAATGATCACCCCTTTAATCCATGTCATTTTAGGTTCAAAACTGGTCAAGTGCCCCTTTTTTCTGATACAGAGCTCTTAAACGGGTAGTTCACCAAAAAATGTTTTCTTTTAAATTATCTGCTGCTAGAAAGTGTGAGAGATTTGTAAATTACTTCTCTTTAAAAAAAAATCTCCAGTCTTTCATTACTTATCAGCTGCTGTACGTCCTGCAGGATGTTGTATTCTTATCAGTCTGGAAAGAAGGGGATGCTTTTTTATGGGGAATTGCTGCTGCTCTGGACAGTTCCTGACATGAACAGTGGTGGCAGCAGAGAGCACTGTGTCAGACTGGAAGGAATACACTTCCTGCAGTGCATACAACAGTTGATAAGTACTGGAAGACTGGAGATTTTTTTTAATAGAATTAAATTACAAATTTCCTGCACCAGTTAATCTGAAAGAAAACCCCCTTTAATCCCCTGCGTAGCCACACAGCTCTTGGTACTAGGAAAAGCTTAAGAGTTTGCTGCACACTGTGTTATTATTGAGTGTAATGTATAAACTATGTAGTGAGCTTCTCCCACTCCCACTAGTGATGACAAAAGTTTCTATTTTAAACCTGTAGGCTACGGCTATGTAGGGGATATGGAGCTCGGTAACAGAACAAAACAAAATGCAGAGAATATCATTGGCCGTGTTATTTCATCTTCCCACATTTTCTTATAATTTACTTCCTACATGATATATTCTTAGCGAAAATATGCAAAACGCCCTAACAGAGGGAAGAACTCTTCATATATGTATATGCCTTCATATACATCAAAGTCTGACTCTATAGGCCATTCACACGTCCGTAACTGCGGATCCGCGACTACGGACAGGTGTGTATCCATGCCACAAATACAATGACAGGCCATGACATCACAACCATGATAGACTTCTGTAACAACTACAGGTGTGTGTATGGGGCTAGAGGAATCAATGGATCCGCAATCTGGGTTCAATTGCCAATAAGATATGCAGGTGTGTGAAAACAACGGCCGTTGTTGCTTTGACTTCAATGCATATCATTGCAGTATGAAAAGTGTATTACAGTGCAGCCTATGGAGCTTCCAGCAGGTCTATATCAGGTCCATGACTTATGTCTCTCTATGGTTCATTAAAGGGGTTATCCAGTGCTACAAAAACATGGCCACTTTTCTCCCTACTGTTGTCTCCAGTTCAGGTGGAGTTTGCAATTAAGCTCCATTTACTTCAATGGAACTGAGTTTTAAAACTCCACCCAAACTGGAGACAACAGTAGGGGGAAAGTGGCCATGTTTTTGTAGTGCTGGATAACCCCTTTAACCCCCAGACGACCCATGACGTAACCTTACGTCCTGGGTGTTTCTCCCGCTATGAAGCGCGCTCCGGAGCGGAGCGTGCTTCATAGCAGGTGGGGGCCGGCTGCAAACAGCAGCCGGGACCTCACCGGTAATGACACGCGTGTCATTAACCCCTTAAACGCCGCGACCGCGGCGCGACCGCGGCGTTTAAGTGTAAGTGACAGGGGGAGTCCCCTGTCACTTACCGATCGGGTCCCGATCAATGAAACGGACCGCCGGAGGTCTCTCACCTGCCTCCGTGCGGTCCGATCGGCGATCTGCTACACTGAGCCTGCACAGGCAGGCTCAATGAGCAGATCGCCGATAACACTGATCAATGCTATGCCTATGGCATAGCAATGATCAGTGTATAAATCAAAGTAATGTATGTAGAAGTCCCCCAAAGGGACTTCAAAAGTGTAGAAAAAAAAAAGTTCAAAACACTATTACACTACCCCAAAACCCCTCCCCCAATAAAAGTCTAAATCACCCCCCTTTCCCATTATATAAATAAAACATATAAAAATAAATAAATGGATAAACATATAATATACCGTAGCATGCGTAATTGTCCGATCTATTAAAATATAACAAGCGTCATTGTGATCGGTGAACGGCGTAGACGAAAAGAGGGGAAAAAGTGCGCAGATTACCGATTTTATGTTACATTATACATTAAAAAAAATCAATAAAAAGTGATCAAAGCGTCCGATCTTCACAAATATGGTATTAATAAAAACTAGAGATCATGGCGGAAAAAATGACACCCCATACAGCCCCGTAGGTGTAAAAATAAAACCGTTATAAGCGTCACAATAGGCCCATTTTATTAATATTTAATTGCCAATAAAAAGGATTTCATAAAAAAATACATATATAACATTAGAGAATCTGTGTAACCTGCATATGGTTGTGTTCAGACTGACCTATAGAGTAATAGTATCATGTTGCTGTTACCATATAGTGCATTACGTAGACACAGGAACCCCCCAAACGTTACCATATTGCATTCTTATTTACGATTTCACCTATTTATATCTTCATAAATAATATATTTGGAATTCCATCATACATGTTATGGTAAAATGAAAGACGCCATTACAAAGTACAACTATTCCTGTAAAAAATAAGCACTTACATGGCTTGTAGATAGAAAACTGAGAGTGCTAGAGCTCTTAGAAGGGGAGGAGGGAAAAACGAAAACACTAAGATCAAAATTTGCGCGGTCCACTGGGTCATTTTGGGCCTGGTCCTCAAAGGGTTAAGTCTTGGTACACTCTTGGAGCAGTGCGACTGTTTCATAAATACTGGCATTACACCTACAAGCCCCAACAATTTGCCTGAAAAGTCACTTAAAGTGTCACTCATTTTTTTTTTGCAGGAATCAATAGTACAGGCGATTGTAAGAAACATTGTAATTGGGTTTATTAGCCGAAAAATGCATTTTTAGCATGAAAAAGCAGTTTGACGTCTTCATTGTTCTTTATGGAGAGAGGAGGGGTGGAGGGAGATGAGGCACCAAAACAGGACAACAAAGAGTTAATTTACAGCTACATCACCGGGCTATCTCCTCTGAAGTCAGCACTGACCTCTCTGACCTCTGAATACGGCTTTCACACAGGTCCTGCTGTGTAATCCTTTGTTCTCTGCTGGCGACTAATCTCCCTCCTCCACCTCCCCTCTTCATAGGTTACACAGGGCCCGACTGATGTAAAAGAGTCGAGATTTCCTGATAATGAGCAGTGAATGAGAGAGAGGAGGGGGGGAGGCCTGGGGAAAGTCTTTTTGAATGCAGATAATGGCATATTTGCCTAATAAACCCATTTACAAAGTTTCTTATAATTGCCTGTACTTTAATTTCTGGAAAAAATGAAACAACAGTGACACTTTGTTATGAATAGAGCTGTGGGTATAGCCCGTGGCTCTATACATTCCTATGGAGGTGCCGGAGAGAGCTGAGCGCAGCACTCTTCCGGCTGACTCCATAGGAATGAATAGCCTCATGGCTCTATTCAGAACAAAGAAGACGGAGCCGATACGGAGATCAGCGGGGGGTTTGAAGGTATCTTACTTTAAGTTAATTTTTCCCGGACTACCTCTTTAAGTTACCACATTTACCCACAACCCGTGGATGTTGCCTTTTGCTGTGTAGAGAAGTCAAAGCATTATCTGAGGTACAAGATATTGCATTATTGATCCCAAAATGTTAGATGTTAGCTGTTGCTAATGCACTTATCGTCCAGTATACCCGCCACACAGCAAAGTCAATAGAAAGCATGGTACATTTAAGTAATTTGTCCATGCAGTGGATTATGCACAATCCTACTGTAATGAGGTGTCAAAGTATTGTTTGTGCACCACTCTGGCCGCCTCACCACTCGTTCCTCCTCTTCATGAATAATCACTGCTGCCAGGCCTCCTGCTCGCTCAGCTGTCAGCCAGTGTCTCTGATTGCAGATGAGTCCTCTGTATTATGTCTGAAAAAAAAACACTCAGATATAGCTGAATCAAATGTATTGGAGCTGTGCTATGTGTGCTGGCAGGTCTCTAGACAGGTGAGTTACCACTAGACCCCAGCTCCAATTTAAGGTCAGAGATTCAACTATATCTGAGTGTTTCTTTCAGACATAAACAGCCTACAAAGGACTGATCTGCAATCAGAGACACTGGCTGACAACTGAGCGAGCAGGAGGCTGGGCAGCATAGATTATTCATGAAGAAAAGGGAGGAGAATGAGTAGTGAGGTGTGCCAGAGTGCGGCACAAACAAATCCTCTTTGACTCTTCATCACAGTAGGAGACCTGAGGCTGTGCATAATCCACTGCACGGACAAATTACCGAAAGGCACCATGCTCACTAGAGACTGCCAGCTACAGTACACTGTCAGCACCTTAGGTAGGGCCCGGGAGCTGACAGATTCCCTTTAAAGTGGTTATCCAGCGCTACAAAAACACTTTTCCCCCTCTCTTGTCTCCAGATTGGGTGGGGTTTGGAACTCAGTTCCATTGAAGTAAATGGAGCTTAATTGCAAACCACACCTGAACTGGAGAGAAGAGAGGGGGAAAAGTAGCCATGTTTTTGTAGCGCTGGATAACCCCTTTAAGTAGTGAAACTGAACAATCCTTCAAAGTATGTACTTAGCCTACTCAATGTACTACATGCGCTGCCTTTGTTTTATATATCTTTGTTTCTTTTCACATATTTGAACTGCTTGCAAGCAAACATTTGTGGACCGTTTCTGTATTCTGGCTAGGATGAGTATGAAAGCTGAGCATACATACTTTGGGTGTGTGGGAGCATAGAACGGAGCCTGGAGGATTCCTGCTGGGAAGACAATTTCATTCTTGTTTGGCAAATAATAAGCGTTGACTGTCTGTGGTGTCATACTCCATCTGCAGAGAAAATTAGACTTACGGAAAATTCTCCTTAGCTCTTTATGTATCTCATAATGATGGCTTCATACAGGTCACTGATGTACCAGACAACTGCTAATGCTTTTAAAGGAGAACTCTAGTGTTTTACATTTTATGCTTAATTAACACACATTACAAAGTTATATATCTTTATAATGTATGTTAATTAGCTATCTGGCCCCACATGTGCACCAGTAGCCTTTTCTCTCCCATTCACTTCACTGGAACCCGGAAGTGAGGAAGATCCAAAGACGGCGACCTGAGTTGAAGGGGACTGAGGCCGTCGGGAAATTAAAGCGGTGATCCTCAACGGAGGGATGGTGAGTATGAAATGTATTCATGTGATAGTTGTTGTTTTTTTTTTTAGGAACACAGAAGATGTCCTTTAATTTCTATCAATGAATCAATGTTTCATCCTAAGGGTAGCTTCACACGTACTGGATCCACAGCGGATTTCCGCTGCGAGTTTGTGCGGATCCTGGTAGTGTGAAGTCGAATAGGTCACATACCCGCAGCAGAATTTTCATTAGGCTGCCAGTATGTGACCCGGCCCTTTTAACCCCCCCGCAGCCCGTAGCCCCCGGCCCGAAGCATACATTACCTGCTCGGCGACGTGGCTGTGTGGGAGGCTCCCGGCTCCCCTCGCTTCCCATCAGCCAATTAGTGCTGCCGTGCACTAATTGGCTGATGGGGACAGATGGGAGGCGGGAGCCTCACACACAGCCGCGTTGCCGAGCAGGTAATGTATGCTCCGGGCCAGGGCTGCAGGGGGTTAAAGGGGCTGGCTTACATATCCGCAGTGGAATGAAAATCCGCTGCGGATGTGTAACCCCATTGACCTTCACACTACCAGGATCTGCAGCGGATTTCGCTGCAAACGCGCAGCGTAAAATCCGCTGCTACAGTCACTGATTGGCTGAGCAGTCAGTCCATTAGCCAGGACAGGCATTTTCCCCTCCGAGTCGTGACATCAATACAACTGGGGGGGAAAATGACTTCCGGCGGGGGTCCCGAGGCCAGTTCCACTGCTTGGCGCATAAAAGATTATTTCTCCATAAGGTTGGGTTTACACTAAGTTTTTTTTTCATCCTTTTGCAAAAAATGGATTAAAAAAATGGATGGAAAAACGGATGCATTTGTGTGCATCCGTTTTTCTATTGACTTCCAGGTTTAAAACACACATTTATTTTTTTTAAACGCACATAAAAACACGGTCAACCACGTTTGTGTACGTTAAAAAAAACGGATGGATTTTGATTTTTAATTATAATGGAAGTCAATGGAAAAGCGGATGCACACAAATGCATCTTTTTTTCATCCAGTTTTTTTTTTTAAATCAGATGACAAAAACGGATGGAAAAAACGTAGTGTGAACCTAGCCTAACCAAATTATAATTGACAAGCGTGGCAAAATTGCTCTCCTAATGCTGACAAAGCCATAGCTGATTACAGCTATAAGGATATATGCCTGTCTGGCTTTGGTTAAACCCCTGATCACTAGGTATATAACAACATATTGTCACACAGTATATACTGTACTGAGACTTATACATGTTGCTGTTGGATGGGACGTTGATAGACTTACTGCTCTCTGTTTGGAGGTTTTCTTAGTTGCTCGGCCATAAGTTTAGCAGAAAAATTGTAGAAATTCAACATATTCTGAAAGAAGGAATCCTCGGAAACCTCAAACTAAAGGAAATACAACATATTAAAGCCTTTATTGATGAACAGAGAAGAAGTTACAATGGCCCAGATATAATAATGAGTTTGCATATGAATTCTGTTTAAAATCTGGCACACAGAGTTTGTGTTGTGTTCTAGATATTTCAGATACACTCATCCGGTGGGGTCTAAAAGGGGAGTGGCCTAAGCTGCAAGGGCCCTATTACACGGGACGATTATTGTGCGAAAAATCGTTATCTCGTTTAAATTTAAACGTTAATCGTTCTGTATAATTTCAGGCAACAATCAAAGAACCGTTCATATGTCGTTGATCGTTGATTTAGATCTGAATCTAAAATTATCGTTAATCATTCGCTGTAATCCCACATTCATTTGCTCAAGTTCCGCATTTGTTCGCTAATTGTTCAGTGTAATTGCACATTGCCCATTGTTTTGCTGGAATCAGAAGGAATAAACCATCATAGTAACGATCGCAGTAACGATCATAGTAACGATCGTAACTAACCACCATCGTTCTGTGTAATATGGGGAACGATTTCAGGTTACCGATAAACAATTTAGTTTGCGATCATTTATTGTTAGTCGTTTATCGTTAAAAATCGCTCTGTGTAATAAAACCCTAACACTGTGGGGGATTTTTACCAATAATACGCCTGGTTTACACCAGGTAAAAAGCACAGATTTTTGTGCAAACCACCCAGTTTGCGCAACAATCTGCCCCTTTTCCCTTATAAAAAAAAAAAAAGGTTTTTTTTTTTAACATACTCAAAAACGTAATTGACCTTATTTTTGAGTATGTAAAATAAAAATGGATATGTTTTGATCCATTTTTTAAAAATGGAAGTCAATGGAAAAATGGATGAAAACGGATGCACACAAATGCATCCGTTTTTTGTTTTTCTTGCAACAAAATGAATTGCAAAAACTTAGTGTGAACTCAGCCTTAGGGTACTATTGCACGGAACGATAATTGGCCGAATCGGCCTGATTCGGACGATTATCGCTCTGTGTAATAAATACAACGATCAGCTGATGACAACGATCATCTGCTGATCAATGATATAGGTTAGAACCTATATTTGTCGGGCGCAGACCGCGCATCGCTACCTGTAATAGCGTTGCGCGGCCGGCGACTGACGATATACCATTACCTATTCAGGCTCCTGCGGTTCGCTTCTCCCCGGGTCAGCTGACAGGCCGCTCAGCCAATCACAGGCCGCAGCGGTCCCAGCCTGTGATTGGCTGAGTGGCCTGTCAGCTGATAGGCCGCTCTGAAGCTAGAGCGTGCGGCGCTCGTTTACAGGTATTATCGGGCCCCCATCGGCCCGTGTAATACCACCCTTACACTAGATTTCCCCTGCAGATGTCAACTTCATTCATTATGACACCCAATATATATTACGTGGTCACTCACCCCATCATACACTTCATCCAGTTCCTTTGTGTCCAGGATAAAGTCAGGAAATCCTATCATGTCATATATAGCATCTGCCTGAAAAAAAGAAAATAAAATCCCTGTGGTTATATCCATAATCATCTGCACAGATGCTCCCGGCCTCATTCCCTCGCCTCACATGTTTTACTCTAGGGACATAACTATCCAGGGGAATTTAAGCAAAATCTTTCATCCTACACGGCTCTAATTTGTAGAGAATATATAAGGCCTGCTAATGATATCATAATAGGACATGTTGTTCTATCACAAGTGTCGGAGTAAGTAAGTTTAGTACAGCAACCAGTTACCTTGTGAAAACAAACGTCATATATCCTAATACTTGTGACTCCTGGATGAACTTCTCCATCCAATGTTTTTTTATATATATTCTTGCAAATATAAGTATGTGTTCAGTTTCTCCAGGTTTTTGCGGGCCCTTGGGCGGCAGAGCCTCGGCGGGCCCCTCATCCATCCATCCACTGTACACCCATTAGGCAAACACTCTGCAAACAGCCATCAACCATACACTATGCACAATTACTTGAAACACCACTAACATACACAAACACACATTGCTGACACAGACACTGACTGACACACACACTGACTTACACACCCCTAATGACATAAACACTAAGGGTATGTTCACACATACAGGTACATCTCTGCTGCGGAACTCTCCGTCTTGGAATCCCGCCTGCCTCAGTGTGACACTGCTTCTCTACGGGAGAGCGCACGCTCCTCCACTGCCGCCACTCTCCGCTTAAAGAAGTGACATGTCGCTGCAGCGGAGGAGCGCATGCTCTCCCATAGACCGGCTATGACACACTTAGACAGGTGGGATTCCGCCTGTTTTACTCAGTGTGAACATACCCTTACACAGACACAGTGACACACACACTGACTGACTAACACACACAGCAGTTACAGCTCAGTCTTCTCCTTCTTCCTTTCTGCTGGGCCTATCTCCACACTGGAAGGTAGAGGACCTGCAGGTCACGTGATCAGGTCTTTCACCCTTTTCTCTCTGTGCAGTTCCTGCTTTGTCTCCTTTGTCTTCTGATGTTCAGCCCGGTCACCCTGCACTACAGTGAGTGGGCTGAACATTAGAACACTGGGCCCCTCTCCCTCTCAGGGCCACTAGAGGTGATGTGGGCCCTTGCACTTGCCCTGGTAAGCCCGATGCTGGTTTACTAGCTGGAGCCCTGCTGCGGTCAGGCAGGGGTTAACTGAAGTTGAACAATAAAAAAAACAAACAATTCAACCCACCTGTCACCCATTCCCGGCAGCTGCGCGTCTCCCGTCACATTCCCGGCGCAGGCAGTTTGATGCACACTGCCTGCGCCGGAAGTCCCTGAAGCCTCTGTCATTTTCTCGAAGCTCTTCTGGCAGCCTGAGCTTCTCTAATGAGACGCTCAGCTGCTGGCGGAGCTTCAAGGACCTCTGGTGCAGGCAGTGTGCAGCACGGCTGCTGGGAACGGGTCACGAGTTCAATTGTTTGGTTTTTTTAAAGGGGTCTCCGCATAAGGTAGGGAGTTCCCCCACCGTATTAACTATACCCGGCGTTTAAGACAATCACCAACCTCGTGAAGATTTTTCGGGGTTAAAAAGTTTTTTATATGCCGGAAAATATGATACCTCTAATTTTACACTCTTGACCTTGGAATAATTTTGAATAATGTAATGTAATTGTAATGTAATTTACTGCTATTAAAAAAAATCTCCAGTCTTCCAGTACTTATCAGCTGCTGTTTGTCCTGCAGGAAGTGTTGTTTTATTTCCAGTCTGGAAAGCAGGAGAGGTTTTCTTTGGGGATTTCATCAGCTCTGGACAGTTCCTGACATGGACAGAGGTGGCAGCAGAGAGCACTGTGTCAGACTGGAGAAAATTCACCACTTCCTGCAGGACATACAGCGGCTGATACGTACTGGAAGACTGGATATTTTTTTTAATAGAAGTAAATTACAAATATCTGGCACTTTCTGATACCAGTTGATTTGAAAGAAAAAAAATCAACAAACTATCCCTTTAAATGTTCCTTTGTTGTACAATATAAAATAAAGTTCTTTATATGTAATTTTTATTTTTAAATCACCTTCTCCTTTGCTGCTCTCCTTGTCTTTTCATCCATCCATGTGAGACTTCTCAATGTAAACTCAAATGCAGCTCGTATCTCAGTGATCATCTGTTCTGCCTGAAATGGGTAAAATTTAGGATCAGCTTTTTTACAATTTTTAAAACTTGACTTTGGCCTTTCTAGTTGATTATATGTTACTCACAATGGTTTTACTGTTCTTATCAAAAGTAGATTTAACAAACAGAGATCCCAGGGCAAAACCGAGTGTATCATCTGTATTGGATAGACAGGTCTGCCATCGGGGAGTGCAGGACTGGAATACAAAGGGAATGAATGGTTAAAAGGAGGGAAGGTACTATCCCATGCAGTGGGGCATGGGGGAACCAAAAAATGTAAATTAAGATGACAAATAAAGAGCAGCCACTACGTTTAGGAAAAAGCTGAATAAATTTTAAATTACAATTTTAAATTTAAGATTACATTTTTTATTTTAGACTGTATTCATATGTTACAGGGTTTCCCTTACATCCCATTAGCATCACAACATATGCGTCTTGTGATGCCAATGGGTCTAAGGGAAAACAAATTAACATAATCATTTTAGCATCTCTGGTTCCACATATTAATTGCCCATTGTCAGGCTCATCCTAACTACTACTAACTACTTTAGGCTATGTTCACACCACCTACTATTTTTTAAAAGAACGACTGTTGTTTTCCATTAAAACAAAGGCGGTTCATTTCATACTGCAATGATATGCATTGAAGTCGATGGAACAACGGACGTTGTTTTCACACAATGCATTGAACAACGACCGTTCTTAAAAAAAAAAAGTGTGTTATATGAACATAAACATAGCCTTAAAGTGGTACTGTCACCCTAATTTTCCTTTGTGCTTTTAACATTGTTGGACAGTGCCACTAAGGCGGGGCTTAGGGAGCGTCCGTTAAAGCCTCCTCTCCCTTTCTTATCACAGGGATAGCAAGGATAAAAGCAATGGATTGAGGCAGGGGGAGGGGGCTCGCCAGATGCTAAGCCCCACCTTACTAACACTGTCCAACAATGATAATAAAAACACAGGAAAACGTTAATCACTTTCAGACTATGTTCACACAACATATTTGTCATGTATATTCGGGAGCACCTACCTACCTTATGGGGGCACTCATCTGCCTACTGGGGGACACCAGTCTACATACTGATGGCATTTATCTATCTTCTTGGGGGCACCTATCAGTACTGGGGGGCAACTATCAATATCATAAGGAACATCTTTATTTTATACAGTTCGGAAACTATCAACCTATTGAAAGAACCTCCCTACCTACTTAGTGGCAACTGCCCACTATGGGCACTTATCTACCTACTGGAGGTAACTGCCTACTTGGAGGCACCTATCCAACAGTAGGGGTATTATTATGATTTGAGGACTTATGGATATGGAAAATTGCAGAGACTAACATGTGTCTCCGAAAGATTCTGTGAAACTTATGGATAGGAGACACCATCAAGATGTCACCCATAAGTCACTGGATGTAACTGTACTTTAATCACTTATACTGTATGTGCTGGAGAACCTAATTTCAGGTCTTATCTACCTGTGTATAGTTACTGTATGGGGAAACTTCTGGTCTTTATATGTTGTATTCTCTTTAATAACAGTATAGTGATATTATTCAGCCACTATCTTGTGGTAAGGTTTGTGGTCATGGTATGGCTGGATATTGTGCCGATTGTAAACCGGTAGTATCGGCAATATTGTTTCATGGATATGGTAAATCAGATATGTACAAAGTAATAGACTACACGAAAAGATAAGGAAAGCAGGACTTGCACCTTTTTTGCCCCATAGAGTGACTCAAGGAGTTTGTCCTGGGCTTTTTCAAAACGAGAATCAAGGCTGGGGGACATCTTTTGAACAAGGTTCCAAATCAAGTAATTGTTTAGTATACTGGAAGACAAAGAGAAGTAGTCTTAATGCTAAGAAGGAAGATTTATGAAAAGAAAGTGAAAGAGAAAAAAGTACTCAACAAATAATAATATGACGGTAATAAAATTCATCATCGCCCATTGTACAGTGCAAAAACAGATAGCAGAGGATCTGTCAGCTGAGTTCTCCAACCTCCCTATGGGAAGAAGTAACAAGCCTCAAAATAAAGAGATATTCTGAAATCTAACATGTCGATCCTTTGTTTTACCTAGATACTGAGACCAGTGGACAGTCAAGATATATATATATATATATATATATATATATATATATATATATTATATAGCAACAATGGTTTAAAATTTAAGAGACTCTATCTCAGTGTAGTAGAAACTAGTGACAGATGTATCACTTACATTGTTCTGTGCAGCTGATCCAGAGATCTCCTCCGGAATAACATGGACAATAAGTAGTCCTCTCCATTATGTGCATGAGCCCAGTAGTCCTGGATATTCATGAGAAGCAGAAAACTCCAGCTGCTGATTGGCAGTTATCTATCCATGCTGTGTATAGGCAGCCAACTGTCAATCAGCAACTGGAGGGCGGGGGGAGGGGTGTGGCAAGAATCCTATTCTCCTGCATATTAGGAGAGCGGCTGAACAAAATGATGTCAGTAATTCAGCATTTCTGTCACTAGTTTATGCTGCCCTCATTTAATGCACCATAAACCTAGTGACAGATTCCCTTTAAAAATAGCATTAAAATCTTATGTTTTCTATTCTAAGGAAATACAAGTGTTTATTGTATTCCATCAATTTTCTATTATTATACACCAGGGGTGGGGAACCTCCGGCCCGCGGGCCGCATCCGGCCCCTGAGACCTCCCGATGCGGCCCGCGGCCCGCGGCTCCCCTGTGACACGCGCTGCTTTGGAGGAGGAAGGAGCCGGCGCACACAGCATCCTCTGTGACAGCTGCCGTGCTGTCTGTGTCGGCTCCTTCCTCCTCCAAAGCGGCGCGTGTCTTCAGTCTCCTGCGGGCCGCGCGCGATGACGTCATTTCATCGCGCGCCGCCTGCAGGAGAAGACCGGCACAGAGGACCTGGGAGAGAAGAGGACCTGGACAGCGTGGGAACGGAGGTAAGGTGAGAGGGATGTTTATTTTTTTTTTATTTGGGGGTTAAATAGGCTACCAGGGACATGCCTGATTGGGGGGGGGGGGATAACTAGGCTACCAGGGACATGCCTGATGGGGGGGGGGGTTAACTAGGCTACCAGGGACATGCCTGATGGGGGGGGGGGGGGATAACTAGGCTACCAGGGACATGCCTGATGGGGGGGGGGGGGGGGATAACTAGGCTACCAGGGACATGCCTGATGGGGGGGGGGGGGGATAACTAGGCTACCAGGGACATGCCTGATGGGGGGGGGGATAACTAGGCTACCAGGGACATGACTGATGGGGGGGGATAACTAGGCTACCAGGGACATGACTGATGGGGGGGGGATAACTAGGCTACCAGGGACATGACTGATGGGGGGGGGATAACTAGGCTACCAGGGACATGACTGATGGGGGGGGGGGGGATAACTAGGCTACCAGGGACATGACTGATGGGGGGGGGGATAACTAGGCTACCAGGGACATGACTGATGGGGGGGGGGATAACTAGGCTACCAGGGACATGACTGATGGGGGGGGGATAACTAGGCTACCAGGGACATGACTGATGGGGGGGGGGGGGATAACTAGGCTACCAGGGACATGACTGATGGGGGGGGGGGATAACTAGGCTACCAGGGACATGACTGATGGGGGGGGATAACTAGGCCACCAGGGACATGACTGTTGGGGGTTAACTAGGCCACCAGGGACATGACTAATGGGGGTTAATTAGGCTACCAGGGACATGCCTGATGGGGGTTAACTAGGCTACCAGGGACATGACTGATGGGGGTTAACTAGTCCACCAGGGACATGACTGATGGGGGTTAACTAGGCTACCAGGGACATGGCTGGGGGGGTTAACTAGGCTACCAGGGACATGGCTGGGGGTTAACTACAATAGCAGGGGCACTAGGCGAACAATACTTTGCCTTGCCCTGGGTGCTGCAAACCCCCGCTACTAACTGCCGCGCACGGTATGCGGCCCTCGAATGATTTTATAAATGCCCGACCGGCCCTCGACATGGAAAAGGTTCCCCACCCCTGTTATACACCATCACTTTCTAATCTGTAATGGTCTGATTTTTTCTCACTGTTCATGGGAACTAAGGTGCCGTGTAGAAAACTGCAGCCCTGCCCCTGGGACGTGCAGCTCTTGAATAGATCTGTGCTGTAGCCCCCTGTACAGTGGGTGCCTGGGATGCTGCTCTACTATGAAACAGTAAATACTGATGGAATGGCTGCGATATGCTGGAGCAGTGTACCATTCATTCTCAGGATCGGTGGGATTTCCAGCCATTTAATTCCACCAATAAATAATTGAGGGCATATCTTGCGGACGACATCACTTCATGAGATTTGAAAAGCCTTTTTTATATTATTAAAATAACCACTTTTGAACCACAGTTGCCAATAATTTGATATATAAAACTTTTATTATTATTATTATACTTTTAGCAAGTTATTAATAATACAAAATAGATTTATTAATGATTGAATAGAGAATAGTAAAAAATAATAATAGTAATAATAATAAATAGATGTAATAGATTTAATAATGATTGAATAGATAATAATAATAATAATAATAATAATAATAATAATTGATAATAAATAATTATTAAATAATAAATAGATGTAGTAGATTAAATAATGGTAATAAATTTAAAGGAAACCCGACACCATGAAAATACTACCTAAG
Organism: Dendropsophus ebraccatus; assembly: GCF_027789765.1. Taxonomy (NCBI): domain Eukaryota; kingdom Metazoa; phylum Chordata; class Amphibia; order Anura; family Hylidae; genus Dendropsophus; species Dendropsophus ebraccatus. The sequence continues at coordinate 16,017,025 of NC_091459.1, read as the reverse complement.
CTATGGGCATCATGTTACAGAGCAGAAGGAGCTGAGCAGATTGATATATATCTTTATGGGGAAAAATCTGTATAATTTGTAATTTATTGATTGAAATCTCTGATATTTCCAGGCTAACGAGCCAAGTCCATTGAGTGACCCCGCCCACTGGACTCCTTATCACAGAATGATCAGGAATTTCAATCAACATGTTACATGTTATACTGAATCTTTTCCCACAAAGATATATATCAATCTGCTCAGCTCTTCCTGCTCTATAACATGATGGCGATAGATTAGATAGCATTGTCTTGGTGACAGATTCCCTTTAACCCCTTAACGACATCGGGCGTAAATTTACGCCCTGATGCCGGTAAGGGAGTTCAGAGCGGGGCCGCGCGGCGGCCCCGCTCTGAACCGCGGCGGTCCCGGGTGCCGCGTGTAGCCCGGGACCGTAGGTATTAGCGGGCACGGTCCGATCGCCGTGCCCGCTAATACAGTAATCAGATGCAGCTGTCAAACATGACAGCTGCATCCGATTACCGGATCCAGCGTCTCCCTGGTGTCTAGTGGAGGAGATCGCTCCTCCGGGATGTTATCCCGGAGGAGCGATCTCCGTTTCTGAAGCCGGCCGGGGACCGCTCCAAGATGGCGCCGTCCCCGGCTCGGCACTCGTTTACTTCCGGCTGCAGCAGCCGGAAGTAAACGAGTGCCTATCTCATGGATCTCTGCAGCATATCTATGCTACAGAGATCTCAATGAGAGATCAAAGCACTTATACTAGAAGTCCCCTAGGGGGGCTTCTAGTATAAGTGTTAAAGTAAAAAAAAAAGAGTTGTTAATAGTAAAAAGGCCCCTCCCCTAATAAAAGTCTGAATCACCCCCCTTTTCCCAGGTTATAAATAAAAGTAAATAAATAAATAAATAAACAAACATGTTTGCTATCGCCGCGTGCGTAATCGCCCAAACTATTAATTAATCACATTCCTGATCTCGTACGGTAAACGACGTGAGCGCAAAAAAATCCCAAAGTGCAAAATTGCGCATTTTTGGTCGCATCAAATCCAGAAAAATTGTAATAAAAAGCGATCAAAAAGACGTATATGGGCAATCAAGGTACCGATAGAAAGATCACATCATGGCGCAAAAAATGACACCTCACACAGCCCCATAGACCAAAGGATAAAAGCGCTATAAGCCTGGGAATGGAGCGATTTTAAGTGACGTATATTTGTTGACAATGGTTTAAATTTTTTACAGGCCATCCGATACAATATAAGTTATACATGTTATATATCGTTTTAATCGTAACGACTTGAGGAACATATATAACATGTCAGTTTTACCCCAGGGCGAATGGCGTAAAAACACATTTCCCCCAAATAAACAAAATGCTTTTTTTTTTTCAATTTCACCACACTTTGAATTTTTTTCTGGTTTCGCAGTGTACTTTATGCAAAAATTCAGCCTGTCATTGCAAAGTACAATTAGTGACGCAAAAAATAAGGGCTCATGTGGGTTTCTAGGTGGAAAAATGCAAGTGCTATGGCCTTTGATGCACAAGGAGGAAAAACCGAAAACGCAAAAATCGAAATTTGCTCTGTCCTTAAAGGGTTAAGGACAATTTCAACCTGAATCAAAAGTGGCTTTGATATGACATAATAAACCGTCTCTTACACTGGGTCTGTGTTGTTTACTAGTTCGGACACTTGCTGTAGATATTCCTTGCCGTACACCACCACAGGCTCTGTGTCATTGATCTCCAAAGGTGACAGCGCAAAGGACAAATAATCTATCCAGTCAAATGCAGGAGAAAGGTTCTGTGAAAATATTACACAAGTCTTAATACAACTTTTAGAGCCATAGAAATTGTGTTTTACAAGGAGGCAGTTTGTATTTAGGCGGAAATGTGACATAAGTGGAAATGCTGTTTGTGAAAAATCACAGAAAACTGAGAAAATATATATAGTAATACCTCTGTTCTTGAACTTAATTGGTTCAGAAGGGCAGTTTGAGAACCGAGCAGCGTCTTTCCAGAGAGAATAATGTGAATATGCATAATTTCTTCCAGCAGCCACCAATAATTACCTACAGTATGATTTATTACATTGTATAGGGCCCAGTCTAATCCCTGCAGTACAGGACAGCACTATACAGCACATAACACTACTATACTATATTGTACAGGACATTATACACAAGAAACATTCAACAGAACCAGCAATTATAGTACAGTAGTCACCAACTCCTCACTCATCCTTTACTGTATAGAGTCCCCCACCCCAGCATTGTAACAGATGGGGGACTCTGACTGTACTACTACTGTACTGTGTATGCACTTCAGCAATTTTATACAGTGCTGTACAGAATGGGAGATGGTGGTGCACTGACTGTACTACTACTGTACTGTATATGCACTCCAGCAGTCTTATACAGTACAGGATGGGAGATGGTGGTGCACTGACTGTACTACTACTGTACTGTATATGCACTCCAGCAGTCTTATACAGTACTGTACAGGATGGGAGATGGTGGTGCACTGACTGTACTACTACTGTACTGTATATGCACTCCAGCAATCTTATACAGTACTGTACAGTATGGGAGATGGTGGTGCACTGACTGTACTACTACTGTACTGTATATGCACTCCAGCAGTCTTATACAGTACTGTAACAGATGGGAGATGCTGGTGCACTGACTGTACTACTACTGTACTGTATATGCACTCCAGCAATCTTATACAGTGCTGTACAGGATGGGAGATGGTGGTGCACTGACTGTACTACTACTGTACTGTATATGCATTCCAGCAATCTTATACAGTACAGAATGGGAGATGGTGGTGCACTGACTGTACTACTACTGTACTGTATATACACTCCAGCAATCTTATACAGCACTGTACAGGAGGGGAGATGGTTGTGCACTGACTGTACTACTACTGTACTGTATATGCACTCCAGCAATCTTATACAGCACTGTACAGGAGGGGAGATGGTTGTGCACTGACTGTACTACTACTGTACTGTATATGCACTCCAGCAATCTTACACAGTACAGTGCTGTATGTGAAGCCTCACCAGTGCTAAACTCATCACATACAACCCATGATCCATGCTTGCAATAACGTTTGGATACCGAGCAAAGTTTGAATTTCAAATGGTACTTCTGAGTAAATTTTCATTTCAATACTGAACAGTTGTAATTCTGAAGTGTTCGAGCACCAAGGTATTACTGTACTATGGATTTAGGCTTTAGATATCATTGCTGTGACTGTAAATATTGTAATAAGCATTGTGAAGATTTTATCATCTCACCTGCAGTTCAGCCACCGTCATGCGATTATAAATCTTTTCCTCATCCCGACGCTCATCTTGTGGAACAGTGAGATTGGCTAGCAAGGTCTCAAGCTCCAGAATCTGGGTCATCTGTATTTCCACAGAGCCAGGATAGCCCCCAAGCAGTGTCCCCACATCTACCATGTATTGCTGATACGCAGCAAGCACCTGGACACAAAAACAAAAAAGTGCCAGCTAAATCAGTACATAGTGCATAGTGCTTACACTTTCTAGTTCCTCCATTAAACACATAGGGGGACATTTACTAAGTCTTAAATGAAGCCCCCGTCTCCATTTTTCCATAAAGCCGGCGGAACCTGTGCCCATTGCAGGACTTACACAGAAATGGTAAAAAACAAATAAAAAAAATTAAAATAAAAAAAAACAGAAAACAAAACGCCACTGCGGCACAAGGTGTGTTTATTTTCATGCGTTTGCGGTTTCTCTGGTGTTTTTTCTGGTCTGTTTTGTGGTTTAGGTTTAGGTATTTTGTGTGCTAAACTCTTTCCCCTCTGCCATCGCATGATATAGATGCTGGACCACAAAAGGTGATAAAAAGACTAGGAAAAAAAGCTATATACGCACACCAATGGGGTTTTTGAGACAAGCAGAACAATCCCATTGAAGTCAATGGGAGAAAACACCACTCCCTCAGCATGCTGCAGTTTGTAATTTTCTTGAGATTTTGATAACTTAGATTAATGATCTTCTTAGTGAGCACAAAGTAATAAAGCCTGTGTAACATGAAATACCCATACATATATATATATATATATATATATATATATATATATATATATATATATATCTATGCTAGAAAAGAAAATATACATGCTAAAACTAGTTGTAATATCAGTGAAGAATATAAAAACTACATACAAATCATACAAGCCATGGCGACTGACCTTCCCATTAGCCGTCTTATTTAGATAATAATCTCTTGATGGAAGAAAAAGTCCAGACTGATCTACCTGGAGAAAAAGAGAAGTTTGAGGTAAAATACCCATGTGTACCAGTATTTACCCCCAAATATTTTCTTTGGTCTTTGGATGCATTTGCTGTTTGCATAAAGAAAAAGGACACCACTGATATGGTGTTTAAAGGGGTACTCCGGCGAAAATATTTTTCTTTCAAATCAACTGGTTTCAGAAAGTTACTTCTATTTAAAAATATCCAGTCTTCCCATACTTATCAGCTGCTGTATGTCCTGCAGGAAATGGTGTTTTCTTTTCAATCAGACACAGTGTGCTCTCTGCTGACAGTGCTGAGTGCAGGACACACAGCAGCTGATAAGTATGGAAAAAGATTTTTAAATAGAAGCAAATTACAAATCTATATAACTTTCTGAAACCATGTGATTTGAATTAAAAAGTTTTTTGCCGGAGTGCCCCTTTAAAGAACCTAACATATTTTGCATTGGGCCCAGGAGTCTCAAGTTATAGAGCAGTTTCTGGTCCTATTCTCTGCTTTGACACACCCTCTCCAACCTATCGAGCAGGTGATTTTATAACCTTTGTCACATTTCCAACATTTCCATTCCTCCTCCCACCCCCTTTCCTTTCTTCTCCTTCCTGAGAACCCACCTTCACTTCCAGTCATCTGCAGAGATAAACTCAGTAATTATCTTAGTGTGACAATTATCCTGTTCTACACTGATCACAGACTACCCTACAGCTCCTGCTATATATCATCCATCTATTCTTTTCTCCTCTTCTCTACATGTATAACACATTCCCTTCTATAGATAATACTGGATTGTCTGCGCTTAAAGGTGTATTCCTATCTATCAAGAATTACTAGGATAACATTAGAATCGGTGGGAGTATGAAGTTTGGGAACCCTGCCCTCCTAAGAACAAAGGTAACAAAGGCTTTCCTCCTGCACAGCAGCACTCTCATCTATCTGATGTACTTGGATATTTAGGTGAATAGGGCGGCATATTGCGTGGATGGAGGAAACTGATGTACAAAAAAAAAAACATGCATTAAAGGGGAACTCTTAGCAGGTTAGATGACTCTAACCTGCTGATGTGTCCCTATTGCACAGGAGAGGCAGAGGAGGAAGCTATGTCTTCACGGAACGTCCGGTCTCAGAAAAGATCATCGCGCCCGGATGATCTCTAGTGCCGCTGAGTTCTGATGCGGGTGCATCCGTGCGCACCCGCATCAGAACTCCCCACTTCTCACTATGGAGCGAGCGGCTGGAGCCGCTCGCTCCATTGTGTGCACTGACTGCGTTTTCTGCGGCTGCTATTAAAAATGTCAGTTTTCTACAATGCCGCTAGGGATCCCGGCCGGAGTGTTTACCCTGTGTATACACTCCGGCCGGGATTCCCTCGGCCTTCAGCACAAAGTAGGTTCCGTACCAATCACGGACGTTGCAACAACGGCCATCATTAGTACGGAAATTAAGTTGTGTGAACATGGCCTTAACATGTCTCTGTGACAAAAATTATCTGAACAGCTAGGAAGATTCGGTGTATGGCCCGTAACAACCAATCAGAGTGCAGCTTTATTTTAGTAGATATTTATACCTGAGAAAAATAAGTAATGGAAGCTGTGCTCTGACTGGTTGCTATGGGAAACAAAGAGAACCTCACTATAAGGCTATGTTAGCAGAACATACTTTTTATGACAGGAAGGGACGTTGTTTTCAATTAAAACAATGGCCGTTCTTGTCATAAAAAGTGTTGCATTAAAGTCAATTCAAATAACGGCCATTGTTCACACAAAGTATTGAACAATGGGCATTGTTCGCTGCGGTTGTGGAAATAATTGATGTGTCAATTATTTCCGGCCATTCTGCAGTGATGTCAATGCAATTGTCAGTGCAACAACGTCTGTTGTTTGACACTCACTACAGTGGCCGTTGTTTTGGAGTGCCAAGCAACGGCCCTTGTTCATTCATTGTGTGAGTGGAGCCTAAGACAGTGGGGGAGATTTATCAAACATGGTGTAAAGTGAAACAGTCTCAGTTGCCCCTAGCAACCAATCAGATTCCACCTTTCATTCCTCACAGACTCTTTGGAAAATGAAAGGTGGAATCTGATTGGTTGCTAGGGGCAACTGAGCCAGGTTCACTTTACACCATGTTTGATAAATCCCCCCCATGTGTTAAATCTCCCATTGTGTTTACCTGGATTATGTTGCTGTTTGAGCTCTTTGAATCTGCGCTTACAAAGACGCTAAAAAATGGGGTCGCCCGATACGTCCCTGAGACGGTCTTCAGCACAGCCATAAAATTATCGCCCCGCCAGTTACCTGAGACGTTCCATCCACCAACCTAATGCACAAGAGAGATCACATACACTTTAATTACATATACAAGATGTTATAACACTTAAAGGGGTATTCCAGGAAAAAGTAACTTTTCCCCTATGAAAAAGTAGGAGATCGCGGGGGGTCCGACCTCTAAAACCCCTGGCGATCCTGTATCAGACCCTGCCAGCTCTGTTATTCCTATGGAGAGACGGAAAGAGCTGAACAGCGCTCTTCCGGTGGACTCGGCTTTTCCCATCTCTCCATAGGAATAACAGAGCCAGCGGGGTCCGATACGAAGATTGCTGGGGGTTCAGAGGTCGGTTCCCCTGCGATCTCCTTGTTTTCCTCTATCCTGTGTATACGGGAAAAATTACTTTTTCAAGGGATACCCCTTTAACATAACATATAGAGCAGTAAAAAGGTTTTGCTTTGCCACATTTTACCAATAAATAATATTCCTCATGGACCTTCATTACATCTTAGTTTAGTCTGCCTGAGTCTCATGGATGCCGGGACTCGGGGCAAAAAGTTGTGAACATCTGTGTATGACTTATTATACAACAATACACAGGTAAAGGTTCGGCCTAGGTTGGATGGTTACATTACTCTTCCCAGGTCTATTAGAGAGTGGCAGGGAAAATTCTATCTTGGGATTTCAGTGCTGTGACCAGCTTTTGGCTGGAAGTACAGCCTTAGGCTATGTTCACACTACATAAGTTTCCGGCCGTAGCGCGCTCCGTGAATAAGCGGCCGGAGATTTACGTAGTTTGCGTACAATGGAAAGTATACGATCTACGGCTGCACAGTTCACACTACGTACGAACTTACGCCCGGATCGTATGTGGCGCCGTAAAAAATGAACCAGACCATTGTTTCGGGACGGAAATGCTGTAACTTACGCCCGTAGCGTAACATGCGGTCCCGTACGGAGTGGTGATATCTTCATTTTTACACTTTGATTCGCCGATCCAAAAGGTTCTGTGGGGTGTCCGGGGCTAGCCGAAGATATCCCAGTAAAAGACCACTGTCAGATCGCTACGTACGCCGCTCGGGAAGCGTACATAGCTTACGGGCGTAAGTTCGCGGACCACACGTAGCCGGCCGCAACTTGCGTAAATCCCGGCCGGAGTTTTACACGTATATGTCCGGCCGCGAAAAATATGCGGCCAGACATATACATAGTGTGAGCATAGCCTAAGGGTCCTATTACACGGAGCAATTTTTAACGATTAACGATAAACGATCACAAACGAGATTATTTATCGTTAACCTTAAATCGTTCACCATATTACACAGAACGATGGTCGTTAGTTACGATCATTACTACAATTGTTACTGTGATCGTTTATTCCTTCTGATCCCAGCAAAACAATGGACAATGTGCAATTACACTGACCAATTAGTGAAAAAATGCGGAATACACAGAACGATTATTGTTTAAATTTGAACGATTTAACGATTTTTTGCACAATAATTGTTCTGTGTAATAGGGCCCTTAGGCTCCATTTACACAGAAAGATCACCTGACAGATTATATGCCAAAGATTTGAAGCCAAAGCCAGAAACAGATTATAAACAGAGATAAGGCCATAAAGGAAAGCCTGAGATTTCTCCTCTTTTCAAATCCATTCCTGGCTTTGGCTTCAAATCTTTGGCAGATAATCTGCCAGATAATCTTTCTGTGTAAATAGACCCTTATGCTAAGTTTACACGAGGCGATTATTGGCCCGATCGTACGATTAACGATTTCGAAGTAACAATTTTTTTTTTATAACGATCAGCGTTTAGATGGTACGATATATCGTACGGAAAAATCGTTTTGCGATAGTTTTGCGATCGCGCGCCCACAACCCGGCCCACCCACAGCCCGCCCCCCCCGCTCAACAGCAGCCCCCTGCACCGCCCCGATCGCCACCTCCGCCGCTCCGATCGCCACCCCCGCCGCTCCGATCGCCCCCCGGCCGCCGCTCCGATCGCCCCCCGGCCGCCGCTCCGATCGCCCCCCGGCCGCTGCTCCGATCGCCCCCACCCCGGCCGCCGCTCAGCTCGCCCCCCCCCCCCCCGCCGCCGCTCCGATTGCCCCCCGCCCCGGAGTGGCGGCGTGGGTGGCGATCGGAGTGGCGGGGGTGGCGATCAGAGCGGCGGCGGGGGTGGCGATCGAAACGATGCAGGGGGCTGTGGATGAGCCGGGGGCCGGGCTGCAAGCGGGGGGGCGGGCGGCGGGCTGGGCTGCGGGCGGTCGGACTATCGCGCGACGACTGTTTACACGGAACGATCTGCGATTTTTTTGCGATCGACGAACGACGACTTATAAACATGTTAAAAGATCAAAATGAACGATTTTTCGATTGTTCGCCGCGTTTACACGTACGATTATGGTTCGCCCGATAATCGTTTCGTGTAAACGTAGCATTAGGGTGCGTTTACACAAAAAGATTTATCTGACAGATTTTGGAAGCCAAAGCCAGGAATGGATTTAAAAAGAGGATAGATCCCAGTCTTTCCTTTATGACCTGATCCCTGTTTATAGGCTGTTCCTGGTTTTGGCTTCAAAGATCTGTCAGATAAATCTGTCTGTGTAAACGCACCATTAGGCTATGTTCACACTGCGTATATGTCCGGCCGCATATTTTCGCGCCCGGACATATACGCGCTAAATTCCAGCCGGAGATTTACGCTACTTGCGGCCGGCTACGTACGGACCGCGAACTTACGCACGAAGTCTACTTACTCTTCCCGAGTGCCCTACGTAGCGATCTGACAGCGGTCTTTTACTTGGAAATCTTCGCCTAGCCCCGGACACCCCACAGAACCTTTTGGATCGGCACAAAAAGCTGCAAAAATGAAGAAATCACCACTACGTTCCGGCATTTTCGTACGCAAACAATGGTCTGGTTAATTTTTTACGCCGCGTATGATCCGGGCGTAAGTTCGTACGTAGTGTGAACTGTGCGGCCGTACTTCGTATACTTTCCATTATACGCAAACTACGTAAGTCTCCGGCCGCTTATTCACGGAACGCGCTACGGTCGGAAACTTACGTAGTGTGAACATAGCCTTAGGCTAGGTTCACACTATGTAACTGTGCGGCTGTATTTTTTATGCGGCTGTAAATGTGCGGATGAAACTCCGGCCGTGGGAAAAAATAGACATGCGGCTCATTACGGTAATTTACTTGGAAATCTGGTTCAACTAAAAATAACAAATAAAATCTTAAGAAAGTGATGCAAACACCTCTGGATGCATCTGGGAAAGCAGGGAAACAGTTTACATGAATTGCTATTACCGGGGTTTGCTATCCTCTGCAGTATGCCGATGCCGATGCCTCTCATGGTTAATATATTGAATTAATAAAACACATTTTCTTTGTAATAAAGTCCCTTTCATTGTTCAATAATTTAATTCTAACGAATCCATCATTTTGCAATTAAATATACTGTTAAAATAAATATATATATATATATATATATATATATATATATATATATATATATATATAAAAATAAATGTATATTTATATATATAATTATTTTTTGACAGTATATTTAATTGCACAATGATGGATTCGTTAGAATTAAATTATTGAACAACGAAAATGATTTTATTTCAACGAAAATGTGTTTTATTAATTAAATATTAATTAGTACAGGAAGCTCTATAAGCCGTTAATTCATATGCCGGCAATAGAGCTTTCTGTACTAATCATCACTTTACTTTAATTAAAACATCAAATGTTTCTTCTAATTATGTTATCACAATAGCATTATTAGAAGAAACATTTAGAATTATATGTGCGCTCAGCTGATTGGCTGATCGGCTCAGCGCACATATAATGAGCCGGTCCGCAGCACAGTGACTTCATTGTGCTGCGGACCAGCGAAGAGACAACATCGGGGTGAGTATAGAGCTCTCCCCACCCCCTCCCCAGCACTGCACCCCTCCCAGCAAGGAAGGGGGGGTCACTTAACCCCTTCCTTGCTGGGATGGGTGCAGTCTGACATCAGTCTGGCCCCCAAGGGGTTAAGGGGGATACAATACATCCTCCCTTAACCCCTTGGGGGCCAGACTGTAAGCAGCGATCTGTAAAGATGCTGCATACTGTAAGGAGCACAACATCACTCACAATGATGGGTGTTGTGCTCCTGTTTGTGTGTTTTTTGTGTGTTTCTCCCTTTTTGTTTTTCAGATATCGGTATCCTGGGGATTACGTCGGATTCGGTGGACTACGTCGATGACCAGCGGTTGTTTGTTGTTGTTTTTTTTAATAAAATGGTCAATGAGGGGTGTGGGGGTGTTTTTATTTGAATAAAAAATTTTTTTAACTTGTGTCTTGTCTTTACTTTATAGACTTAGTAGTGGAAGCCGTCTAATAGACAGAATCCATTACTAAGTCGGGGCCTAGTGTTAGCCGGTATAAAATGGCTAACACTAACCCCCTATTATTACCCCAGTACCCAATGCCACCAGGGGTACTGGGAAGAGCCGGGTGCCAGTGGTCCCGAAGCGTCAAAATTGGCGCTCCTGGACCGGGCGGCAGCAGGCTGGTAAGATTTAGGCTGGGGAGGGCCTAAACCAATGGCCTAACCCTAACCCTTCCCACCCTGGTGTTACCAGGCTGCTGTCGTTTGGTTTTTAACCCGGCTGGTTATAAAAATAGGGGGGACCCTATGCGTTTTTTAAATAAATAAATAATTTTAAAAAAACGCATAGGGTCCCCCCTATTTTTATAACCAGCCGGGTTAAAAACCAAACGACAGCATCCTGGTAACACCAGGGTGGGAAGAGCCATTGGTTTAGGCCCTCCCCAGCCTAAATCTTACCAGCCTGCTGCTGCCCGGTCCAGGAGCGCCAATTTTGACGCTCCGGGACCACTGGCATCCGGCTCTTCCCAGTACCCCTGGTGGCATTGGGTACTGGGGTAATAAGGGGGGGTTAGTGTTAGCCATTTAATACCGGCTAACACTAGGCCCCAACTTAGTAATGGATTCCGTCTATTAGACGGCTTCCACTACTAAGTCTATAAAGTTAAAAAAAAATTTTATTCAAATAAAAACACCCCCACACCCCTCATTGACCATTTTATTAAAAAAAAAACAACAAACAACCGCTGGTCATCGACCTAGTCCACCGAATCCGACGTAATCCCCAGGATACCGATATCTGAAAAACAAAAAGGGAGAAACACACAAAAAACACACAAACAGCACAACACCCATCATTGTGAGCGGTGTTGTGCACCTTACAGTATGCAGCATCTTTACAGATCGCTGCTTACAGTCTGGCCCCCAAGGGGTTAAGGGAGGATGTATTGTATCCCCCTTAACCCCTTGGGGGCCAGACTGATGTCAGACTGCACCCATCCCAGCAAGGAAGGGGTTAAGTGACCCCCCCTTCCTTGCTGGGAGGGGTGCAGTGCCGGGGAGGGGGTGGGGAGAGCTCTATACTCACCCCGATGTGTCCTCTTCGCTGGTCCGCAGCACAATGAAGTCACTGTACTGCGGACCCGCTAATTATATGTGCGCTGAGCCGATCAGCCAATCAGCTGAGCGCACATATAATTCTAAATGTTTCTTCTAATAAAGCTATTGTGATAACATAATTAGAAGAAACATTTGATGTTTTAATTAAAGTAAAGTGATGATTAGTACAGAAAGCTCTATTGCCGGGAATATGAATTAACGGCTTATGGAGCTTCCTGTACTAATTAATATTTAATTAATAAAACACATTTTCGATTAAATAAAATCAGTTTCGTTGTTCAATAATTTAATTCTAACGAATCCATCATTGTGCAATTAAATATACTGTCAAAAAATAAATATATATATAAATATACATTTATTTATATATATATTTATTTTAACAGTATATTTAATTGCACAATGATGGATTCGTTAGAATTAAATTATTGAACAACGAAAGGGACTTTATTACAAAGAAAATGTGTTTTATTAATTTAATATATTAACTATTAGAGGCATCGGCATTCGGCATCATTGCCGGCTATTTTTGAAGTACTCCGTACGGACCGCCTGTCAATCCACGGCCGCATTTCCAGCCGCAAACAATGGTCTTGTTCATTTTTTACGGGTCCATTTACAATAGGGCCGTAGATTCATACATAGTGTGCACTGTGCAGCCGTATATCGTATACTTTCCAGCGTACGCATGAACCACCAAAAATACCGCTGCACAATTACAGCCGCAAATACAGCCGCACAGTTACATAGTGTGAACCTAGCCTTAGGCTGTGTTCACACACAGTATTTTTGCTCAGTATTTTGCTCAGTATTTTTCATCCAAAACCAGGAGTGGATTGAGACCACAGAAAGGATATGTTCACACACTGCTGAAATTGAGTGGAAATTTAATGGCAAATATTTGTAGTTATTTAACAAAAATTCCTGAGCACTTCCTGGCACAAAGCACTAGAGGCGGGCCCCCAGTGTGATGAAACCCTTCCCCTCTGTGACTCGGCTCCATTAGAATCAATGGAGCTGCCTCATAGAGGGGAGATCATTACACTGGGGGCCAGTGGGCCCCTCCCCTAATGCTTTGTACTGGGCCAGTGCTCGGGAATAGACGGACAATGCGCATGGGAACCGGGCAGAAGTTCAAAAAGAGGACCATACCGTCGCCATTCCCATTCCAGGGCTGGTCTGTCAATGTAAAAAGATCATAGGGATGTACCTGGTGGTCACATATATATATATATATATATACACACTGTATATATATATATATATACACACACACACACACACACACACACACACACACATATACACGCACACACCTCTATCTTTATTGGGACATTTAGGGAAGAATGAGTTGTGCTTACAGCATGCCTTAGTCAGAGAAGCTGCCAGGTACTGAATGCAGCAGGTGCTGCGGAGGGGGTAGGCAGGGTGGGATGCATGTAATGTAGAGCTGAGGGAAAGCAATTCATTCTGGTAATTGTAGTACAGAGCGACTGCTCAACCAGTAAGTGGTGAGAGGACAAGGTAGGGAGGGGAACAAATGGCTAGGCCTTAGGATATCTCTATTTAAACAGGTCTTGCTCGAAATAGAATTGAGGCCACAGACTGAAGACCGTACAAACAGCAACTATTGTAAGACCTCTTCTGTATTGTTAGATTTTATAGAATGTAAGAAGAAAAAAGGTCCATAGATTATGTGAGGGAACGCGCGGATGTCACCTTCTTTATGAGGTCAGTCAGAGGTTTTTCTTTCAGCTCCTCAATTTTCTGCTCCTTCAGACAGGAGAGATAAAACCGCTGTGTCTTCATCTCCGCCTCGCTGCTAGAGTTAAATGTAGCATTCTCTGAATTAGGAAGAAATATAGTAATTAGATATTAGGCAATGTCTGTTATTAGCACAAGCAGAAGAACGTCCATTGAACGCTCATTTCTTCCCTCCAAGATACAGCACATAATTCAGCCTGTGCAGCCTTCCACCCGCTTCTACCCCTACAGTCCCCATTTCATCTATTCATATGTAAAACACAATCACTTTTTTGGGAGAGTAGGAGAAAGTTTTAAACATTGAAGGAATAAATAAAGCCATCTAAAAGGGCTCAGCTATTTCTTAACTCTTTCAGGACCGGCCCAAAATTGGCCTTAAAGAGGAAATCCGGGCGAAATAATTTTAAGATATGTTATTGCCCAACAAAAGTTATGAAACTTGATTGAAAAATACTGAGCAAAAATACCATGTGGGAACATAGCCTTAAAGGGGAAGTCCAGGCAAAATAATTTTAATATTTAATTTTAATAAAGTTATGAAACTTACTAATAGACGCTTATTATGGGAGATGCACCTATATTGCATTTTGCCTGCACTTACCACAGCATGGCGTGTTCAGGTCTGTGTAAAATTGGTGATGTCACATCACATAAACTGCTGACTCCTGCTGTTCCAGTCTGTCCCACTGCTGCAGCAGGAGTCGGCAGTTTATGTGACGTGACATCACCAACTTTAAACAGACCTGAACACGCCATGTTGTGGTAAGTGCAGGCAAAATGCAATATAGGTGCATTTCCCATAATAAGTGTCTATTAGTAAGTTTCATAACTTTATTAAAATTAAATATTAAAATTATTTTGCCTGGACTTCCCCTTTAAGGCTATGTTCCCACATGGTATTTTTGCTCAGTATTTTTCAATCAAAACCAGGAGTGGATTGAAAGCACAGAAAGGCTATGGGGGAAATTTATCAAACATGGCGTAAAGTGAAACTGGCTCAGTTGCCCCTAGCAACCAATCAGATTCACTTTACACCATGTTTGATAAATCTCCCCCTATGTTCCCACTACGTACCAACAACAGCTGTTCTTTAGTGAATGGCCGTTGTTTAGCTCTAAACCATGGCGTTGTTGTAAAACTACGGCTAGAATTAACGATCATGAACATCAATTCTGACCGTGGTTTTTACAACAACCGCCGTTGTTTGTGCTCATCTGTACATAGTGGAAACATAGCCTAAGTGTACGTTCACATGTACCAGATCCGCAGCAGATTTCTGGAGAGTCCCGCTGCGGATCCTGTTCTGCGAAGGTGAATGGGTCCCATACACACAGCGTATGTGACCCGGCCCCTTTAACCCCCCCGCCGCCCACAGCCTCGGCCCTCAGCATACATTACCTGCTCGGCGCTGCGGCTGTGTGTGACGCTCCTGGCTCCCCTGGCTCCCCATCAGGCAATCAGGGAGCGAGGGGAGCCGGGAGCATCATACACAGCCACGGCACCGAGCAGGTAATGTATGCTCAGGGCTGCAGGCGGCTGCCGGGGGGTTAAAGGAGTCAGGGCTGCAGGCGGCCGGCGTCAGGGGGGCTAAAGGGTTCGGGTCCCATACACGCAGCGGATCCGCTGCAAGTATGGGGCCCATTCACCTTCACAGTACAGGATCCGCAGCGGGTTTCACTGCGAATACGTGTGAACGTACCTCTAAATGTGCCAGATATATCAGACTGCTTGATAAATCTGTCACACTTATAAGGCTGGGTTCACACTACGTATATTTCAGTCAGTATTGTGGTCCTCATATTGCAACCAAAACCAGGAGTGGATTGAAAACACAGAAAGGATCTGTTCACACAATGTTAAAATTGAGTGGATGGCCGCCATATAACAGTAAATAACGGCCATTATTTCAATATAACAGCCGTTGTTTTAAAATAACAGCAAATATTTGCCATTAAATGGCGGCCATCCACTCAATTTCACCATTGTGTGAACAGAGCCTTTCTGTGTTTTTAATCCACTCCTGGTTTTGGTTGCAATATGAGGACCACAATACTGACTGAAATATACGTAGTGTGAACCCAGTAGGGTACTATTACACGGAACGATAATCGGCCGAATTGGCCCGATTCAGCCGATTATCGCTCCATGTAATAAATACAACGATCAGCCGATGACAACGATCATCGGCTGATCGTTGATATAGGTTTAGACCTATTTTTGTTGGGCGCCGACCGCGCACCGCTACGTGTAATAGCGGTGCGCGGGCGGCGACTAACGATATACATTACCCATTCATGTTCCAGGGCTGCTGCTGTGGTCTTCTTCTCCCCGGGTCCCGCACGCTGTAACGTCAGAGTGGCCTGTCAGCTGACAGGCCGCCCGGCCAATCACAGGCCGCGGCGGTCCCGGCCTGTGATTGGCTGAGTGGCCTGTCAGCTGACAGGCCACTCTGACGTTACAGCGCACGGGACCCGGGGAGAAGAAGACCACAGCAGCAGCCCTGGAACGTGGATGGGTAATGTATATAGTTATGCAAGGGCTGCAAGGACATCGGTAACAATGTCCTTGCAGCCCTTGTTGAACGATTATCGGGCCGTGTAATAGGCCCAGTAAACGAGCGGCGATCTAGCAGATCGCTGCTCGTTTACAGGTATTATCGGGCCCTGCTCGGCCCATGTAATACCACCCTTAGGGTGCGTTCACATCTACAGGATCTGCAGATTTGCAGCAGATTTGATGCTGTGTTCACTTATTTAAATGAAATCTGCTGCAGATCCTGTAGGTATGAACGCACCATTAAAGAATATCTCATTTTTGGTGCAAAGTTTGCACCAGCTTTTTCTGTTTTTAGCCTGATTTAGGTGAATTTTTTTTGGCGCAAATTAGATCACACCTCTTTTTTGCATAAACCACTCTTCTTTTACATAATAGCCAGAAAAGTGTCAAAAAGTGGTGGGAATGTTTCTAAAATGCATAGTAAGTGTAATGAAAAGTCCTGTGCGCCACTTTTTCAGTCAAAATTCTGTCAGAGACACATTAGTAAATCTGAGCCATTGTACTTTAGGTTAGTGGCAAATTTTGGCCGATATTACAATTTTCTTGAGAAAAATGCCCTCATTAGGCTGGGTTCACACTATGTTTTTGCAATCCATGTTTTTTGCAAAAACGGATGAAAAATCAGTTTTTCCATTGACTTCCATTATTTAAAAAAACGATCGTAAACAGAAAGACGGATCAAAACAGATGCACACAAATCCATCCATCCAATTTTTGCATCCGATTTAGCCAAAAAAAGTTGAAAAAAACGGATGAAAAAAACGTATTGTGGACCCAGACTTACATGAAAAAAATGGGGAAATTAGGATTTTTCTAACTGAATTTTCTGCAGACACTGTGCAGGTTAAATTACATTATAACTTTAGTGCCAGCGTCATTATGCACGTGGCGATACCAAATGCGTGTACTTTTTTTAATTCATATTTTTAGATAATTTTAGGTAATTTTTAGAATACAGGGTCAAAGGGGAGGGAGTGAAAGGGAGTCAAAAGTCTCAGGACACCCTATTATTACAGAAATGAATAGGAAAATGACATATCTGAGTATCCCTGCAAGTGTTGGGTGAGATGGGTC
Organism: Dendropsophus ebraccatus; assembly: GCF_027789765.1. Lineage (NCBI taxonomy): Eukaryota > Metazoa > Chordata > Amphibia > Anura > Hylidae > Dendropsophus > Dendropsophus ebraccatus. Next base: position 15,999,571 of record NC_091459.1, on the reverse strand, counting down.
TATCTTTTAGGCTATGTCGGTAACAAGGCCGCCATCTTGAAATCCACCATATTGGATCAAGTTTTTCCAATAGGAAAGTGGTCATGTAGCATATTTAAGAAAACCAAAACTGGCTCAGAAATAGAGTACCACAATCAGATTTGCAATATATCTTGTAATTCAAAAATTATCAACAAAGTTGTTTTGTGTTCAGCTTCAGCTCTGTGTTCAGCACCATGGACAACACATTAAGCATATAGCTGTGCATTGCAGAGAATGTTCTCAGTTGTTGCATCTTTCTGTGTTGATAACCACAAGTGATATTGCAACTCTTAGGCTATGTTCACACAGTGTATAAACAACGGCCATTGTTTGCTGTGTCAAACAATGGTCACTGCTTGACATGTTCCTGCGGCCAATATTACCATATCGACTGCAGGGACATCATTTTATTTTATTTGGATTGCGGGCACATGTCTGCAGTACAATTAACCATAGAAGTCCATGGAATGTATGGCCGTCAGAACGGCCATACATGGTGTGGACAGAGTGGAAACAACAGCCGTTGTTCCTGTATTAGCGGACTCAAATAATTGACATGTCAATTATTTGTGCGGCTATAGCAGAACAACGGCCGTTGTTCAATACAGTGCATGAACAACGGCCGCTGTTCCCCATAGTGTTCAATGTAGTGCAATATTTTAAGGTAGGGACAGCCGTTCTTGTCTTTACAAAAACACACTGTGTGAACATAGCCTAATTGCAGCTTAATTTTTGACAATTCTGGTCCTCTCTGATGTGCTACATGACCACCTTCCAATTGTAAAAACTAACCTCTGATCCAATATGGCAGCTTTCAAGGTGGTAGCCATGTTCTGGACATTTATATCCTACAAACTGATCAACACCACAATCAAGTAGAAACAATTCATCTTTATTGCAGAAATGTAATACATTTCTTTATATAAAATCACATACATGACTGGTTACTATATAGTCAAAGAAACAACAACCAGATGATTACACAATGTACTGGTAAAAAAAAAAGCCAGGCCACAATAGTTACATCATGTGTAATAACAGAGAAGAGTATTACATTACATAGTACTCTGGCTCCATCTGCTGGCTGCACACAATAATGCATATAGAGTAATAAAGGTGCTTCAAGCATATCTGTGACTACCTATAGCCTTTACCCCAACATCACAGAAAAGATGATGAGGGGAAAAAATGCAAAAGAAGCACTTAAAAAACAAGGTAAAAAAAAGCAGAATTTCTTTTAATTTTTTTGCAAAAAAAGAAAGTATTACAGGAAAACACATTATCACTGTTGCCTTACTTCACCAGTATCCCTGGCAACCCTGGGACTGCCCGACGCATGTTTCACACTTCCATGCTTCATCAGGGTGGAAGTGTGAAACAAAAAATACATTTTCTGGTCTCTCTTTATCCTTTGTTTTTTTCCTGCCTTTTTTTAGTGTTTCATTTGCTTTTTTCTCTCTGTGATGTTGGTGTAAAGGCTAAAGGCAGTCACAGATATGCATGAAACACCTATATTACTCTATATGCATTATTGTGTGTAACCAGCAGATGGAGCCAGAGTACTATGTAATCTAATAATCTTTTATGTTATCACACTGCATACTAGTGCATAACTATTGTGGCCTGTTTTTTTTTTACCAGTACCCTGTACCCCTGGTTGTTGTTTTTTTTGTCTGTATAGGAACCAGTGACAAATGTGATTTTATATAAATAACTGTATTACATTAGTGTGGTGTTGATTAGTTTGTAGGATATATATATATATATATTGATTTGGGGTCTTAACACCCTAAATGGTGATACATTTTGAGGGTGCAGCTATTTTTTTGGGGTGTGTATGTTAACCACCTCCCGCCGCTCCACAGTTAATTAACATCGCTGCAGCCTATGCCTGATTCTGCAGCAACGTTAGTTAATGATCCAGGATGACACAGGCACAGGAGCTGCGTCTGTGTCATCCGCAGCGGGTCCCGGCTATCAGTGATAGTCGGGGACCCGCCGCAACTCTCAGCATCGGAGCCGCGCTTCGGGGCTGAGAGTTTAGTTAGAGTTAGTGTGGTCAGCACGACCACAGCATCTATAGGGCTTCTGACAGAGAATTCTCCCTCTACAGAGGGAGAATTCTCTGATGGTGTCCATTGGGGCTCTGGGAAGTGATCGCAAAGCCCTGATGGTAGCCATGGAAAGCCTGAGGCTTCTGGTTTCCTGGCTACGGAGGCCAGGGGGAGTAAGGTAGGGAGGGAAGGCAGCAGCAGGCAGCAGCAGGGGACAGAAGAGAGGGGACAGACACAGGGACATCAGCTTATGGGATCATTAGGATCCCATAAACTGATATCCTAAAACGACCTGGGCATTGAGGCATCAATGACCCCAGGTCGTGAAAGGGTTAAAGGAGTACTCCAGGCACCCCCTGTAAAATCTAAACTCCTCACACACTGGGGGATGGTTACTGGCTTCCTCTCTGTCACATTTCTTCCCACTCTGGCTGCTCTCGCTGCCCCCTGCACTGTTCTCTGTTGCTGCTGATTACATCTCCAGCTTCCTGTTTGGACCAGTGCCTGTCTGCTGCATATTCCTACAGTCCCCACAATGCCTTGTTTCCCTGGCCTGCCTCTGTATACCTCCCACCTCCTCCTCCCACCCACAAATATGGCCACAACCCCGCCCCCCATCCCTAGCTCCTCTATTCCCCGCCCCCCTCCATCTATTCCCCTCCCACTGCACAGCTTAGTCCCCTAAACAAGCAGTAATGGTAAATACTGACAACCCAGCCCCCTTATTTGGGTGTCCGTCCAGTGCATAAAAACTGCAGCCACCATTGTCTACTTTTAATATGGCATGATGCTGAGGGTTGTGGTTGTGCAACCTGGAGTTGCACAGCTTGAAAAATTACTACCAGCATCTTGTCCAAGAGACAATGATGGTGGTAGTAGTTCTGGAAGCTGTGCAACTCCAGCTTGCACACATACAACCCCCACCATCATGCCATGCTGATACTTGATGATGGTGACTGTGCTTATGAAGCAGAGGAGACACCAGATTCAGCTATAACACATAGACCAGCAGCTGACAGCAAGCAGCAACATCTTTCAGGAGCTTGAACTCGGCCAGGATCTTCCAGGGAGCATTGAAACAAACCCTTTCAGCTCCAGAAAGATGTTGCTGCTTGCTGTCAGCTGCTGGACTATGAGTTATAGCTGAATCTGGTGTCCGAGGTCTCCTCTGCTTCTCAGTCATTCTGGAGGAGAATCCTGTAGCATCAGACACCAGTGATCTCCTAGCAGGCATCTGGCATTGAAAGGGTGCCAAATGCCTCCTATTAGATCTGTGACATCTGATGCTGCAAGCAGCTGCCGATCTCCAGGATGACTGAGAAGCAGAGGAGACTGAGATCCTGCAGAGGAGGGAGCCCGACAGATAATATAGTATGTATTGTAATACTGGGTGGGCAGAGGAGGAGTTTGGCGAGCTGAGGAGGAGTGGGGCGGGCAGAGGATGTGTTGAGGGCCGGGCAGAGGATGCGTTGAGGGCCGGGCAGAGGATGTGTTGAGGTGCGGGTTTCCCTGTGACAGAGGGGAAATGCATCACGTCTCAATATGGCACCTGTGGAACAGCATTGAGACGTGATGTGTTTCCTTCTTCCTGAACTACAGAACTTCCTGTGGGACTTTGATTCTTTAAAAAACAGGTAACATTACAGCTGTCCTAATGAGTGTAAATGGCAATGTTATATAACTTTCCTTTGTAAGTGTAGTGTTAAATTATGTAATTTGCCCGGAGTACCCCTTTAAAGGGGTAGTGCGGAGGTAAACAATTATTCACAGAATAACACACATTACAAAGTTATACAACTTTGTAATGTATGTTATGTCTGTGAATCGCCCCCTTCCCCGTGTTCCCCAACCCCCGCCCGTGTACCCGGAAGTGTGGTGCATTATACATACCTGATCCGTGTTGCGCCGTCCGCCATCTTGTGCCAGGACGTCATCTTCGGACAGCCGGCCGAAGAGCTCTGACTGTCCCTAGTGCCGGACGCCCTCTGCAGCGTCACCAGATGCTCAGCCGCGATTGGCTGAGCACAGTTAGGCTCAGCCAATCGCGGCTGAGCAGCTGATGATGCGGCACGCGTCATTGGTTGCTCAGCCGCGATTCGCTGAGCACAGTTAGGCTCAGCCAATCGCAGCTGAGCATCTGGAGACGCTGCAGAGGGCGGCCGGCACTAGGGACAGTCGGAGCTCTTCGGCCGGCTGTCCGAAGATGACGTCCTGGCACAAGATGGCGGACGGCGCAACACGGATCAGGTATGTATAATGCACCACACTTCCGGGTACACGGGCGGGGGTTGGGGAACACGGGGAAGGGGGCGATTCACAGACATAACATACATTACAAAGTTGTATAACTTTGTAATGTGTGTTATTCTGTGAATAATTGTTTACCGCCGCACTACCCCTTTAAGAACATAGCCTAAATGATAGTCATTACTTGCTGGGGTATTCAGACATGTCATTCTGCCTCTCATTTATGAAGTAAGAGGGTGTCCTTAGACTTTTCACTGCCTCTGTGTACTAAAAATCAGCATGAAGCAATTCCCCAGTATCTTATACAATAGAATTATAATACGGGGGAGCAGCGGACATGTGACTTATTTTCCTCACATTAGGAAATGACAAATGTTCTCACTCTTCTCACCAAGTATATGTTTCAGCACAGCCTGATTCTGATCCCATATACTGTTGAATGTATTCCATCTGGACCGTCCATCAGGCAATGGGTTCCTTTTCATCCAACCCCCACAGGAGTATTGATAGAAGTCTTGACATGGGTCCACATCTCTGTCCAGGGAATCGAGTATACGTCCAGCTACAGAGACGCAGGCCTCCGAGAGACACAGCGACCGGGACTTGTCTGGGAATTAGACAGCACAACAGAAAGTAATAGTTAAAGGGTAGTAGGAACTTACTAAATGTTGTAGATGGTAATGTTGTGGCGTCGTACTGGAATAAGCGAGAGGGACAGAGTTTGTCTGAGGGGCAGCACTCTGCCCTTAGAGGGGTATTCTCTTTCGTAGTACTTATCAGCTGCTGTGTATCCTGTAGGAAGTGATGTTTTCTTTCCAGTCTGACACAGTGCTCTCTGCTGCCACCTCTGTCCATGTCAGGAACTGTCCAGAGCAGGAGAGGTTTTCTATGGGGATTTGCTGCTGCTCTGGACAGTTCCTGACATGGACAGAGGTGGCAGCAGAGCGCACTGTGTAAGACTGGAAAGAATACATCACTTCCTGCAGGACATACAGCAGCTGATAAGTACTGGAAGACTTGTCATTTTTAAAAAGAAGTAAATTACAAATCTATATAACTTTCTGAAGCCAGTTCATTTGAAAGGATAAGCTTTTCGCCGAAGTACCCCTTTAATAAATGAGTTGCTTCTTGTGACTGCCCATACCCCTCAGATTTCAGCTACAACTTGACAAACAATTTAAGGTATAAATTGTGGTGGATGTGAGAGGATGTGGTTTCTATTGTGTTTGGGAATGCCTTCTGAACACATTTGTGGAAATACAGCTTAAATAAAAATGTTTTTCTTTCATATCAACTAGCGCCAGAAAGTGTCAGAGCTGGGGGGCGTGGCCTGCGCTCGAGGTGACCAGACGTGTCCTGCTTGAGCTCCTGCTTCCCGGGCCTATACCGGCGACTTCACGGCTCTGTTCCTTACCTAATTTCGGTTTGGAGACTCCTGAAGGATCCCTCTACCAATCTAGATGTCCTCTACTTCGAAAAAAGCTTCGGCGGCAGCCCGGAGGAAAGCTCAATCTTCTTTACCGACGGCGGGGAGAAAGCAAGATGGCGCTGATCTTGTGACAGACTGCTGGCGGGAGGCTTTGCTTACTGAGATGCTGGAAACACTGCGATCTCCTTCTCCTTCTGTTATATCAGCCTGTCATCGGAGGACGGGGGAGAGTGATCCCGTTCCATCTCGTGCAGCTAAACGACGATCCCGGACAAACAGAAAGGTACTTTTGAACTCTCATACCGGCCAAGCCGGGGCTCCTGATGCACAGCGCAATCCAGTGTGTCCACCGACAGGGTCTCCGCGGCCCGCTTCTCTATCAGCAACTGGAGAATCCCCGAGCTCCCGCTCCTCTTCTACCGCGGACCTTTCCTTATTGTTTTCAGAAGATGTGACTTTACCGGGAACTCTAGATTTGACTCCCGATCTACCGTCCCCGACAATATCCTCTTCTGTGGCTCCGGATCTTTCCGCACCGCGGACCCCCATTGAGACTGGGCACCTTTCCCCGCTGGCTTCTGAATTTCACCACACACTCCCCCCGGTCATTGTTACAAATGTTTCTGATTCTCCTCCGTTACCGGCAGCCTTCTCAACGCCTCCTAACTTATGCCCTTGTCCTTCCCTGCCATCACAACCAGGGGCATATACTCCGACCTCTTTGATCTTATTAGAGGTAAAGAAGGACACTGATAAACAATTTGACTATATGCCTCCATTACCTGTCCCTCTACTCAAGGACTGGCTTATCTCGTTCAGGGATTCATTATTGATGGGAATGGACCGGCTTTTCTCTTCCCTGTCCTCTCCGGTGAGAGCGGTGGAGGATAGGGCTCTGTTGGCGGAACTCAAATTGGGTGAAACTATTGAGGCTCACAATGCTCTGTCGGAAGCGTGTAGACGGTTGGAGGAGGAAACTCACGTATTGAGAGCCAAAATCTCGAGACAAGACGACTTTAATAGAAGGAATAACCTTAAAGGGGTAGTCCACCCAAAAAAAATTTCTTTCAAATCAACTGGTGCCATAAAGTGCCAGAGATTTGTAATTCACTTCTATTAAAAAATCTTAAGTCTTCCAGTACTTATCAGCTGCTGTATGTCCTGCAGGAAGTGGTGTTTTCTTTCCAGTCTGACGCAGTGCTGTCTGCTGCCACCTCTGTCCATGTCAGGAACTGTCCAGAGCAGGAGCAAATCCCCATAGAAAACCTCTCCTGCTCTCTAGACTGGAAATAATACAACTTCCTGTTGGGCATACAGCAGCTGATAAGTACTGGAAGGCTTGAGATTTTTTAATAGAAGTAAATTACAAATCTCTGGCACTTCATGGCAGCAGTTGATTTGAAAGAAAAATTTTTTGGGTGGACTACCCCTTTAAACTCCTTAATATTCCGGAAACAGTTACTCCATCGGAGCTGCCCACCTATATTCAGTCCTTAATCAGGCGTTCCTTACCTAACATACCTAACCGGGAAGTAATTGTGGACTGGGCGAGGAGAATTCCTAAACCTCAACATTTTCCTGCTTCATCGGCCAGAGACACCATTGTTCGACTCCACTTTCTCCATGTAAAGTCTGCACTCCTGCACACATCTAGAGAGGGTAAGAGGCTGCCTGAGCAATACCGGGACATTGAAATATTTACGGACCTCTCCTCGGAGACTTTATGCGCACGCAGGTTATATGCTGACCTTACTAGGACTCTGCGAACCAAGAACATCAAGTATCAGTGGATTAACTCTGCCCAACTGTTGATAGACTATGGGAACTCCAAACACCATGTTACGTCAGTAGAAGATGGACAGAGATTACTCAACACCTGGAACCTGGATTAAGTTTCATCCGCTCGGACACCTTCTGGTCCCTTGTTAGGCTGGACAGTATACCCCTCATGTTCTTTCTTTTGCCGTAGATGCCTCTTAGCGTCTCGGCACATTCCTCTGTAGCTTTCTATTTGCCACCCTTTAAAGTTTCTTTTTGTTTGTTTTACCTATAGCTTTATACTTGCTACCCTTTAGAGTTTCTTTTGTTTGTTTTGTCTAATCTGTGTTTTGCGTCCCAAGGTCAGATGCCCTCCTGCATTGGCTAGCCTACCGTTTAGCGTAATCTTCATTTTTTTTTTTTTTTGCAATACTGGTCAGCTAAATTATTAGTCTCTATCTGACTACTGGGATGCAAACTTATAGCTGTGTGAGTAGCTTCGATCCATAGCCATATTTCTAATCAGCCACAATTTAGCTTTTTCTATGTCATAGTACCTGCCTTTGTTTGACTTGCCAGCGTTGTATATGCTACTTCTGTGCTGCTTTATATGCCTATGTCAGCATTTGTAATCTTTTTGAAAACACCCTAATAAAAACTTATTGAACCAGAAAGTGTCAGAGCTTTGTAATTTACTTATTTTAAAAAATCTAAAGTCTTCCAATACGTATCAGCTGCAGTATGGCCTGTAGGAAGTGGTGTACTCTTTCCAGTTAGAGATGAGCGAACCGGGTTCGGGTTCGAGTCCACCCGAACCCGAACGTTCTGCATTTGATTAGCGGTGGCTACTAAACTTGGATAAAGCCCTAAGGCTATGTGGAAAACATGGATATAGTCATTGGCTGTATCCATGTTTTCCAGACAACCTTAGAGCTTTATCCAAGTTCAGCAGCCACCGCTAATCAAATGACGATCGTTCGGGTTCGGATGGACTCGAACCCAAACCCGGTTCGCTCATCTCTATTTCCAGTCTACAGTAGGAGTAGGAGAGTAGAGGTGAGCGAACCGGGTTCGAGTCCATCTGAACCCAAACGATCGGCATTTGATTAGCGGGGGCTGCTGAACTTTGATAAAGCTCTAAGGTTGTCTGGAAAACATGAATACAGCCAATGACTATATCCATGATTTCCACATAGCCTTAGGGCTTTATCCAAGTTCAGCAGCCACCGCTAATCAAATGCTGAAAGTTCGGGTTTGGATGGACTCCAGCATGCTCCAGGTTTGCCCATCTCTATAGGAGAGATTTTCTTTCTTTCTTTTTTTTTTTAAGATATTTTATTAAAGATTTTTTGTTGATTCATTTTGCACATTTAGGCTATGTTCACACTACGTATATGTCCGGCCATAGTTCGTACGCGGCCGGACATGTGCGGCTGAAACTACAGCCGTATGAAAAATAGACATGAATAGAATTGTGAACATATGGGCGAACCGTGAATATGCTTCCCTAGCTTGTTTCGAAGCGATCTGAGGCAGGTCATTTACTTGGATATCTTCGCCCAGCCCCGTAAACCACACAGAACCTTTTTAATATAAAAACCAAGTTCGATTTGGCTGAAAAAAGTATTCCATACGGGACCGCATTGAAATCCACGGCCGTGAGTTGGAACAGTTCCGGCCGCAAATAATGGTCTTGTTCATTTTTCACGGCACATTATATGATCCGGCCGTAGTCTAATACGTAGTGTGCACTGTGCGGGCGTATATCGTATACTTTCAAGCGAACGCATCAACCTTTAAACTACGGGCGTATATTCGCGGTTCGCACTATGGCCGGAAATATACGTAGTGTGAACATAGCCCTAGGCTGCGTTCACACGTAGCGGATCCGTAGCAGGCTCCTCGCTGCAAATTCGCAGTGAGACCCACTGCAGATCCCTGCCCAGTACACCCTATGGGCAGACAAACTCGCGCCAGGATGCACATCCCGCTGCGAGTTTGTCCGCAGACCGCCCTGTTAACCCCCTGGCCGCCGGAGCGTATACTTCACCTGATCCCCGCACCGGCTTGCTTCGGGGGTTCCTGGCACGTCCCACTCGGCCAATCAGTGCGCTGCCACACCGCAGCGCACTGATTGGCTCAGCGGGACGTGAAGACACCGGGAGCCCCAAAGGAAGCCGGAGCGGGGACCAGGTGTAGTATACGCTCTGGCGGCCGGGGGGTTAACAGGGCGGGCTGCGGACAAACTCGCAGCAGGATGTGCATTCTGCTGCGAGTTTTTCTGCCCATAGGGTGTACTGGGCAGGGATCCACAGCGGGTCTCGCTGCGAATTTGCAGCGAGAAAACCGCTACGGATCCGTTACGTGTGAACGCAGCCTTAAAGATGTTGTTCGGTCAAAAATAAAAATAAAACATTATTACATAGATAAATGTTGAATATAAGACACGTATAAATACCCAAATATGTTCCTTTACACATTAGGGGAGATTTATCAAACATGGTGTAAAGTGAGACTGGCCCAGTTGCCCCTAGCAACCAATCAGATTCCACCTTTCATTCCTCACAGACTCTTTGGAAAATAAAAGGCTACAGTGATAGTTACACACAGGCTCGGACTGGCCCACAGGGGATCAGGGGAATCCCCTGGTGGGCCCGGCCCTTTGGTGGGCTCCAGGATGACATATAATCATCCAACACTGCTGCACATGCCTTTCACCTGGTCACTTATTGCCTCTCATCATCATCATCATCATCATCAACATAAACTTTACAGCAATGGAGCAGCTTTATCAATCTGCCAGAGACAAAACACAGTCGGTTTTGCCTATATCAACCAATCACAGCTCACTTTTCATATGTTAACAAGCTCTAATAAAATTAAAGCTGAGCTTTGATTGGTTGCTATGGGCATGTTAGGCTGTCTAGTGGTGCATTTACACAGACAGATTTATCTAACAGATTCTTGAAGCCAAAGCCAGGAATGGATCTGAAAAGAGCAGAAATCAGTCTTTCCTTCATGACCTGTTCCCTGTTTATAGTCTATTCCTGGTTTTGGCTTTAGAAATCTGTCAGATGAATCTGTCTGTGTAAACGCACCATAAGTTGTGCATGGCTACCAATCACAGTTCAGCTTTTATTTTACCAGAGTAATTTGAGAAAGGAAAGCTGGGCTGTGATTGGTTGCTATGGGCCACATCAAACCATGCTCTTAGTGTGGCCTAACCATAAGCTGTTTGCTTGGTCACAAGTGTGTTTAGTGACCTCTGCAGTAAAGTGCAATGCCAGTCATTAATGGGTTAATGCTTCAGATGTGTTTGCCTGCAGTAACCATGGCAACCGTGCACTATGATGACAAGCGCTTATGTCATAAAGAAGGTTCCATAAAGCAATGCACCACGCCCTGATCAGTGCCATCTTGGATGCGCCAGAGGACCTTGAGCTTGACTACTTTACTGCCCCCTACCCCTTGGAGGTTCTAGCAGGTGAAAAGGGATGGTCTGCTTTAGACTACCCCTTCATCAAGTCTCCATCTTTTTGAGGACCTGGATCTGTGAGGGAGAAGAGATACATCCGCCTAGCCATCAATATTTATATTATGGTATTACCCTCTAAGCCCAGGGGAGGGGCAACTCTCCAGCCATGGCTCCCTTGAGGTTTTCCCCCACAGGGGGTTTTTCTTCGCCTGAGTGCTGGAGGTTGACTCTTCATGAGTTGAGGGTCTGCCATTTTCAGTGTCATGCAATTTTAAATAAAACTGGGACCCTTTGACACCTGATTACAATGTGTTGTGTCTTTATTTTGCGTTTTTTGATATAACTTATTATGCTTGGGAGTTGGGGGTCCATCCCATATTGTAGAGTCATACAGCTGGACATCTGCCTGCTTCACAGATCTATCACCTACACAATGAGGGCAAGTAGGATGGAGCAGTGGCTAGTAGAACTTCTGCATGTATGTGCATATCCCTGGACTAAAGGGGCACTCAAATCTTGAAGAAAAAACGTGCATCGCAAGGTTTATACCTACATCTGCAAGATTTGTCAAAAGGTTTTTTCAAGTGACAGGGTCACACCAATCATAGCATATCATGGCAACATAGAGACCACCATAAATATATATCATATATATGTTGCAGGATTTGATGTACCTATTCTGCATGTTTTTGTGTACTATGTATGCATATTTGTAATGTGCATTTCTTTATATCTGTGCTTTACAGATTCCCTAAAGGAGAAGTCTTGTGAAACTAACAAATGACAGGCAGGCAGTAGGGTGTGTGAAGATAACAAAGTATACTTACCAGTCCCTGTGCCCCATAGCGCTGCTCTTGGGTCTCTCTCACAGCTGTCAGAAGTATTTTTCACCTGGGTTTGGTGTATATCTAAGCCCTGGCTCCTCCAGCTGCAATGTCACTGAAGCGGCTGATGGATTGCCTGCTCAGCCAGTCAGTGACTGCAGCTGTGTCCCGTCCCAGTCACTGATGATCCATCAGCCGAGTATAAGACGTTGCAGCTGGAGGAGCTTGAAGGAGGCCTGTATCTGTCGGATAGCGTTAGGGAAGCGTTATGAGGGCACGGAGACAGGTAAGTATACTTTTGTTATTATGTTCCCGCACCCCTGCAGTTTCATGACACTTCTACTTTCAAGAAAATTAAGTGGCACGCTATGCTGTTTGCATAGAGTGACTGACAAGTTATTTGAAATAGTAATGTGAAAGGTTTGACGCTGTTTATATCTAGTATATGTAGGATGGGCCCCCAGGATTAAATTCCCTGGTGGGCCCAAGGTACCCCAGTCCAACACTGGTTACACACCTGGCAGGAATAGACACTAATTGACAATGCACCTGCACAAACTGCATTGTAAATTGCAGAGATTTAACATTTTAGCTGAGATATTAGCAAGGCTAAATCTGCGTTTACACGAAACGATAATTAGCCCGATCGTACGATTAACAATGTCAGAGTAACGTTTTTTTTTTATAACGATCAGCGTTTAGACGGTACGCTATATCGCAGCGATCGCTTAAGCCTATCTCACACATTGGTTACATCGGCGAACGACTGTTCACACGGAACGATCTGCAAATTTTTTGCGAACGATCAACGACGATTTGAGAACATGTTCAAAGATCAAAATGAACGATTTCTCGCTCGTCGTTTGAGAGTTCGCTGCATTTACACATACGATTATCGTTTGATTTCGATCGTTATCGTGCGAATTTGCACGATAATCGTTCCGTGAAAACGCAGCATTACTATTACATGCATCCAGGAAAGATATACATTTTACATAGAAGTGCGGACCTGGCAGGGTTTGCATCCGAGTCTCTGCAATACTGCAGGACAAACTCTGGGCACTGAGCCACAAATAAAGCTTCAATCATATTTTCCTTTTCTTTTCTTCTTTTTTTTTTCCCAAAAAGAAACTTGGAAATATAAAGTTGTATTAGCAATCACATGCATTGATAATGGAGCTCCTTATGTACGCTTTCTTTATTTTTTGCATACAGGCAGAACCGAGAAAAGTTATCAAAAACATTTTTTAAAAATCTCCAAAATTTTTAACACAGTGGGTGACATTTATCAAGGGCTTTTTACCTATTTTTAGGTGAATAATTGGATTTTCGTCAAGTTTTTGTCTTGTATGACTAAACGTTCTATGTATGAAACAGTATTAAAATTATTTACATGAAACTTTTTTTTTTTTTTTTTAATCTGCCCGTTTTAAAGGGGTAGTGCGACGCTAAGAAATTATTCACAAAATAACACACGTTACAAAGTTATACAACTTTGTAATGTATGTTATGTATGTGAATGGCCCCCTTCCCCGTGTTCCCCGACCCCCGCCCGCGCCGCACTACCCCTTTAAGTATTCACCTAAAAATTTGCATAATCCGATATTTGCGCCAAATTTATCATTTGCAACTTTTTAAAAATGTGCACAAACAGGGGCAGGCCTATGTCTGGACAGTACCTGGTAAATATTTTTGCGCAATTTTTGGTGAATATTCAGAGAATATTCTATCCACAAAGCTATGAATAGTTTGTTAAATTAGTCCTTATCGGCTGGGTAAAAAAAAATCAAAAAAAAAAATCAGGCGAATACTGTGTAAAGCAAGTGATTTGTTTGGAATACACAGGGTCAAGAACATTCTTGCTCTCATTACCGCCCCACCGGGGCCTCAACTTGACACACAAACTCAATTCTGGCTCTGAAACCAAATAGTTTCCACGGAATCAGGTAACAGTGGGGTGCTGAGCAGCTGTCCCCACTAAACTACAGATATCAAAGGACACATTGGGACCTAGTTAACTGTATGTAGTCAGGTGCTTGGCTAGGTATACAGTATACAGTAATACCTATAGGAGCTTGAGGAAGATAACTAGATGTGAGAACACAGAACAATGCTCCAAATCTCTGTGAGATGATCTTCTTACGATGGCAGGGATACTATTTTTCATTGTCGAAAAGTTTGGGAGTAAATTTTAGCCCCCCTCATGAATTTATGAATATGATGAATTAGGAACCGTCTTTCAGCTGAATAATGTTTCAGCTAAATTGAAGGGGTACTCCAAAATTTTTCTTTCAAATCAACTGGTGTCAGAAAGTTATATAGATCTTAAGTCTCAAGTCTTCCCATATTTATCAGCTGCTGTATGTCCTGCAGGAAGTGGTGTATTCTATCCAGTCTTACACAGTGCTCTCTGCTGCCACCACTGTCCATGTCAGGAACTGTCTAAAACAGTAGCAAATCCCCATAGAAAACCTCTCCTGCTCTGGACAGTTCCTGACATGGACAGAGGTGGCAGCAGAGAGCACTGTGTCAGACTGGATAGAATACACCACTTCCTGCAGGACATACAGCAGCTGATAAGTACTAGACGACTTTAGATTTTTTAAATAGAAGTAAATTACAAATCTTTCTGACACCAGTTGATTTGAAAGAAAAAGATTTTTGCCAGAGTACCCCTTTAACTTGAACACCCTACCAAAACAGAGAATCTATAGACTTTGGTAACTGATACTAACTAGTCCTATGATTACAGCAGCGGCGGCACTGGTTCACAAAATGGGGGAAATGTATCATTGCTTTGCTACATTTTCTTTCACTAACAATCCCAGTTGGCCTTTGTTTTTCCTGTTCCACTGTATTTAGGGAGTAATATTTGTACGCTAACAGCAGTGTGCATGTGAGTTTTTTTTGTTTTTTATGTGCCTGACTGAATTTGAAATTTTTATTGCACATAATGGTAAAAAAAAAAACTGCAACTAAAAGAAGGTACACGGAAAAAAATTATATATAAATTCCCCTCAAGTGTAGAAGTTTACTAACAAAGAAGGGGGAGAAAACAAAATGTGAACTAGAAGACTATAGAAATAGTGACCATGACCAGATGCAGTTCCATTCATGTTCAAATGTTTTTTCCTCTCCATTTTTTAAAAGAGAAATTTTTCACTGTTTGTGCAGTGACTGTTGTTGTTACATTATTCTAGGTCAGGTGGACTGATCGCTCTTTGGCTATGTTCACACAACGTCCAAAAGAGGAAAAAGGCGTCTGTTATTGCATCATATTAACTGACGGCAACAAATTGCATTGAAGTCTATGGAATAACGGACGTCTTTGTCACAGCGTATTAAATGACGTCCCCCTCAAAAGACATCCGTCATTTAATACACTGTGACAAAATGATGCAATAAAGGACGTCTTTTTTTAACACAAAATGCGGGCGCCTTTTTCCTTTTTTGGACGTTGGGTGAACGTCTTTGTCTTTCATTGAAAAGTCCATTGAATTTAATAGTAAAAACGGTCAAAGGACGGTGAAAAAAGAAAAACGGTGTGTGTGAATAACTAAAAAATAACGTCCGATGTTTGCAAAAGACGTCCGAAAATAATTGTCATGGACGTTATTTGGCTAGGTTCTCACAATGACTCTTTTTGGCCGTTCCATGGACGTCTGTCATTTTGAGGTTAAATATTAATGTAATAATGTGATGTAAAAACTGTAATTTTGCAATGATGTCTGTGGTTTCAAATAACGGATGTTATTTAGGCTCAAAATGAAGGGGGCCCAAAAAAGACGGCCATCGAAAGGCCTAAAAAAGATGCTGTGTGAACCTAGCCTTTAAATGTCCGCACAGACAAAGTCTATTATTTTATACACTGTGTGCATTGGACGTCCATCATTCCATTGACTTCATTGCATTGCATTGAAGTCAATTAAATATCGGAAATAACGGACGTGGATGCCTTTTGTATTTTTTTATTTGGAGGTTCGCTTCCTAAACATTTCCTCTACCGTCTGGTCCGTTACAGCCTTAGGCTATGTTCACACTGCGTATGAATCCGTCCGTAGTGCGAACAGCGAATATACGCACGTAGTTTTGAGGTTGATGCGTTCGCTTGAAAGTATACGATATACACCCGCACAGTGCACACTACGTATGAGCTTACGGCCGGATCGTATACGGCGCCGTGAAAAATGAACAAGACCATTGTTTGAGGCCGGAACTGTTCTAACTCACGGCCGTGGATTTCCATGCGGTCCCGTACGGAGTACTTATTTCAGCCAAATTGAACTTGATTTTTCGATCCAAAAGGTTCTGTGTGTATTACTGGGCTGGGCGAAGATTTCCAAGTAAATGACCTGCCTCAGATCGCTTCGAAACAAGCTAGGGAAGCATAACTCTACTACGGCCGTATGTTCGCGGTGCGTACGCATCCGGTCGCATGCCGATTTTTCCCACGCCCGTAGTTTGAGCCGCACATGTACGCCGGCGTACGATCTACGGACGGATTCATACGCAGTGTGAACATAGCCTTATGGCGCGTTTACACGGAACGATTATCGTTCAAATTTTCGCAATAACAATAGCATTTCAGCGATAATCGGCTCGTGTAAACACAGCGAACGATCGAGCGACGAGCGAGAAATCGTTCATTGTGATCTTTCAACATGTTCTCAAATCATCGTTGGTTGTTCGCAAAAAATTAGCAAATCGCTTTGTGTAAATAGTCTTTCAAAGATTCACCCTATGGCGCTGTTCACACTGAGCAAGAACATCGGAAATTGATGCTTTGAGTAAATGAGAGGGCGTTAGCTCCTCCGCTGCCGCTGCTCTCTGTTCAAAGAAGGGACATGTCATTTCTTTGAACGGAGAGGCGAGGAAACTGATACGCGCGCACCCTCTCATTAGCTCAAAGCAGGACACTGAGCCCGGCGGGATTCCGCAGCGGAGAGATCTGCCGCAGAATTCCGATATTCTTGCTCAGTGTGAACAGGGCCAATGTGTGAAATGGTGTTACGCGCTCTTAAAAACAATCGCAATAACAATTTTTCTAACGATTTTTTCTAGCGATTTTTCTAACTATTTATTCGTCTAAATTGTTGCTTCAAAATCGTTAAACGATCGATTGGGCGAATTATCACTTTGTGTAAACGTAGCATAACCCACTCATCCCTCTCCTTCCTTACAGTGGCCTTCCTACTGTTATTATAATATTATAATGCTTCATAATGAACTATAATTTCTTATAATTCCTAATGAGATTTTAGTATGACATCTGTTCGTATCATTAGGCTGCGTTCACACTATGTTTTTGCAATCCGTTTTTCGTAGTGTGAACCCAGCCTTATACACAATCCAGCAAGTGGAGAATTTGTGAAATGAAAGTAAGAAGACCATGAATCTCCTTGGTACCTGATACTTGCTGAACTCCTAAAGCAATTAGACTTCCAATGAGCAACAATCCTAGAACTGCACTCAGGGCTCCCAGAAAGATTTCAGTCTGAGATCGACCTCCAAGGGAACTAAAGATGTGTCCTCTTCCCTTCCGAAAACCGACCTGAAGAGACAAGATCAAAGATACAAGGACGTGTGATGCATAACATGTGCCAACATCTGTAAAATGGTCAGGTTATTTTCAAAGGGCAACAGCAACCTACAGGTGCAAGTGCTTACCATATATACTCCCCCTGGTGTACACAGGATAAAAACCTGCTGTATAGATATTAAAAAGTGAGGATCTTAGCAAACTGTTTGATCAAACAGAGCAGGGGTGTAACTACCATTATAGCAGCCATAGAGGCTGCTATGGGGCCCACCGCATCAGAGAGCCCCATTGCCTACTCCTGCAATACACTGGGACCCCTAAGCTGTCACCATCTGCAGCACCAGGTAGCCAAGGGGGTTGTGCAGGATCTGCAAATGTCCCTTTAACTGAAAGCACTACTGATGCAGTTATGATCGCTTGACGGCTTATTGGTCAGCTGGGAAGGGGCCATTTCTAGTTACACCCCTGAAACAAAGTGTACCATGTCACCACGGTAAGATGTCCTCAGAGACATGGTCCTTTTAATATCTATAGAGCAGGTTTTTGCTGTGTGTACACCGGGGGGAGTAAATATGGTAAGCACTTGCATCTGTAGGTTGCTGTTGCCCTTTGTTTTTTTTGTTGTCAGTAATTTAGACAGTGACTAGGAAGTGAGGGACGGAGATTCAAAGCTCTGCTCCTGTGCTGTCAATCACAATCCAGGGAGAGAGCTACAGATATGATAGAGACAGAGAGGCACACTCATACTGTATATTCCTAAGGGTGCCCTTACATACACTTTTTGTCTGGCATTTTTCAGACCTAAAAAAAACTGCCAGAAAAAACAACAATGCTTTTTTTTCTGTGCATTGGTATTTTTTCCTAGCGTTTTTTTGACTTTATGTGTGAATGGTCTATGTTGTGGTTGAGGCGTTTTTGTTTGCTGATCTTTCTTTCCCTCTGACATTACATGGCCTAGCTGCGGGACGACAAAAGGTGACAAAAACGCGGGGGGGGGGGGGGGGGGGGCTATATTATATAGGGATGCTACGCATGGAGTGGGCTAGAAAGTATAGGGATGCTGCACATGGAGGGCTTCACTACATGGGGATGCTGCACATGGCGGCTATAATATATAGGGATAACGCACATGGGGGGACGATAATATATGGGGATGCTGTATATAGGGATGGTTCAGGTGGGGCCTTTACTATATTGGGATGATGCACATGAAGGGGCCTTTACTACATGGGGATGCTGTACATAGGGGGCTTCACTATATGGGGATACTGCAATGAAGGGGCCTTTACAATATTGGGATGCTGCACATGGGAGGGCTACAATATATTGGGATGCTGCAAATGGGCTAGTACATAAAGAATGAATGATAAGCCTAAAAAGTTAAATTTATTGGATATACATTAAAATAACGTAATAAACCAAAAACAATGCTGCAAATAGGGGCCTGTACAATATGGGGATGGTGCACATGGGAGGGCTTTACTAGATGGGGATGTCAAAGATGCTGCACATGGGAGGCTATACTATATGGAAATTCCACACAGTGGGGGCTACACAGAGGAAGTCTATGCTGCATATGGGGGGTCTTTACTATATGGGCATGGTACACATGGGGGGATATATTATATGGGGAATGCTCAGAGGAGTCTATACTATATAGGAGAGCATATCTAGCTACTATTTGGGGGCACAAGAGAGCCTTAAAACTATATGAAGCAACAGAAGAACCACAAGGGACCTAAATACTATATGTTCTGGAGCAAGAAGCTTAAACTGTTTCTCTGGTAGAATCTGGAGAGAGGATTTATGGCCAGGAGAGGAATTAGAAATGCCCAGCGCGAAAAAGAGAAGTGAACGCCTCCTGTGAGTCACTGGATGTAACTGCACTCTCTTATAGGGTATTTTGTGGTAGTGATAGTGGTCATGGTGTGGCGGTATAATGTAGTGATATCAGCAGCTGTAGAATGGAGAAAATATTTAATCACTGTATGGTGGTAATATTTATTGATACTTGATACTGTCCGGGGAGACTAGGGGGTCGTTTACACAGACAGATTTATCTGACAGATTTTTAAAGCCAAAGCCAGGAACACACTATAAACAGAGAACAGGTCATAGAGGAAAGACTAATAGACTAAGGGTGGTATTACACGAAGCAATTATCGTTCGAATAATCGTTCAATCGGTCGTATTTGAACGATTATCTTTAAGTGTAATAGTAGACAACGATTAAACGACGAACGATTGGTCGCTGGTCGTTTAATAGGTTTTGAATCTATTTTTATCGTTTGTCTTTTACACATCGTTCGCACATCGTTCGTTTGAATAAGATGTC
This sequence comes from Dendropsophus ebraccatus, assembly GCF_027789765.1. Lineage (NCBI taxonomy): Eukaryota > Metazoa > Chordata > Amphibia > Anura > Hylidae > Dendropsophus > Dendropsophus ebraccatus. The sequence goes on along the minus strand of NC_091459.1, from coordinate 15,979,889 downwards.
GTTAGCCGTTCCCTGTTCATTCGCAAATTGAAAGGGGAGTGTTCTTGAATTTTGTTGCTCCAATATAACCGATAATCTTTCCGTGTAGTAAAACGAACGATTATTAGGCAACCGGTATTGCGATCGTTGGAGATCGTTTATCGTTAATCGTTAATTGAAAAAAATCGCTTCGTGTAATACCACCCTAAGAGTTCTCCTCTTTTCAAATCCATTCCTGGCTTTTGCTTCAATAATCTGTAGAAAATCTGTCTGTGTAAACACACCATTAGTGTGTCCTTAAAGGGGTTGTCCGGCGAAAAAAATTATTCACAGAATAACACACATTACAAAGTTATACAACTTTGTAATGTATGTTATGTCTGTGAATGGCCCCCTTCCCCGTGTCCCACCACCCCCACCCGTGTACCCGGAAGTGTGGTGCGCTATACATTACCTGTCACGTGCCGACCACGGTCTCCGATCCTCAGCAGTGACGTCTTCTTCGGGAGGCCAGCGGATCTTCCCGAGTGCTGGCCGCCCTCTGCAGCGTCATCCGAAGCTCAGCCGCGATTGGCTGAGCATAACTGTGCTCAGCCAATCGCGGCTGAGCGGCTGATGACGCGGCCACGTCATCAGCTGCTCAGCCGCGATTGGCTGAGCACAGTTATGCTCAGCCAATCGCGGCTGAGCTTCGGATGACGCTGCAGAGGGCGGCCGGCACTCGGGAAGATCCGCCGAACTTACGAAGAAGACGTCACTGCTGACGATCGGAGACCGTGGACGACACGACATGCGGTGAGTATAATGCACCACACTTCCGGGTCTAGCGTGGGTGGGGGGAAACACGGGGAAGGGGGCCATTCACAGACATAACATACATTACAAAGTTGTATAACTTTTTAATGTGTGTTATTCTGTGAATAATTTTTTTCGCCGGACAACCCCTTTAAAGGGGTCTATGTGGACAATAAGAACAATGAGTGATGCACTTTCTCCACAGTATATGAGCTGTATATATTCTAATCTCATGTAGTTGTGTCTCTGAAAGCATTGTGCCTGATGGGGGAGGGCGCTGAAAGCAATTTCCGTACAGGCCGCCATCTACCCTAAGGCCGGCCCTAAGTGCCGATTTTGCGTTTCTTCCTGATTCATATCATGGAATATATATATAAACAGGTAAAAACAGATGTTGTACAGATTGTCTCATACCTCTACAGTATCAGGAGATGAAGCTGTCTCCTGTGTAGGGTCAGGAACATCTTCATCATGAAATGTGGCACGTTTGTAGTCAGACATCTGGAAAAGGCAGGTGAAAAAAGAAAATATATTCTATACTATAACATGGTGAAGTGTGAGCAAATAATCGGAGGGCAAATATTAAAGGAGAAGACCGGAGAAAATTTTTATTAAAGTATTGTATTGCCCCCCAAAAGTTATACAAATCACCAATATACACTTATTACGGGAAATGCTTATAAAGTGCTTTTTTCCCTGCACTTACTACTGCATCAAGGCTTCACTTCCTGGATAATATGGTGATGTCACTTCCTGGATAACATGGTGATGTCATTTCCTGGATAACATGGTGATGTCACTTCCTGGATAACATGGTGATGTCACTTTCTGGATAACACGGTGATGTCACTTCCTGGATAACATGGTGATGTCACTTCTAAGATAACATGGTGATGTCACAACCCGACTCCCAGAGCTGTGCGGGCTGTGGCTGCTGGAGAGGATGATGGCAGGGGGACACAGGGCACTGGAGGGACACTGAGCATCCCTCTGCCATCATCCTATCCAGCAGCCACAGCCCGCACAGCTCTGGGAGTCGGGTTGGGAGTCAGGAAGTAACATCACCATGTTATCCAGGAAGTGACATCACCATGTTTTTCAGGAAGTGACATCACCATGTTATCCAGAAAATGACATCACCATGTTATCCAGGAAGTGACATCACCATGTTATCCAGGAAGTGACATCACCATGGTATCCAGGAAGTGACATCACCATGGTATCCAGGAAGTGAAGCCTTGATGCAATAGTAAGTGCAGGGAAAAAAGCACTTTATAAGCATTTCCCAAAACAAGTGTATATTGGTGATTTGTATAACTTTTGGGGGGCAGTACAATACTTTAATAAAACTTTTCGCCAGACTTCTCCTTTAATTTACAAAATATAAGAAAAGAAAACGCAAAAGCATTGTGAAAGAAAGCAACACCGACAACAAGATATCTAGAACTAACACAGTCAGATAGAACATTGGAATTGTAACAAACTTGGTGAGGACTATCTGGTCCTAGTATGCAGGCGGTTTCTTGTGACCCATTCAGGGAAATTATCTATGTCACTTATTCTATAACTGAGTAATCTAAATAATAGCTACCCAATAATGTGGCTCCCAAAACAGACATATCAGATAATTTTATAGGTTCCTTTGAAGATTAAAGGCACACTCCAGCAAGAATCTCTTTCTTTTAAATCAACTGGTGTCAGAAAGTTATATAGACTTGTAATTTATTTCTATTTAAAAATCTACCGTCTTCCAGTACTTATCAGCTGCTGTATGTCCTGCAGGAAGTGGTGTATCCCAATCTGACGCAATGCTCTCTGCTGCCACCTCTGCAGCAAATCCCCATAGAAAACCTCTCCTGCTCTGGACAGTTGTGGCAGCAGAGAGCACTGTGTCAGACTGAAAAAAACACATCACTTCCTGCAGGACATGCAGCAGCTGATAAGTAAGGGAAGAATTGAGATTTTTAAATAGAAGTAAGTTACAAATCTATATAACTTTTTGAAACCAGTTGATTTCAAAGAAAAAATATTTTCGCCGGTGTACCCCTTTAATTCAACTATTTTACTAATCCTGGCATACATAAAAGCATGACAAAAATATCAAGCACAAATTCAACACCATAAAGAAGCCTTAGATATAAAATATGATTATATACTACATATTACAGCATCAGTACTAGCTGATTATGCACATGTCTCATATAGATAACTGGATAAAAGAGGAGCTGGTTTGAAATAGATTGTCAAAATTAAGACATTTAAATATTTTTGATCAAATCAGACTTGGCTATAAAAGTTAAAGGAGAACCAACGATAGTAAGGTGTGGTACAATGTGGCAGTGACACAACAAGACAATTGGCTGTAAGGTATTTAGTAAAACAGCCACAAGAACACAAAATAAAGGGGTACTCCAGCGAAAATATTTTTCTTTCAAATCAACTGGTTTCAGAAAGTTATACAGATTTGTAATTTACTTCTATTTAAAAATCTCCAGGCTTCCAATACTTATCTGCTACTGTATGTCCTGCAGAAAACATTTTGTTTTCAATCTGACACAGTGCTCTCTGCTGCCACCTCTGTCCGAGACAGGAACTGTCCAGAGCAGGAGAGGTTTTCCATGGTGATTTGCTACTGCTCTGGACAGTCCCTGACATGAACAGAGGTGGCAGCAGAGAGCACTGTGTCAGACTGGAAAGAATACACCACTTCCTGCAGGACATACAGCGGCTGATAAGTATGGGAAGAATGGCGATTTTTAAATAGAAGTAAATTACAAATTTATAGAACTTTCTGAAACCAGTTGATTTGAAGTAAAGAGAAGTTCACTGAATAACCCCCTTCAATCAAGCTGGTACAAAGTGTAAATGGCAAGCAGTTTTACAATATACTTGTATTTTACAATCATTGTTATAGACACGACCAAACTGTGCTCCATGCTGCCTCTGCGCTGATATTTGGTCTTTTGTCTGTTCAAAAAAATAGTCCCCATCCTTTGTGCGCTTACGCAAGGAAAGACACCTGTTCATCATGCAGGTTGTATATCAACTGAGGGCAATTAACTTTGTCTAATTATATTATTAACGTTTGCTAATTATACTATCACCCATGCGTGCTTACCAGGAGACAATGCTCTGTGTTATACAACAATTCAGTCAGTATAATATCGCTGTGTGGTTACAGAGGTTGTTGTGCTGTGTGGCAGAAGAGCTGACCGTACAATGCGAGCACCCTCAGGATTGTCTGCTACTGAATGTGGATATATAGCAGCAGTCTACATGCACAGTGAAGGGAGACACCTAGGGGGAGATTAATCAAACACGGAGTAAAGTGAGACTGGCTCAGTTGCCCCTAGCAACCAATCAGATTCCACCTTTCATTCCTCACAGACTCTTTGGAAAATGAAAGGTGAAGTCGGAAATGTACCGACTCAGACTCCAGCTTTAAAAAAATCTTTAAAAAATGTAGAATTGAATTTTCATATGAATTTTACAAGTTTTGCTCATGAATATATATTATGAGCAACATTCTAATAGGACATAAGGGTATAAGAAGCAGGTTTTGGCTTGTAAGGGTTGGTTTTTTATTATTTTTTTTTTTTCCTTTCTTTTTCTTTCCCCCCTTTTTTTTTTTTTTTTGTTTTTGCGCGCTGGGGTTGGGGGAGGGTCCTGGAGTAGGAGTAGAGGGGGTCTCTTTTGGGTGTGTTGTTACTTTTGATATTGTAATAATTTGTTGTTGATATACTGGAAGTGTGGTTTTTCACTGTTATATCTCAGAAATTTATAATAAAAAACTTTATTTAAATTAAAAAAACCATTCTAATAGGACACTGGCCCTATTACATAAGGGGGTCGGGGAAAAGTTGACGGTCACTATTTGGCAGTTTGTTTCTGAGCTGGAAGAGTCCATTGTGTGGGGGAGATCTGTGCTGTTGTCTGTGCAGGCTGTGTGTGTGTGTGTGTGTGTGTGTGTGTGTGTGTGTGTGTGTGTGTGCGCGCTATGGCTGCAGTAGGCTGTGTGTATGTGTGCTATGGCCGCAGCAAGCCGAGTGTGTGTGTGTGTATGTGTGCTATGGCTGCAGCAAGCTGTGTGTGTGTGTGCTATTGCATCCCCACACAGTGACCTTCTATATCACTGTGTGACCTCTATATCACTATGACCCCTCTCTATATCACTATGTGTGACCCCCCTCTATATCACTATGTGTGACCCCCCTCTATATCACTATGTGTGACCCCTCTCTATATCACTATGTGTGACCCCTCTATATCACTATGTGTGACCCCTCTCTATATCACGATGTGTGACCCCTCTCTATATCACTATGTGTGACCCCTCTCTATATTACTATGTGTGACCCCCCTCTCTATATCACTATGTGTGACCCCTCTCTATATCACTATGTGTGACCCCTCTCTATATCACTATGTGTGACCCCTCTATATCACTATGTGTGACCCCTCTCTATATCACTGTGTGACCCCTCTCTATATCACTATGTGTGACCCCTCTCTATATCACTATGTGTGACCCCTCTCTATATCACTATGTGTGACCCCTCTATATCACTATGTGTGACCCCTCTCTATATCACTGTGTGACCCCTCTCTATATCACTATGTGTGACCCCTCTCTATATCACTATGTGTGACCCCTCTCTATATCACTGTGTGTGACCCCTCTCTATATCACCAGTTGTGACCCCTCTATATCACTATATGTGACCCCTCTCTATATCACTATGTGTGACCCCTCTCTATATCACTGTGTGACCCCTCTCTATATCACTCTGTGTGACCCCTCTCTATATCACTATGTGTGACCTCTCTGTATCACTATGTGTGACCTCTCTATATCACTATGTGTGACCCCTCTATATCACTATGTGTGACCCCCTGTATATCACTATGTGTGACCCCTCTATATCACTATGTGTGACCCCTCTCTATATCACTATGTGTGACCCCCTCTATATCACTATGTGTGACCCCCTGTATATCACTATGTGTGACCCCTCTCTATATCACTATGTGTGACCCCCTGTATATCCCTATGTGTGACCCCCTGTATATCACTATGTGTGACCCCTCTCTATATCACTATGTGTGACCCCTCTCTATATCACTATGTGTGACCCCTCTCTATATCACTATGTGTGACCTCTCTATATCACTGTGTGTGACCTCTCTATATCACTATGTGTGACCCCTCTCTATATCACTATGTGTGACCTCTCTCTATATCACTATGTGTGACCCCCTGTATATCACTATGTGTGACCCCTCTATATCACTATGTGTGACCCCCTGTATATCACTATGTGTGACCCCCTGTATATCACTATGTGTGACCCCTCTATATCACTATGTGTGACCCCCTGTATATCACTATGTGTTACCCCTCTCTATATCACTATGTGTGACCCCCTGTATATCACTATGTGTGACCCCTCTCTATATCTATTATCATATTCCTGATCTCACACGGTAAATGGCATAAGCACAAAACTCACCAAAGTACAAAATTTCAGGATTTTTGGTCACATCCAGAAAAATGTTAAGAAAAATGATCAAAAAGTTGCACACACACAAGTTAGGTACTGATAAAAAGTAGAGATCATGGCAGTAAAAATAAGCAGTCAAACAGCCCCATAAACCAAAAAATAAAAGCATAATAGGGATCAGAATACAGCAGTTTTAAACACAGTTACTTGTTTTAAAGTTTGAATTTTTAAAAGTAGTAAAATAATATAAAAGCTATAATATAAATTGGATATCGTTGTAATTGTACTGACCTGGGTAACATAAATAACACATCGGTTTTACTACATGGCAAATGGTGTAAAGCCAAATAAAAATTTTTATTTTGTTTTTTCTATTTCACTGCACAAATAATTTAATTTCAATTTTGCAGCATATTTTAAGTGCGTCATGGCAAAGTACCATTGGTGCCTCTAAAATCCGACCAAAAACTTTCTCCAACTTGGGGAAGTTGGATGCAGCCCTAGGGAGTCCTGGGAAACATGGATACCGCCATAGGCTATGTTCACACAACATATTTTTTTATGACAAGATATTTGCATTTTAATTAAAACAATGTCTGTTCTTGTCATAGACAAATGTTTTGCATTTAAGTCAATGCAAACAATGGCCGTTGCTCACATAGTGTATCGGTTTCGATGCAATTTTTAATGGAACAATGACCGTTGTTTGACACTCACAACGAGCGCTATAGGCACCTTGTGTGTAAGGGTGGTATTACACGGCCGATGGGGGCCCAATAATAACTGTAAACCAGCGCCAATTTGCTAGTTCGGCCTTCGTTTACTGGGCCTATTACACGGCCCGATAATCGTTTAACAAGGGCTGCATGGACATTGTTACCGACGTCCTTGCCGCCCTTGCTTAAACTCTATACATTACCTATCCATGGTCCAGGGCTCATCTTGCGCTCTGCTTCTCATCGGGTCCCGCACACTGCAGCTCCAGAGCGGCCTGTTTCAGCTTACAGGCTGCTCAGCCAATCACTGGCCACGGTGGACCCTGCCAGTGATTGGCTGAGCAGCCTGTCTGAGCTGACGCAGGACCCAGAGAGAAGACCCGGACCCGGGCGAATTATCGTTCCGTGTAAACGCAGCATTAGGCTACTTCTAATGGTGCATTTACACATAAAGATTATCTGACAGATTATCTGCCAAAGATTTGAAGCCAAAGCCAGGAATGGATCTGAAAAGAGGAGAAATCTCAGTCTTTCCTTTATGACCTGATCTCTGTTTATAGTCTGTTTCTGGCTTTGGCTTCAAGTCTTTGGCAGATAATCTGTCAGATAATCTTTCTGTGTAAATGGACCCTAAGAGCAATGTAGGGCACAGCGGGGGCAATAGTGAGTATATGATATAACGTCACTTAGCCCACATTTATGATACAATGTTACCTAGCTGAAACACCTACAGCAGTAATGTACTATAGGGGGTCTGTAAACATTTAACAAAATAACATCAGGTTTACGTGAATATCTTTACATAAGGAAGCAGTAAGATGTGATTAATATATGTATGTATTGTGACACACGCTACCAGATTAGTAGAATTGAATCTTTCACTTCCGAAGTTAAAGGGGACCTCCAGCAAAAAAAATCGTTTAAATCAACTGGTGTCAGAAAGTGCTGAAGATTTATAACTTATTTCTTTTAAAAAAATCTCAAGTCTTTCAGTACTTATCAGCTGCTGTATGTCCTGCAGGAAGTTGTGTTTTCTTTCCAATCTGACACAGTGCTCTCTGCTGCCACCTCTGTCCATGTCAGGAACTGTCCAAAGCAGGAGAGGTTTTCTATGGGGATTTGCTGCTGCTCTGGACAGTTCCTGACATGGACAGAGGTGGCAGCAGAGAATACTGTGTCAGATTGGAAAGAACTTGAACTTGAGAAAGGCCACCTTATATTTGGCGGCCGAAACGCGTCGTTTTAAATAAATATTCTTTTCATGCAATAACCACTCCAGTCTGTGGTACTTCTGGACACCAGCGCCCTACTACAAGCCGGGATCTCACACGGTCCTGAAGCCTGCATCGGCTGGCAATCTGCACTTTCCATTGTACGCCTCCCTTGGACGTACCCCGGCAGGAGCTGCGGTGTCCTACTCCCTATGTCTACTGTAGAGTTGTGCCTATAATTTCGCACAACTCTCCCAGGTGAGTGCAACACCCTCTTTGTGTTCGACACTCTTTACCCTTATTTACTACACCAGGAGGCGCCCCTGTTTTCTCCCTCTCCTCTCTCCCTAGATTGGAAAGAAAACACAACTTCCTGCAGGATATACAGCTCCTGATAAGTATGGGAAGACTGGAGATTTTTAAATAGAAGTAAAGTGCAAAGTGCTTGTATACACCTCCATCAGTGCACAGTACATACAGCCCTGTATACACCTCCATCAGTGCACAGTACATACAGCCCTGTATACACCTCCATCAGTGCACAGTACATACAGCCCTGTATACACCTCCATCAGTGCACAGTACATACAGCCCTGTATACACCTCCATCAGTGCACAGTACATACAGCCCTGTATACACCTCCATCAGTGCACAGTACATACAGCCCTGTATACACCTCCATCAGTGCACAGTACATACAGCCCTGTATACACCTCCATCAGTGCACACTACATACAGCCCTGTATACACCTCCATCAGTGCACAGTACATACAGCCTAGTATACGCCTCCATCAGTGCACAGTACATACAGCCCTGTATACACCTCCATCAGTGCACAGTACATACAGCCCTGTATACACCTCCATCAGTGCACAGTACATACAGCCCTGTATACACCTCCATCAGTGCACAGTACATACAGCCTTGTATACACCTCAAACAGTGCACAGTACATACAGCCTTGTATACACCTCCATCAGTGCACATTATATACAGCTCTGTATACACCTCCATCAGTGCACGTTACATGCAGCCCTGTATACACCTCCATCAGGGCACAGTACATACAGCCCTGTATACACCTCCATTAGTGCACAGTACATACAGCCCTGTATACACCTCAAACAGTGCACAGTACATACAGCCTTGTATACGCCTCCATCAGTGCACATTATATACAGCTCTGTATACACCTCCATCAGTGCACAGTACATACAGCTCTGTATACGCCTCCATCAGTGCACATTATATACAGCTCTGTATACACCTCCATCAGTGCACATTATATACAGCTCTGTATACACCTCCATCAGTGCACGTTACATGCAGCCCTGTATACACCTCCATCAGTGCACAGTACATACAGCCCTGTATACACCTCCATCAGTGCACAGTACATACAGCTCTGTATACACCTCCATCAGTGCACGTTACATGCAGCCCTGTATACACCTCCATCAGTGCACATTACATACAGGCTTGTATACACCTCCATCAGTGCACAGTACATACAGCCCTGTATACACCTCCATCAGTGCGCGTTACATGCAGCCTTGTATACGCCTTGTATACACCTCCTTTAGTCCGTCAGTCTCTATGGGTGATGAGAAATAAATGAACGTGCACCCGGTGTATATAGATCTCCCCGGCACTCACGCTGTTGCTGAGATTCTGAAGCGCAACGTTCATCCTGGTGATGATGGAGCAGCATCTACATGAGCCAATCCAAGAAATGCCGAGCCATGCGCAGGAGCCAAGGGATAGAGTGCCCGCTGCCCATCCCCGGATCGCCCCACAGATCCCAGCTAGCCTTGGCAAACTGCAGGGAGATAAGGCCTGAGAGAGGGGGAGGGAGAGGCAGGGCGATGGAGGGAGGGAGGGAAGCTGGGGCTGCTAACTGGGAACGCTCTGGTTACCATGACAAAACCCTATTGTATCCTTCAACAGGAAGGACAGGAGAGCATCAGATGTTACAGGGAGGGGGCAGAAGGAAAACACACCGAGCATCATCTCTAAAGAAGAAAAGAGAGAGCGGCGAGATGGAGAGGGTAGAGAGGCGGATGACGCGGAAAAAGATGCTGAAAAGCTGACGTAGTAACAAAAAACATAGAATAATAGTAATAATAAGTGGAAACACTTACCATTGTGACTCACTATACTACCGTATGGCTAGAACGTCCATCTCATTTACGGCCCTACCTGTGGCTGGTGTGGAATGGAGTCCAGCTCAAGTCCGATCGTTCGGCATTTGATTACCGGTGGCTGAAGAAGTTGGACGCAGCGCTAGGGAGCCGTGGAAAACATGGATACAGCTTATGGCCATGTTGACGCAGAACGGGTCGGAGAAGGGTCGGTGTCAGAGAAGGTCATCCCGGCCGGTTCTGCCGATGATCTTCATTTCTGAAGAATTCGGATGGTGTGCGACCGCATCCGAATTTCCCACTGCACACAATGGAGCGTGCGGCTCTGGCCGCACGCTCCATTGTGTGCAGTGGGAAATTCAGATACGGGTGCACCCACATCAGAAATAAAGATCAACCTGTGTGAACTGACAGGTTCAATGAATAGCAGCCGCAGAAAACTGACATTGTATACTGGAGTGTATACTATGGGGGAGATTTATCAAACATGGTGTAAAGTGAGACTGGCTCAGTTGCCCCTAGCAACCAATCAGATTCCACCTTTCATTCCTCACAGACTCTTTGGAAAATGAAAGGTGGAATCTGATTGGTTGCTAGGGGCAACTGAGACAGTTTTACTTTACACCATGTTTGATAAATCTCCCCCTATGTGTATACACTCCGGACGTGATTCCATAGACGGCAGCACAATATAAGTTTCATATTATTCACGGCCATTGTTGTAAATCGGCAACAATCGACAAATTTACATTGTGTGAACATAGCCTATAGCTGTATCAAATGCCGTATGAGCATACTGGAGCTGGGCTCCTCTCTAGTGTAGAACTTTAGGGTTCATTTACACAGAAAGATTATCTGACAGATTATCTGCCAAAGATTTGAAGCCAAAGCCAGGAATGGATTTGAAAAGAGGAGAAATCTCAGGCTTTCCTTTATGAGCTGATCTCTGTTTATAGTCTGTTTCTGGATTTGGCTTAAATCTTTGGCAAATAATCTGTCAGATAATCTTTCTGTGTAAATGGACCCTAAATCTGGAATTCTATGTAGATATAACAATACTCCTATAATACTTTTTGCTTAATATCAATACTGAGTCAACATTTTTTACTTGTGTTCTTATGTTGTATTAGTTTTAAAGGGGTGGTTAAAAAAAATACTTTAAAATCAACTTTTCCCAGCAAGTGCCAGAGATTTGTAATTTACTTCTATTAAAAAATGTCCCATACTTATCAGCGGCTGTATATCGTGCAGGAAGTGGCATATTCTCTCCAGTCTGACCCAGTGCTCTCTGCTGCCACCTCTGTCCATGTCAGGAACTGTCCAGATCAGTAGCAAATCCCCATAGAAAACCTCTCCTGCTCTCCAGACTGGAAAGAATACACCACTTCCTGTAGGACATACAGCAGCTGATAAGTAAGGGATTATTTTTTTTTATTAGAAGTAAATTACAAATCTCTGGCACTATTTGGCACTAGTTGATCTGAAAGAAAAATTGATTTGGTGAACAACCCCTTTAAGTCACAATTAAGCACCTAAGCATACAAAGCATGGAACAGAGCATACATTCTGAATGAGCCGATACCTACGAGTATTTGTAAGTCCGCACTGTAATGTTCTCACGTCTGATTTCCCAGGTCACTCTGATGTATATATTCTTGTTCTTTAATCTGTAAGAAAGAAGATTTTTTTTTTTCATCAAGACTGAGATGGTGTTATTTCGCCATGACGTTACCCAGACCCTTGTCACCTACCTTGTCAGCCATACACACATCTACATGCTCTGTAATGTCCTTGTACAGTGCTAGTCGCTGGCATAGGTTGGGGTTAGGGCTCCAGCACAGCAGGAAGGGTGTAAGCTTTTCCTTCCACTGTAATTAATGCTTCTTAACACAAAATCCTGAACAATAGTTCCTGGAGTGAAACAGTTTACAAAAGGATCAGAGCAGCCGCTATGGCTGGTGGTGCCAGGGTTACTACTTGTTGGAGCTTTTGGTTTCTACAAGATAAAGAAAATGTATTCCACCCGCATTATGAACCTATAAATGTACGAACCGCTGTTTTTTAAATCTTACTGCGCTCAAAAACAACGTCCGTTGCCTTAAAGGGGTTGTCCAGCGAAAATCTATTTCTTTCAAATCAACTGATATCAGAAAGTTATATAGATTTGTAATTTACTTCTATTAAAAAATCTCAAGTCTTCCCATACTTATTAGCTGCTGTATGTCATGCATGAAATGTTTTATATTCACAGTGCTCTCTGCTGACATCTCTGGCCGAGACAGGAACTCCGTCTCGGTTATCTATGAATCCCCATAGAAAATTTCCTGTCTCGGCCAAAGATGTCAGCAGAGACGGAGCATTCATTCTTCTGTGGGTCAAAGGTTCCTGCAGTCTATGAGAAGGAATGGCAGGGCTGGTACAAGCACCGCCATTCTATCTGTATCTGTGTCCAGAAAAGGACGAAGATACAGTGTTCGTTGCGAGCCGCCGCCCAGAGATCTCGAGCTGAGCGGGCGGCTGGAGGCAGTGAGCGGGGTCAGCTGAACGGCTGCGCAGCTTATAGGGAATGTTGCTGTGAGACTCTGTCAGTAGGATTATGGTGTCCTATCTCAGAGTAGCATAAATTAGTGACAGAGAAGCTGAACAGAATGATGTATCACTCACATTGTTCTGTGCAGCTGATCCAGAGATCTCCTCCTGAATAACATGGACAATAAGTAGTCCTCTCCATTATGTGCATGAGCCCAGTAGTCCTGGATATTCATGAGAAGCAGAAAACTCCGCCCACCAGCTGCTGATTGCTAGCTATCTATCCATGCTGTGTTTATGCTGCAGTGAAATGATAGAATCCAGGGATTTGATCAAATCCCGGGAAATGATGAAATGAACACGCTGTTCCATCATTTCCCTTGGGATTTGATCAAATCACTGACCCCTTTCAGGGAAATGATGGAATAAACGATCGAGCAGTCACCCGCCTCTACGCTACGCGGCGGAGGCGGACTGGGGAGCAGAGTGGCACACCTCCCGGCAGGCGTATGGCGGTGGATGGGAACTCACAGCAGGCATTGCGGCGGAGGCGGATGGGGGAGCAGAGCGGCACACCTCCCCGGCAGGCATATGGCGGTGTGGCGGATGGGGGAGCAGAGCGGCACACCTGAAAGGGGTCAGGGATTTGATTCCCTAGGGAAATGATGGAACGGCGCGTTCATTTAATCATTTCCCGGGATCTGATCAAATCCCTGATTCTATCATTTCACTGCAGCATATAGGCAGTCACCTGTCAATCAGCAGCTGGAGGGCGGGGGGAGGGGTGTGGCAAGAATCCTATTCTCCTGCATATTAGGAGAACGGCTGAACAATGATGTAAGTAATACACTGTTTAACATACATCTGTTTAACATTTCTGTTTCTATTATTCTATTACTAGTTTATGCTGCTCTTATTTAAGGCGTTATGGGTCACATGATGTGTTAGCTGGGCATGATGTCACCATTAACATACTGTTATGGATAATAGGATCTGACCTGAAAAAATATTTTTTTTTCTATTTCACATAGCTTTACTGCATATAGTTTTAATATTTTCTTCATAATCTCTGTAATAACCTTAGATCTTTAGCCAAGATGAGGAAACTTACGTCCTTATTGCAGGGGGTGATTGTCAGCCGGAGAGATATTTATATCTTAATCCTGAAATCTTGCTCTTTATCGTCTAGACTTCCTGTTCTGTCTGTGTTGATTAGCAGGAGGCTCCTGGAAAGGGATCTACAGCATTACAGCAAAAGAGGGCACCAGTAAGAGGCAATAGATTAAAGGGGTAGTTCACCAATTTTTATTTCTTTCAAATCCGGTGACAGACATTTGTAGTTTACTTCTATTAAAAAAAAAATCTTGAGTCTTCCAGTACTTGTCAGCTGCTGTATGTCCTGCATGGAGTGGTATTTTTTCCAGTCTGGAGAGCAGGAGAGGTCTTCTATTAGGATTTGCTACTGATCTGGACAGTTCCTGACATGGACAGAGGTGGCAGTAAAGAGCACTGTGTCACACGGGATTACACCACTTCCTGTAGGACATTTAGCAGTTGATAAGTACTGGAAGACTTGACATTTTTAATAGAAGTAAATTACAAATCTCTGGCACCAGTTGATCTGAAAGAATTTTTTTTTTTTTTTTTTTTTCATTTTGTTTTTATGAACAACTCCTTTAATAATGTACTAGAAATAGAACATAAAAACAGATTAGGAAAAAAGAACATACAGTATCTAAATCTAATCAGCGACAGGTAAATGATCTAGTGATTGTTCCAGTCGCCCAGCTGAAATTATAGTTGAGCCATATAATAAGCTCCTTAAAGGAGCATCAATCTACTTTGGTGCTGGCATCAGCCAGTAATCTGCTTGTGTAACGCTGAACATAAACTTGTTCTACACATACAGGGGCTGAAATGTAACTATATATTATCTACTTATTCACACACAGAATAGTCATGAAGTGATGAGTGCGTCCACTCGTTGCTTAACAATGGCCGTTATTTGCCCTTCTTTTTACATTGTGGTAACATACCCTTAAAGTTCTTTTCACAATGCACCTTGCAGAGTCTGTTGAGGTTTATTCCCCAGTGTATATATCTGATGGATACCTATAACACAGGTGTGGGGAATAGTGATGAGCGAATACTATTCGATCAAATAGCTATTTGACCGAATACTATGCTATTCGAGGTATTCGTTTTCGTTCGAACAAAGATTCGATTTGCCCTCCCACCCCCCTGGTGCTTCTTTCCAGCCAATAATCATGCAGGGGGGGGGGACAGGCACTAGGAATAGGCAGGACTTTTTAAAAAACAACCTCTAACTGTGATTGGCTGGCTAAACTATGTGACCTTCTGAATAAAAGAATAGTGATTTCAGCTTTGTGTCACTTGCTGGTTGGAGCTAGAGAGGGAGAGACTGTACACCAGGGAGAGAAAGGTTTTAGGTGAAGTTAGGTAGGAAGGGACCCTGAAAAGCCCTTGTTAGAACTAAAACTATAAAAACCAGAGATTTAGAAGGTGTTTTGAGACAGTGCTAGACGGAGCGTTTTTTAACGTTTACGACAAACGATCGCAAACGGTGATTTATAAAATCCAGATTACAAGTACTAAGTTACCTCTCCCTGTGCCCACAGTAAGCGGCAGGACCGGCCCCGGGACCCCCGCCAGGCTCCAGGATCTCTGGCGCTGAGACATCATGACCCGGCCGCTCAGCAAGTCAGTGACTGGGGCAGGACAAGAAAATGCCTTCCGGCGGGGGTCCTAGGGCCGGTCCTGCCGCTCACCGCAGGCACAGGGAGAGGAAAGTTTAATAGTAAGTGAGTGTGTGTGTATATACATATGTGTGTGTGTATATACATATGTGTGTGTGTGTGTGTGTGTATATATCTGTGTGTGTGTGTATATAAATATATATATATGTGTGTGTGTGTGTGTGTGTGTGTGAATGTGTGTTTATAAATAAATATATATATAGATATATATATGAGTGTGTGTATATATGTGTGTGTGTGTGTGTGTGTGTGTGTGTGTGCGCGTGTGTGCGTAAATGTTACATAATGTTCTTTGGAATAAACACAAGTCATAATTTAATCAGTTCTGCACCACTGACATTTCTTAAAAGATTAGCCATTTTTAGTTTCACATCGCCATCTAGTGGCCCTATCTGTCCTTTCACTTTCTTCTTGTGATGTCATAACATTGGGTTGTTCATTTATTTCCTGTTATTTATATAGCCCCAACATAATCTGCAGCGACATACATAAATTGTCATCATTTACATACATCCTTGGTGGTCCTTGTGTGGCTGACACTGGTAAGGGAACACTGTTGTGTGGCTGGTACTTCTGGCCCACACCTTTATGTAATGGTCCTTTTACACGAAACAATTATCGTTCGTTTTTGCACGATAACGATCGCATTTGAGCGATAATCATTCCGTGTAAACGCTGCGAACGATCAAGCGACGAGCGAGAAATCATTCACTTTGATCTTTCAACATGTTCTCAAATCGTCGTTGATCGTTCGCAAAAAATTCACAGATTGTTCCGTGTAAACAGTCTTTCAACGATTTCACCTATGTGTGAGATAGGCTTAAAGGGGTTGTCCGGCGATAAAAAATTATTCACAGAATAACACACATTACAAAGTTATACAACTTTGTAATGTATGTTATGTCTGTGAATGGCCCCCTTCCCCGTGTTTCCCCCCACCCACGCTAGACCCGGAAGTGTGGTGCATTATACTCACCGCATGTCGTGTCGTCCACGGTCTCCGATCGTCAGCAGTGACGTCTTCTTCGTGAGTCCGGCGGATCTTCCCGAGTGCCGGCAACCCTCTGCAGCGTCATCAGCTGCTCAGCCGCGATTGGCTGAGCACAGTTATGCTCAGCCAATCGCGGCTGAGCTTCGGATGACGCTGCAGAGGGCGGCCGGCACTCGGGAAGATCCGCCGGACTCACGAAGAAGACGTCACTGCTGACGATCGGAGACCGTGGTCGGCACGTGAGAGGTAATGTATAGCGCACCACACTTCCGGGTACACGGGTGGGGGTGGTGGGACACGGGGAAGGGGGCCATTCACAGACATAACATACATTACAAAGTTGTATAACTTTGTAATGTGTGTTATTCTGTGAATAATTTTTTATCGCCGGACAACCCCTTTAAGCAATTGCAATACAATCGCATAACGATTTTTCCGTACGATGTATCGTTCCGTCTAAATGCTGATCGTTATAAGAAAAAACACTGTTCATTCAAAATTGTTAATCGCGCGATCGGGCAAATTATCGCTCCGTGTAAAACCACCATAAGGCTTCTTGCCTTAAAGGAGAAGTCTGGCAAAAATTTTTATTAAAGTATTGTATTGCCCCCCAAAAATTATACAAACCACAAATGTACACTTATTACTGGAAATGCTTATAAAGTGCTTTTTTCCCTGCACTTACTACTGCATCAAGGCTTCACTTCCTGGATAACATGGTGATGTCACTTCCTGGATAACGTGGTGATGTCACTTCCTGGATAACATGGTGATGTCACTTCCTGGATAACATGGTGATGTCACTTCCTGGATAAAATGGTGATGTGCGTGCTGTGTGGGCTGTGGCTGCAGGAGAGGATGATGGCAGGGGGACACTGAGGGACACGAGGCACTAGAGCATCCCTCTGCCATCATCCTCTCCAGCCACAGCCCGCATAGCTCTGGGAGTCGGGTCGTGACATCACCATGTTATCCAGGAAGTGACATCACCATGTTATCCAGGAAGTGACATCACCATGTTATTCAGGAAGTGAAGCCTTGATGCAGCAGTAAGTGCAGGGAAAAAAGCACTTCATGTGCATTTCCCGTAATAAGTGTATATTGGGGATTTGTATAACTTATGGGGGACAATACAATACTTTAATAAAAATTTTCGCTGGACTTCTCCTTTAAAAGGGTTATCCAGCGCTACAAAAACATGGCCACTTTTGCCCCACTCTTGTCTCCAGGTCAGGTGCGGTTTGCAATTAAAGGGGTTATCCAGCGCTACAAAAACATGGCCACTTTCTTCCACAGACAGCCCCTCTCTTGTCTCCAGCTTGGGCAGGGTTTTGCTGCTCAGTTAAAGTAAATGGAGCTTAACCCCTAGACGACCCTGGACGTAGGGTTACGTCATGGAAGTCTGTCCCCAGACGACCCATGACGTAACCTTACGTCATGAGTGTTATTCCCGCTATGAAGCGCGCTCCGGAGCGGAGCGCGCTTCATAGGAGGTGGGGGCCGGCTGCAGTGAGCAGCCAGGACCTCACCGGCAATGACACGCTGCAGCGATCGCGCTGCCGCGTGTCATTAACTCCTTAAACGCCGCGATCGCGCCGCGACCGCAGCGTTTAAGTGTAAGTGACAGGGGGAGTCCCCTGTCACTTACCGATCGGGACCCCCGCAGTGTGACTGCGGGGGTCCCGATCGTTGAAACGGACTGCTGGAGGTCTCTTACCTGCCTCCATGCGGTCCGATCGGCGATCTGCTACACTGAGCCTGCACAGGCAGGCTCAATGAGCAGAGCGCCGATAACACTGATCAATGCTATGCCTATGGCATAGCATTCATCAGTGTATAAATCAAAGTAGTGTATGTACAAGTCCCCCAAAGGGACTTCAAATGTGTAAAAAAAAAAAGTTCAAAACACTATTACACTACCCCAAAACCCCTCCCCCAATAAAAGTCTAAATCACCCCCCTTTCCCATTATATAAATAAAACATATAAAAATGAATAAATAGATAAACATATAATATACCGTAGCGTGCGTAATTGTCCGATCTATTAAAATATAATAAGCGTCATTGTGATCGGTGAACGGCGTACACGAAAAGAGGGGAAAAAGTGCGCAGATTACCGATTTTATGTTACATTATATATTAAAAAAAATCAATAAAAAGTGATCAAAACGTCCGATCTTCACAAATATGGTATTAATAAAAACTAGAGATCATGGCGGAAAAAATGACACCCCATACAGCCCCGTAGGTGAAAAAATAAAACCGTTATAAGCGTCACAATAGGCCCATTTTATTAATATTTAATTGCCAAAAAAAAGGATTTCATAAAAAAAAATATATATAACATTAGAGAATCTGTGTAACCTGCATATGGTTGTGTTCGGACTGACCTATAGAATAATAGTGTCATGTCACTGTTACCATATAGTGCATTACGTAGACACAGGAACCCCCCAAACGTTACCATATTGCATTCTTTCTTACGATTTCACCTATTTATATCTTCATAAATAATATATTTGGGATTCCATCATACATGTTATGGTAAAATGAATGACGCCATTACACAGTACAACTATTCCTGTAAAAAACAAGCACTTACATGGCCTGTAGATAGAAAACTGAGAGTGCTAGAGCTCTTAGAAGGGGAGGAGGGAAAAACGAAAGCACTAAGATCAAAATTTGCGCGGTCCACTGGGTCATTTTGGGCCTGGTCCTCAAAGGGTTAAAGGCGTAGTGCACAACGTTCTCTGTAAACTGGGTGGCGCAGTGCTGCTCAGCTGACAGGGAGGCTTCGCTCACTGCCTCCGGCCGCCCGCTCAGCCCGAGGTCTCCCAATCCCTCTTGTGACCACAAGCAGTATTCTGCTTGCGGTCAAAAGAGGCAATCCGGCCCCCAGCTGCTGCTCCTCTCCCTGGGGGTGTCCCAGCCGGCGCACACATTAGAAAGCTCAGTGTGCATCGGCCGAGACTTCCGGTACAGGGAGTGTGTACACGCTCCCTGTACCAGAAGTACTAGTCCTGCCGCACACTGAGCTTCCTGATGTGTGCGCCGCGACACCCCCAGGGAGCAGAGCAGCAGAGGGGGAGAAGAGGAGAAGAGAGCAGCGACGAGGCAACGATTTGTTAGGTGAGTTGTTTTTTTTTATCTGCACAGGGGCCATCTATAAGGGGGATAACAGGGGTCGTGGGGGGGATGTATAAGGCGGATTATTAGATGGACCATCTATATGGGGGATATTAGGGGGGGCATGTATAAGGGGGATAATAGGGGGGCATTTATTAGGGGAATATTAGGGGGATAACAGAGGGGCATGTATAAGGGGGATTTTAAGGGGGACCATCTATAAGGGGAAAACAGGGGGGCATGTATAAGGGGAATTTTAGGGGGACCATCTATAAGGTGGATAACAGGGGGGGCATGTATAGGGGGATATTAGGGGAATCTTCTATAAGGGGGATATTAGGGGGGCATCTATAAGCGGCATATTAGGGAGGCATCTATAAGGGGGATTTTATGGGGGCATCTATAAGGGGGATATTATTGGGCATCTATGAGAGTGGTATTAGGGGGGAATCAATAAGGGGATAACAGGGGGGCCATCTATATGGGGGATAACACGGGGGGGGGACATAAGCGGGGGCCAACACAAGGGGCACCTATAAGGGGGACAACACAGGGAGGGGGGCATCTATACATGGGACAACATAAGGTGGCATTTATTAGGGAGACAATACAGGAGCCATCTATAAGGGGAATAATACATGGGCCATCTATAAGGGGGACAACATAAGGGGACATCTATGAGGGAGACTACAAACGGGGCCATCTATAAGGGAGAATAGACAGGGGGCCATCTATAAGGGAGAATACAAAGGGGGCCATCTATAAGGGGGACAATACAGGGGGGCATCTATAAGGGGGACAATACAGGGGGACATCTATAAGGGGGACAATACAGGGGGGGTCATCTATAAGGGGGACAATACAGGGGACATCTATAAGGGGGACAATACAGGGGGACATCTATAAGGGAGAACACAAAGGGGGCCATCTATAAGGGAGAATACAAAGGAGGCCATCTATAAGGGGGGCAATACAGGGGGCATCTATAAGGGGGACAATACAGGGGGACATCTATAAGGGGGACAATACAGGGGGGCATCTATAAGGGGGACAATACAGGGGACATCTATAAGGGGGACAATACAGGGGGACATCTATAAGGGGGACAATACAGGGGACATCTATAAGGGGGACAATACAGGGGGACATTTATAAGGGGAATAATACATGGGCCATCTATAAGGGGGACAACATAAGGGGACATCTATGAGGGAGACTACAAACGGGGCCATCTATAAGGGAGAATAGACAGGGGGCCATCTATAAGGGAGAATACAAAGGGGGCCATCTATAAGGGGGACAATACAGGGGGGCATCTATAAGGGGGACAATACAGGGGGACATCTATAAGGGGGACAATACAGGGGACATCTATAAGGGGGACAATACAGGGGACATCTATAAGGGGGACAATACAGGGGGACATCTATAAGGGAGAACACAAAGGGGGCCATCTATAAGGGAGAATACAAAGGAGGCCATCTATAAGGGGGGCAATACAGGGGGCATCTATAAGGGGGACAATACAGGGGGACATCTATAAGGGGGACAATACAGGGGGGCATCTATAAGGGGGACAATACAGGGGACATCTATAAGGGGGACAATACAGGGGGACATCTATAAGGGGGACAATACAGGGGGGGCATCTATAAGGGGGACAATACAGGGGACATCTATAAGGGGGACAATACAGGGGGACATTTATAAGGGGGACAATACAGGAGCCATCTATAAGAGGAATAATACATGGGCCATCTATAAGGGGGACAACATAAGGGGACATCTTTGAGGGAGAATACAAAGGGGACCATCTATAAGGGAGAACACAAAGGGGACCATCTATAAGGGGGACATCTATAAGGGGGACAATACAGGGGGCCATCTATAAGGGAGGCAATACAGGAGACAACTATAAGAGGGAATACACAAAGGGGGCATCTATAAGAGGGAATACACAGAGGGACCATCTATAAGGAGGCAGAGGGAGTATATACTATAAGGGGGATCACATAGAGTCAGCCTACCCACTAAATGAGGGTGTAAAGGGGCCAATACAGATGTGCAGTTTGTAGAGAGATGAGGATGGTGACAGAGTGAGGAGCCTAATATGTCTGTCTGGCAGATTCTGTGGATTTGTGGCTCGGAGAAGTTCTCATAATGGCCCAGGGCAGATGGAGAAGAAGATGAAAAGAGAAGAACTCCAATCAGAGAAGACGTCCCCTGTGAGTCATTTGATATAACTGCACTGTAATGTATATGGTGTATGGAGCCTATGGTACCGATGTTCCTGTGTCAAGTTTTTGATTTGCCCAACTTTGCCTGACCATTGCCCAGCTCCCTTGCCATTCCACTCAGCTGTGGCTGAAGCTTAGAGGGAACATTGGTAGTGCAGTGTAAAAGTTTTTCTCACTAAATAACACACATTACAAAGTTATACAACATTGTAATGTGTGTTATTTAGGTGAATGGTCCCCCTTCCCCATGTTTCCAGTGACCTAGTGACAGATTCCCTTTAATTTTTTTTTTTACCAGTGTGGATGTGGATGCACTACGGGTGCAGTTATGGACTTTTTTCACAGTAAAAATGGCTGACCTGAATAATCACTGATTGTGTGAATGAGGCCTTAGCATCACAAACCTTAAAGGGGCTTCCAGGCTAATTTGAGGTGTTTTTCTCAGACCTGTGTTTTGACCATAGGAACATACCCTAAGTGACAGCACTTTCTGTGCCTGGTCCCAGGAAACGCACAATATCACAGAGAGACAATGGTTTAATTACAGACGTTTTAGGAGCACCAATATGGCAGCCGCCAAAAGGGCAGCAAAATGATGGGAATCACGTGGTACCCACTGCGCATGCGCCGCACCCGGACAATGGCACTCCCGAGGCGCATCGCTTCACGCTTGACGTCTAGTTACGTAGTGTATGCGCATGCGCAGAGCAGCCGGTCTAAGTGCTTCTATAGTGAGACTCATCGGCGGACATGGAGGAACAGAGCCGGAGTCAGCAGACAACCCCGAGCGGGAAGGGCAAGGAGGCCGGGAGCGAGCAGACCGATCCGGTGAAAGAGAAGAAGGAGGAGCAGGAACTGGTGAGAGAGTGGAGCGAATGAGCTGTGTCACGGTCCGGGGGAGGCAGCGGCCTAGGCCGGGGAGAGCTGAGTCACCGGGCCCGTACATAGCCGCTTCACGTGAGGCAGCGGGCTCTGCCGGGCACACCGGTACATCACATGTCTACACCAATACCGAGTGTGCACCGGGTGTATGTACGAGTGTGTGCAGGCGGGGAGGTCATAGCTGGTGTGCCCGGAGCACTGCTCACTATTACTGTGTGTGTGTGTGTGTGTGTGTGTGTGTGTGTGTGTGTGTGTGTGTGTAATAAGGGCACTGCTCACTATTACTGTGTGTGTGTACAATGAGGGCACTGCTCACTATTACTGTGTGTGTGTACAATGAGGGCACTGCTCACTATTACTGTGTGTGTGTACAATGAGGGCACTGCTCACTATTACTGTGTGTGTGTGTGTGTAAAATGAGGGCACTGCTCACTATTACTGTGTGTGTACAATGAGAGCACTGCTCACTATTACTGTGTGTGTACAATGAGAGCACTGCTCACTATTACTGTGTGTGTACAATGAGGGCACTGCTCACTATTACTGTGTGTGTGTGTGTGTGTAAAATGAGGGCACTGCTCACTATTACTGTGTGTGTGTGTACAATGAGGGCACTGCTCACTATTACTGTGTGTGTGTGTACAATGAGGGCACTGCTCACTATTACTGTGTGTACAATGAGGGCACTGCTCACTATTACTGTGTGTGTGTACAATGAGGGCACTGCTCACTATTACTGTGTGTGTACAATGAGGGCACTGCTCACTATTACTGTGTGTGTGTGTGTGTACAATGAGAGCACTGCTCACTATTACTGTGTGTGTGTACAATGAGGGCACTGCTCACTATTACTGTGTGTGTGTACAATGAGGGCACTGCTCACTATTACTGTGTGTGTAATGAGGGCACTGCTCACTATTACTGTGTGTGTAATGAGGGCACTGCTCACTATTACTGTGTGTGTAATGAGGGCACTGCTCACTATTACTGTGTGTGTAATGAGGGCACTGCTCACTATTACTGTGTGTGTGTACAATGAGGGCACTGCTCACTATTACTGTGTGTGTGTACAATGAGAGCACTGCTCACTATTACTGTGTGTGTGTACAATGAGAGCACTGCTCACTATTACTGTGTGTGTGTGTACAATGAGGGCACTGCTCACTATTACTGTGTGTGTGTACAATGAGGGCACTGCTCACTATTACTGTGTGTGTGTGTGTACAATGAGGGCACTGCTCACTATTACTGTGTGTGTACAATGAGAGCACTGCTCACTATTACTGTGTGTGTACAATGAGGGCACTGCTCACTATTACTGTGTGTGTACAATGAGGGCACTGCTCACTATTACTGTGTGTGTGTACAATGAGGGCACTGCTCACTATTACTGTGTGTGTGTGTACAATGAGGGCACTGCTCACTATTACTGTGTGTACAATGAGGGCACTGCTCACTATTACTGTGTGTGTGTGTGTGTGTACAATGAGGGCACTGCTCACTATTACTGTGTGTGTGTGTGTGTGTGTGTACAATGAGGGCACTGCTCACTATTACTGTGTGTGTGTACAATGAGGGCACTGCTCACTATTACTGTGTGTGTACAATGAGGGCACTGCTCACTATTACTGTGTACACACACACACACACACACAATGAGGGCACTGCTCACTATTACTGTGTGTGTGTACAATGAGAGCACTGCTCACTATTACTGTGTGTGTGTGTACAATGAGGGCACTGCTCACTATTACTGTGTGTACAATGAGGGCACTGCTCACTATTACTGTGTGTGTACAATGAGGGCACTGCTCACTATCACTGTGTGTGTGTACAATGAGGGCACTGCTCACTATTACTGTGTGTACAATGAGGGCACTGCTCACTATTACTGTGTGTGTGTACAATGAGGGCACTGTTCACTATCACTGTGTGTGTGTGTACAATGAGAGCACTGCTCACTATTACTGTGTGTGTGTCGGTGTGTACAATGAGGGCACTGCTCACTATTACTGTGTGTGTACAATGAGGGCACTGCTCACTATTACTGTGTGTGTACAATGAGGGCACTGCTCACTATTACTGTGTGTGTACAATGAGGGCACTGCTCACTATTACTGTGTGTGTACAATGAGGGCACTGCTCACTATTACTGTGTGTGTACAATGAGGGCACTGCTCACTATTACTGTGTGTGTGTGTGTACAATGAGGGCACTGCTCACTATTACTGTGTGTGTGTGTACAATGAGGGCACTGCTCACTATTACTGTGTGTGTGTACAATGAGGGCACTGCTCACTATTACTGTGTGTGTGTACAATGAGGGCACTGCTCACTATCACTGTGTGTGTGTACAATGAGAGCACTGCTCACTATCACTGTGTGTGTGTACAATGAGAGCACTGCTCACTATTACTGTGTGTGTGTGTACAATGAGGGCACTGCTCACTATTACTGTGTGTGTAATGAGGGCACTGCTCACTATTACTGTGTGTGTAATGAGGGCGCTGCTCACTATTACTGTGTGTGTAATGAGGGCACTGCTCACTATTACTGTGTGTGTAATGAGGGCACTGCTCACTATTACTGTGTGTGTGTACAATGAGGGCACTGCTCACTATTACTGTGTGTGTGTACAATGAGGGCACTGCTCACTATTACTGTGTGTGTGTACAATGAGAGCACTGCTCACTATTACTGTGTGTGTGTACAATGAGGGCATTGCTCACTATTACTGTGTGTGTGTACAATGAGGGCACTGCTCACTATTACTGTGTGTGTGTACAATGAGGGCACTGCTCACTATTACTGTGTGTGTGTACAATGAGGGCACTGCTCACTATTACTGTGTGTGTGTACAATGAGGGCACTGCTCACTATTACTGTGTGTGTGTGTACAATGAGGGCACTGCTCACTATTACTGTGTGTGTGTGTGTACAATGAGGGCACTGCTCACTATTACTGTGTGTGTGTGTGTACAATGAGGGCACTGCTCACTATTACTGTGTGTGTGTACAATGAGAGCACTGCTCACTATTACTGTGTGTGTACAATGAGGGCACTGCTCACTATTACTGTGTGTGTACAATGAGGGCACTGCTCACTATTACTGTGTGTGTGTACAATGAGGGCACTGCTCACTATTACTGTGTGTACAATGAGGGCACTGCTCACTATTACTGTGTGTGTGTGTGTGTGTACAATGAGGGCACTGCTCACTATTACTGTGTGTGTGTGTGTACAATGAGGGCACTGCTCACTATTACTGTGTGTGTGTGTACAATGAGGGCACTGCTCACTATTACTGTGTGTGTGTACAATGAGGGCACTGCTCACTATTACTGTGTGTGTGTACAATGAGGGCACTGCTCACTATTACTGTGTGTGTGTACAATGAGGGCACTGCTCACTATTACTGTGTGTGTGTGTACAATGAGGGCACTGCTCACTATTACTGTGTGTGTGTTTGTGTGTACAATGAGGGCACTGCTCACTATTACTGTGTGTACAATGAGGGCACTGCTCACTATTACTGTGTGTGTGTGTGTATAATGAGGGCACTGCTCACTATTACTGTGTGTGTGTACAATGAGGGCACTGCTCACTATTACTGTGTGTACAATGAGGGCACTGCTCACTATTACTGTGTGTGTGTGTGTATAATGAGGGCACTGCTCACTATTACTGTGTGTGTGTGTGTGTACAATGAGGGCACTGCTCACTATTACTGTGTGTGTGTGTACAATGAGGGCACTGCTCACTATTACTGTGTGTGTGTGTACAATGAGGGCACTGCTCACTATTACTGTGTGTGTGTGTGTGTGTGTACATTGAGGGCACTGCTCACTATTACTGTGTGTACAATGAGGGCACTGCTCACTATTACTGTGTGTGTGTGTGTACAATGAGGGCACTGCTCACTATTACTGTGTGTGTGTGTACAATGAGAGCACTGCTCACTATTACTGTGTGTGTGTGTGTGTGTGTACAATGAGGGCACTGCTCACTATTACTGTGTGTGTGTGTACAATGAGGGCACTGCTCACTATTACTGTGTGTGTGTGTACAATGAGAGCACTGCTCACTATTACTGTGTGTACAATGAGGGCACTGCTCACTATTACTGTGTGTGTATGAGGGCACTGCTCACTATTACTGTGTGTGTGTACAATGAGGGCACTGCTCACTATTACTGTGTGTGTGTGTGTGTGTACAATGAGAGCACTGCTCACTATTACTGTGTGTGTACAATGAGGGCACTGCTCACTATTACTGTGTGTGTGTGTGTGTAAAATGAGGGCACTGCTCACTATTACTGTGTGTGTGTACAATGAGGGCACTGCTCACTATTACTGTGTGTACAATGAGGGCACTGCTCACTATTACTGTGTGTACAATGAGGGCACTGCTCACTATTACTGTGTGTGTGTACAATGAGGGCACTGCTCACTATTACTGTGTGTGTACAATGAGGGCACTGCTCACTATTACTGTGTGTGTGTGTGTGTACAATGAGGGCACTGCTCACTATTACTGTGTGTGTGTGTGTACAATGAGAGCACTGCTCACTATTACTGTGTGTGTGTGTACAATGAGGGCACTGCTCACTATTACTGTGTGTACAATGAGGGCACTGCTCACTATTACTGTGTGTGTACAATGAGGGCACTGCTCACTATCACTGTGTGTGTGTACAATGAGAGCACTGCTCACTATTACTGTGTGTGTACAATGAGGGCACTGCTCACTATTACTGTGTGTACAATGAGGGCACTGCTCACTATTACTGTGTGTGTGTACAATGAGAGCACTGCTCACTATTACTGTGTGTGTGTCGGTGTGTACAATGAGGGCACTGCTCACTATTACTGTGTGTGTACAATGAGGGCACTGCTCACTATTACTGTGTGTGTGTACAATGAGGGCACTGCTCACTATTACTGTGTGTGTGTGTGTACAATGAGGGCACTGCTCACTATTACTGTGTGTGTGTACAATGAGGGCACTGCTCACTATTACTGTGTGTGTGTGTAATGAGGGCACTGCTCACTATTACTGTGTGTGTAATGAGGGCACTGCTCACTATTACTGTGTGTGTAATGAGGGCACTGCTCACTATTACTGTGTGTGTAATGAGGGCACTGCTCACTATTACTGTGTGTGTAATGAGGGCACTGCTCACTATTACTGTGTGTGTGTACAATGAGGGCAATGCTCACTATTACTGTGTGTGTGTACAATGAGAGCACTGCTCACTATTACTGTGTGTGTGTACAATGAGGGCACTGCTCACTATTACTGTGTGTGTGTACAATGAGGGCACTGCTCACTATTACTGTGTGTGTGTCGGTGTGTACAATGAGGGCACTGCTCACTATTACTGTGTGTGTACAATGAGGGCACTGCTCACTATTACTGTGTGTGTGTACAATGAGGGCACTGCTCACTATTACTGTGTGTGTACAATGAGAGCACTGCTCACTATTACTGTGTGTGTACAATGAGAGCACTGCTCACTATTACTGTGTGTGTGTACAATGAGGGCACTGCTCACTATTACTGTGTGTGTGTACAATGAGGGCACTGCTCACTATTACTGTGTGTGTGTACAATGAGGGCACTGCTCACTATTACTGTGTGTGTGTGTACAATGAGGGCACTGCTCACTATTACTGTGTGTGTGTGTGTACAACGAGGGCACTGCTCACTATTACTGTGTGTGTGTGTACAATGAGGGCACTGCTCACTATTACTGTGTGTGTGTGTGTACAATGAGGGCACTGCTCACTATTACTGTGTGTGTACAATGAGAGCACTGCTCACTATTACTGTGTGTGTACAATGAGGGCACTGCTCACTATTACTGTGTGTGTAATGAGGGCACTGCTCACTATTACTGTGTGTGTAATGAGGGCACTGCTCACTATTACTGTGTGTGTGTGTACAATGAGGGCACTGCTCACTATTACTGTGTGTGTGTACAATGAGAGCACTGCTCACTATTACTGTGTGTGTGTACAATGAGGGCACTGCTCACTATTACTGTGTGTGTGTACAATGAGGGCACTGCTCACTATTACTGTGTGTGTGTACAATGAGAGCACTGCTCACTATTACTGTGTGTGTGTCGGTGTGTACAATGAGGGCACTGCTCACTATTACTGTGTGTGTACAATGAGGGCACTGCTCACTATTACTGTGTGTGTACAATGAGGGCACTGCTCACTATTACTGTGTGTGTGTACAATGAGGGCACTGCTCACTATTACTGTGTGTGTGTACAATGAGAGCACTGCTCACTATTACTGTGTGTGTGTACAATGAGGGCACTGCTCACTATTACTGTGTGTGTGTACAATGAGGGCACTGCTCACTATTACTGTGTGTGTGTACAATGAGGGCACTGCTCACTATTACTGTGTGTGTGTGTACAATGAGGGCACTGCTCACTATTACTGTGTGTGTGTGTACAATGAGGGCACTGCTCACTATTACTGTGTGTGTACAATGAGAGCACTGCTCACTATTACTGTGTGTGTACAATGAGGGCACTGCTCACTATTACTGTGTGTGTACAATGAGGGCACTGCTCACTATTACTGTGTGTGTGTGTACAATGAGGGCACTGCTCACTATTACTGTGTGTGTACAATGAGGGAACTGCTCACTATTACTGTGTGTGTGTGTGTACAATGAGGGAACTGCTCACTATTACTGTGTGTGTGTACAATGAGGGCACTGCTCACTATTACTGTGTGTGTGTGTACAATGAGAGCACTGCTCACTATTACTGTGTGTGTGTACAATGAGAGCACTGCTCACTATTACTGTGTGTGTACAGTGAGAGCACTGCTCACTATTACTGTGTGTGTACAATGAGGGCACTGCTCACTATTACTGTGTGTGTGTACAATGAAAACGCTGCTCATTATTACTGTGTGTGTACAATGAGAGTGCAGCTCACTATTACTGTGTGTGTGCGCAATGAGTGCACTGCTCACTATTACTGTGTGTGTGTGCAATGAGAGAAACAGATCGCTGGTCTCCCTGAGATCAGCGATCTGTTTCTCTTATGGCTCTACTATACATTGCTCCCACCTAGCCAGAATCCTGCTCCACACTGATGAGGGGCAACACCCCAAAACAGCTGTATGTGGATGGCTACCCGGCCTTGGCTTTTCCCTTGTCCTTACACTGACTTATAGGGCCACTTAATATTGTGGTTTTGGTGGTTTCCCTACAGGAGCCACTGCTTGGCTGGGTCCTTCCCGGAGGGATATCTGGCTAGTCCTGTGTTTCTAGACTCTTTGATGAGGCTCCACAGGCTTTTCTTTTGCATATTTATGTGTGCAATGAGGGCACTGCTCACTATTACTGTGTGTGTGTGTGTGTGTGTGCAATGAGGGCACTGCTCACTATTACTGTGTGTGTATGTGTACAATGAGAGCACTACTCACTATTACTGTGTGTGCGTGCAATGAGGGCACTGCTCACTATTACTGTGTGTGTGTACAATGAGGGCACTGCTCACTATTACTGTGTGTGTATGTGTACAATGAGAGCACTACTCACTATTACTGTGTGTGCGTGCAATGAGGGCACTGCTCACTATTACTGTGTGTGCGTGCAATGAGGGCACTGCTCACTATTACTGTGTGTGTATGCAATGAGGGCACTGCTCACTATTACTGTGTGTGTAATGAGGGCACTGCTCACTATTACTGTGTGTGTAATGAGGGCACTGCTCACTATTACACTGTGTGTGTGTGTGTGTGTGTGTGTGTGCAATGAGGGCACTGCTCACTATTACTGTGTGTGTAATGAGGGCACTGCTCACTATTACACTGTGTGTGTGTGTGTGCAATGAGGGCATTGCTCACTTAATGTATGTGTGTGTGTGTGCGCGCAATGAGGGCACCGCTTACTATTAGGCTGCATTCACACGTTCAGTGATTTTCCCGGTCTGTGATTGTGGTCCGGCAGCAACCTCCGTGATCCGTGCAAAACAGTCCGTTTTGTATCCGTGTCCGTTTTTTTCACGGTTCTGTCATACAGCATTTTAAATGACATTGATTCCATCACATCCATGTTTTTCACGGATGAACACGGATGTCACATCCGTGTACATCCGTGAAAAACACGGATCTCATTGATTTCTATGGGGAATCCTTTCCGTGCATCCGTTCCGAGTAATGACATGTCCTATTTTTTAACGGAACGGATCACGGATCCGTGAAATCACGGAACATCTGAATAGCCCCATAGAAAGCAATGGGCTGTAAAATTGTCCGTGAGCACGGACAACTTCCCGGAACGTGTGAATGCAGCCTTACTGTGTGTGTGCAATGAGAGCACTGCTCACTATTAGGCTATGTTCACACAACGTATATTTTTGTAAAACCACGGCCGTTGTACAACGGCCGTGATTATTATGAAAATATACCTTAGCTTACCGTCTATGGGATCCTGGCCGGAGCGTTTACACATAGTATACACTCCAAGCCAGGATCCCTAGTGGCGCCGCAAACAACTGACATGTCAGTTTTCTGCGGCCGCTATTCAGTCGGTGCACAGTCTGAGCTCTGGCCTCTCGCTCCATAGTGTGCTGTGGGGAGTTCTGATGCGGGCGCGCATGGATGCGCCGCATAAGAACTCTGCAAGCCAAAGATCTGCAGTACCGGCCGGGATAATCTTTTCAGCAACCGGTCTGGTCATGAAACGGACAGTCTCTTACATCGTCTGTACATGGCCATACTGTGTATAATGAGGGCACAGCTTACTATTACTGTGTGTACAATGAGAACGCTGCTCACTATTTTTTTTTTTTTCTTCCAAACATTTTATTGAAATTTTTGGCATTTTGACAAAGATGAGTATAAAGTACAAAAATACTTACAGTACCATAGTTAATAATGAAAACATACAAATTAATCATAAAAGAATTAACGGAATTTCAGTATCTGAAGACCTAAATAAGATTGAGTCCAATATAAGAGTCCACTTGTGATGACCAATGTAGGACCATTGTCTGTAGCGAAATATGGCAAGAATTGTACGGAAAGTGTGCTGTATATAAGAAGAAATAAGTAACAATGAAAATTAGAACAATATATCACATGTGACATACAAGAAAAATAAAAAAGACAAACAAAAAGAAAAAACACAGATCACGCGACCAGCAATGAGAGTGCTGCTCACAATTACTGTGTGTGTACAATGAGAGGCTCTGCTCACTATTACTCTGTACTTTATATCTCCACAGTCTGAGGAAGACAAGCAACTGCAAGATGAGCTGGAAATGCTTGTGGAGAGACTGGGGGTGAGTGTCCTGCCGTCTTGTATTTACTGGAGCACCTCTGGCAGTGCTTTGGGTTGGCATTACCATCGGTGTCTTTGTCCCTTTAGGAGAAGGACAGCTCACTTTACAAACCAGCTCTGGAGGAGCTACGGAGACAGATCCGCTCCTCCACCACCTCTATGACTTCTGTTCCTAAACCGTTGAAGTTCTTGAGACCTCACTATGGGAAACTTAAAGAAATCTATGAAAATATGGCACCTGGAGAAAATAAGGTGAGTGTAAGGATGGTTGCCTAGGAATGTGAGGGGTTGCCCGTCTAGTGATGAGCACATTGGACACTGTACTGAGGATTATATCAAAGGAGTATTCCGCTCAGGTGAAATACATGTTGAATCATTCCCTCTCCTGCAGACTAACAGTTCATTCCATACCTCTCCCAGTTCTCATCTGCTACTTTATGCTGAAGACACAGAAAACTCTGTGTGAGCTGTTCTCTGCGTCTCCCCTTCCTTCTGAGACAGCTGATGTAAACGGGGTCCCTGACCGGCTGTTTTTGCACACTCTGGTCAGGAGGGTTTATCGCAGCCAGCCAGAGACCCTGTTTTCATGAACCATCTCGTAAGGGAGTATGGGGGAGACGAGAGAAAAGCTCACACACAGTTGTCTGTGTTTACAGCAGAAAGCAGCAGCTCAGAACTGGGGGAAGGAGACTGACTAGATAATGAGTATAGGATGAATTGTTAGTCTTCAGGAGGTGGAAAGATTCAACATGTGTTTTACCTGAGGGGAATAGCCCTTTAAATTTATTTTATGCTTAGCTTCTATCCTTAAAGGGGACCTGTCACCCCGGCTGCCGGGGTGAAGCCCGCTCGACCCCCCTGTTGGAGCCCCTTATACTTATCCCCCTCTCGAAGTCCCAGTCCCTGACCTGACGCCAAGAAATCCCCATTGGAAGCAGTGCGTGTGCTCACCAGAGACTAGTCCGACGCCCATAGAGAATGACTGCTCCAGTCATTCTCTATGGGCGCCGGACTCGTCTCTGGTGGGGGCGTGCAAGGCTTCCAATGGGGATTTCTTGGCGGCGCAACGGGGACTGGGACTTCGAGGAAGGGGTAAGTATAAGTGGGTCGGGCGGACTTCACCCCGGCAGCTGGGGTGACAGGCTTCCTTTAAACGTAAGTTATGCCCATACGGCGGTCTGTAACCTCAGCCCCATTTTCTTAAAACATATGGCAGGGCTATTGATGCTACCATATGGGCCTCTTTTTGTCCATATCTGTGAATTATATGACTGTGGAGAAGGCCTTGGTGTGTCTGTGTGGTTGAGATTATTTGGAGTCCATGTATAAACCTGCATAATATGAATAGGATTCTCACAGTACACAGCCGGGCCATTCGTGGCTACACGACTGATAAATTGTAATTCTGACCCTTTGTTCTTTCCTCAGCGTTTTGCTGCTGATATCATTTCCGTTCTTGCCATGACCATGAGTGGCGAGAGAGAATGCCTTAAGTACAGACTCTTAGGTTCACAGGAAGAACTGGCATCATGGGGGCACGAGTATGTAAGGTAAGGGACAAAACGGGTTTGGGTTATACCACATGTCTTTACTGACTTCTTCTATGAGTGGGAATGAACTAAATATGGAACAAAAATGGATACAATATAGAATTGTGCATTGGTATTAGGTGTGTATTTTCTTATGGGAATGGGGGTGTAAAAAATGTCAAGGGAAAAACCAAGGCCAGGTATCCATCCGCAGACAGCTGTTTCAGGTTGTTGCCCCTCATCAGTGTGGAGCAGGATTCTGGCTAGGTGGGAGCAATACCTAGTTAAGCCGTATGGGCTTTACACAGCGTGAACCACCCTTATTGCGACAATTAAAAAAAAAAAACTTGATTGTGAACGTGGGCATTAGTTATGGAGAACAAATACACCTTCCTCTCCATTACCCAGATTCCCGATAGACCATATCTGGTTGCTTTGGCGTGAAAATACAATGAGTTCTGTAAGTGGTAACTTAGCTTCAACCTTTGTTCCTGTCAGGCACTTGGCCGGGGAGGTTGCCAAAGAATGGCAAGAAGTGGAGGAGTCTGATAAATCCCAGCGGGATACCCTGCTGACGTTGGTGAAGGAGATTGTACCATACAACATGGCTCACAATGCCGAACATGAAGCCTGTGACCTGCTCATGGAAATCGAACAAATGGACATGCTGGAAAAGTACATTGATGATAACGCATATGCTAAAGTGTGTCTCTACCTCACCAGGTGAGTGCCTGTCACATTTACCATTGCTTTGGGAAGTGCGACTGACACCAGTTCCCAGAAAATAATCATATGTTGTTTGTTAGTTCCCAATAAGTTCATGTAATTTCTTCCAACACCACCATTGCTGTCAGTGGCTGAAAGTGGATGTGTCCGCAAGAAACTGGGGTGTAAAGAAGCACATGGCTAGATGGGGGGAGGGGGTCATCGTGATTCACAATATACCATCTATCCTTTCCAGCACTGAGATATAAGCCCTTTTGTTTCTTTTAGCAGTTTCCTCTGCTTCTTTCTTGGGTTAACAATTTCTCTATCCTCCATTTTAGTTGCGTGAGTTACGTCCCTGAACCAGAGAACTCCTCCCTCCTGCGCTGTGCGCTGTCCATCTTCAGAAAGTTTAATCGTTACCCAGAGGCGCTGCGCCTTGCACTTATCCTCAATGACATGGAGCTGGTGGAAGACATCTTCACCTCTTGCAAGGATGTGTAAGCTTCATTTATTTAATCGGTTCATTTTACATTTTATATCAATGGTCTCTTGTTAGACACCAAATCGGCTTGCATGGCTGGTATAATCAAGACCCTCACTATCTCTCCAAGGAGTCCTGTTGGTATTTAACCCCTTAAGGGACACATACCTTACCCGTACAGCATGTGTCCGCTACCGGGATTCAGAGAGTGGTCGCGCCACGACCCCATTCTGTATCCTGCCACTCCCGGGGACCTTTGCGACATTTAAATGCAGCTGTCAAAAAAAACAGCTGCATTTAAATGTCCGTAAAAAGTAATTGGTGGGTCAGTGGCGGTGATCAGGCTTCCCCCGTATGCAATCTGGGAAGCCTGATCACAGTTACCTGTCTGAATGAAGCTGATGCTGGCTCGCAGATCGATTGGTAATGGCTGCATCGTCCCTCACAATCGATCTGCAGAAAAATGGATTCAATGTAATGTATATTCAGTCCATTGATCGCTATGAGGAATCAGTGTAGTGTATAATGTTGCCCCCTAGTGTATAAAATTCCCCTTCCCATATTAAGTTTGAATTGCCCCCCTTTTCCCATTTTATAAATAACCATATTGCCGCGCGCGCAATCGCCCAAATTTTTAAATAATCGCATTCCTGATCTCGCAGGTAAACGGCGTAAACGCTAAAAAAAAAAAATTGTAAAGAAAAAAGTGCAAGCGCTAACACGAGGAGGAAAAAACAAAAGTGTGAAAACGAAAATTTCCGTGTCATACTGGCAGTCTTTGGGAGGCCTCGTGACTCCTCTCTTGATGCAAAAGAATTGACATGTCTCCTATAGACTGCCAGTATGACACGGAGGCTGGAGAGTTCCGCCGCGGAATTCCACCAGTTTTACTCCGTGTGAACTTGCCCTAACACAACAACATACCTAGAAACCTTTCAAAGGAATATCTTTTAGTATGATACTATTTTACTACCTGATAGTATGAGATCATGTGATCACCAGTTACCCTATGCCAGTCACAGACGAAGGGTCTTACCAGCCCAAGCAAAGCACAATTAGGACTCCCCATGTAACGTAAAGCCATCCTTTCTGGTGAAATATGTTGTTCTGACAGCATAATGACAAGTGATGCAGAAATCCACAATATAGAAGTTTATATGATTTGGGAGAATATTTTTGAGGAAAAAATTAAATTAAAGGGGTATTCTAGCAAGAGAAAAAAATTCTTTCAAATCAACAGGTTTCTCACTGTGAATAAATTACATTTTGTTCCTAAATCTTCATATATTTTATCTAGTGATACTTTAAAATGTTTCAGGGTTATTCAGAAACAGATGGCATTCATGCTTGGCCGACATGGCGTCTACCTCAGTCTGAATGAAGATGTGGAAGAGTATGAGGACTTAACAGAGATCATGTCTAATGTCCAACTTAATAGCAACTTCCTTGCTCTGGCCCGCGAGGTGAGTAATGGGATTTACCTAATGTTTTCTCCTCTCTGTCTGTCTGTCTATCTATCATATATAACCCTCCTGTTCTTCTTTTCTTCTTTAGCTTGATATCATGGAGCCTAAAGTGCCAGATGACATTTACAAAACCCACTTGGAGAATAACCGTAAGTTGCATTAAGTGATTTAAAGTGTACTTATATAGTTAATATATAAATATACAGTTAATGCTTGCCTAATCTGCTCTGTCCATTTTGATTTATATGGTGCTGCATTTTATTTTGAGATGGTTGGCATGCCTTTTTTTTTCATAAATGACATATGCCTTAAAGGAGAAGTCCGGCAAAATTTTTTAATAAAGTATGTTATTTCTCCCCAAAAGTTATATAAATCCCCACTATACACTTATTACGGGAAATGCTTATAAAGTTCTTTTTTCCCTGCACTTACTACTGCATCAAGGCTTCACTTCCCAGATAACATGGTGATGTCACTTCCTGGATAACATGGTGATGTCACGACCCGACTCCCAGAGCTGTGTGGGCTGTGGCTGCTGGAGAGGATGATGGCAGGGGACACTGAGGGACACAGGGCACTAGAGGGACACTGCGCATCCCTCTGCCATCATCCTCTCCAGCAGCCACAGCCCGCACAGCTTGGGGAGTCTGGTCGTGACATCACCATTTTATCCAGGAAGTGACATCACCATGTTATCCAGGAAGTGACATCACCATATTATCCAGGAAGTGAAGCCTTGATGCAGTAGTAAGTGCAGGGAAAAAAGCACTTTATAAGCATTTCCCATAATAAGTGTATATTGGGGATTTGTATAACTTTTTGGGGGGCAATACAATACTTTATTAAAAATTTTCAACGAACTTCTCCTTTAAAGGGGTTGCTCACAAAAAAAAAATTTCTTTCAAATTAACTGGTGCCAGAGATTACACCACTTCCTACAGGACATGCAGCAGCTGATAAGTAATAGAAGAGTGGAGATTTATATTTTATTTTTTTAAATAAAGGTAAAAATCTTACAGAATTTTCTGGTGAACAACCCGTTAATAATTATTTATTGGTAATGACTGTGTTCATTTAAAATGTAGAAAGTGTAAGTCCTATTTGTATCCCTTCATAATATATGTATATTTCTTATAAGGATTCGGAGGTAGTGGATCTCAAGTGGATTCAGCAAGGATGAATTTGGCTTCCTCCTTTGTGAATGGGTTTGTTAACGCAGCCTTTGGTCAAGACAAACTGCTGACAGATGATGGGAACAAGTGGCTGTATAAAAACAAGGATCATGGTAAGAACCGAACTGGAGGGCAGTTCAGTGCTTTTTCATTCAATCCACTATGCCAGGGATGGGGAACCTTCAGCTCTCCAGTGGTTGCAACGGCTGTCCAGGCCTGATGGGAATTGTAGTCTTGCAACCACTGGAGAGCGGAAGGTTCCCCACCCCTGTACTATGTAGTAGTATCTCACTTGTCTTTGTGTTCATAGGAATGTTAAGTGCAGCTGCCTCTTTGGGCATGATCCTTCTTTGGGATGTGGATGGAGGTCTTACCCAGATAGACAAGTACTTGTATTCTTCTGAGGACTATATTAAGGTAAACATTTCTTCATAGTTACACAAAATATATTTTACACTGAAAATGTGTAAAGTATTGGTCTTTGTGCAAGACAGTTAAGTGTCAAGGCAGCAATAAGCTAAGAGATATTAGTGGGTGCTCTCATGATAACAATGGTTCTTCTCCTGTTTTCTGCCTCTTTATGATGGGCTTTTAGTATGATGCAAAAGAAAATAGGTGGCAAGGCTGAGGACCATGTAATGTGTCATGGGGTTGGGGGCTCCACCTGTAACACTCCAAACAGGAGATGGTTTTAGTTAGGGCTGGGCAAAATAACAACGTGTGTTCCAGTGCGTCCCACGCTCCTCTTCCTGACCACTACTCTACTTTAGGTTTAACACCATGAGATGTCATATAGGTTTACAAGGGGCTGTCATCTGCTCAGGCGCTCTTTCTTTCTCTACAGTCTGGCGCTCTCTTGGCCTGTGGTATCGTCAACTCTGGGGTGAGAAATGAATGTGACCCGGCTTTGGCTCTTCTCTCCGACTATGTTCTGCATAATAGCAACACCATGCGTCTTGGTGCCATTTTTGGGTGAGTGACACAGATCGCTTTGAGATCATATTTCCTTAAGGCTACAAACGTTGGCGATCGTGCGGCCGGGGGCTGCGGGGGGGCGATCGTGCGGCCGGGGGCTGCGGGGGGGCGATCGTGCGGCCGGGGGCTGCGGGGGGGCGATCGTGCGGCCGGGGGCTGCGGGGGGGCGATCGTGCGGCCGGGGGCTGCGGGGGGGCGATCGTGCGGCCGGGGGCTGCGGGGGGCAATCATGCGGCCGGGGGCTGCGGGGGGGCGATCGTGCGGGGGGGGGGGGGGCCCATCAGTGCTGCTGAGGGGGCGATCGGGGTGGCGAGGCTGTACATTACTGGGTCCCCGCTCCTGCCCCGAAGCAAGCAGGAGCGGGGACCCGGTAATGTATAATCTCCGGCGGCCGGGGGGTTAATGGGACGGGCTGCAGACAAAATCGCAGCAGGGATGTACATCTCTGCTGCGATTTTGTCTTGCCATTGAAAAAATAGGGCCGGGATCCGCAGCGAGTCTCGCTGCAAATATGCAGCGAGAGGACTCACTGCGGATCCGGCAAGTGTGTTTGTCCCCTTAGGTTGAGTTCTAGTTGAATATAGTAAGTGTGTGTATGTAAGAATGTATGTAGTGTCAGAAGGCATCATGGTTATGAAGATGGAAAGAGCAATGGTGGTTGGTAACTGGATATTAAATTGCTCATTACTTGCTTTTTCAAAGCATGGTGTTAGTAGAATAGGTTGAACAGCTGGCAATAAACCCGTACTCTCCCTCCAGAACCACTCCCAGAATTTGTCCCATGTTGGTGCATGACACGTCTAGTTATCTGGCTCTTAAAAACTTTGGATGTTGTGCTGCGGTTATAGGGAAAGTAATAGCCTATCCTTACCTCTCTGCAGTCCCACGGTGTCCTCCTGCAGAGTCCCAGCGCCCCCTGCTGACAGCAAACTTGTCTCGGCAGTGACAGCCCACTCAGCCAATCACTACGGCGCTGTCCCATCGGCTTAGTGGGTTATCACTGCCACACTTCCATATTTTACATGGTTGGCCAGTGGTTTTCTCAGAGGAGACTGGGGGCTTCAGAAAAGTTGTTGTCTTTAATAGTTTTTGATTTCTGTGTCTTTTTTTTCCCCCTATTTCTAAAACCTCCTTATTTCCTATTTGCAGACTGGGACTTGCATATGCTGGTTCCAATCGTGAGGATGTGCTGACACTACTGCTTCCAGTAATGGGGGATTCAAAGTCCAGCATGGAGGTATGACTATATTATGTCATGTAAAGTCCCCGTCTCTACAAAATAATTGTATCATTGAGTTGTCAGCAATCTAGTCTCAGCCAGTCTTGTTACAGTCTGAATATACACCGTCGTCATTCCATGGAGGATGAAAAACAGACATCCACATGGCTCACACTACGAACATCCACATGGCTCACACTGCCCATCCGCTTCTCAGCACTACTTAAAGGGGTTATCCAGCACAACAAAAACATGGCCACTTTCTTCCTGAGACAGCACCGCTCTTGTTTCCAGTTCAGGTGTGGTTTGCAATTAAGCTCCATTCGCTTCAAGGCAAATGAGTTACAAAACCTGCACCCAAACTGAAGACTAGAGTGGGGCTGTCTCTGGAAGAAAGTGGCCATGTTTTTGTAGCTTTGGATTATCCTTGTAATACGAACATCTGGAGATGGTTACAATTCGATCAAGGTTCCTGATTCACTTCGGTCCCTAACAGTTGTTGTATTCTATTTTTTTGTGTCCTAGGTGGTTGGAGTAACAGCCCTAGCTTGTGGGATGATCGCTGTGGGATCATGTAATGGGGATGTGACCTCCACAATCCTTCAGACAATAATGGAGAAATCAGAGCAGGAACTAAAGGACACCTTTGCCCGTTGGCTTCCACTTGGTTTGGGACTGAACCATCTGGGTGAGTGTTACATTGTGTTCATAGACTACTTTGTGAATGCAGGAATATTTCTGGCAGTGTGACTACTTCTTGTTTCTGAGTGCCATTCTACTCTTTCTTCTCATTCAGGAAAAGGTGAAGCTATTGAAGCAATCCTTGCCGCTTTAGAGGTTGTTTCTGAGCCTTTCCGCAGCTTTGCCAATACTCTTGTAGATATTTGTGCATATGCAGGTAGGTTCACATGGTATGGTAGAGTAAACTAACTTTTTCCGAGGTTTATCAAGTAACCGATGTCCAATAATAAAAGTTGGGTCCTAAATGAATCCTAACTCCGTCCACCAGCTGCTGATTGGCAGTTATCTATCCATGCTGTGTACAGGCAGTTAACTGTCAATCAGCAGCTGGAGGGCGGAGGAGGGGTGTGGCAAGAATCCTACTCTCCTGCACATTAGGAGAACGGCTGAAAAGAATAATGTAAGTAATACACCGATCTGTTCAGCATTTCTGTCACTAGTTTATGCTGTCCTCATTTAAGGCGGTATACAACTAGTGACAGATTCTCTTTAAGGACCTATAGGAACTCTAAAATCTTCTGATACTTTAATTGCTTTAAAAGCATAAGTGACTATATATCAACTTTTCTTTACTAGGTTCTGGAAATGTACTGAAGGTCCAGCAGCTTCTTCATATCTGCAGTGAACACTATGACTCCAAGGAGAAGGAAGAGGAGAAGAAAGACAAAAAAGAGAAGAAAGAGAGTGCCGCAGACATGGGTTCGCACCAGGTGGGGGCCCTATACTTCTCTTGTTACTACCATTTTACTTTGACATCTAAGTTGACTTTTCTCAGAATCTAACATTTACACAGAATCATTATTCCGAATTTTCTACATTACTTGATCATAATAATGAATTCACCTATGTATGGAAGCTTATAGTATCACTAGCTGTATATGTACACTGAACTCTTAAAGCTAGCCATAGACATTGGCACAAATCTACATTATTTCAGATCAAATATGTAAACTGGAAATCAGTCTGGTCTTTCCTTGTCTAACAGTATTTTCTTACAGGGTGTGGCAGTACTTGGCATCGCTCTCATTGCAATGGGTGAAGAAATTGGATCGGAGATGGCGCTCCGCACCTTTGGACATTTGGTAATATGAGATTTGGATTTCCCCCCCCCCCCCCCCCTTCCCTCCTATTAGGAAATATAGATTGTTCTGGTATTGAGCTTGCTAGTCTCTGTGAATACAGCGTTTGCTCTGTTAGGCTATGTTCACACTACGTAAAAGTACAGCCGTTGTTGCTATCGGCCGTACTTTGTACGGTGTGGAACTACTATTTCTTGTATGGGATCCCGACCGGAGTGTATACACATCATATACGCTCCAGCCGGGATCCCGTCAGTTTTCTGCTGCCGCAATTCAGTGAATTGAGGCCGCAGAAAGACCTGTCAGTTCACACAATGAAGTGAGCGGCTCCGGCCGCTTGCTTCATTGTGAGCTGTGGGATGATCTTTTGGCTGCAGGGTTCTGATGTGGGTGCTCGCTGATGCGCCCGCATCAGAACCCTGCAGCCAAAAGATCATCCGGCCGGTACCGCAGTATGATCCGTGCAGAGACCACACGTTCCGTGACCAGGCCGGGGTCACGGAACGGCCGGTCTCTTCACGTAGTGTGAACATACCAGACGTTCCGTGACCCGGCCGGGGTCACGGAAAGGCCGGTCTCTTCACGTAGTGTGAACATAGCCTAAGGCTGGGTTCACACAGTTTTTGCAATCCATTTTTTTTTTCACCCGTCTTATTGGGGTGAATTGTGTGCATCTGTTTTGATCTGTGTTTCCGTTGACGGTTAAAAAAAAAAAAAAGGATCAAAACGCATTTTTTTTTTTTTTTAACCATACACAAAAATGTAGTTGACCACTTTTTTGTGTACGCGAAAAAAAAACATGCGTTTTGATACTCTCATTTTCTATTTATAATTAAAGTAAATGGAAAATTGGATCAAAACAGGTGCACACAAATACATCAGTTTCTTGCATAAAACAGATGAAAAAAAAACAGATTGCAAAAACGCAGTGTGGACCCAGCCTAAAATCCTTTCCTATATCACAGTTTTATATATTTTTGACATCCTCTCTCTATCTCAATGCTACAACATCCCTGCTTTAAAAGGCTGTTTAATTCCAAAGTAGTTTATACTATCCAGTAAATATTTAAAGGGAACCAGTCACAAAGATAGTGCTCTCTGATCTATTGACATCAGGTTATGGAGCAGGAGGAGCTGAGCAGATTGATATATAACTTTACAGATTGAAATATTCAGTATAACTTGTAACTTGTTGATAGAAATCACTGCTCATTCTGTGATAAGGAGTCCAGTGGGCGGGGTCAGTCAATGGACTGGACTCTTTAACATGGAAACATCAAAGAGGTCAATCAATAAATAAAAAGTTATATTAAATATTTTCCCTTATGGTGTGTTTACACAGAGAGATTTATCTGACAGATTTTGGAAGCCAAAGCCAGGAATGGATGTGAGAAGAGAAGAAATCTCAGTCTTTCCTTTATGACCTGTTCTCTGTTTATAGTCTGTTCCTGGCTTTGGCTTCCAAAATCTGTCAGATAAATCTCTGTGTAAACACACCATTAGAGATATGTATCAATCCTCTCCGCTCCTTCTGCTCTATAACATGATGCCGATAGGGTTTAGTATTTTCATGTTGATGGATTCCCTTTAAGTGTACCAGTGCGTAATTACAATAAACATTTTGTATATATTTTTTTTTAACGAACATTGCTTTTTCACACGCAGATGTTACATATAACTGTGTGTATACATATATTTTATAGGGGCCATACTATGCCGTGTAAATGGACTTTAGAAGCACATCTACAGGGCTCCAGATGGCGACCAAAATGGTCGCCAATGCGACTGACTTTTTGCAAATGGCGCCCAGATTTATTAAT
The DNA here is from genome assembly GCF_027789765.1 of Dendropsophus ebraccatus. Taxonomy (NCBI): domain Eukaryota; kingdom Metazoa; phylum Chordata; class Amphibia; order Anura; family Hylidae; genus Dendropsophus; species Dendropsophus ebraccatus. The sequence continues at coordinate 15,936,492 of NC_091459.1, read as the reverse complement.
CTGGGCGCCATTTGCGACTGGCCCCGGCGGCGGCGCGCTGTCTCTTTAAGATGCGCGGCTGATGCGCGGCTGCCGGGGGTGTCCCGTCCTATCCCCGGCAGCGCGGCGCATCAGTGAGCTGCCTGGGGCCCTGACTTCCGGCACAGGAAGCGCACGTCAGAGACGCTTCCTGTGTCAGAAGTCACAGCCCCGGCGTACAGGAGCTCACTGATGCGCCGCGCTGCCGGGGATAGGACGGGACACCCCCGGCAGCCGCGCATCAGCCGGGGACAGCGTCCGAAGAAGAAGAGGATCGCCGGGGGAGCGGGTTGTCAGGTGAGTTTGTGTGTTTGTTTTTTTTTAAATATTGCTTAGCATAGAGGAAAGGGGGGGGGGCATCTATAATGGGGGGAGAAGAGGGGCCATCTTCAAGGGGGGGAGAGGGGGCCATCTATAAGGGGGGGAGAAGAGGGGGCATCTATAATGGGGGGGGGAGAGGGGGCATCTATAAGGTGAGGGGGTATCTATAAGGGGGGGAGAAGAGGGGGCATCTATAATGGGGGGGAGAAGAGGGGGCATCTATAATGGGGGGGGGAGAGGGGGCATCTATAAGGTGAGGGGGTATCTATAAGGGGGGGAGAAGAGGGGGCATCTATAATGGGGGGAGAAGAGGGGGTATCTATAATGGGGGGAGAAGAGGGGGCATCTATAATGGGGGGAGAAGAGGGGGTATCTATAATGGGGGGAGAAGAGGGGGCATCTATAATGGGGGGAGAAGAGGGGGTATCTATAATGGGGGGGAGAAGAGGGGGTATCTATAATGGGGGGGAGGAGGGGGCATCTATAATGGGGGGGGGAGAGGGGGTATCTATAATGGGGGGAGAAGAGGGGGCATCTATAAGGGGGGGAGAAGAGGGGGTATCTATAAGGGGGGGAGAAGAGGGGGTATCTATAAGGGGGGGAGAAGAGGGGGTATCTATAATGGGGGGGAGAAGAGGGGGTATCTATAATGGGGGGGAGAAGAGGGGGCATCTATAATGGGGGGGAGGAGGGGGCATCTATAATGGGGGTAGAGGGGGTCATCTATAAGGGGAGGGGGCCATCTATAAGTGTAGGGCAGACTGGCTGCAGACACTGGGAGATAGATATATGCACTATTATTATTATCAGGGCCCCTCAGGTGTCTGTATTGTAGGGGGTCACTTGCATTAGTCACTAGGTGAGAGATATATCTATCTATATACACATCTTGTGGGGGTCACTATGGCTGCAGTCATAAGTCTAGCTCAGTATGTATAGACTGTTGCAAGCTTTTAAAGGGAACCTGTCACCCCCCGTGACGGGGTGACAGGCTCCCAACCCCCCATTAGAACCCCCTATACTCACCTCATCGCGCCGGGTCCCGCTTCTGAAGATGGTCGGGTCACGGAGATCTCAGCCGCTGCAGCCCGGCGCGCACACTGAGAGATGAGTCCAACGCTCAGAGAATGACGGAGCGCTGGACTCTCCCATCATTCTCTATGAGCGTTGGACTCATCTCTCAGCGCACGCCGGGTTGCAGCGGCTGAGATCTCCGTGACCCGACCATCTTCAGAAGCGGGACCCGGCGCGATGAGGTGAATATAGGGGGCTCTAACGGGGGGTTGGGAGCCTGTCACCCCGGCACGGGGGTCGACAGGTTCCCTTTAAGTTCAAGTTCAGAAGAGTAAGCCTCATTAAAAGGCTAGCCAAGTGAGGCTGAAGTACTGAGTCAGACTGGATATGGTTGTCAGACTGTATATGGTTGTCAAGTTGCAAGTTTCCATGTTGAACATTTTCAAACTAAGAAAAGAAAGGATCTAAAGGAGGAGGCTGCTGCCGTGGCCTCTGCACACAGTAAGTCCCATTTAACATAACATTAATTTTACATGGTTTAAAATGTTGGCGACCAAATATTCTATTTGGCGCCTAAATTTTTCAGGTTAGGAGCCAATGGCTCCTAGGTAAATTTTTTAGTCTGGAGCCCTGATCTAGAAATCTTTTCTTATTTGTCTCTTTTAATTTTAAAGCCCTCACCTTTTATTATGGTTTTTACTGCAGCTAAGATATGGGGAGCCCACGCTCCGAAGAGCTGTACCTCTGGCCCTGGCCCTCATCTCTGTCTCTAATCCAAGGCTGAATATCTTGGACACATTGAGCAAGTTCTCCCATGATGCAGACCCTGAAGTGTCCTATAACTCTATCTTTGCCATGGGCATGGTGGGCAGTGGTAAGACTTTTTGCATAATGTCATTTTCTGTCTATATATTTGTTCAATTTCTAGAGAAGTTTAGACTTTTTTTTTTCTTCTTCCTATAGGTACCAACAATGCTCGTCTTGCTGCTATGCTGAGGCAGTTAGCCCAGTATCATGCAAAGGATCCCAACAATCTATTTATGGTGCGACTGGCACAGGTAAATGAAATCTTTACACTGCTTTGCTTGCTGCCCTTCCAAATATGATGAACGTGTGTGTGTGTGTGTATATGTATGTGTATATATATATATATATATACAAATATTATAATGTCTGTCGAATCTAACCTGCTGATATCCCCTTATAGCACCAGGGACACTGGGGAGGAAGGTATGTCTCTTACCTTCCTCTGCAGCGCCAGTCATGTGCTGTTAGCGTAATCTTTGTCTGGCAGCACTGCCCAACCCCCATTGCGCCAAGCTGACCCGCTCCTTCTTCTAATGATAATCAATGGTGCGGGTGGGCAGTGCTCCTATCAGTGCTCCCAGTCAAAGATTACCCCAACTAACAGAACGGGAGCGGCGCCGAGGAGTATAGTAACTCACATACCTTCCTCCTCAGCGTCCTGCTGCTGTATGGGGCCATGACCAGGTTAGATTCATCTAACCTGCTAATAGTTCCCCTTTAATGTTTGACTTTCCATTGTTGTACCCTTTTCTCGGTACTGGTTAATCTCTAACTTGGTTTAGTCACATACAGAGAAAGTGATTTTTTTTTGTCATTTCTGTAAATGCTTCTGTATTTCATAGGGACTCACTCATTTGGGGAAAGGGACACTCACACTGTGCCCTTATCATAGCGATCGTCAGCTCATGAGTCAAGTGGCGGTGGCAGGATTATTAACTGTCCTTGTGTCCTTCCTGGATGTTAGGAACAGTAAGTAGTTGTCTATTGAATTATTATTATTATTATTATTATTATTATTTATTATTTATTTATTTATTTATTTTTTGCATGCTAGGTGTATGTTTACCTTGTTTTTCTTCTTTTTCTATAGTTGTCTTGGGCAAGTCGCATTATATATTGTACGGTTTAGTAGCTGCAATGCAGCCGCGAATGTTGGTCACGTTTGATGAGGAGCTCAGGCCTCTTCCAGTTTCTGTCAGAGTTGGACAGGTAAGTGTTCTGTTCTTCATCTCGCTAAAAGAAACAGGTCATATTTGCCAATGCAAAAGAATACCAGTTCCATCGTGCCATCGATTAGGAGGTGGGTCACCTCTTATTGTATCGTATTTATTACGCACATGATTGTGCAAAGCTAGAACAGAGTAGGAGATCAGGAACTGCAGAGCTTAGAGGTCTGCAGTTCCCAACACATACAAGGGTGGCAGCAGAGGGGTCGAGTCGCCCCTTGCTATATATTTTTTTTAATATATATATATTACAAAGTAATAGAACTTTATTAAAGCAGTATGTTGGCAAACAGCCTCCGGAGTACCCCTTTAAACTTTTTCCCCAATCATACAATGTATAAATTACAGTAAAAATCTGTTTTGTTCTTTATTATATACAAATGACTTTTTAAAAATTTATTATTTCTTATACAGGCTGTGGATGTTGTTGGCCAGGCTGGCAAGCCCAAGACAATCACAGGATTCCAGACGCACACAACGCCCGTATTGCTGGCACACGGTGAGCGGGCAGAACTGGCTACAGAAGAGTACCTTCCAGTGACCCCCATTCTTGAGGGATTTGTCATCCTACGAAAGAACCCAAATTATGATGTGTAGTGTTTGAGAAACATGGTGGGAGGGAATATTGTGGGATCACGGGACTAGTTGTGTTTTTTTTTTCTTTTTGTTACTAAAGCTTATTAAATAATTTCACAACCATATCTACACTCTGGATTAATAATGTCTCCCATCAACAGATAATGTCTTCACAAAAGATAAAAAAAAAAAAATCATTCCAGGCAAAAAGTTTGTTGTTGGATTTTACTTCCCAATTAAAAAGAAAAAAAATTCAGATGGTTACTTTGCGACTGGTATTTATGTGGTTGTATCACATCTGTGGATCTACATAGACCAGGGGTAGGGAACCCAACAAAACAACAACTCCCATCATGCCTGGACAGTTAAAGCTAAAGCTGTTGCAAAACTACAACTCCCACCATGCCTGGACAGCCAAAGCTAAAGCTTTGGCTGTCCAGGCATGATGGAAGTTGTAGTTTTGCAACAGCTGGAGAGCCAAGTTTCCCTACCCCTGATTTAGACCGTGAGCATCACTGGATTAATCTGGTTTTAAGATTTATATATGGTTTTAAATGGTTTGTATTGGACTCTCAACAGCCCCCCCCCCTCTCAAATACAGAGTCCTATTTAAATACCTTGTGTCTTACCTTCCATCTATATACACAGGCAATGTGGAATAAGTCAGATATCCTGTTAAACAATTACCCAAGGGACATTTCTGTGTATACAGGAAGTAATAATGTTTGGCCCCTTCAACTGTTATTCATTTACAGTTATAGAAAATAAAATGGATTCCGTTTCTATGGGTCTTGACAGTTCATGACTTGTCGTTGTTGTTTTTATTGTATAGTGTAATTTAAAGCTATAAGTTAATATTCTATATTCTAGATAGTGTATCTGTTAACTTATATTGCACTTGCATAGTGGACAGACCATATCATATATGCCTGTCCACCATTTAAAGGGGTACTCCAGCGAAATTCTTTTTCTTTCAGATCAACTGGTATCAAAAAGTTATATAGATTTAAAAATCTAGTCTTCCTAATACTTATCAGCTGCTGTATGACCTGCAGGAAGTGGTGTATTCTTTTCAGTCTGACACAGTGCTCTCTGCTGCCACCTCTGTCCATGTTGGGAACTGTCCAGAGCAGGAGCAAATCCCCATAGAAAACCTCTCCTGCTCTGGACAGTTCCTGACATGGACAGAGGTGGCAGCAGAGAGCACTGTGTCAGACTGCAGAGAATACACCACTTCCTGCAGAAAAGCTGGAAGACTAGAGACTTTTAAATAGAAGTAAATTATAAATCTATATAACTTTCTGATACCTGTTGATCTGAAATAATGATTTTCGCTGGAGTACCCTTTTAACAGGCCAACTTTACTAAATTGTTCTAACAGAATTAATTGATTCATTTCTTAGTATTGAATGTTGTGTACAGAGTCCCTTGATTAATATACTAGCTGTTTGCAGGTTCCAATAAAAGGGACTTTAGCCTCTTATATATCAATGAAGCAATAAAACTTAGTAGAAAAATCTTCCCATTTTAAAGGGACACTCTTGCGTAAGGGTAAACTGCTGCTCTGTTCCCTCCACTTACCAGGAGCTTTGGTTGCCTCATACAGTGACACTTCCATTCCCCGCAGCTTCCCAGTGTAACCAGCTGATTCACACTGGGGATTGTGTGTGGGCCAGAGGTCACTTGTAACTGTGGGGGCGTCACATAGGCTTACTCACACTGAGGAATTGATAAAGATTTGAAGAGGAACGTTTTCTCATTTTCCACTATGGCAGAATCCAAAAAGTCAAAGCCCCAATGACTTCTATGGGATTTCTCTAGCAGACGCGTCAATTCTTTGGGGCGCACAGCAGATCTACAGCCGAAAATTCTGCGCGTAAATTCCACCATGTGAACAACGCAGCAGAAATCCCATTGAACCCAATGGGACATTGTATCTTTGTTATGGGCGGAATTTTAAGTGGAATATGCATAAAATTAAGCGTAAATTCCACTTGAAATTCCCCACCTATTCTTCAGTGTGAACATCCCCTTATATTCTAAAACTTACTCCTGGTCCACAGTGTATAAATTGTCCTGGCTTATACTGGGAAGGTAAAATAAGTGTCGCTTTTCCAACAGTATTTCATTCTAAAAGGCCAGTGCCGTCATATCATCTAAAGGAGACTCGCCTATGACCAACTAAATTTACAAGGTGCTTCATTCCTTGTATTTTCATTCCTTCCCTCCGGTCCATGCTGCTCCCCCCCCCCCCCCCCCCCCCCCCCCCCATCTCCTTTCAGCTACCAGTAACATTCTGCACTGTGAGGGTATGTGCACACTCCGGAATCCCAATGGAACACCGGCCGCAGATTCCACAGCTCGTGGGTTCATTTTTCGGGTGGACAACGCAATCTAGCAAATCATAGAATGAAGCCTATGGGAGCAGTGGAGATGCGCGCGTCCATGAGCTGTGGAGTCCGTGGCGGGTGTTCCGTTGGGATTCCGTAGTGTGCACGTACCCTTTAAAGGGATTATCCAACGCTACAAAAACATGGCCACATTCCCCCTACTGTTGTCTCCAGATTGGGTGGGGTTTGAAACTCAGTTCCATTGAAGTAAATGGAGCTTAATTGCAAACCGCACCTGAACTGGAGACAAGAGAGGGGGAAAAGTGGCCATGTTTTTGTAGCGCTATATAACCCCTTTAAAGGGGAAACTATAAGCAGGTTACACAAATCTAAGCTGCTGATATGTCCCTGGGGAGAAAAGTACATGTATTCCTCCTTTGCGCTGTTCCTGTGCAGTTAGCAGTGTAATCCTTGGTCTGGAGCACGAGCCGCCCCGCTCCTTCTAATGATATTCAATGGAGCCACCTCGCACTCTGGGGGTGAAGCAGTGCTCCGGACCGAGGATTACACTGCTAACAGCACAGGAACAGCACAGAGGAGGAAGGTAAGAGACATATCTTCCTCCTCGCCGTCTCCTGTGCTATAAGGACATATCGGCAGGTTAGATTCGTCTGTTTTGTAGTGGTGGATAACCCCTTTAACACACTAGGATAAAAAGCAGCATAAGGTGACACAGTGATCTGCTCTGCACATACATGTGTGGGCACAGGGAGACCCGAATCATTGCATAGGAAACAAGCAGAGAGGAGCAGTGCTGGCTTTGTCAGCAGGAGGATGTGTTCTGTAGCGTCCAGGGATATACAATGCCTCGGCTTTCGTTATTCAGGGGGATGGGTTCTCAGAAACTCAACGTTTTAAAAAAATATTATTATATTCACATGATATTCAGTTAAGATGCTGATAAATGTAATTTTGGCAGTACCCCTTTATTTTTTTCCCCCAAATCAACTTGTATTAGAAAGTTATGCCGATTTGTAAATAATTTGTAAAAAAATGGAAAAAAAAAAAGCATTCCAGTACTTATCAGCTGCTGTATGTCCTGCAGGAAGTGGTGCATTTTCCCAGTCTGACACTGCTCTTTGCTGCCTCCTCTGTCAGGAACTGTCCAGAGCAGGTGGGGATTTGCTGCTGCTCTAGAAAGCTCCACTCCCTGCTGAGCTTAGAGCAGCTGAGCAGAATCCAGAAGCTTAAAGGGGCTATCCAGCGCTACTAAAACATGACCACTTTCTTCCAGAGACAGCCAACTCTCTTGTCTCCAGCTTGGGCGGGGTTTTGCTGCTCAGTTCCATTGAAGTGAATGGAGCCTTATTCCAAATCGCATCTTAACTGGAGACAAGAGTCGTGTTGTCTCTGAAAGAAAGTGGCCATGTTTTTGTAGCACTGGATAACCCCTTTAACCGTAAGGTATTGACAGAATATATGATTGTAACACCTTCGTTGATATGTAAATTCAATAAAAACTTATTGAAAAAAAACCCCACTTTCCACAGTACCCCTTTAAAGGGGTTATCCAGTGCTACAAAAACATGGCCATTTTTCTCCCTACTGTAGTCTCCAGGTCAGGTGCAGTTTGCAATTAAGCTCCATTTACTTTAATGGAACTGAGTTTCAAAACCCCACCTAAACTGGAGATAACAGTAGGGGGAAAGTGGCCATGTTTTTGTAGCGCTGGATAACCCCTTTAACCTTCGGCAAGTTCACTCATCACTATTCAAAATGTAATCAGCAGAGCAGGGACAGCACGTCACCAGTGGGTCCGGTGTATATGGGCCCTTTTACACGGAACTGGCAAAGAGTGCCAATCGGTGAGTCCGGCATTTGTTTTTAGAGCTCGATGAATTGTACACTCGTGTGAATGCATTGCTAATGGCTGCACATCCTATGCTTAGACAGGAGGAAAAACTCTATCAGATCCCTTCTTTGCCTTTTTGCTAAGAATGGTGTCTATGGGGCCGACGGAAAGGAGTGCGGCCGTGAGCACATACTAGCGACGGAATCTGATGGAAATTATCGGCGCGGATTTCGTAGTGTGAGCCGACCCTAATATCTGGGAACCATAGAATAAATGGATTTTTAGAACAGGAAGATGTTAGGACAGCTCGCTCTGTCCTCTCCAGGTATTGACTTGGTATTGTAGTGCTTCCAGGTTCAGTGCAAAAAAAATAAAAATTCTATCAGCCAATGATAAAGCATTTGCTCGCTCATCAGCTGATTGCTGGCTCCTTTACACGGCCATTACCGATAAGTCGTGCAATATGCCACAGCAGCATGAAGCAGTTCCTTTAGCTGACCATATCTAATAGGGTTATCTGGTATAAGAAAACCATGACCCCAAGACATACAGTATAACTCTCTAATATAATGTAATCCCATATAGTGCTGGCTTCAGAGTGGTGTGTGTGCTTCACTCCTGACAGGAAAAAGAAAAACAAAAATGTGTATTCTGTACAGCTCCCCGATTCCTCCCTTTAAAAGGGAAAGAAATGAATTCTGGGACTTGTAGCAACTGCTTAATCAGGAAGTACAACTACGAAATACAATACTAAGACCCTCAAAACAAAAAACAGCTACGGCTGGGCGATTAATCAAATAATTTTGCCTAGATTTTGAGAATTTATTTCGATTTCTATTAAAATCGTAATTTCAATTTTCAAATCACCCCCTTCCCATTTTATACATAAAACACATAAAAATAATTAAGTTAATTAACATATAATATACTGTAGCGTGCATAATCGTCTGATTTATTAACATAAAACAAAGCTATACTTACCAGAAATCCAGGTCCAGTCTCCTAAAGGTTGCTATATAACAGCTATACTTACTTGTATCCAGGTCCAGTCTCCTGAAGGCTACTATATAACAGCTATACTTACTGTATCCAGGTCCAGTCTCCTAAAGGTTGCTATATAACAGCTATACTTACTTGTATCCAGGTCCAGTCTCCTGAAGGCTACTATATAACAGCTATACTTACTGTATCCAGGTCCAGTCTCCTGGAGGCTGCTATATAACAGCTATACTTACTGTATCCAGGTCCAGTCTCCTGGAGGCTGCTATATAACAGCTATACTTATTGTATCCAGGTACAGTCTTCTGAAGGCAGCTATATAACAGCTATACTTACTTGTATCCAGGTCCAGACTCCTAAAGGCAGATTTTCTGACTTGTGCTGGTTGTAAAAAACAGACTAAACACAGGAATTCCGGCCAGTACGGAGAGTCACGGCTAAATGTGTCCATCAGTCGCATGACTGCCTTCTCTCTGTGAGTGCTCAGGTGGACTGGGATACACAGGACTTCCTGTTTTCTAACTGTTTCCTGAGAAAAAGAGTCAGAAAACAGGAAGTGCCGTGTTTTCCATAACTAAAAAATAAATAATGAATGTAAATTGCGAACTTGCTTTATATCACATCTACTGCTGATTTAGATTTTGAAACCTATAATGACAGTGACACTTTAACCCCTTCGGGACTAGGCTAATTTTCGTTTTTGCGTTGTTTTTTCCTCCTTGTGCTTAAAAGGCCATAGCAGTTGCATTTTTCCACCTAGAGACCCACATGAGCCCTTATTTTTTGCGTCACTAATTGTACTTTGCAATGACAGGCTGAATTTTTGCATAAAGTACACTACGAAACCAGAAAAAAATTCAAAGTGTGGTGAAATCGGGAAAAAAAACCGCATTTCTTTTATTTGGGGGGAATGTGTTTTTACGTCATTTGCCCTGGGGTAAAACTGACTTGTTATGCATGTTCCTCAAGTCGTTACGATTAAAACGATATATAACATGTATAACTTATATTGTATCTGATGGCCTGTAAAAAATTCAAACCATTGTTAACAAATATACGTTCCTTAAAATCGCTCCATTCCCAGGCTTATAGCGCTTTTATCCTTTGGCCTATGGGGCTGTGTCAGGTGTCATTTTTTGCGCCATGATGTTTTCTTTCTATCGGTACCTTGATTGCGCATATACAACGTTTTGATCGCTTTTTATTAAATTTTTTTCTGGATTTGATGCGACCAAAAATGCGCAATTTTGCACTTTGGGATTTTTTTGCGCTGACGCCGTTTACCGTACGAGATCAGGAATGTGATTAATTAATAGTTTGGGCGATTACGCACGCGGCGATAGCGAACATATTTATTTATTTATTTTTATTTAAAACCTGGGAAAAGGGGGGTGATTCAGACTTTTATTAGGGGAGGGGGATTTTTACTTATAACAACCCTTTTTTTACACATATACTAGAAGGGTTATTTAGGGTTATTCCCCCCTAGGGTTAGGGTTATTCCCCCTGGGGGACTTCTAGTATATGCACTTTGATCTCTCATTGAGATCTTTGCTGTATAGATATACAGCAAAGATCAATGAGATCGGCACTCGTTTGCTTTCGGCTGCTGCAGCCGAATACAAACGAGTGCCGAGTCGGAGACGGCATCAGACAGGGAGATCGCTCCTCCGGGACAACAACGTATCCGGTAATCGGATGCAGGTGTCATGTTTGACAGCTGCATCTGATTACTGTATTAGCGGGCTTGGCGATCGGACCGTGCCCGCTAATACCGGTGGTCCCGGGCTACAAGCGGCACCCGGGACCGCAGCGGTTCAGAGCGGGGTCGCCACGCGGCCCCGCTCTGAACGCCCGCACCCGCGAGAGGACGTACAGTTACGTCCTCGTGCGGGAAAGGGTTAAAAAAAATTACAATCAGATGTAATGTAAATTGTAACTTATGCACATTGGAAATGAACTAAAAATGTTTAACATCCTGAATACCTAATAGCCAAACTAAGATGTCATGGGATCAGTAAACAACATTGGCAGTGTTCTATACAGAGCCTGGTTATATACAACATTGGCAGTGTTACACAGAGCTTGGTTATTTACAACATTTGCAGTGTTATATACAGAGCCTGGTTATATACAACATTGGCAGTGTTACACAGAGCCTGTTTATATAACATTGGCAGTGTTCTATACAGAGCCTGGTTAAATACAACATTGGCAGTGTTACACAGAGCTTGGTTATTTACAACATTTGCAGTGTTATATACAGAGCCTGGTTATATACAACATTGTAAGTGTTATACAGAGCCTGTTTATATAACATTGGCAGTGTTATATAGAGCCTGGTTATATACAACATTGGCAGTGTTATACAGAGCTTGGTTATACACAACATTGGCAGTGGTATATACAGACTGGTTATATACAACATTGGCAGTATTATATACAGAGCCTGGTTATATAGAACATTGGCAGTGTTATACAGAGCCTGGTTTTATACAACATTGGCAGTGTTATACAGAGCCTAGTTATATACAACATTGGCAGTATTATATACAGAGCCTGGTTATGTACAACATTGGCAGTGTTATACAGAGCTTAGTTATTTACAACATTGGCAGTGTTATATTCAGAGCCTGATTATATACTACATTGTAAGTGTTATACAGAGCCTGTTTATATAACATTGGCAGTGTTATATAGAGCCTGGTTATATACAACTTTGGCAGTGTTACACAGAGCCTGTTTATATAACATTGGCAGTTTTATATACAAAGCCTGGTTATATACAACATTGACAGTGTTATACAGAGCTTGGTTATTTACAACATTTGCAGTGTTATATTCAGAGCCTGGTTATATACAACATTTTAAGTGTTATACAGCGCCTGTTTATAAAACATTGGCAGTGTTATATACCAGTGTATATAACCAGGCTCTGTATAGCACTGCCAATGTTGTATATAACCATATGGAAAACATGCAGAATCCAGATTTATGCCACCACCTGCAGTGATGGGCCTTGGGCCTTGTTTATTGTCATTGCAAATGATGCTTAACAGGAAACTGCAATCATCTAAAAGATATTATTTCATCTGCGTTAATCAGTGGAATTCATATATACCTGTAGTATGTAGTTGGGGATCCTGTATACCTGTAGTGTATAGTTGGAGGGGTTCTGTATACTTAAAGTATGTAGTTTTTACGGGTCCTGTATACCTGTAGTGTATATTTGGGGGGAGGGGGTCCCGTATACCTGTAGTGTATAGTTTGGGGGTCCTGCATACCTGTAGTGTATGGTTAAGGAGGGGTCCTCTATACCTGTAGTGTATAGTTAGAGTCAGGGGCTGTATACCTGTACTGTATAGTTGGGGTAGGGGGTCTACCATTTATTTCTGTGGCTCTGTTTTGTTGCCCCTAGCAACCAACCAGATTCCAGCTCACTTTAAAAATGAAAGTAGTAATCCTATTCCAACTGCCATTACTGCTGGGGAGCTGCAGCGCCAATTACGCCACCTGTGTGTGCAGTGTGGAGATTTTCCCATTCATCTCTATGGGGCGCTCTTCCTCATCCCCCTCCCCTGCTGTACATCTGGCAAGGACTGGACCTTCGCTCTAACTTTCTCGTGCACCCAATGTACCTGTGTTCCAAATTTGGGCTAAAACGGTTCAGGCATTCAGAAGTCTATAGGGGACAGACAGACATTCATTTTTTTATCATATAGATGTCCATACTAGGACTACTCCATCTATATGTATGCTGTGTATAATATTATATACTAAAAAATGGACCCGGCTCTGTTCAGGTATAAAGTGTCAGTGTGTTAATTAGATTTGTTCCAAGGTCGCCCAGGAAGCAAATCTATGCCCTTGTTTTGTTTTTTTGTTTAAGAGGAAATCGCCAGGAGCCCTATATAATCCTTTATACACTATATACCACTACAGTTCAGCACTGTTTATGTAAATTGAAGCTCATGCACATTAGAAATAAACAAAAAACTTTAAACATCCTAAATACCTAATAGCCAAACTGAGATGTCATATGATCAGACTGTATACAGAGCCTGGTTATATACAACATTGGCAGTTTTATATACAGAGCCTGGGTATATACAACATTGTCAGTGTTATATACAGCCTGGTTATATGCAACATTGGCAGTGTTTTACAGTATACAGCCTGGTTATGTACAACATTAGTAGTGTTATACAGTATACAGCCTGGTTATGTACAACATTAGTAGTGTTATACAGTATACAGCCTGGTTATGTACAACATTAGTAGTGTTATACAGTATACAGCCTGGTTGTGTACAACATTGGTAGTGTTATGCTGAGCCTGGTTATATACAACATTGGCAGTGTTATACAGTATACAGCCTGGTATACAACAATAACAGTGTTATACTGAGCTTGGTTATATACAAAATTGGCAGTGTTATATACAGCCTGGTTATAGGAGAAGTCCGGCGAAAATTTTTATAAAAGTATTGTATTGTATTGCCCCCCAAAAGTTAGACATATCACCAATATACACTTATTACGGAAAATGCTTATAAAGTTCTTTTTTTCCCTGCACTTACTATTGCATCAAGGCTTCACTTCCTGGATAAAGTGGTGATGTCACGACCCGACTCCCAGAGCTGTGTGGGCTGTGGCTGCTGGAGAGAATGATGGCAGGGGGAAACTGAGAGGCACAGGGCACTGGATGGACACTGAGCATCCCCCTGCCATCATCCTGTTGGTGATATGTATAACTTTTGGGGGGCAATACAATACTTTAATAAAAAATTTCGCTGGACTTCTCCTTTAAATACAACATTGGCAGTGTTATATACAGCCTGATTATATACATTAGCAGTGCTATATACAGCCTGGTTAAATACAACATTGGCAGTGTTATATACAGCCTGGTTAAATACAACATTGGCAGTGTTATATACAGCCTGGTTATGTATAACATTGGTAGTGTTATATACAGCCTGGTTATATACATTAGCAGTGTTATATGCAGCCTGGTTATGTACAACATTAGTAGTGTTATATACAGCCTGGTTATATACAACATTAGCAGTGCTATATACAGCCTGGTTAAATACAACATTGGCAGTGTTATATACAGCCTGGTTAAATACAACATTGGCAGTGTTATATACAGCCTGGTTATGTATAACATTGGTAGTGTTATATACAGCCTGGTTATATACATTAGCAGTGTTATATGCAGCCTGGTTATGTACAACATTGGTAGTGTTATGCTGAGCCTGGTTATATACAACATTGACAGTGTTAGTGGAGGTCCTGCATACCTATAGTATATAGTTGGTGGAGGTCCTGTATACCTGTAGTGTATAGTTCTGGGGTCCTGTATACCTCTACACCAGCTAGAACATGCAGTACTCCGGGAAAAGAGGTTATTTGATGATATAGGTGATTCACAGACATGACAGTAGTTGCAGATACCACCTGGCATAAGATTGTCAGACCCCCAACCAGTTTTATTAAACATAATCCAGCACTGTCTACGTGCACATAATTTACTCCTCTCTCCATGCACCTGCACCGTTCCTATCTGCATCTCAGACTCTATCCGGGGCCTCTATAACAGAATCTGTATAAGGGTGCATTCACACACACCGGATCCAGTGTCAGTGCCTCCCTATGAGGATACATACTGGCAGTGTGATTGACATCCAGCAGCGAGTATGTAAGTTAACCCCCCAGCGGCCAGAAAAGACATCACCTGCTCCATGCTCCGAGGGTTCCCAGCGTCTGCTCGTCGCACTCAGCCAATCAGTGCGCTGCCCCACCGCAGCCACTGATTGGCTGAGCAGGATGTCCTGCGAGGACCCCGGAAGCAAGCCGGATCGGGGAGGAGGTAATGTATGCTCCGGCCGCTGGGGGGTTAACTTAAATACTTGCAGCGGGATGTCAATCACACTGCGAGTATGTATCCTCATAGGCATGCAATGACACTGGATCAGCAGCGGATTTTGCTGCGGACCTGGTGTGTGTGAAGGCACCCTAAGGCTATGTTCACACACAGTATTTTTGCTCAATATTTTGCAACCAAAAGTAGAAGTGGATTGAAAACACAGAACGGCTAGGTTCACACACTGCTGAAATTCTATTAAAAGTACATTAAAAGTTATATAGATGTGTCTATACAATGTATTACCGTATCTGTGCTGTTCTGCCACACTGGTAGCTGATAGAAATCGAATTGTAAAGTGCTGCGGAATCTGTTGGTGCTATATAAATAAAAAATATTATTATTATAGAAATCCAGGAAGTGAAGAAAAATGGCCTCTGTGCCAATTCACATTGTCTCCTGCTCCCTCCGCTCTCCCACCTTAGGAGACAAAGATCACATGCCTCTGTCTCACATTGTGTGTGTTTGCTGAGCACAGGCTGATGATGCAGACAGGGGGCAGGATGTGATGTCACAGGAGGCGTGGCTGGATTCCCTAATCCCCAGAGTGATTCACCATCTCTGACCGGCCAGAAGCAGGTGCAGCAAGGACTGTGGACTATGATTAACAGCTGACGGAAAGCATTGCATTCTGGGAACTGCTCAACCAGGAAGTACAGAAACACTGGCATAGATAGGTAAGTAATGCTTTATGCTTCTGCAGAAGTTTCATTTTTTTAACCTCTACCTGGAGTTCCCCCTTAACGACAAATAATGTTTATTTCAAAACAACGGCCATTATTTTAAAATAGCGGTAATTATTTGCCATTAAATGACGGCCATCCACTCCATTTCAACAGAGTGTGAGCATAGCCTTTCTGTGTTTTCAGTCCAATCCTGGTTTTGGTAGCAAATACTGAGCAAAAATACTGTGTGGGAACATAGCCTTAGGGCGTGTTTATACATAATGAGTTGGGTATTGCAGCGAATCCGCTGGGAAACTCAGTAACATAACAGTCTATGGCCCTGCACAGGACTCCCGCAGCGAGAATGTACTGAAAGCCATATTTAAAGAAGTCCCATGGACTGTAAAAACGGTAGGCGGGGTGGGTGAGAAAACAACAAACAAGTGAACTCCCCCGTCCTCGTGCCTCTGGGTCCCATTTACATCAGCCAGGGTCCTGCAGCTCCGCTAGCTGCAACCTTGCGACACCAGATTGCACCCCAAACCGATCAGTGACTAGGGCACCGGGCATTCTCTCAGCCAGGCCAAGACGTTGCTTCTACAGGAGCTGGGTACGACATGACCGGTTTCCTTCAGAAGATGACTGATGGCGGCGATGATCAGGACCCTGGAGTGGCGCAACGGAGGCACAGGAACGGGTGAGTATAGCTTTTATATAGCTGCCTTCAGGAGACTGGACCTGGATACAGTAAGTATAGCTTTTATATAGCTGCCTTCAGGAGACTGGACCTGGATACAGTAAGTATAGCTTTTATATAGCTGCCTTCAGGAGACTGGACCTGGATACAGTAAGTATAGCTGTTATATAGCTGACTTCAGGAGACTGGACCTGGATACAGTAAGTATAACTGTTATATAGCTGCCTTCAGGAGACTGGACCTGGATACAGTAAGTATAGCTTTTATATAGCTGCCTTCAGGAGACTGGACCTGGATACAGTAAGTATAGCTTTTATATAGCTGCCTTCAGGAGACTGGACCTGGATACAGTAAGTATAGCTGTTATATAGCTGCCTTCAGGAGACTGGACCTGGATACAGTAAGTATAGCTTTTATATAGCAGCCTTCAGGAGACTGGACCTGCATACAGTAAGTATAGCTTTTATATAGATGCCTTCAGGAGACTGGACCTGGATACAGTAAGTATAGCTGTTATATAGCTGCCTTCAGGAGACTGGACCTGGATAGAGTAAGTATAGCTGTTATATAACTGCCTTCAGGAGACTGGACCTGGATAGAGTAATTATAGCTGTAATATAGCTGCCTTCAGGAGACTGGACCTGGATACAGTAAGTATAGCTGTTATATAGAAGACTCCAGGAGACCGTACCTGGATACAAGTAAGTATAGCGGTTACACAGCTGCCTTCAGGAGACTGGACCTGGATACAGTAAGTATAGCTGTTATATAGCAGCCTTCAGGAGACTGGACCTGGATACAGTAAGTATAGCTGTTATATAGCAGCCTTCAGGAGACTGGACCTGGATACAGTAAGTATAGCTTTTATATAGCTGCCTTCAGGAGATTGGACCTGGATACAGTAAGTATAGCTGTTATATAGCATCCTTTAGGAGACTGGACCTGGATAGAGTAATTATAGCTGTAATATAGCTGCCTTCAGGAGACTGGACCTGGATACAGTAAGTATAGCTGTTATATAGCAGCCTTCAGGAGACTGGACCTGGATACAGTAAGTATAGCTGTTATATAGCAGCCTTCAGGAGACTGGACCTGGATACAGTAAGTATAGCTGTTGTATAGCTGCCTTCAGGAGACTGGACCTGGATACAAGTAAGTATAGTCGTTGTATAGCTGCCTTCAGGAGACTGGACCTGGATACAGTAAGTATAGCTGTTATATAGCAGCCTTCAGGAGACTGGACCTGGATACAGTAAGTATAACTCTTATATAGCAGCCTTCAGGAGACTGGACCTGGATACAGTAAGTATAGCTTTTATATAGCTGCCTTCAGGATATTGGACCTGGATACAGTAAGTATAGCTGTTATACAGCAGCCTTAAGGAGACTGGACCTGCATACAGTAAGTATAGCTGTTATATAGCATCCTTCAGGAGACTGGACCTGGATAGAGTAATTATAGCTGTAATATAGCTGCCTTCAGGAGACTGGACCTGGATACAGTAAGTATAGCTGTTATATAGCAGCCTTCAGGAGACTGGACCTGGATACAGTAAGTATAGCTGTTATATAGCTGCCTTCAGGAGACTGGACCTGGATACAGTAAGTATAGCTGTTATATAGCTGCCTTCAGGAGACTGGACCTGGATACAGTAAGTATAGCTGTTGTATAGCTGCCTTCAGGAGACTGGACCTGGATACAGTAAGTATAGCTGTTATATAGCTGCCTTCAGGAGACTGGACCTGGATAGAGTAATTATAGCTGTAATATAGCTGCCTTCAGGAGACTGGACCTGGATACAGTAAGTATAGCTGTTATATAGCAGCCTTCAGGAGACTGGACCTGGATACAGTAAGTATAGCTGTTATATAGCTGCCTTCAGGAGACTGGACCTGGATACAGTAAGTATAGCTGTTATATAGCTGCCTTCAGGAGACTGGACCTGGATACAGTAAGTATAGCTGTTGTATAGCTGCCTTCAGGAGACTGGACCTGGATACAGTAAGTATAGCTGTTATATAGCTGCCTTCAGGAGACTGGACCTGGATACAGTAAGTATAGCTGTTATATAGCTGCCTTCAGGAGACTGGACCTGGATACAGTAAGTATAGCTGTTATATAGCTGCCTTCATGAGACTGGACCTGGATACAGTAAGTATAGCTGTTATATAGCAGCCTTCAGGAGACTGGACCTGGATACAGTAAGTATAGCTGTTGTATAGCTGCCTTCAGGAGACTGGACCTGTATACAAGTAAGTATAGTCGTTATATAGCTGCCTTGAGGAGACTGGACCTGGATACAGTAAGTATAGCTGTTATATAGCAGCCTTCAGGAGACTGGACCTGGATACAGTAAGTATAACTGTTATATAGCTGCCTTCAGGAGACTGGACCTGGATACAGTAAGTATAGCTGTTATATAGCTGACCTCAGGAGAGTGGACCTGGATACAGTAAGTATAACTGTTATATAGCAGCCTTCAGGAGACTGGACCTGGATACAGTAAGTATAACTGTTATATAGCTGCCTTCAGGAGACTGGACCTGGATACAGTAAGTATAGCTGTTATATAGCTGACTTCAGGAGACTGGACCTGGATACAGTAAGTATAACTGTTATATAGTAGCCTTCAGGAGACTGGACCTGGATACAGTAAGTATAACTGTTATATAGCTGCCTTCAGGAGACTGGACCTGGATACATTAAGTATAGCTGTTATATAGCAGCGTTCAGGAGACTGGACCTGGATACAGTAAGTATAGCTGTTATATAGCTGCCTTCAGGAGACAGGACCTGGATACTGTATGTATAGCTGCCTTCAGGAGACTGGACCTGGATACAGTAAGTATAGCTGTTATATAGCTGCCTTCAGGAGACTGGACCTGGATACAGTAAGTAAAGCTGGTATATAGCAGCCTTCAGGAGACTGGACCTGGATACAGTAAGTATAGCTGTTATATAGCAGCCTTCAGGAGACTGGACCTGGATACAGTAAGTATAACTGTTATATAGCAGCCTTCAGGAGACTGGACCTGGATACAGTAAGTATAACTGTTATATAGCTGCCTTCAGGAGACTGGACCTGGATACAGTAAGTATAGCTGTTATATAGCTGCCTTCAGGAGACTGGACCTGGATACAGTAAGTATAGCTGTTATATAGCTGACTTCAGGAGACTGGACCTGGATACAGTAAGTATAACTGTTATATAGCAGCCTTCAGGAGACTGGACCTGGATACAGTAAGTATAGCTGTTATATAGCTGCCTTCAGGAGACTGGACCTGGATACATTAAGTATAGCTGCTATATAGCTGCCTTCAGGAGACTGGACCTGGATACAGTAAGTATAGCTGTTATATAGCAGCGTTCAGGAGACTGGACCTGGATACAGTAAGTATAGCTGTTATATAGCAGCCTCCAGGAGACTGGACCTGCATACAGTAAGTATAACTGTTATATAGCAGCCTTCAGAAGACTGGACCTGGATACAGTAAGTATAACTGTTATATAGCTGCCTTCAGGAGACTGGACCTGGATACAGTAAGTATAGCTGTTATATAGCTGCCTTCAGGAGACTGGACCTGGATACAGTAAGTATAGCTGTTATATAGCTGACTTCAGGAGACTGGACTTGGATACAGTAAGTATAACTGTTATATAGCAGCCTTCAGGAGACTGGACCTGGATACAGTAAGTATAGCTGTTATATAGCTGCCTTCAGGAGACTGGACCTGGATACATTAAGTATAGCTGCTATATAGCTGCCTTCAGGAGACTGGACCTGGATACATTAAGTATAGCTGTTATATAGCAGCGTTCAGGAGACTGGACCTGGATACAGTAAGTATAGCTGTTATATAGCAGCCTCCAGGAGACTGGACCTGCATACAGTAAGTATAGCTGTTATATAGCAGCGTTCAGGAGACTGGACCTGGATACAGTAAGTATAGCTGTTATATAGCTGCCTTCAGGAGACTGGACCTGGATACAGTAAGTATAGCTGTTATATAGCTGACTTCAGGAGACTGGACCTGGATACAGTAAGTATAGCTGTTATATAGCAGCCTCCAGGAGACTGGACCTGCATACAGTAAGTATAGCTGTTATATAGCAGCGTTCAGGAGACTGGACCTGGATACAGTAAGTATAGCTGTTATATAGCAGCGTTCAGGAGACTGGACCTGGATACAGTAAGTATAGCTGTTATATAGCTGCCTTCAGGAGACTGGACCTGGATACATTAAGTATAGCTGTTATATAGCTGCCTTCAGGAGACTGGACCTGGATACAGTAAGTATAGCTGTTATATAGCAGCGTTCAGGAGACTGGACCTGGATACAGTAAGTATAGCTGTTATATAGCAGCCTTCAGGAGACTGGACCTGCATACAGTAAGTACAGCTGTTATATAGCTGCCTTCAGGAGACTGGACCTGGATACAGTAATTATAGCTGTTATATAGCAGCCTTCAGGAGATTGGACCTGCATACAGTAAGTATAGCTGTTATATAGCTGCCTTCAGGAGACTGGACCTGGATACAGTAAGTATAGCTGTTATATAGCTGCCTTCAGGAGACTGGACCTGGATACAGTAAGTACAGCTGTTATATAGCAGCCTTCAGGAGACTGGACCTAGATACAGTAAGTATAGCTGTTATATAGCAGCCTTCAGGAGACTGGACCTGGATACAGTAAGTATAGCTGTTATATAGCTGCCTTCAGGAGACTGGACCTGGATACAGTAAGTACAGCTGTTATATAGCAGCCTTCAGGAGACTGGACCTAGATACAGTAAGTATAGCTGTTATATAGCAGCCTTCAGGAGACTGGACCTGGATACAGTAAGTATAGCTGTTATATAGCTGCCTTCAGGAGACTGGACCTGGATACAGTAAGTACAGCTGTTATATAGCAGCCTTCAGGAGACTGGACCTAGATACAGTAAGTATAGCTGTTATATAGCAGCCTTCAGGAGACTGGACCTGGATACAGTAAGTATA
Source organism: Dendropsophus ebraccatus (assembly GCF_027789765.1). NCBI lineage: Eukaryota > Metazoa > Chordata > Amphibia > Anura > Hylidae > Dendropsophus > Dendropsophus ebraccatus. The sequence continues at coordinate 15,915,058 of NC_091459.1, read as the reverse complement.
GCTGTTATATAGCTGCCTTCAGGAGACTGGACCTGGATACAGTAAGTACAGCTGTTATATAGCAGCCTTCAGGAGACTGGACCTAGATACAGTAAGTATAGCTGTTATATAGCAGCCTTCAGGAGACTGGACCTGGATACAGTAAGTATAGCTGTTATATAGCTGCCTTCAGGAGACTGGACCTGGATACAGTAAGTACAGCTGTTATATAGCAGCCTTCAGGAGACTGGACCTAGATACAGTAAGTATAGCTGTTATATAGCTGCCTTCAGGAGACTGGACCTGTATACAGTAAGTATAGCTGTTATATAGCTGCCTTCAGGAGACTGGACCTGGATACAGTAAGTACAGCTGTTATATAGCAGCCTTCAGGAGACTGGACCTAGATACAGTAAGTATAGCTGTTATATAGCTGCCTTTAGGAGACTGGACCTGAATACAGTAAGTATAGCTGTTATATAGCTGCCTTCAGGAGACTGGACCTGTATACAGTAAGTATAGCTGTTATATAGCAGCCTTCAGGAGACTGGACCTGGATACAGTAAGTATAGCTGTTATATAGCTGCCTTTAGGAGACTGGACCTGGATACAGTAAGTATAGCTGTTATATAGCTACCTTCAGGAGACTGGACCTGGATACAGTAAGTATAGCTGTTATATAACTGCTAAAATTGCTAATTTTCTTTGCCCTGTTTAGAATCCTGCAAAATGTCACAAGCTGCCATTAAAGTCAATGGGGTCTGTCAAGCTCCGTTCATGTCCATTGTGCACTTGTTGGGCCGGTCTTTTATTTGTGCCTCAGACACCGATGTGAACGTATCCCTAGAATTGTCCACCTGCGATATCAAGGTCGGAAAAAGAGCGAGCAACTCCCGCACTCCATCTCCCTAGTATCATTCACACCCTATATCCGCCGTCGCTCTGCTCACACACACACACAGAACACATGTACCGAACGCTTCTGCCGGTTACCAGTCATGTGACATCAATCACGCCCTCTACACTCGTCCGTCGCACATACATCACGTGTCCGGCATTGAAGGCGACGCAGCGTTCCCAACGCACCGCCCCTTCCGCTCATTTTGATCACGTGGATGTGGTGTGCGCATGCGCAATGCGGCGCCGGGATCCGGAAATGGGCCATCTGGCTGGTGCGGCTGCGCCCGGCTGCGCGGACTGAGGAGAGCAGGTGAGACCTGGTGGGGCCCGGCTCGCAATCCATCACCATCCTCCGTCTCATACGTTCCCACAGCTCCGAGGCAGTTGTCCGCCCGGTACCGCTTGGCTCCCGTACCCAGCCGGGCGTGATCCGTGTACGTGTGTAGTCGGTTATGTCCCCCTTGTACGGTCCGGGCCCTCAGCCCTGCCAGCCGGCATTTGTGTCACACACACGACTCCAGTCACCGTGAGCTCTCCCGTTTCCTCCACGTGTGTACGTGGTGTGTGGTGTCACCTCTGTCACCGTGTGGCGGTGCCCGGCCATGTCTGCCGACAATGAATGACATCACACGTCTGCAGTGACATCATGTGTCACCGGCGGCCGGACACAGCTCCGGGGCCTCCCGGCGGGCACCGCTCCCATCCCGTGCCCGGTCAGTGTGTGCAGCTGGGAGGGTGCCGGCCCTCACCGAGCACCGGTGCCTGTCACTCCCGGGCCGGGTGACCGCCACGTGACGTCATCCTCCTCCCTGACAGGAGCACGCGCTCCCGGGTGAGGCCTGGTGGGCTGCGGGCACCTTGTCAGTGCTGGGCACCGGCTGGCGGCCATTGTGCATGGGGACATAGTGGGCACACCTAGATCTGAGCAGTGTGACCGGCATATGTCTGCATCATGTGCCTGCCTGTGCCAGCTTCCGTGTGCCTGCCTGTGCCAGCTGCCGTGTGCCTGCCTGTGCCAGCTTCCGTGTGCCTGCCTGTGCCAGCTACCGTGTGCCTGCCTGTGCCAGCACTCATCTACCAGACCCCAGCCTGGTGCTGCTGTGTGCCTGCCTGTGCCAGCTACCGTGTGCCTGCCTGTGCCAGCTGCCTTGTGCCTGCATCTTGTGCCTGCCTGTGCCAGCTGCCGTGTGCCTGCCTGTGCCAGCTACCGTGTGCCTGCCTGTGCCAGCTACCGTGTGCCTGCCTGTGCCAGCTACCGTGTGCCTGCCTGTGCCAGCTACCGTGTGCCTGCCTGTGCCAGCTACCGTGTGCCTGCCTGTGCCAGCTACCGTGTGCCTGCCTGTGCCAGCTACCGTGTGCCTGCCTGTGCCAGCTACCGTGTGCCTGCCTGTGCCAGCTACCGTGTGCCTGCCTGTGCCAGCTACCGTGTGCCTGCCTGTGCCAGCTACCGTGTGCCTGCCTGTGCCAGCTACCGTGTGCCTGCCTGTGCCAGCACTCATCTACCTTACCCCAGCCTGGTGCTGCCATGTATCTAGCTGACCCCCAGCCTGGTGCTGCCATGTATCTAGCTGACCCCCAGCCTGGTGCTGCCATGTATCTAGCTGACCCCCAGCCTGGTGCTGCCATGTATCTAGCTGACCCCCAGCCTGGTGCTGCCATGTATCTAGCTGACCCCCAGCCTGGTGCTGCCATGTATCTAGCTGACCCCCAGCCTGGTGCTGCCATGTATCTAGCTGACCCCCAGCCTGGTGCTGCCATGTATCTAGCTGACCCCCAGCCTGGTGCTGCTGTATACTGATGGGCATTACCATTGTACCCTGTATGTTGTGGTGACCTGGCCATGAGCTTCTATATGTGATTGGCATTGTACCCTGCTGTGCTCCTGTCCTTTTATGTAATATCTGTATCCAGTGAATATACAGATGGTGAACCTACGGGCGTCCTGGGTGAGATGTGCCCTGTCACATGCTGCCATTGTGTGTGTCTGAATTAGCTTTGTTTTATGGGGTTTATTCTGTTGGGCAGAAGTCATGAGGTTGGTGAGTGTGATCTGATGCCCCCTCAGCGTGCTGGTGCCCACCATGTGTTATATTGTAGTGTCAGTATGAGGAAGCACTGGAGCTCTTATAGTGTTCGGGGAATCGTCTCGTTGCACAATCTCCCTGTATGTGTAACAGTAGTGTGACCAGGATGTGTGATGGGCGCCTGTGGCAATGCATGTGTGCCCACCAGTGGGCGTGCATGAGAATATATGGCACAGAATCTGCTAAGAGCGGTAGAGTCTCACACATGGATGCTGGGGGTAGTAGTGGCAGCCTGCAGTCACTGGCATCTGTGTACACCAGAGATGGGGAACCTTCAGCCCTCCAGCTGTTAAAAAACTACAATTCCCATCATGACTGGACAGACAAAGCATGATGGGAATTGTAGTTGTGCAACAGCTGGTTCCTTACCCCTGGTATAAATCATTGATGTCGCTGTATAGTCTTTGTGTTCCATTGTGATACAGTACATGTGCTGTATGTAGCTGTTGTCCGCTATTTTGGCCTATTAAAGGGGCTTAGAAAAACATGTCCGCCGCCGAAATTGCGCCACTTTTGTCCCATGTAGGTTGTGGTTTTGCATTTTAGTCAATGGAGATAAATATCCCACATAACCTGGGGGCAAGGGTGGCGCTGGTTTTGCCCTATGTGATCCTGGATAACCCTTATAATACTGCAGTCCTGTCTATAGTGCAGAGTAATATATACATTTTATTCAGTTCTTTCTGTTGAGTCCAGTGGGCGGGCCTCCTGAATAATTGACAGCGCTCTCCCAGTCACCGTGTGGAGATCAGTCATCAGTGAGACCCCACCCCCTGGACTCCCAAGCATAGCTAGAATCCTATAGCTTTATCCATATATGGTTATGTAGCGAGAGGGTAAACAGCCAATCATTGAGTAGGACCCGCCCACTGGACTCCTAAGCATGGAAAAACTAGGGATGGAATCTTATCATGCAAAACTATATATCGGCCTGCTCCATTTCTCCATATATATATATATATATATATATATATATATATATATATATATTTATATATAAAAATGGCGGATCAGGCACCATATTCTTTTAGGGTATGTTCACACTCAGGAATTGAAGAGGAAAGTTTGCTGCTTGAAATTTCCTCCTCAGCTTATTCCACTGCCAACAGAGCAGAAATCTCATTGAACACCCTGGATATTTTAGGCTGGGTTCACACTGCGTTTTTGCAATCCTTTTTTCCATCCGTTTTTTGCAAAAAAAGGATGCATTTGTGTGCATCCGTTTTTCCATTGACTTCCATTGTAAAAAAAAAAGGATCAAAACGGATCCGTTTTTTTTTTTTTTTTTTTTTAACGGACACAAAAACGTAGCTGACACTACTTTTGTGTCCTTTAAAAAAAACGGATCCGTTTTTTATTTTTTTTTTCAATGGAAAAACGGATGCAAACTAATGCATTTGTTTTTTTCTGTTCCTTTTTTATCCGTTTTATTTTGCAAAAAACGGATTGCAAAAACGCAGTGTGAAACTAGCCTTACAGGCGGAATTTCTAGCGGAATACATGTAAAATAAGGGCAGACTGGAAGGTAGCCCCTTATAAAAAGACCCCCCCCCCCCCCCCCCCCCCCCAAAATATGGCGTCTGGTGAGTGCCGCTGCTTTGTGTTCTGTTGGGCCTTGACGCTCCCTGCTGCAATCCATGTGCATGCACTTGCATATTCTATAGATTGATCCTTACACCTCTTCTGCTGCTAATATCTTCTCTAGAAGTGGGGATCAGATTATTTTTTTTTTTTAATTTAAATCTTTGTGTCCCAAGTCTCGTGTTGGGCTCATCCCTTGGAGTCACAGGATGCATGTCATCATTTCTCTATGCTTCACTTATACTCGCCATTGAAGGAGTTGTCTGGGCAGGGGTCTTTAAAAAAAAAAAAAAAAAAAAAAAATGCAGAGGGAGGGGGTGGCTGGATAAACTCCCGTACTTACCTTTTTGGGCTCCAACATCCCCATTAGCGCCTTAGGGCTTTATTACACCTCCCGATATTAGCAGCAAGGGAGCGCTGATCTGTCAGATCAGTAATCGCCTGTTCCTCGTTCCCCGCTTGCTCTCGGCACGCATAGATAGCGAGCAGGAAGGATCTAACAAGGTCAGGTTGGCCCATGGGAGATAGCGGCGGCCTGCTGCTCCTAATAGTGCAATGGCCTGCAGACCGTCACTGTTTTAGTTTAACATGTTATAAGGAAACGATAAGTCAAAGTTGTGCATGTCAGCTGATCGTGGCCTTTGAATGGTACGTTTACACAGACAGATTATCTGACAGATAAAGCCAGGAACAGACTATAAACAGAGAACAGGTCATAAAGGAAAGACTGAGATTTCTCCACTTCTCAAATCCATTACTTGGCTTCCAAAATCTGTCAGATAAATCTGTGTGTGTAAACGCACCATAACATTACCTAATACACCATGCGATTATCGGCCATAACGGCCGCATGGGGTAATAGGGCTTTTAGGGATGGCTATGAGCAGGGATGCAGGAGCCAGTGAGGTAAGTGTTCATTATCATTTTCAGACGCCCCCTCCCCCGGTCATACATCAAACACCCCTGCCCGGACTACTCCTTTTAAACTGCAGCAGATTGCAGTAAAGCACATGCTTGGCCGCCCTACAGCTACAAAATGGAAACCCAGGACCTTTAAAAAAAAATTTTTTAGCTAAAAATTCAGTGTGTGTGTGTATATGTATGTGTGTGTGATATATATATATATATATATATATATATATATATATATTTGCAAGTGATACCTCATTTAGTCCCTTTCTATCTAAAATTTCTCGCCTCTTGTTTCCTTCTGTTGGGTCATGGTGACTTCTCTGAGATTTCATGTGTGGTGGTGGGGGAGGGGGTAGTCACCATTTTAGCCAGGACTTCGGACACAGCTGAAAACTTAGGTTTCAACACTACTCATGGTATCATGTCCATCCCGTCTGCTTTATGATCTACAAAGGGCCCTATTCCACCAGACGATTATCGTTGGCATAATCGTTAACGATCTCAAACGACCGCTATTGCCAAAGTCCTGAAAACGTTCACTCATTTCCATGGAACGATGATCGCAATTACGATCATAAGTAACGATTTTTTTTTTTTCTTCGCTATTGCTTTCGTATCTATTGCCAACGACCGAACGACGTCTTACTCAATTCGAACGTTTTGCGAACGAGCAACAATAAAAATAGGTCCAGGTCTTATAAAGCGATCAACGATTTCTCGTTCGGTCGTTAATCGTTAATTGCATTTTAACTGAACGATTATTGTTTAGATTTGAACGATTTAACGATAATTTAAACGATAATCGTCCGGAATAGGGCCCAAAGTCAAGCAAAAAGCCGCTTCAGACATGTAGATACAGTCCAGATACCCCAATTACACGGAACGATGAACGTTACTTATGATCGTTCTTGCGACGCCACTAGTTCACCGCTACTGCGAGCAACCGAACTACCTCTTATTACATGCGTACGGTCAACGATAAAAATACGGTCAACGATTTCTCGTTGGTCGTTTAATCTTTGTCTGCTATTACGCTAAACAATTATTGCTCAAATCCGAACCATTTAACGATTTTTTTAAGCGATAATCCGTTCTGTGTAATACCACCCTTGTTCATCCCCCATAAAATCTTTCAAATCAACTGATGCCAGAGATTTGTAATTTACTGCATGGTTTTAAACTGCAAAAAATAAAAAAATCCTTGTTTACCAGCTGCACATTGCTCTATGATGGTAGTTGAAGGGGATGTTCACCAAATATCGGTGCCAGAGATTTGTAGTTTACCTCTATTAAAAAATCTCCAGTCTTCTAGTACTTATCAGCTGCTGTATGTCCTGCAGGAAGTGGTGTATTCTGTTCAGTCTGACAGTGCTCTCTGCTGCCACCTTTGTCTATGTCAGGAACTGTCCAGAGCAGTACCCAATCCTCAGAAAAAAAGCCTTTCCTGCTCTCCAGGCTTTAAAAAAAAATACACCACTTCCTGCAGGACATACAGCAGATAATAAGTACTGGGAGACTGGAGGGTTTTTTTTAATAGAAGTAAATTACAAATCTCTGCCACTAGTTGATTTGAAAGAAAAAAAAATCTGGTTAACTATCCTTTTAAAATGTCTGCGGCAGCATGACATTTTTTTTTATGGCTAGTCTTATAAGCATTTTTTTTTTTTTTTTTTTTTTTTTGAGTTTTCAGTGTTTAAAATGCCCTGTGTGACTTTCTGTAAATGATGCGCATGCTACACAGAAACCTACATAGATAACGCTGGCTGGTGGTCCATACATTTTGCTGTGTCGCTGTAACGGACAGATGTTTGCTGTTGGTCAGTAGGTCAGAGCTATGTGCACTATGCTTAGTAACTTATTTTTTTGTGCCTTTTATTTTCTTCACACAGCATGCACTAGGCGACTTTCAGGCTGTTGAAAAATTATACGATCAGTTCTGCCAGCAGGTAAGTGTTTCTATACTAGTAATTGTCTGTCTGTCATGGTACATTTACACACAGAGAGATCTTTGAAGCCAAAGCCAGGAAACCGATCATAAAGGAAAGACTGAGACCTCCTCTTTTCCAATCCATTCCTGGCTTTGGCTTCAAAAATCTGTCAGAGAAATTTCTGTGTAAACACACCATTAGGGATGGGGAAACTTGGCTCTCCAGCTGTTGTAAAACTACAACTCCCATCATGCCTGGACAGCCAAAGCTAAAGCTCCTACTGTCCAGGCATGATGGGGGTTGTAGCTTTGCAACAGCTGGAGAGCCAAGGTTTCCTGACCCGTGCTGTATGTATTTCCCTTCCTTGACTAGCATTTGGTGTACTTAGTCATAGAGTGTCTGTCTTGGGGGAGATTTCTGAAACCATTCATCCTAATGTCCTGAGGCTGGGTTATAGGAGAAGTTGGTTGTCACACTTATACATAGGGTCCCCATCTCATAAAGTAAGACTATATCACTAGGATATTTCATCATTTTCTTATGGGTTGGGGGTCTAACTACTCCCCCTCCCCCCCCCCCAACCTTAAACGGGTACTCCGGTAAAAAAAAACCTCTTTTAAATCAACTGGTTTCTGAAAAGTGTATAGATTTGTAATTTACTTCCATTTAAAAATCTCAAGTCTCCCAGTACTTATCAGCTGCTGTATGTCCTGCAGGATGTGGCATATTCTTTTCAGTCTGACACGGTGCTCTCTGCCGCCACCTCTGTCCAGAGCAGGAGAGGTTTTCTATGGGGATTTGCTGCTGCTCTGGACAGTTCCTGACATGGACAGAGGTGGCAGCAGAGAGCACTGTGTCACATTGGAAAGAATCCATCCCTTCCTGCAGGACAAGTACTGGAAGACTGAAGATTTTTAAATAGAAGAAATTTGTAGAGCCAGTTGGTTTGAAAGAAAAAAAATAGCTGGAGTCCCTCTTTAATAGTCAGGGGGCCAGGCACCACCATGCAGCAATTTTCAGCATAGTACCTTTCTAGTGAACACGTGTGTCTCTTGATAAGTCATCATTTTGAGGCGGGGACCCTCTGATGGATTGTTGGCATAGTAGTTGATTCAGTACAGTCTTGGCACTTCATTTATCTCTCTGGTGCAGCATAGTCGCTCACGTCTGCTAATCTATCCAGGCAGAATGGGGAAGACAGTGCCAGAGCGCTCGCTCAGCAATCCTGTCGGTGTCACTCAGTTACCACATTACTGCTGCTGCATTCATTATTAATAAGACCTTATTTCATGGAGATAGTAAGTCATCCATATAACGGTGTAGGGATTCAGGGTGTTCTGCCTGTAGTTGGGTGAATTGGCGTTCTGCGTTTTTGGTTTCTGGGCGGTTAGTAGGTAATAGGCCCAATGACCAGCTGATGAATAAGCAACTTGTTTCTTGACTGGCTGCATGGTTTTAACATGCAAACAATTCATTCATTCATTCATTCATTCATTCATTCATACATACATACATACATACATACATACATACATACATACATACAATACATCGCTCTATTATGGAGCTTAAAGGGATTGTTCACCAAAACTTTGTAATTTACTTCTCCTGTGTTTCAGTACCTATCGGCTGCTATATGTCCTGCAGAGAGCACTGTGTCATACTGGAAAGAAGACACCACTTCCTGCAGGACATATAGCAGCTAAGTACTAGATCAGTTCTCATTTGCAGAGCCTTTACAAGGCATGGTTAGTCGGGGTATATAAACGGTCGATGTATCGTTAATGCGGCCGTTTAAGTACATTGATCGGACGCACATATCTCTACAAAAATAATGGTTTTACCACCCGCACAAAATATCAGTCAGCTGATCTGTCACTTTACACAGAACAGTTATCTGGTTGATGAGCATTACCTAGGAACAGTTGTCAGCAATAATCGGCCAGTATATTAGGGCCTTAAAGGGAACCCGTCCTACCCCTGGATAAAGGATCATATAATTATCCCCCCTCCTGCCGGTCCCACCACAGAGAAAAATCTGCCTGTTCATCTGCGCGCTCAATATGTCAAAGAGTAGAGATGAGTCCAATGTCTGTAGGACTTTGTGGAAGGACATGCTTTACAGCGAGGCTCATGGACATAGACGACAAGAGACCGACTCTGGCCCCTTGAGATGAATGTGAAGCAATACTTAGCGTACGCTGTGACTTTTGAAGAGGTCATTCCATGGGGAGCTGCTATTGTCTCTATCTACTGGTGTCGCATGACGCTGCAATGCTGTACAGATCACTTTACAGCAGCCTCCTCTTTTTACTACAGACACAGCAGAAAGTCTCATCTTAAGCCCCTATAACACGGGCCTACATAGAGGAGCAAACAAGCGCTTGTTTGCTCCTCGTTACCCGCTCGCTGCCGGCGCTATTACACGTGGTGGCAGCAAGCGGGTCAGTGCAGGGGGGGCTGCCCGAGTGATCGCTAGATTGTCCTGGCAGCCCATAGACGATAACGGTAGTCTGCTGCCGCCGCTCCTGTTCCACGGGCCGACGGCAGCAGATCGCTGCTATCAGTCATTTGTCTTTCAACATGTCGAAAGACAGGACTGCAATGATCAGCCGACATCGTTCATGTCAGCTGATCATTGCCTTCTATTACACAGGACAATTATCGGCCGAATACGGAGGATAATCATTCCGTGTAATAGGGCCTTTAGTTTTAACCTCATTGGTAAGAATAAAAACTGCAAGATATCAGGATTATTTTATAATATAGAAAGAAAAATGGAAAATTTGAAAAAGTCACCAAAAATTTCCTAAAAATTTGTTAAAACACAAAACAATTATTTAAACAATAAGTTAATAAGTTTCCACACTTGTCTTTGAGGACAGCAGAGTAAATGCATTGAAAAAAACACACGTTTTTAGGTTGGTAAGCAGCATCTGACAAGGCCTCATCCACACCACTTTTTTTTCTTGGTTTTTAGAAATCGGGATCAGTGATGTCCTAGAGGAACCATCCTTATAGCATCAATGATGCATCTGTAATGAATGGCCACAGGGTGGAGCCGGCCTAGGGGGGGCTACCAGGCTGATACAAATGCTAAATTCACTGTCCATGGAACTGCCGAAGAAGGGTAGCCCAGTGCAGCACTCGGTTCTTTCCGGTAGTTCCATAGAGAATGAATAGAGCCGCCGGTCATGTGGCTACCCGCGGCTCTATTCAAAAGAAAAGAGCCAGGGGATAATCTGCTCCTCGTTTCCCGCTCACTGCCGCCGCTATTCCACGCGGCAGCAGCAAGTGGGTGAGTCGGGGGCAGGGGCTGCCCGGGGGATCGCTGATCTTCCAGGCAGCCCAAAGGATATAGCGCCTGTCTGCTGCCGCTCCTATTCCACGGAGTGACAGCAGCAGATCACTGCTATATAAGTTGTTTGTCTTTAAACGTGTTGACAGACAAACGACTTCAACAATCAGCCGACATGAACGATGTCTGCTGATCGTTGCCTCCTATTCCACGGGACGATTATCGGCCGTAAAGGCTGATAATCGTTCCGTGGAATAGGGTCTTAAGGGTCCATTTACACAGATTACCTGCCAAAGATTTGAAGCCAAAGTCAGAAATGGATTTGAAAAGAGGAGAAATCTCAGTCTTTATGACCTGATCTCTGTTTCTGGCTTTGGCTTCAAATCTTTGGCAGATAACCTGTCAGATAATCTTTCTGTGTAAATGGACCCTTAGGGACAGACTACGGCCCAATCATTTTAGTGAACGAGTGTCGATCTGCTAGTTTACTGAACCTATTACAAAGCCCAAGAATAGGGCAGTAAGGGCTGCGTGGACATCAATATTGATGTCCATACAGCCCTTGCCCAAACACCTGATACGTTACCTCTCCCACTCCCGGTCTTCTCTCCTGTGCTCCGCAACTTCCTGGTCCCGGCGGAGCACAGGAGATTTTAGGTCCAAACCTAAACCAGCGATCAGCCGATGATCATGTCATCCGCTGATCGTTGTCTCTATTAGACACAGCGATAATCTTCCTGATTCGGCCGATTATTGCTCCGTGTGATAGGGCCCTTACTTGTACCCTAAAGTCAATGGAGAAAAATTAAAGGGGTTTTGCCCTAGAATAGAAAAAGCACAGCTACTTTCTTGTAAAAACAGCACCAACCCTGTCTCCAGGTTGTGTGGTATTACATTTCAGCTCAATTCACTTCTCCGTGAATCACAGGATAAAGAATAAAACCCAGAGATTAGAATACCGCCATAGATCAAAACGCCTATAATTTTACCTGGACTGTTAACAGCATTTAGTGACATGCTTTACAGCAAGACTCATGTACATAGACAACAGTAGACAAAGTGGCCGATGACTTTAGATCTGGACCTATAGAAACAATCAGCGGTTTGTTTCATCGGCTGATCGTTGTCTCTACTACATGGAGTGACAGTCGGGCCGATTATCACTCCGTGTACTAGGGCACCACCTTTGCCCGGGTGCTCTGGCTTTGGAACAAAAAACAATGAAAAACTGCAAAAAAAAAAATGGTCTTTTTAGATCATCATAAAGGAGGAGGAGGGAGGGGCTCCTGGGATTTAGCAGTTTCTGTAATAGGAGAAGTATACAGGTTTATAGACGGCTGTGTTATAATCGGAAGTTTCTGCCTGTAAGGGTGTGTGGAGACTATAAAAGGATCAGTGTGGATTGTACATGTGCGGGCCGGGCCCAGTCCTCCTCACTGCTAGTATACACTGCACTGCACCTTCCTGGCATCAATATGTAACTCTGTTCTGGAACAACTTCCTGCAGCCTCAGCACAGAAACTGCATCCGGTATCCCCGACTTATATTATCCCTATTAATCTGCAGCAAAATTGTACACGTTTAAGGTTTCCTGGATGGATATTTCTAGTGAAAGTATCTGTGAGATGAACAAACACTTTTCTTCATTGAGTTGTATCGGATACTTAACAAAAGATTTCCTGGGCTTTCTTGGCTTTGATTTCTTATAATACCTAAATCTGCATACACTGGTTTTCTATTATTCCTGTGTATGGCTACATCAAAGAGGTTCTCTGAAAGGGGGAGTTCTCAAAAAAAAATGTTTTCTTTTAGGTCAGCTGGTACCAGCAAGTGCCAGAGATTTGTAATTTATTTCTGTTAAAAAATCTCCAGTCTTCCAGTACTTATCAGCTGCTGTATGTCCTGCAGGAAGTGTTGTATTTTTCCCAGTCTGGCACAGTGCTCTCTGCTGCCACCTCTGTCCAGAGCAGTAGCAAATCCCAGTATAAAACCTGTCCTGTTCTTCTTGCAGGACATACAGCAGCTGATAAGTACTGGAAGACTTGAGATTTTTAATAGAAGTAAATTATAAATAAAGACAAAAAAAAAATCAGTGACCAATCCCTTTAACACTTGCTTGGTGTCATAGGTTGAGGCTGTATAGCACTATCTTTCTTACCAGTGGGTTCTTGTTGTAGACGTTGCTTTTCGGAGACAGCCAAGACTGCCACGTAAGACATATGCTCCTCTTCCCTCGCTAGGAAATTGTACTGCTTATTTGCCCACTAGCAGAATGTCAGCGGCTGTGATATTTGGCATCCTTGTCGAGCTCCAGTCTATGTGCTTTTCCTCCTGGATGGTATCGACCCAATGGCATGAGCCACTCACATGGAAACAGCGATAAGATGGGGTTCACGGATAAAGCGCTTGCTCTATAAGGGTATGTTCACACGTACCGGATGTGCAGCGGATTTCTCTGATCCCTGCCCAGTAGACCCTATGGGCAGACTAACTCGCAAGAACTGTAGAGCATCTGCCGCGTTATCAAAAAAAGCAGACTGTTCCTGAAGCCACCACCTTGAGTTTCACTGGATATATCATTGCATAGGTGTCTTTAAAGGGGTATTCCAGGAAAACCACCAACAAAGTAGTAGATTGCGTACCCTCCTGTGATCTCTGTATTGGGCCCGGCCTCCGTGTTCTGAAAAGAGCCACGGGTCCGGTACGCGATCCACGGTTCATTCGATTCATTCCTATGGAGCAACAAAAAGAGCAGAGTATGCTGGAGGAGCGCTGTACTCTGCTTTTTCCTTTGGCTTCCAAGGTATGAATCGAGCCGCGGGTCACGTGCCGTACCCACAGCTCTATTCATAATACATAAGCCGGGGGCCTGACACGCAGATTAGGGGGGGGGGGGGTAGAGAGGTTGGATTCCCCCCACAATCTCCTACTTTCCCCTGGTCCTTAATTAGCACTGATCTCAGAAGCCATCTTGGTTGCCCTGGTCTGGTAGGTGCCCTGTGGGCCCTCTCCTGAGCAAATACCAGGCTTAGCGCCGCCTCAGTGAGTGTCCTCATGAGACAATTCTCAAAGTATGCATCTGGCTTGCTCCCCTCTTTTTTTTTCTCCGGTGTTCCAGACGGACATTATTACGGCATAGCCGGTTCTCCGCGTGAGAATTGAAGTTTACATCTCTCCCCAAAGGAGCGGTAGAATCCTCGGAATGTTGCTAACTCTCTTCCACCGCAGCGGTGTGTTCTGATACTTTCTGCAAAACGTGACGAATCAGAGAAATAACTTCCTTGATGCTTTACTAAGAGACATATTGCAGGTGGTAATGGCTTCCATTAGGTCAGTCAGTGTTGGTTCTCTGTGTCCTACCACATGCTGTGCAGCTGCAAGCTTTGGTGTCTGATATCATGTCTGCAGCAATGGCCGCCTCAGCATCTCCCCCGTCTTCCTCCTCATTCCCAGGTGATTCCAGGACCCTTTACCTGGAGCCTGCATGCCCAGCCTGGTCTGGTGTGTTAGGGCCCCATTACACGGGACGATTATCGTCTGAAAAATCGTTCGAATTTAAACAACAATCGTTCTCCGTAATTGCAGGCAATGATCAAAAAATCGTTCGTATGTCGTTGATTTAGATCTGAACCTAAAATTATCGTTAATAGTTTGCTGCAATTCCACATTCATTCACTCAAGTTCCACATTTGTTCACTAATCGTTCAGTGTAATTGCACAATGTTCATTGTTTTACTGGGATCAGAAGGAATAAACGATCATAGTAACGATCATATCTAACAACCATTGCTCTGTGTAATATGGTGAGCGATTTCAGGTTAACGATAAACAATCTCGTTTATCATTAGTCGTTAAAAATCGCTCCGTGTAATGGGACCCTTAGGCAGGATTCTCCGCTGTGCTGACGGAAATGTCGGGGGTATTCTGGCAAACTTCTCTAGCCGCAGGGCCACCTCCTGCCCCACTGACTGTCTCCTGCCACCATCTTGGAAGTCCAGCTCTCCATTTTCACTGCCCTGTCTTTTCCTCCTGGACCTTGTCATGGCCGCGCCTCGTGTTGCGCAGCTGCCGCCAATATTCTTAAAGAGGATAATGGCGGCAGGAGCTCTCAGTTCTGCATCTTCTCACATGACATGCCCCAAACCCCGATGTTGTAGAACGGCACCCAATAGTGAGCCTGTGAAAAGACTCGACCATTTTGTGCGGGGAGGACTGCATAAACACTGGCTGATTGTTCCTAAGGCCGTCATCTGAAGATGTGGGCAAGTGATGTGGTTTTTGACTGGTCACAACAAAGCGATCAGCCGTCAAACGAGTGCTTGCTGGTTTATCGGCTGATCTCTGACCTTATTACATGGTGATATTCAGCTTTTTAGTAGCCGTATGTAACAAGCCCTAAGGATAGGCAATGTTTTTTTTCCTAGAAAACCCCTTTAAAATTGTTATCCCAAGATTATATTATCAAGGTGGGCTCTATTTTATACATTGCTCCTATTTTCTTAGAGTGCATGCCTTTATGCTGTATGTCTTACGATACACAAACATTTTTAGTTTATTTTATGGTATATGAGGTGGAATAAGCAGTTTTTGTACGGCCCATGTTATGCAATGTCCTCCTGACCCCCTTGCTGTGTGCGGGCTGGCTTACAATGCCCACCTATTGTCATGCTTAGAGCAAGGCTTTCTGTCCAGCCACTATATGATAATAGCCTTCTGTTATGGGATATACAGAACTTTCTTTTACATTTATTAAAAGGTTTAGAAAGGGCCAGAAATACAGTTTCAGCACCTTGATGGTTAGCATGTGAATAGCACAGTAAACTGGTTTCCCATTGGACGTATGTCTACCCTGTGAGGCCTATGGTAATGGGGGTTTGTACTGCCGCATACTGATGTAATAAAGTGCAGACAAATAGAATCCTGTCCCTCTTATGTAAGATGCTGGGCACCACTTTATTGAGGATGATTATTGCACAAGTAATTGTTATCATTCGAGGTTAAACAGTAATCACTTTGTGTAAATATAGGCGACGATCAAATGACCAACGAGAAATAGTCTACTGTAATTCTGCATTGGTTTTCCTTAGGGGTCCTATTGGACGAAGCAATTTTTGTCGGTTTTTTTTATTTTATTTTTTTTAATTAACTCAAACCACCGCTCTGGTGAACGACCTGAAATTGTTCACCCAATTTACGGAACGATGATTGTTACTTGTGGTGATTCTTGCAGTCGTCCTGTCCTTGCCGATCATTTGTTTCAGCTACCCTGTTTCCCCAAAAATAAGGCATAGTGGAGGATTTACAGGTTAGCTTTAAGGCCTCCCCCGAACTTAGAGGTACTCCGGGCTAGGGGTATTTTTACTGTATGGCCTTGGAGGGGGTGGATATAGACGCCGCCGTCCACTAACCTCCCCGGTTGCTGCACTGGGTCCTTGACCGCCCTGCCCCGCTCTCCTGTCCGGCTGACACTTCCTGGTCTAAGCTGCGCCATGAGATGTGGCGTCTCAAGGCCTCTCAGCCATTTAGCGGTTGCAGCAGGATCCCGCCTCGGCTGCTGAATAGCTGAGCTGCCTGGAGACGTCACGTCTCAAGCCACAGTTCAGACCAGGAAGCTGCAGCAGGGCGGGAGAATGGGACTGCGCGATCCGGGACCCGGTGCAGGCACCGGGGAGGTAAGTGGACGGCGGCAACTATATCCACCCCCTCCCCAGCCATACACTAAAAATACCCCTGGCATGGAGCACCCCTTTACCCCCTAGACGACCTAGGATGTACCGGTACGTCCTAAGCTATGAACCGCACTCCGGAGCAGAGCGTGCTTCATAGCAGGCGCCTCACCGTTAATGACACGCTGCAGCATGACATTAACTCCTTAAGCGGCTGCGGGGACGGGGAGTCACTTACCGATCGTTAAAACGGACTGCCGGGGGTCTCTCAGCACGGTCAATGAGCAGAGCGCCGATAACACTGATCAATGCTATGCCTATGGCATAGCAGTGATCAGTATGAATGTACAAGTCCCCCAAAGGAACTTAAAATGCATTAAAAAAAAAGTTAAAATCGCGAACACACTGCCCCAAAGCCCCTCCCCCAATAAAAGTTGAAATCACCCCCATTACCCGTTATATAAATAAAACATATAAAAAATAAATAAACATAATATACCATAGCGTGCATAATTGTTCGATCTATTAAAATATAACAATCGTCATTGTGAACGGCGTACATGAAAAGAGGGGAAAAAATGCGCGGATTACTGATTTTGTTACATTATATTAAAAAAAATAAGTGATCAAAACGTCCGATCTTCACAAGTAAGGTATTAATAAAAACTAGAGATCATGGTGGAAGAAATGACGCCCCATACAGCCCCGTAGGTGAAAAAAATAAAACTGTTATTAGCGTCACAAAAGGCCAATTTTATTAATTATTTGCCAAAAAACAGGATTTCATTAAAAAAATATGTAACATTAGAGAATCTGTGTAAACCTGCATATGGTTGTGTTCGGGCTGACCTATAGAATAATGGTATCATGTCGCTGTTACCATATAGTGCATTACGTAGACACAGGAACCCCCCAAACGTTACCATATTGCTCTTTTTTACGATTTCACCTATTTATAGCTTCATAAATAATTTTGGAATTCCATCATACATGTTATGGTAGAATGAAAGACGCCATTACACAGTACAACTATTCCTGTAACAAATAAGCACTTACATGGCTTGTAGATAGAAAACTGAAAGTGCTGGAGCTCTTAGAAGGGGAGGAGGGAAAAACGAAAGCGCAAAGATCAAAATTTGCACGGTCCACTGGGTCATTTTGGGCCTGGTCCTTAAAGGGTTAATAACCTCTGCCACCACTGTTATGCTTGTTTGGGATAATATACAATATATGATGGGTTGTTGTGTTGTTGTTTTTTTTTTTTTTTTTTTTTTTAGTGTGACCTCATGGAAAAATAAGACATCCCCTAAAAAATAAGATCTAGCTTAGGGTCCAATTATACAGAATTATCGTTTAAATTCGAACGATATAACTATTTTCCGCACGATAATCGTCCCATGTAATAGGGCCCTTAGACCTTATCTTATTTTTGGGGGAAACGCTGTATTACACCCACAGAACAATTTGCGAACGATCAGCGAAGCCTTTTTTTTTTCAAACTATAATCGTCCTGTGTAATAGGGCCCTAATTCCACATTTGTTTGCCGTAATTCCGCATTCAGTCACTAATAGGGATGAGCGAACCTGGAGCATGCTCGAGTCCATCCGAACCTGAACGTTCGGTATTTGATTAGCTGGGGCTGCTGAACTTGGATAAAGCTCTAAGGTTGTCTGGAAAACATGGATACAGCCAATGATTATATCCATGTTTTCCACATAGCCTTAGAGCTTTATCAAACTTCAGCAGCCACCGCTAATCAAATGCCGAACGATCGGGTTCGGATGGACTCGAGCATGCTCGAGGTTCGCTCATCTCTAGTCACTAATCAATCAGTGTAATTCCACAGCGTTCCTTCATTTGCCGGGATCAGATGGAGTAGTGGTGCTTTTACATAGAGCGACAATTCGCCCAGTCGATCGTTTAACGATTTTGAAGCAACTATTTGGTTGTTATCACAATCAGCGTTCGGACAAAGAGAGAAATTGTTATTGCGATCGTTTTTAAGATCGCTTAAGCCCATCTCACACATAGGGTGAATCGGTGAAAGACTGTTTACACAAAGCGATCTGCGAATTTTTAACAAACGACCAACGACGATTTGAGAACATGCTGAAAGATCACAATGAACGAATTCTCACTCGTCGCTTGATCGTTCGATGTGTTTACACGAGTCGATTATTGCTTAAATGCGATCGTTATTGTGAAAATTTGAGCGATAACCATTCAGTGTAAAGGCACCCTAGACCAGCATAGTAACGATCATAACTAACAACTATCGTTCTGTGTAATATGGGCAACAATTTCAGGTTAACAAACAATGTTTGTTGCAGTTGTTTATTGTTAAAAATCGCTTTGTCTAATAGGACCCTTATCAAAGGTGTAATGGTTATAGAGTTTAATGTGTGAGGTACAGGAAATGGCTGGGAAGGGGGGGGGGAATCTGCCGTCCCTTTTAGCTAAACACATAAGCGCAGGCACAATGCTCATTGCTATTCCTGCTGGCTCCACCATGTGTATTTCATTGTGGAGGGGGGAATAAGCGGCTGCCGGACCTTCCCCTCCCCTCCTGTGGTTAGAAGACGATTGGATAGGTTTGAATCCAGTACCCCCCCTTCCCTCACAAGGTATACATGTATGTGTGTCTGCCAGAAGTGGTGGGTTCCTCATTGGAAGAATAAATTAATAGTCGGTGTATTTTTTCCTGTTTCCAGACACTTGATATTTAGAAGAAGCGCACACTGTCATTCACGTACTACTTAGTAAATGGATTTTGCATTAAAAAACGCCTTTTTTTTTTTTTTTCGGGTGTTGGGGGGGGGGGGGGTGTATTAGAGCTTTGACATGAAGTTCAAATGTACCAGAAAATGGATGCAAAACTATTCGAAAAGTTTCATTCCCCACCCAATGCAAGAGACCATCTTAAAGGAGAAGTCTGGGATCACACTTTTTAAAAATTTTTTCAAGAGACTGGGAGGAGGTGGCTGAACATAACACTATGCATCTACCTCCCCAGCTCCAGCGCTGGGGTCCGCTGTTCTCTGCTCCGATCCCCCAGCCAGGGGTAATGGGAACCAGAGCGGAGGACAGCGCACCCCAGCACTGGCGCCAGGGAGGGGTAGGTGCATGATAAGTTCATCCACCTCCTCCCCTGCTCTTTTGAAGAAGAAAAAAATGTCAGACCCCGGTCTTCCCCTTTAAACCTTTAGAAAAGAAAAAACTTATTGTCTGCAGGATTTTTTCATCTTCCTCTCGGGACCTTATACGGTTCCTTTTGGCACCAACCTGGCACTGTGTGGACCGTATCCAGGACTAGATGCTTAGTCCTGCAGGCACAAAGTATTTATGGTCTTTAAATCCTAACTGCCTAAGAATTTTTAGTTTTGTGCTGCTGTGTAAACCTTATGCAATAATTTCTATTTTCTTTGATTTCTGAGCATAGTGTATAGCGTCTGCACCGCTCATTTCACTTTATGAAGAGAGTTGATCAGAATGGCATGGCACTAAATCTTGGCACCCAAACCCCCACAATTTAAAAAAAAAAAAAAAAATCACTACTTTTCAGTGCACTGTGTTTTGTTACATGGATGTTGTAGAGTCCGCCCTGTGAACCACTGTATCCCCCATGTTATGGATTTGCAGGTTACCTGTCCTGTTAGGTTGGGTTCACACTACGTTTTTACAATCTGTTTTTGCAAAAAAATGGATAAAAACAGATGAAAAAAAGGATCCATTTGTCTGCTGTGTTCTTGTGTATGTTAAAAAAAAAAAAAAAAAAAACAGATGCGTTTTGATCCATTTTTCTATAATTGAAGTCAATGGAACAACTGATCAAAATGGATGCACACAAATACATCCTTTTTTCCATACGTTTTTCATTTTTTTTTTTTTTTTTTTTTTTGTTTGCAAAAACTGATGGAAAAAAAGGATTGCAAAAACGTAACGTAGACCCAGCCTTAGGGCCCTATTAGACAGGCCGATTATCGTGTGAAAAATCGTTATATCGTTTAAATGTAAACGATAATCGTTCTGTGTAATTGCAGGCAACTATTGAAAAATCGTGTGCAGTTTATCGTTTATTTAGATCTGAATCTAAAATTATCACTAATCGTTCGCTGTAATTCCACATTTGTTCACTAAATTTCCGCATCTTTTCACTAATCGTTCAGCGTAATTGCACATTGTTCATTTGTTTTGCTGGGATCAGAAGGAATAAACGATCGTAGTAACTGACGACCATCGTTCTGTGTAATATGGTGAACGATTTCAGGTTAATGATAAACAATCTCTTTTGTGATCGTTTATCATTAGTCGTAATCGTTAAAAAAAATCGCTTAGTCTAATAGGGCCCTTAGTCAGCAGAGACAACCTGTTGCATTGTTTCTAGCCCCGTCCTTCCATAGAAGCGTTCCCTACTCCCTCTGCAGTTTAGTAGGAGAGGAGAGAGGGCGGGGGGACAAACTAACCCCAGAATGCTTCAGGTTTGTCATGTGTGAACACGCTGTTAGGAGATTTTTCGCTAACACGATCAGCTGATCAGGAAGCTCCTAGGGCTGTGTGCACACAGGGTGTTTTTACATAGTCCCACATTTCTACTGCCTCTCTGCATGCATTCCACCACATACGGCTTTAGATGGGGATTATCCCCCACACTTGTGGCCAGGAATAGGCACAGGAAAAGATGGTGAATAATCTTCCTTGTTGGCCACCAGCTTACACTATATATATATATATATATATATATATATATATATATATATATATATATATATATATATAAGGATCTAGCTATATGTTTGTTTGGGACGCTTCATTGCATTAGTAAACTGAAAAAACATGGTTGGCCCATGAGGAATAGAGTCTGCACTGATCTATGGGGAAGATTCCTCCATCCTCTGCGACTTCTTGGACTATACTTCAGGGCGGTATTACACGGAACGATTATCGATCTAAAAATCGTTAAATCGTTCACATTTGAACGATAATTGTTTCGTGTATCGGACAACGGTTAAACGACCAACGAGAAATTGAATTTGGACCTTTTTTTTTATCGATCGTTCGCAAATGGTTCTCATTTAATGAGACGTCATTCGCAGTAGCTATTCGCTACGCAGTGGCGATGACAGGACGAACGCAAGAACGATCATAAGTAACAATCATCGTTCCGTGTAACTGGGTGAACGATTTCAGGTCATTCGCCATAGCGGTCATTTTGAGTTTTTGGTTAATCGTTGATGGTCAAGATCGCTTCGTGTAATAGAGCCCTTATGCTGCGTTTACACAGAGCGATAATTCGCCCAATCGATTGTTTAACAATTCTGAAGCAACAATTCGGTTTTTATAACGATCAGCGTTTAGACGAATAAATCGTTAGAAAAATTGTAAGAAAAATCGTTATTGCGATCGTTTTTAAGATCACTTAAGCCCATCTTTTACATAGGGTTAATCTTTGGAAGGCTGTTTACCCAAAGCGATCTGCGAATTTTTAGCGAAAGACCATTTGAGAACATGTTGAAAGATCAAAATGAACGATTTTTCGCTCGTTGCTTGATTGTTTGCTGTGTTTACGCGGAACGATTATCGCTCAAATGCGATCGTTATGGCGAAAATTCGAACAATAATCGTTCCGTGTAAACGCAGCATTAGAGTCCTATTAAACGAAGCGATTTATTAACGATAAACTATCGCAAACGAGAGCTACCTGAAATCGTTCAGCATATTAGGGAAGGTGCGCACTATGGAATCCACGTGTGGAACTAAGAGCGGATTCCGCCGCACGGATTTTGTAGTGTACACATACCCTTAGGGCCCATTAACACTAAGCAAAAACGGCGGATTCCGTGGTGGAACTCTCCGCAGCAGAATTCCGCTGCGCTCAGTGTCCTGCAGTGAGTGAATGGGAGGGCGCGTGTCCGCTCCTGCCGTGCTCCGCTCAAAGAAATGACATGTCAATTCTTTGAGCGGAGAGGGGAGGAAGCGGCCGCGTGTACACCCTCCCATTCACTCACTGCAGGACACTGAGCGCGGCGGAATCCGCTGTTTTTGCTCAGTGTGAACTGGGCTCATTTTGATCTTTCAACACAATCTCAAATTGTCGTTTGTTTGCTAAAAATTTGCAGATCGCTTCATGTAAACTCATTCATCACAATACCGATTTTTCTTATGAATTTTCTAACAATTTTTCTAATGATTTATTCGTCTAAAGGTTGATCGTCATAAAAACCAAATCGTTACTTTAAAATCGTTAAACGAACTACTGAATTATCGCTCCGTGTAAACGCAGCATTACTCCATCTGATCACAGCGAATGAAGGAACGGTGTGAAATTACACTGAACGATTAATACCATCTTCTTTATGGTGCTATTGCCTTAATTGTAATCTAATATAGTGAAAATGACCAAAATTTCAGTTTCTTCAGGAGATGACCTGGTTTCCTAATATATTAAAGGGGTATTTCACCATTTTTTCCTTTAAAATCAACTGGTGGCAGAAAGAGACACAGATTTGTAATTCTATTATCTCCAGTCTTCCAGTACTTATCAGCTGCTGTATGTCCTGCAGGAATTGGTGTATTCTTTCCAGTCTGGGGAACAGGAGAGGTTTTCTGTGGGGATTTTCTACTGCTTTGGACAGTTCCTGACATAGACAGAGATGGCAGCAGAGAGCACTGTGTCAGCCTGGAGAGAATACACCACTTCCTGCAGGACATATAGCAGCTGATAAGTACGGAAAGACTTGAGATTTTTTTTTTTTATATATATATATATGTAAATTGCAGACTTATTGCACCAGTTGATTTGAAAGAAAGTGTTTTGGTGAACAACCCTTTTTAATGTGTAACTGGGAAACATTGAGTTCTGAGTCTTCTAAGTAGTGGTAATTCTGTGAATGTGACCCCTTAAGTAGCACTGTCAGTTTGGCCTTGCTGCATAGAAGGTACTACAACCACCAGGAGGTACGTTAGTTCCCGTGCCCTGCTCTGGTTTCCAGTCCCCCAGCCGCTCCCTGTTTTGAGGGGGGGACCCGGGTAGTGACGTGTCAGGCCCACTCAGCCAGTCAGTGGCCGTAGCAGGGTGCCACTACGATGCTGGGGCCGGGGGGGTAGATGCATGGTATGTTCTGCTTACGTGAGCAGGGTGTCCGTCACATGGCCCATGGTTTTTGGACTTTTTTTTTTTTTTCTTACACCTATGTTTATGGGGGCCTTCAAGGCAAGGATGGGGAACCTTCGGCTCTCCAGCTGTTGCAAAACTACAATTCCCATCATGCCTGGACAGCTGTTGGCTGTGGAAGGATCCCCATCCCTGCTTTAGGGTGCTCCCATTAACTGCTGTAGAGTTCTGTTTGCAGCTTTGCTGTGACTGCAGTATTTTTTGTGCGTGTATATATATATGTATGTATGTGTGTGTGTGTGTGTGTGTGTGTGTGTGTGTGTGTATATATATATATATATATATATATATATATATATATATATATATATATATATATATATATATATATATATATATATATATATATATATATATTTTATTTTATTTTTTTACAAATATATAATGTGTGTATATAAAAAAAAATATAATATATATATAATATATCGCTGCTAATGATGCCGCCTTCACACCAAGCAGAGTTTTGCTGACTTCACTATACTTGAAGATGTCTCTTTAAAGAACCTTTAAACCTTGTCCGCCGGCCTTCCAAGATACACAAGGGTAAAGCTTTTGGCACCTTGAGGACACTGCTATTGATGAATGGCCATGTTATACAGTCCGGCCGGTGATATAGTCGTGTGAGCGCGTCTGTAGGGAAGGAATGCTTGCTCTCGGCCTGTTTTGTTGGCCTGAAGATCTTCCATGAAATGTTTGTTTTTGGGCTGGGGGGTGGGAGCCATCTGTGCATATCCTGCTACCCCTTTCATATGTAATGAACTACCCCAACTCCATCCCCTCCCTAATGTTATCTGCGGGCCGGAGAGGGCCGGCTGCTGGGTTGGGGGGGGAAGGGACCGGCCTATATCAGCTTTCAGTCTATGAACCAGGCCATTACACTCTCCATTTTACAGTGTGGAAGGAAATATCCTCAGGTCTGCATGCTGCAAATGTAAGTGTGGGCATTGTGTAACGTTGGCCTGGGGTGGCCGCACGTCTCTCTTGTTTTCTTGGTACATAGTGTGCGTTCTGCACTTTTTACTCCCACGTTGTGGACCTTGTGTAGCCTCTTACATAGAACAGCTGAACTCTTTCCCAATTGTTTATGTACTTTTATGTCTGATCCTTTCAGAGGTCTCTATAGATGGTGGCCGTCCTTTATGTGATTATTGGTGAATGGGCTACAATAGCCGACTATTGTTTGTTATAGTGCATGTGGTGTTTTTTTTTTTTTTTTTTTTTTTTTTTTTTTGGGGGTCTAACCTGTTCCATTGTTGTGGGTTGGTGAATTTCTGGGCCCTGTTTTTTCCTATTATCTTGGTCGGCTCTTGCAGCTTGCATAGATGTAAATGTTGTAAGAAATTGTGATATTGGATTTTTCCGATTGTATGGAAAGATTTTTCTGGCCTTGTTGATGTTTAAAGGCCCTGATCCAGCTGATCGGCCTATGTAACAGGGTGTTCAGTGGCTGCACACAGAGAACAATAGATTGCTCAGCTGTACAGTGCCCGGTGGGAATCCTTGGATGAAAACTTTCCAATTAAGACGCAAGAAGTAAAAAGATGTGGTTAAGACTAGTTAAAACATTAAGTCTTTATAAAAAAAAAAAAACTTGAGGCTGGGTCCACACTGTTTTTGCAATCCCTTTTTTCTTCAAAAAACAGATGAAAAACTGATGAAAAAAGGATGCTATTTGTGTGTATCCGTTTTTCTGTTGACTTCCATTATATTAAAAAAATCAGTTTTTTTTTTTTTTTAAACGGACACAAAAATGAGGTCGGCCACGTTTGTGTCCACTAAAAAAGGACCGTTTTTTTTTTAAATAATGTAAGTCAATGGAAAAATGTATGCCCACAGTTGCATCCGTTTTTTATCAGATTTTCATCAGTTTTTCGCAAAAAAAAACAAAAAAAAAACTGATTGCAAAAACGTAGTGTGAACCCAGCCTAATATTGGTGTTTTGTGGCTTCATATTTTTCTTTACATGGCTTATTGGTATCAGGGAAAATGTAATCTGCTATCATTATATTTATAGTGTATCAGCGGTCTCATAGGTGACATACCCCACCTGTATGGAGAACGGGTTTAACCCTTTTGTGGGAAAATTGTTATATAATTCGAATTTAAACAATGATCGTTCTGTGTAATTGCAGGCAACGGTCGAAAAATTGTCGTTGATCTGTTGATTTAGATCTGAACCTAAAATCCTAGTTAATCGTTCACTTTTAATTCCGCATTTGTTTGCTAATCGTTTAGAGTAATTCCACATCGTTGCTCAGATGGAGTAAACTATCGTAGTAACTATTGTAGCTAAAAACTATCGTTCTGTGTAATATGGTGAACGATTTCAGGTTAACGATAAACAATCTCGTTTGCGATCATTTATTGTCAATCGGTAAAAATCGCTTCATCTAATAGGACCCTGACCGTTCTACAGGTTGGGTGACCTTTACTAAATAGTTGGCTGCCTCTGAGCTGAGGGGTTATGGAAATGGCCACGCTGGTCTTCTAGGGGACCTAAATTCTTGAGGTATATCGGTGCTCCAGAGGTGGGAGAAGAGTGTGAAAACCCCTCAAATGGTCTGGTACTTTTATTCAGGACGTATTTCAGGAAAAAATAAATTTAGGAGATAGAGATAAAGTAGGAGATTGCGATCAGGGCAACCTCTGTACCCCCGGATATCTCTGTATCATGCCCTGGCTTCTGTGTAATAGAGCGGTAAGTACGGCACGTGACCCGTGGTCGGTTCTTTCCGGTTCCTCGATAGGAATGAGTAGAGCTGCGGGTCACTTGCTGTACCTCCAGCTCTATTCATTACACAGAAGCTGGGGCCTGATACAGAGATCACCAGTGGGGGTCAGGAGGTCGGACCCCCTGCAATCTTACTTTTCCCCAATTGTTTCAATAGGATTTCTGGATTTTACATCTGGAAAATCTGTCTCATCGTTTGAGATCTCCAGTGATATCATTTTATTCTTTTCAGGTTTTCAATTGAACTGGTATAAGAAAGTTATACAGATTTGTAGTTCTATTTAAGTCTTCCAGTACTCATCAGCTGCTGTATGTCCTGCAGGAAGTGTATTCTTTGCAGTCTGACACAGTGCTCTCTGCTGCCACCTCTGTCCATGTCAGGAACTGTCCAGAGCTGTAGCAAATCCCCATAGAAAACCTCTCCTGCTCTAGACAGTTCCTGACATGGACAGAGGTGGCAGCAGAGAGCACAGTGTCAGACTGAGAAGAATACACCACTTCCTGCAGGACATACAGCAGCTGATAAGTATTGGAAGACTGGAGATTTTTAAATAGAAGTAACTACAAATCTATATAACTTTCTGACACCTGTTGGTTTGAACACTTTTTTTTGTGCTACATAAAAAAAAAACTGTAGTCCGCTTCTCTGTCTCTGCCTTGACACTAGGAAGTGCCCGCTCACCCAATCACTGGCACGGGCAGGTCCCCCTTGTGGCCACTGATTGACTGAGCCACAATGCCTGAGGGGGAGCGGTAGGTACCAGGTGGGAGATCACAGATGTATACATTACAGCACACTTGAATCTGTCATGGTAAATGGGTATGTGTGGGAAATGGACTGTATGTAGTAACCAGTTGACTATTTCCGATCCACTAAATAACCTGTAACAGTACACTGTGCTATGTGTCTGCATCACTTTGTGATAGGATATCCCAAATGTATTGTAAAACTGGGATGTGAGCTGCAGCTAATACTGTCTACTGACATTATGAACTTAAAGGAGAAGTCCATGGAAAATTTTTATTAAGGTATCGTATTGCTGCCCAAAAGTTATACAAATCACCAATCTACACTTATTACGGGAAATGCTTAAAAAGTGCTTTTTTTTTTCTCTGTACTTCTGCATCAAGGCTTTACTTTCTGGATAACATGGTGATGTGACGACCCAACTCCCAGAGCCGTGCAGGCTGTGGCTCCTGAAGAGGATGATGGCAGAGGGATGCTTAGTGTCCCTTTAGTGCCCTGTGTCCCTCATTTTATCCAGGAAGTGACATCACCATGTTATCCAGGAAGTGACATCACCATGTTATCCAGGAAGTGACATCACCATGTTATCCAGGAAGTGACATCACCATGTTATCCAGGAAGTGAAGCCTTGATGCAGTAGTAAGTGCAGGGAAAAAGCACTTTGTAAGCGTTTGTAATGTTTGTAATAAGTGTATATTGGTGATTTGTATAACTTTTGGGGAGCAATACAATACTTTAATAAAAATTTTCGTCGGACTTCTCCTTTAAAGTGGCAGTGTCCTCCCCCCTGTTTTCATTCTGACTTCTCTGCAAAGATGTAAAGGGTAAACTTTGTGGTTTTCATACCTTATTTGATATCATACGGGCCTAGACGACTATGACGTCACAGAGGAGACTATGGTGCCATTGTGGGTGGAGATAAGTGGCACTTCGGTCGAAGTCCCGCCCAGGTGGCACAATCCGCAGATGATATAAGATGACTTTTTACCGGAACAAGCACCATGACGTATGATATAAAATAAGCTATGAAAACTGCAAAACTTACCCTTAACACCTGTGTAGAGAAGTCAGAATGCAAAAAGCGGGGGACAGTGTCACTTTAAGAGATGGCAGACTTCTCGCTGTGGCTCATGCCGTCCTGAGGCTGGTGAGGAGCTGTAATCACATACCTGCTCACCCTTACACTATGTGACAAGGATACAGGGCTGTCATGCCAAGGGAGGTGTAATTACAGCACCTGACCAGCCCCAGGACTGTGACTACTTAGACCTCAGGGACCACCCAAATGACTAGTTAGCCTGCATTTACATACAGCATGGGAGGGTCACAGGAAACATATACGTTCCTGCAGTGTATGATTAGCAGTTCTGCTGTATGTCCTGCAGGAAGTGGTGTATTCTTTCCAGTCTGGCAGTGCTCTCTGCTGCCACCTCTGTCCGTGTCAGGAACTGTCCAGAGCAGGAGAGGTTTTCTGAGGATTTGCTGCAGCTCTGGACAGTTCCTGACATGCTCAGAGGTGGCAGCAGAGAGCACTGTGTCAGACTGGAGAGAATATGCCACTTTCTGCAGGATGTACAGCAGCTGATAAGTACTGGAAGAATTGATATTTTTTAATAGAAGTAAATTACAAATTTTTGGCATCAGTTGATAGAAAGAAACATTTTTTTCCCGCAAAATGCCCCTTTAATTCTACAGGCACAAAAATGTCAGGACTTTTTTTTTTTATGTAGATTTTGCCACAACTAAAAAGTGATTTAAAAATAAAACTGATAAAACATCCAAAAAGCAAACAGCAGCTGAAAATCTTGAAACAGTGTGAACGTACAGTAATAATTGCAGCAGATCAGCAGTATGTGTATATATTATATATAGTGTAATGGTTCCTTTACACAGATTTATCTGACAGATTTTTGAAGCCAAAGCCATTAACAGGCTATTAACAGAGATCAGGTCATAAAGTGAAGACTGAGATTTCTTCTCTTTTAAAATCCATTCTTGGCTTTGGCTTCACACATCTGTCAGATAATCTGTGTAAAGGCAGCCCTATAGAGTGGGAGCCCCTCTGGGGGGCGCTGTGATATTCTGCCCCATCTTGTGTACATGGCCTTTGTGGGTAGGGCAGGAATGTTCTGTGCAGACAGTCTGACTGTGCCCGGGACCTTCTCTCCCATGTTACCTTAGCACCTTGTGTAATGGGAGGCCTCTCTATAGAGAGTCTCTCAGCTGTGCATTCCTCATCCACTTACTTGTCAAATCCTGGAGGAGTGAAGTCCATGTGTCATACTGCCCCAAGGGGACGGTGTGAACACGGCCAGAAGTGCTGACTCCCCGGTGAGGTATGTTAGATGCGGCCCAGTCCTGTCTGAGCACTTACTATTAGAGTGCACCAGGATATATGTATACAGCCAGACGGCAGCATCTCTGCAGAGCTTAGGCTGGGTTCACACTACCTTTTTGGAATCCTTTTTATTCTTCCGTTTTTTGTTTTTTTTTGCTAAAAACGGATTAAATAAAACGTCTTCATCCATTTTTCCATAAAATTTTTCCATTTTCATTTTTTTTTCCTTTTTTTTAACGCACACAAAAACGTAGTTAACCTTATTTTTGTGTCTGTTTAAAAAAAAAAGGATCCGTTTTGATCCCCTTTTTTTTATTTTATTATAATGGAATTCAATGGAAAAACTGATAAAAACAGATGCACACACATGGATCAGTTTTTCATCCGTTTCTTTGCAAAATGCATTGCAATTATGTAGTGTTAACCTAGCGTAAGATGGATTCTTCTAAAGGGGTACTCCGGGCCATGGGGTATTTTGAAGGATGGCCGGGGAGGGGGTTGAAATTGAAGCTGGACGTCACTTACCTCCCCCGTTCCTGCGCCTGTTCTCCCGTCCTGCAGCCACTTCCTGGTCAGAGCTGCCGCATGAGACGTGACGTCTAAAGGCAGCTCTGCCATTCAGCGGCCGAGGCGGGACTCCGCTACGGCCGCTGATTGGCAGAGCTGCCTTGAGATGTCACGTCTCATGCGGCAGCTCTGACCAGGAAGTGGCCGCGGGACGGGAGTACCAGGCGCCGCGATCCGGGCATTGGCGCTGGAACGGGGGAGGTAAGTAACCATCCGGCTTAAATTTCCACCCCCTCCCCAGCAATCCTCAAACATACCCCCTGGCACGGAGTACCCCGGCATGGGACCCGACAGACATTTTCCCTGAGGATTGTGGCTGGAGAAACTTGGATCCTCTGTATTGGGGTTTTTTGTTAGGACTCATTGTCACTCAATTCCACAGCATTTATTTTAGATAAGGACACTGTAGCCATTCCTGATTTTTTTTTTTTTTTTACTTAAAAAGTTGTCTGGTTTGTGGTCAGTCTATAACCAACAATGGTGGGTGGGCGTCATCTAACAGGTGCCCCTA